>NW_027256884.1:0-600000 GCF_029215685.1 Pituophis catenifer annectens
CCCTAACCCTAACCCTAACCCTAACCCTAACCCTAACCCTAACCCTAACCCTAACCCTAACCCTAACCCTAACCCTAACCCTAACCCTAACCCTAACCCTAACCCTAACCCTAACCCTAACCCTAACCCTAACCCTAACCCTAACCCTAACCCTAACCCTAACCCTAACCCTAACCCTAACCCTAACCCTAACCCTAACCCTAACCCTAACCCTAACCCTAACCCTAACCCTAACCCTAACCCTAACCCTAACCCTAACCCTAACCCTAACCCTAACCCTAACCCTAACCCTAACCCTAACCCTAACCCTAACCCTAACCCTAACCCTAACCCTAACCCTAACCCTAACCCTAACCCTAACCCTAACCCTAACCCTAACCCTAACCCTAACCCTAACCCTAACCCTAACCCTAACCCTAACCCTAACCCTAACCCTAACCCTAACCCTAACCCTAACCCTAACCCTAACCCTAACCCTAACCCTAACCCTAACCCTAACCCTAACCCTAACCCTAACCCTAACCCTAACCCTAACCCTAACCCTAACCCTAACCCTAACCCTAACCCTAACCCTAACCCTAACCCTAACCCTAACCCTAACCCTAACCCTAACCCTAACCCTAACCCTAACCCTAACCCTAACCCTAACCCTAACCCTAACCCTAACCCTAACCCTAACCCTAACCCTAACCCTAACCCTAACCCTAACCCTAACCCTAACCCTAACCCTAACCCTAACCCTAACCCTAACCCTAACCCTAACCCTAACCCTAACCCTAACCCTAACCCTAACCCTAACCCTAACCCTAACCCTAACCCTAACCCTAACCCTAACCCTAACCCTAACCCTAACCCTAACCCTAACCCTAACCCTAACCCTAACCCTAACCCTAACCCTAACCCTAACCCTAACCCTAACCCTAACCCTAACCCTAACCCTAACCCTAACCCTAACCCTAACCCTAACCCTAACCCTAACCCTAACCCTAACCCTAACCCTAACCCTAACCCTAACCCTAACCCTAACCCTAACCCTAACCCTAACCCTAACCCTAACCCTAACCCTAACCCTAACCCTAACCCTAACCCTAACCCTAACCCTAACCCTAACCCTAACCCTAACCCTAACCCTAACCCTAACCCTAACCCTAACCCTAACCCTAACCCTAACCCTAACCCTAACCCTAACCCTAACCCTAACCCTAACCCTAACCCTAACCCTAACCCTAACCCTAACCCTAACCCTAACCCTAACCCTAACCCTAACCCTAACCCTAACCCTAACCCTAACCCTAACCCTAACCCTAACCCTAACCCTAACCCTAACCCTAACCCTAACCCTAACCCTAACCCTAACCCTAACCCTAACCCTAACCCTAACCCTAACCCTAACCCTAACCCTAACCCTAACCCTAACCCTAACCCTAACCCTAACCCTAACCCTAACCCTAACCCTAACCCTAACCCTAACCCTAACCCTAACCCTAACCCTAACCCTAACCCTAACCCTAACCCTAACCCTAACCCTAACCCTAACCCTAACCCTAACCCTAACCCTAACCCTAACCCTAACCCTAACCCTAACCCTAACCCTAACCCTAACCCTAACCCTAACCCTAACCCTAACCCTAACCCTAACCCTAACCCTAACCCTAACCCTAACCCTAACCCTAACCCTAACCCTAACCCTAACCCTAACCCTAACCCTAACCCTAACCCTAACCCTAACCCTAACCCTAACCCTAACCCTAACCCTAACCCTAACCCTAACCCTAACCCTAACCCTAACCCTAACCCTAACCCTAACCCTAACCCTAACCCTAACCCTAACCCTAACCCTAACCCTAACCCTAACCCTAACCCTAACCCTAACCCTAACCCTAACCCTAACCCTAACCCTAACCCTAACCCTAACCCTAACCCTAACCCTAACCCTAACCCTAACCCTAACCCTAACCCTAACCCTAACCCTAACCCTAACCCTAACCCTAACCCTAACCCTAACCCTAACCCTAACCCTAACCCTAACCCTAACCCTAACCCTAACCCTAACCCTAACCCTAACCCTAACCCTAACCCTAACCCTAACCCTAACCCTAACCCTAACCCTAACCCTAACCCTAACCCTAACCCTAACCCTAACCCTAACCCTAACCCTAACCCTAACCCTAACCCTAACCCTAACCCTAACCCTAACCCTAACCCTAACCCTAACCCTAACCCTAACCCTAACCCTAACCCTAACCCTAACCCTAACCCTAACCCTAACCCTAACCCTAACCCTAACCCTAACCCTAACCCTAACCCTAACCCTAACCCTAACCCTAACCCTAACCCTAACCCTAACCCTAACCCTAACCCTAACCCTAACCCTAACCCTAACCCTAACCCTAACCCTAACCCTAACCCTAACCCTAACCCTAACCCTAACCCTAACCCTAACCCTAACCCTAACCCTAACCCTAACCCTAACCCTAACCCTAATCCCTAACCCTAACCCTAACCCTAACCCTAACCCTAACCCTAACCCTAACCCTAACCCTAACCCTAACCCTAACCCTAACCCTAACCCTAACCCTAACCCTAACCCTAACCCTAACCCTAACCCTAACCCTAACCCTAACCCTAACCCTAACCCTAACCCTAACCCTAACCCTAACCCTAACCCTAACCCTAACCCTAACCCTAACCCTAACCCTAACCCTAACCCTAACCCTAACCCTAACCCTAACCCTAACCCTAACCCTAACCCTAACCCTAACCCTAACCCTAACCCTAACCCTAACCCTAACCCTAACCCTAACCCTAACCCTAACCCTAACCCTAACCCTAACCCTAACCCTAACCCTAACCCTAACCCTAACCCTAACCCTAACCCTAACCCTAACCCTAACCCTAACCCTAACCCTAACCCTAACCCTAACCCTAACCCTAACCCTAACCCTAACCCTAACCCTAACCCTAACCCTAACCCTAACCCTAACCCTAACCCTAACCCTAACCCTAACCCTAACCCTAACCCTAACCCTAACCCTAACCCTAACCCTAACCCTAACCCTAACCCTAACCCTAACCCTAACCCTAACCCTAACCCTAACCCTAACCCTAACCCTAACCCTAACCCTAACCCTAACCCTAACCCTAACCCTAACCCTAACCCTAACCCTAACCCTAACCCTAACCCTAACCCTAACCCTAACCCTAACCCTAACCCTAACCCTAACCCTAACCCTAACCCTAACCCTAACCCTAACCCTAACCCTAACCCTAACCCTAACCCTAACCCTAACCCTAACCCTAACCCTAACCCTAACCCTAACCCTAACCCTAACCCTAACCCTAACCCTAACCCTAACCCTAACCCTAACCCTAACCCTAACCCTAACCCTAACCCTAACCCTAACCCTAACCCTAACCCTAACCCTAACCCTAACCCTAACCCTAACCCTAACCCTAACCCTAACCCTAACCCTAACCCTAACCCTAACCCTAACCCTAACCCTAACCCTAACCCTAACCCTAACCCTAACCCTAACCCTAACCCTAACCCTAACCCTAACCCTAACCCTAACCCTAACCCTAACCCTAACCCTAACCCTAACCCTAACCCTAACCCTAACCCTAACCCTAACCCTAACCCTAACCCTAACCCTAACCCTAACCCTAACCCTAACCCTAACCCTAACCCTAACCCTAACCCTAACCCTAACCCTAACCCTAACCCTAACCCTAACCCTAACCCTAACCCTAACCCTAACCCTAACCCTAACCCTAACCCTAACCCTAACCCTAACCCTAACCCTAACCCTAACCCTAACCCTAACCCTAACCCTAACCCTAACCCTAACCCTAACCCTAACCCTAACCCTAACCCTAACCCTAACCCTAACCCTAACCCTAACCCTAACCCTAACCCTAACCCTAACCCTAACCCTAACCCTAACCCTAACCCTAACCCTAACCCTAACCCTAACCCTAACCCTAACCCTAACCCTAACCCTAACCCTAACCCTAACCCTAACCCTAACCCTAACCCTAACCCTAACCCTAACCCTAACCCTAACCCTAACCCTAACCCTAACCCTAACCCTAACCCTAACCCTAACCCTAACCCTAACCCTAACCCTAACCCTAACCCTAACCCTAACCCTAACCCTAACCCTAACCCTAACCCTAACCCTAACCCTAACCCTAACCCTAACCCTAACCCTAACCCTAACCCTAACCCTAACCCTAACCCTAACCCTAACCCTAACCCTAACCCTAACCCTAACCCTAACCCTAACCCTAACCCTAACCCTAACCCTAACCCTAACCCTAACCCTAACCCTAACCCTAACCCTAACCCTAACCCTAACCCTAACCCTAACCCTAACCCTAACCCTAACCCTAACCCTAACCCTAACCCTAACCCTAACCCTAACCCTAACCCTAACCCTAACCCTAACCCTAACCCTAACCCTAACCCTAACCCTAACCCTAACCCTAACCCTAACCCTAACCCTAACCCTAACCCTAACCCTAACCCTAACCCTAACCCTAACCCTAACCCTAACCCTAACCCTAACCCTAACCCTAACCCTAACCCTAACCCTAACCCTAACCCTAACCCTAACCCTAACCCTAACCCTAACCCTAACCCTAACCCTAACCCTAACCCTAACCCTAACCCTAACCCTAACCCTAACCCTAACCCTAACCCTAACCCTAACCCTAACCCTAACCCTAACCCTAACCCTAACCCTAACCCTAACCCTAACCCTAACCCTAACCCTAACCCTAACCCTAACCCTAACCCTAACCCTAACCCTAACCCTAACCCTAACCCTAACCCTAACCCTAACCCTAACCCTAACCCTAACCCTAACCCTAACCCTAACCCTAACCCTAACCCTAACCCTAACCCTAACCCTAACCCTAACCCTAACCCTAACCCTAACCCTAACCCTAACCCTAACCCTAACCCTAACCCTAACCCTAACCCTAACCCTAACCCTAACCCTAACCCTAACCCTAACCCTAACCCTAACCCTAACCCTAACCCTAACCCTAACCCTAACCCTAACCCTAACCCTAACCCTAACCCTAACCCTAACCCTAACCCTAACCCTAACCCTAACCCTAACCCTAACCCTAACCCTAACCCTAACCCTAACCCTAACCCTAACCCTAACCCTAACCCTAACCCTAACCCTAACCCTAACCCTAACCCTAACCCTAACCCTAACCCTAACCCTAACCCTAACCCTAACCCTAACCCTAACCCTAACCCTAACCCTAACCCTAACCCTAACCCTAACCCTAACCCTAACCCTAACCCTAACCCTAACCCTAACCCTAACCCTAACCCTAACCCTAACCCTAACCCTAACCCTAACCCTAACCCTAACCCTAACCCTAACCCTAACCCTAACCCTAACCCTAACCCTAACCCTAACCCTAACCCTAACCCTAACCCTAACCCTAACCCTAACCCTAACCCTAACCCTAACCCTAACCCTAACCCTAACCCTAACCCTAACCCTAACCCTAACCCTAACCCTAACCCTAACCCTAACCCTAACCCTAACCCTAACCCTAACCCTAACCCTAACCCTAACCCTAACCCTAACCCTAACCCTAACCCTAACCCTAACCCTAACCCTAACCCTAACCCTAACCCTAACCCTAACCCTAACCCTAACCCTAACCCTAACCCTAACCCTAACCCTAACCCTAACCCTAACCCTAACCCTAACCCTAACCCTAACCCTAACCCTAACCCTAACCCTAACCCTAACCCTAACCCTAACCCTAACCCTAACCCTAACCCTAACCCTAACCCTAACCCTAACCCTAACCCTAACCCTAACCCTAACCCTAACCCTAACCCTAACCCTAACCCTAACCCTAACCCTAACCCTAACCCTAACCCTAACCCTAACCCTAACCCTAACCCTAACCCTAACCCTAACCCTAACCCTAACCCTAACCCTAACCCTAACCCTAACCCTAACCCTAACCCTAACCCTAACCCTAACCCTAACCCTAACCCTAACCCTAACCCTAACCCTAACCCTAACCCTAACCCTAACCCTAACCCTAACCCTAACCCTAACCCTAACCCTAACCCTAACCCTAACCCTAACCCTAACCCTAACCCTAACCCTAACCCTAACCCTAACCCTAACCCTAACCCTAACCCTAACCCTAACCCTAACCCTAACCCTAACCCTAACCCTAACCCTAACCCTAACCCTAACCCTAACCCTAACCCTAACCCTAACCCTAACCCTAACCCTAACCCTAACCCTAACCCTAACCCTAACCCTAACCCTAACCCTAACCCTAACCCTAACCCTAACCCTAACCCTAACCCTAACCCTAACCCTAACCCTAACCCTAACCCTAACCCTAACCCTAACCCTAACCCTAACCCTAACCCTAACCCTAACCCTAACCCTAACCCTAACCCTAACCCTAACCCTAACCCTAACCCTAACCCTAACCCTAACCCTAACCCTAACCCTAACCCTAACCCTAACCCTAACCCTAACCCTAACCCTAACCCTAACCCTAACCCTAACCCTAACCCTAACCCTAACCCTAACCCTAACCCTAACCCTAACCCTAACCCTAACCCTAACCCTAACCCTAACCCTAACCCTAACCCTAACCCTAACCCTAACCCTAACCCTAACCCTAACCCTAACCCTAACCCTAACCCTAACCCTAACCCTAACCCTAACCCTAACCCTAACCCTAACCCTAACCCTAACCCTAACCCTAACCCTAACCCTAACCCTAACCCTAACCCTAACCCTAACCCTAACCCTAACCCTAACCCTAACCCTAACCCTAACCCTAACCCTAACCCTAACCCTAACCCTAACCCTAACCCTAACCCTAACCCTAACCCTAACCCTAACCCTAACCCTAACCCTAACCCTAACCCTAACCCTAACCCTAACCCTAACCCTAACCCTAACCCTAACCCTAACCCTAACCCTAACCCTAACCCTAACCCTAACCCTAACCCTAACCCTAACCCTAACCCTAACCCTAACCCTAACCCTAACCCTAACCCTAACCCTAACCCTAACCCTAACCCTAACCCTAACCCTAACCCTAACCCTAACCCTAACCCTAACCCTAACCCTAACCCTAACCCTAACCCTAACCCTAACCCTAACCCTAACCCTAACCCTAACCCTAACCCTAACCCTAACCCTAACCCTAACCCTAACCCTAACCCTAACCCTAACCCTAACCCTAACCCTAACCCTAACCCTAACCCTAACCCTAACCCTAACCCTAACCCTAACCCTAACCCTAACCCTAACCCTAACCCTAACCCTAACCCTAACCCTAACCCTAACCCTAACCCTAACCCTAACCCTAACCCTAACCCTAACCCTAACCCTAACCCTAACCCTAACCCTAACCCTAACCCTAACCCTAACCCTAACCCTAACCCTAACCCTAACCCTAACCCTAACCCTAACCCTAACCCTAACCCTAACCCTAACCCTAACCCTAACCCTAACCCTAACCCTAACCCTAACCCTAACCCTAACCCTAACCCTAACCCTAACCCTAACCCTAACCCTAACCCTAACCCTAACCCTAACCCTAACCCTAACCCTAACCCTAACCCTAACCCTAACCCTAACCCTAACCCTAACCCTAACCCTAACCCTAACCCTAACCCTAACCCTAACCCTAACCCTAACCCTAACCCTAACCCTAACCCTAACCCTAACCCTAACCCTAACCCTAACCCTAACCCTAACCCTAACCCTAACCCTAACCCTAACCCTAACCCTAACCCTAACCCTAACCCTAACCCTAACCCTAACCCTAACCCTAACCCTAACCCTAACCCTAACCCTAACCCTAACCCTAACCCTAACCCTAACCCTAACCCTAACCCTAACCCTAACCCTAACCCTAACCCTAACCCTAACCCTAACCCTAACCCTAACCCTAACCCTAACCCTAACCCTAACCCTAACCCTAACCCTAACCCTAACCCTAACCCTAACCCTAACCCTAACCCTAACCCTAACCCTAACCCTAACCCTAACCCTAACCCTAACCCTAACCCTAACCCTAACCCTAACCCTAACCCTAACCCTAACCCTAACCCTAACCCTAACCCTAACCCTAACCCTAACCCTAACCCTAACCCTAACCCTAACCCTAACCCTAACCCTAACCCTAACCCTAACCCTAACCCTAACCCTAACCCTAACCCTAACCCTAACCCTAACCCTAACCCTAACCCTAACCCTAACCCTAACCCTAACCCTAACCCTAACCCTAACCCTAACCCTAACCCTAACCCTAACCCTAACCCTAACCCTAACCCTAACCCTAACCCTAACCCTAACCCTAACCCTAACCCTAACCCTAACCCTAACCCTAACCCTAACCCTAACCCTAACCCTAACCCTAACCCTAACCCTAACCCTAACCCTAACCCTAACCCTAACCCTAACCCTAACCCTAACCCTAACCCTAACCCTAACCCTAACCCTAACCCTAACCCTAACCCTAACCCTAACCCTAACCCTAACCCTAACCCTAACCCTAACCCTAACCCTAACCCTAACCCTAACCCTAACCCTAACCCTAACCCTAACCCTAACCCTAACCCTAACCCTAACCCTAACCCTAACCCTAACCCTAACCCTAACCCTAACCCTAACCCTAACCCTAACCCTAACCCTAACCCTAACCCTAACCCTAACCCTAACCCTAACCCTAACCCTAACCCTAACCCTAACCCTAACCCTAACCCTAACCCTAACCCTAACCCTAACCCTAACCCTAACCCTAACCCTAACCCTAACCCTAACCCTAACCCTAACCCTAACCCTAACCCTAACCCTAACCCTAACCCTAACCCTAACCCTAACCCTAACCCTAACCCTAACCCTAACCCTAACCCTAACCCTAACCCTAACCCTAACCCTAACCCTAACCCTAACCCTAACCCTAACCCTAACCCTAACCCTAACCCTAACCCTAACCCTAACCCTAACCCTAACCCTAACCCTAACCCTAACCCTAACCCTAACCCTAACCCTAACCCTAACCCTAACCCTAACCCTAACCCTAACCCTAACCCTAACCCTAACCCTAACCCTAACCCTAACCCTAACCCTAACCCTAACCCTAACCCTAACCCTAACCCTAACCCTAACCCTAACCCTAACCCTAACCCTAACCCTAACCCTAACCCTAACCCTAACCCTAACCCTAACCCTAACCCTAACCCTAACCCTAACCCTAACCCTAACCCTAACCCTGGCCCTGGCCCTGGCCCTGCCCCTGCCCCTGCCCCTGCCCCTGCCCCGGCCCCGGCCCCCGGCCCCGGCCCCGGCCCCGGCCCCGGCCCCGACCCCGACCCCGACCCCGACCCCGACCCCGACCCCGACAAAAGAGCAACAATGCTGCATTGGAAGATCTGTAATAGAAATCATAGAAAATAAGCTAAAATACTCTTGGACTTTATTCGAAGAGACAGGTGACTGCCACATAACACCCCAGACTTAGTAAAGTCAATAAGAAAGACAAAGACGTCTGGATAGAGTTCATAGCAGTAAAACTGGAGACAGCAGAATAGAAGGGAAAGAACTGGAGAAGATAATAGAATACAAAGACCTTAAAATAGAAATAGAACAACTGTAACAAATGAAAAGGTACCGATAATATTAGTAACAACAATAATAGGCACCTTAGGCACAATCCCAAAACAAATGGAGCACCCCTGGAAGACCATCAGCAATGACGATTTTACCATCTGTCGATTGCAAAACGCTGTTGTACATCCTGTGATGACAAGATCTGTAACACCATCAAACATCTGCCTATCCGAGTTCCTTGGGAAGGACTCAACAGGCAGACAAAAATGCCAAATCCAGTCTGAACATCTGTGCAACAAACCTCTCCCCCCCTCTCCCTCCCTCCCCCCTCTCTTTGTATATGTAATGATATTCAAATCAAACTAAGAAAATGTTTTAAAAGTTATGATATCTATGTAGCTACTTACCAAGTATTATTATTAACCATAATATCTTTACAATCCCCAAGGAATGTCACAACTTTTGAGCACCCATAATGTTTCAAAATTGAAACTTGAAAAATTGGACATGCCCTAAATTACAATCATCATCATTTTAGCCATTGTCTATCCACTGCAGGATGAAGGCCTCTTCTGTTTCCAACCAATATCCCCATTAAAGGAATAACAGGTCAGTTCAAAGAAAAATATTTTTACATGAAAAGGATCACTGCTGGGAAGGTAAGTACCAGCTGGGATTTGAACCTCCGTCTCCCACACCAAAAGGAATGCTATAACCGCTATTCTATGCAGCCAACTGCTCTCACCCCCTTAACAGGAGCATGGAGTGCTGGTGCTTTGGCTGCTATGCTGCCCTTTGCAGATTCGCTCGGGAGTCTTCTTGGTTGCAGCAATCCTGGGGGTGGGGGATGGAGGGAGGCATGGTCAGTACGCTGCCCTCTGTTTTTTCTTAACAGTAGAACCTGATTGTGCAAAACAGTATTTTTTATATTCTTTCCTTCTTTTCTGCAATTTGGTGGAAACTATTACAACAAAATCTTTCCTCTTTCTCTTCCCGTCGGCTAACATTCATTTTACTTGAACATTAATCAAATTCCTATTGTTATTTCATTTGTCAATGTGCTCATAAAATTTTTCTACCAGGCATTAAAGGCATTTATATGGAGTGACATCTTTCAAAAGCAATGAGGTGAATCCCAATTCAGGGCTATTAGATTGTGACAAGACATTTGATGGCTATATTTTGTGTACCAGCTGTGCCAAAAATAATTTGCAATACAGATCCATAAATTATTTCCACTGAGTGCTTTTAATGAGAATTAAAAATGAGCACCAGATATTACTTGCAAATATAATCATTGCTTTTAGTTATACATCCAGTTCACGTGTGAATTTCTCAATGATTTCTATGATAGAGTAAGAATTCTTCAGTTATTAAGATCATTTTTACAGCTGTCATTGGACCCTGTTTAAAGGGACTGTTCCACATGAACGGACACTCCCGTCAAAAGGTGAAGTAATAAAAAAGATTTTAGACTGGGTGGAAATGAATAGATTAACTCTAAGAATAAAAGATAAAGAGGAATCGGTGTATTTCAAGACATGGGGAAGATTTTATGTATGGTTACAAAAGAAATATGAATAAAAGATGATAGATAAGTGATTTAGATAATAGAAAGTTAAATGAGGGAGAGGATAAAAAAGAAATAGAAACCCAGATGATACCAGAGTAAATGGAAAAGGGGGATGGGAGGGGAGAAAAGAAAGAAGATTATAAGTATAAATGTACAATTATGATGATAAAAGTGACAAATTGGGTAAAATTGAAAAGAAATCAAAAAGGAAGTATTTATTATTAGAATATTGGAGTTGCTCGGATACCAAACAGGGAAAATATTCCACAATAAAGGAGAAAGAAAGGAGAGAGGAGGAGAGGGTAAGAAGAGGAGAGGGAGAGGGAGGAATGGAAGAAAGGGGAAAGGAGAGGAAGAAAGGACAGGGGACAGAAGTAGGAGAGAAGGTGAGAAAGGGGGAAAAGAGGGGAGGAGTGGGGGAAAGGAAGGGGAAGTAGGAAAGAGGAAGGAGAGGAGGAAGAAGAAAGTAGGAGAGGAGAGGAGAGGAGAGGACGGAGGGAAGGGAAAGAAAGCAGAAGGAGAAGAAGGTTTATTGTCAAATGAGGGAAAAGAAAGGGTAGAAGAGCAACCCCGAATGTAATTAAAATGCCTTATTTCTATGATTTCTTTAAGAAAAATATGTATGACCAATTATGTATAAGAGAATGTACATTTACATTATGTGTATAAGAAATAAAAATAAAAAAAATTCTTAAAAATATATATATAACGAACTGGACGCTCCCTTCGTTTGCTTTCCTATCATGGTCACAACCCATATCTCTGTCTTCGGAGACACATGGCTTTTGGGTGTGAAGCAGTGATGAAATCCTCCACGGATCATCACCGGTTTGCTGCCTGTGCATGCACACTGCATGCAGGAAGCACGCTGTGTGTACGCATGCACAGCTCACGCCAAAAGCACACTGCACACGCATGCACAGTGCACACCAAATGCACACTTTGCATGGAAAAAGAAGACTTCATTAGGTAAGTAGAACAGCGAGGGCGGGAGAACAGCTGTGCCGGGGGATTTAGCTACACTAGAAAGCAGGATTTCCTGCTTTCTAGTGAATATAAACGGTGCGGCATCGGAAATACCAGTTCAGATGAACCAGTAGGATTTTTAAACTACCAGTTCACCCAAACCGGTAGCTTTTAAACTACCGGTTCAACTGAACCGGTAGGGTTTTTTTACTACTGATTCACCTGAACTGGTAGTTTTTATCACTACCGGTTCACCTGAACCAAAGCGAACCGGTAGCATTCCACCCCTGGTGTGAAGTCCATCCAAGATGGATGGGTGTTGGCTTTGAGGAAAGGACTACACTTTCCCCGGAGAATCAGCACAACCCCCCAAAAACAACACAACTGACCAGCTGTGGCCTGCCCAAAAAGAGGTCACAGAATACAGACACTGAGACTTAAGGAAGAGGAAGACATAAAACTGGTAAATGTTGCGGGAAGAAAAAAAAATTGTCCTCCCGTTGAAAGATTTCAGAAGACATGATTACTGTGGGGGTTTTTTGTTGCACAATAATATTTTGCAAAGCAAAAAGAGACGATTCCTATTCCACTCCTTTAAATAAGCAGCCTTGGAGACGGATTCTGAGGATCAACTGATCATTTTGGAAAGGCTGTAGACATTTTAATGATACTCTGTTCCCTCTCCCCAATATCCATTTTTGTGATGAGGGAGAGAGAGAGAGAGGCTGGAAATGACTTTTTACAAAAATGATCATTTCCCCTATTGTTTAGGGAACTATACATGCCTCAGCTGAGAAGCTCTTTCTTTGCATGCAAAGGATCCAATGTTCCTGCTCAGAATAAAGATGGCTGCATGAAATGCCCAAGAGGCCTGGCCAGGCTGAGACATTTCTGAATTAGATCAGCCATATGGCCTCTCTTCATGCATTGCTTACACACAAGACCTCGCCTGGAGTCCTGACCCTGGTTTCAAAGGTGTGTCTCTGCCTCAGTCTCACCTTCCAATACAGCTGACAGCAGTCTGAGCAACTGTTTTAATACAAGAGCTCATGTGCCTCGTGCTGCCTGACAGCTGCTGCTCCAGAGGTGCTTCATGCATATATGAATGGAGCATGTAATTATGTGGGATACAATGGTTGTTATGTGCTTGTTGAAGTGGGATGAAATCTGAACTTGTTGAATTAGGAGCTAGTTGACTCTGTAAGAGATACTGGTGGATGCCATATGCAGAGCTTGGATTAAAATCTTTTGAAATATAACAGAATAAGAGAGTTGGAAGGGACCTTGGAGCTCTTCTAATCCAACCCTCTGCTCAGGCAGGAAACCCTATACCACGGGTGTCAAACTCACCACGTCACATTGCCGTCACGTGACGTTTCACGACATTTTTTTATTTTCCCACCCCCAACTCTTCCAGCCGGTGCAGCATGATACCATGGTCAATGGTATCAAAAGCCGTTGAGAGATCTAACAGGACCAGAACAGAGGAGCAACCCCTGTCCTGAGCCCTCCAGAGATCATCAACCAACACGACCAATGCCGTTTCCGTGCTGTGCCCAAACCTGAAACCCGACTGGAATGGATCTAGATAAGATGTTTCCTCCAGGAATTGTGGAAACTGTCGCGCGACCACACTCTCAACAACCTTCGCCATGAAGCGAAGGTTGGAGATAGGACGGTAGTTGGCCAATATTGCCGGATCCAGGGACGGCTTCTTGAGGAGAGGCCTCACCACCGCCTCTTTCAAGGCAGCGGGGAAGTGACCCTCACTCAACGAAGCGTTGATAACACCCTGGAGCCAGCCTCGTGTAACCTCCAGGGAAGCCAGTACCAACCAGGAGGGACACGGGTCCAGTAAACATGTGGCCGCACTAAGTCTCCCCAAAATCCTGTCCACATCATCGGGAGTCACAGCATCAAACTCCTCCCAGGTAACATTCTCAAGACTGTTCCTCGTCACCCTGCCTTGATCTACCCAGTCAGAGTCCAAATCCCCCCGGATCTGAGCGATTTTGTCATACAGGAATTGTCCGAAATCCTCCGCCCTGCCTTCCAAGGGATCCTCCCGCACTCCCGGATGGAGCAGGGAGCGGGTCACCCTAAACAGGGTGGCCGGACGATTCCCTGATGATGCAATAGAGGTGGAAAAGTAATTAAACTTTGCCGTCTTTATCGCCACTAGGTAGGCCTTAATATGCGACCTTACCAGTGTTCGATCAGATTCAGCGAGACTGGCCCTCCAACCGCTCTCCAGGCGTTTTTTCCGGTGCTTCATTTCCCTCAGCTCCTCAGTAAACCAAGGAGCCGCCTGGGATCGGCACCGGGTCAGAGGCCGCAAAGGCACGACTCGGTCCAAGGCCCCATCAGCCGCCCGATCCCAGGCGGCTACCATGTCCTCGGCCGAGTCATGTGCTAGATCCTCAGGAAATGGCCCAAGCTCCATCTGGAACCTATCAGGATCCATCAGGCGCCTGGAGCGGATCCATCTAATTGGGTCCGCCTCCCTGCGGCGCGGGGGTAGCGGCTCGAAGATCCAGGCGAAGGAGTGAGTGGTCAGTCCATGACAAGGGTTCCATGTCTATATCCCCTATAACAAGACCACTCAACCACTGGCCAGAGACAAAAATCAAGTCCAGAGTGTGACCTCCCCTGTGAGTAGGGCCATGAACTAACTGGGTCAGGTCCATGGCCGTCATGGAAGCCATGAACTCCCGAGCCACCTCAGATGTTTCACCAATGGAATGCAAGTTGAAATCACCCATGACTAAAAGCCTGGGTGTATCTACTGCCACCGTGGCTATCATGTCGAGTAGCTCAGGTAGGGCTGTTGCCACACGGCAGGGAGCCAGGTACGTAAGCAACAAGCCCATCTGAACCCCACGGAATCCATTTGAAACTTTTAAAAACATATACTAAAAAGTCCAAGCTTGCCCAGGAATTGCAAGGTCCTGTTATTGGTGAAAGGGGTGCTTTGCGGCCTCTTTATTCCCAGGTTGACTCAGGTGGGCTGCACCTGAGTGTAATCCTGCTCCCAGAGGAGACTCTGGATTCTGGATTTGAGTCAGGAGGAGACAAGGCCTTTTCACAGGAGAGAAGGAAAAGAGGCTGTTGTGGGAGAAGAGAACGTGTTTAGGACAAAACCCGGCCTGGCGACTGCATGCCAGGCAAGTGGATCCCTGCTGGAGGCAGGGACTGTTTCAGAGGGTGAGTAAAACAGGCAGGAGGCAGGATTGGCTGTGAAACTCAGCAGTCACACCAAATCCCACCCTCCAACCAGTAGCTTAGAGGTGCCCAAATCCCTGCAGAAAAGCCCAGAAAATGCCAGCCAGCAAACCTGAAGGGCTAAAAAGTTTCTGGTAGTGAGATCTGAATTTCTCTAGTCTCTTAATTGATATAAGGAAAGGAGGGGAGGCAGTGGTGGATAGCCCCCAGTTCGGACCGGTTTGCAAGAACCGGTAGTAAAACTGGCGGGAGGCCCTGCCCACCGCCCTGGATGTTGTCATCGGCGATCTGCGCATACGCAGAAGCTTCTGCACAAATGCAGAAGCAAGGCGCGCACGCGAACAAAGTGAGTACGCGTGCAATCCTGTTGCGAACCAGTAGTAAAGGTAAGTAGAACCCATCCCTGAGGGGAGGCAATAATTATACAAATTCATATAAATATTAAGAAACCCATAGAATAAGTAAGCTTAATTTTGCTGCTCCACTTGCATGGGGAGGACATACTGTAATGGCTTTTCTTTCAAGTTTTTTATTTTAGTTTACATATACATATCACTGCGTGAACAGTGTGGCACCTGGGTGTCATACATTCTAATGCAAATAAAACTAGTAAAATTAATCATAGTTATTACATTCAACCAACTTATATATTTCTAATAATAATACACATTTATATTAAGTTGTAATCTATCATTATTTAATTATTCAATGCCTTAATATATTGCTCAAATACCACTCACCGTGTTATTTGATCATACATAATAATACCTCCATTCAGGTTAGAGGAAATGATACAACAACATATTGATTTAAAACCTGAACTGTTCCTATTGGGTATCTTACCAGAGAAATATAGTAAAGAAAATATTTATCTGATTATACATGTAATAACTGTAGCGAGGATAGTATTTGCACAAAATTGGAAAGCAGAAAAAATCCCTATAGAGGGAGAAGTAATTAAGAAAATATTGGAATGTGCAGAAATGAATAGACTAACATTGGCAATTAAGGGAAAGGAAGAATGGGAGTATTACAGGATATGAGGGCAATTCTATCAATGGACAGAGATGAGATATAATAAAAAATTAATATAAATGTAAGAAATTTGGAAAAAATGTAATAAATTAAATTAAAATGTAAAAGTAAGATAGAATTCTAGCAGGAAAATGATGCTAAAGGAGGAATATGATGACACAAAAATATGTACTCAGGTGAATAATTAATGATGTATTGTTTGTTTAAACATAAAAATAAAAAACTTTTTTTAAAATAATAATACCACCATTCCATTTCTAAGCTTCCCTCTTGTTCTTGCTTTTATTTTATTATGTAAAAATGTATACACTAATATTCCCCCTTTCTCTTATTTCTATCTCTATTCTAACTTTTAATCATGTCACCCTTTTATCAAGGAACTGAATGACTACAGATCAGTTGCTCTAACATCTGTAGTCATGAAAACCTTTGAAAGGCTAGTGCTGTCCCACTTGAAAACTATCACGGATCTGCTGTTAGAACCCTTGCAATTTGCATACCGAGCAAATAGATCAACAGATGATGCTGTTAATATGGCTTTGCACTGCATCCTACAACATCTTGAATCTCCAAAGACCTACTCATGGGTCCTCTTTGTAGACTTTAGTTCAGCATTCAATACCATCATTCCGGACACACTTCTAACTAAGCTAAATCAGCTAGAGGTACCTGAACACACTTGTAAGTGGATCATAAGCTTCCTAACAAACAGGAAGCAGCAGGTGAAGCTAAGCAGAATTACATCAGATACCTGTACAATTAGCAAAGGGCCCCCCAAGGCTGTGTGCTCTCTCCACTTCTCTTCTCTCTGTATACCAATGACTGCATCTCTAACGATCCATTAAACTACTGAAGTTCACAGATGACACAACAGTGAGCAGTCTCATTCGAGACAATAATGAATCTGCATACAGACGGGAGGTTGAACAACTAGCCTCATGCGACCGGAACAATCTGGAATGGAACACACTCAAAACTGTAGAAATGGTGGTAGACTTTAGGAGAAACCCTTCCATACTTCCACCTCTCACAATACTAGACAACACAGTATCAATAGTAGAGACCTTCAAATTTCTAGGTTCTACCATATCGCAAGATCTAAAATAGACACCTAACATCAAAAACGTCTTCAAAAAAGCACAACAAAGAATGTTGCGAAGCCATATTGGACTTAATTCTAACAGAGATGAAATGATAAAAGGTGTTGAAGCTACAGGAACCTGGGGGTGGGTGGGTGATTGTGCAATATTGGAATTCAACATTATGCAAGCACAAGCAATAGAACAAAGTCAAACTAGAGTCTTGGACTTTAAGAGAGCTAATTTCAATTAACTTAGAGAGAGCTTGGGAAAGATTCCACAGATGAGAATCCTCAAGGGGAAAACAACCCAAGAAGCTTGGGAAACTTTGAAAAGTGGGAAGCCAAGCAGCTGCTCTCCAAAAGGGGCCAAAGGAGCTGAGCAGGTCTATCCTCGTTGTTTAGGACGTTCACCCTCAGGACCACAGTATGTTCGGACAGCAACACGGGCGGCTAAAACGGAGCTCGGCCAAGCCCTGCTGCTGCCTGCGGTTGAGACATAAGCATAAGGACGCCTGGACCAAAGTCGTCGTCCACGCCGTGGGAAGAGGGAGCAGCGCTCAGGAGACGAGCCCTCATCCCTCTGCCCGGGCCAATCTTCCTCAATCTCGGCAACTTTAAGACGGGGGACTCCAACTCGCGGAATTCCCCCGCCAGACATCTTCCGAGAGCTCGAGAAAGGCTGGGCTGGGCTGGGCAGCCGAGGGGGAAGAACGACCAAGAGGTAGAAGAGGCTACAAGAAGCCCCTCCCCCTCCCCAGGCCAGAGGCTCCCTGAAGCAGATTTCGAAGCGACGCCACCTGACAAATGGATGGGGGATCTTTCTCGAGGACAGCTCCGGCAAGCGCCGCTGCTCCCGAAGGCTCCGGTACTTCGGGTGGGACATCTGCTGCGGAGACTTTAGAAAGCCCCACGGGGGGAGATCCGAGGCCGCTGCACCGGGAATGACCACGGCCGGTCCCCTCCAGGGCCGCCCGGAGCCCCCGGAGCTCTGGCGAACGGAAGGGGCAAGGCAGCGGAGAGTCCCAGAGCGGCGGCGGCGGCTCAGGCTCCGCAGAGCGATTCTCGGGGCCTCGAGGGCTTCGGCCCGCTCCTCCACCTGGATTTCCACGCCAGAGGAAAGCCGCTCCGCCGCAAAACTTTCCTGCCCGCCCTCTGACGCCGGCCTGCGCGGGGCATCTCGACCAGGAGCGTCTGCCCACCCACCCCCGCCCGCTCCCGCTCCCGCTCCCGCTCCCGCTTCTGCCTTCCGGCTATACTTCTTTCGGCAGGGCTGGCACTGGAGCTCCGCGCTCCCTCCCTCGTCACACACACACACACACACACACACACACACACACACACACAAACACCCCCTGCGATGCTCGCGGCTCCCTGCCTAGTTTAATCCAGGCTGAGTCCTACACGCCGCTCTTTCCGCTCGGCTCTTTACTCCCAGGCGCGTGGCTGGCGCTCCTGGGCGGCGCACTGGGCGGGTCCACCTGCGCGGGCCGGAGCGGCCTCTCTTGCGCAGGTAGGGCGCGGGCGAAGTGGTGACTGCAGGGCGAGGAAGCGGGTGGCGGCCAGGGGCCCGGTCGCGCCCTTCGCTTTCCCGGCGCTGGCATGCCTGGAAGCCAGGACCTGCGGAGCCGCTGCCGGGAGCCCGGAGGAGGAGGAGGTGGGACGCGAGGACTGCGGGGCGGGGGCTGCGCAGGAGGGCCGGGGCGGTACGAGGGGAACCGCTCGCCCGGAGAGGATCGGACTGGGGACGGGGGAGGCGGGGAAGCCGAGCGCCTCCCGGACTCCGCGGTCCCGCAGCCCTGCTTCGCGGGTTAGTGTCGGCCGGTCATTCTCTCGGCTCAACCCGCCTCGCAGGGTTGTTGTGTGGAGAAAATAAGGGGCCGGAGCGTTAGCTATGTTTGCGCCTATAAAAAAGTCGGGATAAAATCATAATAAGACTAACCCGAGTTGCTGACATTCTGCTCTTGAATCTGAACGCCAGCGGTGCATGAAAATTGGAATTAGTAGAAAACAGTCCAGCAGAAGCTGTGTGTGCTTTTGGACACATTTTTTTTTCTTAACTGCTTGCAGTTTTTTAAAACATGGATGCTGACTACAGTATTCACCTCGCGTCGAAGTCGATTAGGTTTCTGTCTAATAACATGCAGCGATTAAGCTACGATGGACATAATGGGAGTAATTATTGAAAAAAAAAGCATGAGCAGAGTACAATTTTTATTGTTGGGGAAAATGTGCTAAATTATGATAGGATATTGGAAAAACCATTTAAGGTTAGTCTGACAGCAAATAAACTGATTTTACTTCAGAGAAAATGTAGATAAGGGTTACACTATATACTATTTCTGAAATTATTTTCAACAACTTATACAAGAAAGTTTGCTGTTTTTTTAAAGGTCTCTTTAGAATGTGTGCTTCTCAGTAGGCACTTTGGGAAATTAATCTACACAGGAAAAGAAATGTGAACGCATATATATATATATATATATATATATATATATATTGCCATATCATTTTTTGGATGCTGCCAGAAAGGAATTGAGGATTATGACAGGATTTACTAGAAATATTTCAGCAATGTAGGCAAGAAGCCACATAGGTGAGAAAATGTCCAATGGGTATTGTATTGCATGATTTTTGTATCAGCCCTTGTTGTGATTTTATTTTCCCTGAAAATGTGTTTGTATTCATCATGACAGCAGCAGATTGCCTGCTGCCCTAAGGGCTTCCAAGGAGAACTTCTATCTGGAAGGTTGAGTTTTCTGTTTCTCCTTTTCTGCTAATATCCATGGTCAAACTTAATTATCTTCCCCTCTATTCCTTTCTTTTTCCCCCTCAAGGATGGGTCAGAGGGTGCAGAAAACACAACACTAGTGCAGTTTGATTCTAAAAATGTGTTTGGAAGTTCAGGAGACAGGCTGTATGTGGGATGGGGGTGGGGGGAGGCTTCATGCTTTTATTATGCAGTAGATTTTTAAAATGTAAACTATCCGAATCAACGATGTCTGTGTTGGGCAGCTATATACATTCGTTTAATAAAAAATAGTAAAAATAAATATTGCCTCCTGTTATAACAAGTATGAGATTCAGTGCTGCATGTCCCTTCAACAATCCTTGGCAAGATTTGTAGCAGCCTTTGCTCAAGGTCTCTAGAGAGATTGTTTTAATGGTTTTTGCAAAACAGAGTGTTAATCTAGGTTATCAAGGGTCTTTCTTGGTTTGACTACTTAATTTCTCCCAACCAACCAAGAATCTGTTCAATAATTATTTATTTGATTTCTCTCGTTCTAGAACTCGATTGTCCAGACTTCAAGAAAGCCTCCCAGTGCTGTCTTGCTCGTTTCTTCTGCTTTCTGAAGAATAGGGTCCAGCTCTAAACAAAACGTCTTCTCCCAAAGATGGTGAAAAGCAGATTTATGGAACAATCAACAAACTTCCATGGTCTGTCTAGGGACTTGGAGTTTAAAATGGTTGCTTCCTTTGAGGGGAGGAGAATGAACAGCCGTGAAATGGAGAGCTGTCAGAACAGAAAATCTGTGTTATTTGAGAAGGCAAATTGTCTACAGGAGAAAGCAGCCTACAGCGAGCTCAAGGATGGAAGAACTGCGGAGCACATATTAAGGGAACCCTGCTGGACATTTGGTACCAGGACACATTTATTAGTAAAGGATGTCCTGCGACAGAAGGAGAGTGCATTCACTGAAGTGAGAAGGTCTGTGGAGAAAGTCAAAGAGGCAGAACAAGGCAATAGGAAGGCTGGTTTGGACAAAGCTGCAGTCCAGTGTTCCCCTGGTAGCACATACTCCTTTGTGTGGCCCAACAGCATTGCTGGGGAACCCAAAAGTGCTTTCAGCAAACCAGCCAAGTGCTGGGAAGACGGAGGGGCTCTGGCTGCTTTTCAACCTCTAAAAAGTATCAAGGAAGGAAGCCCAAGGAAATTGTCAGAATGCATCGCTGCCACTGACCTCATGCCGCACAGTGGCTGCCTCGCTTCCAGGTTCCTGGTAAACGATTCAGATGGTTTCCAGCTGCTGTCGACCAACCTCATTAAGAGCAACCCATTCGCTTTCTCTTCAGCTCTGTGGCCAAAGGAAGCAGATGAGCAGATGCAGGCCAACCCTGCTTCCAGCTGCAGCCTCTCCTCCTCTGCCTCCTGGGCTCTGCTGCCTCCCAGTTTCGCCCCTCTCAGTGTGGCAGCCCAGAACTGGTGTGCAAAGTGCAGCCTCTCCTTCCACATGACCTCAGACCTTGTGCTGCACATGCGTTCCCATCACAAAAAGGTCGAGGTCTCGACAGACTCCCAAAGGAAAAGGAGGCGGGAGGAAAAGCTGTCCTGTCCTGTTTGCCAGGAATATTTTCGAGAAAGACATCATTTATCTCGGCACATGACTTCACACAACTAGCCTGCAGATTGTGTGCAGACATTGATTGAATTCCATTGTGATTTTACTGCATTTAACCAGAATCTTTGAAAGGCAGCCTTTTATATAGAAGCGTTAAGAAGAAATGTAATTACATCAGTTACAGATAGCTCAAGTTCTGAAAATGAAACTCTGGAAATACACTTATAAGGAAATAAACAGTAACATGTAAAGAGAAAAGTTTTGCTTTCTACAGTTCCATTTTTTTCACCTTAAACTATGAAAATGTTGATAACAATTTTTTTTTCTTTAGTAATTTGAAGCAGCAACTTTTTCCATGTCAGAGCCATTATGGAATGAAATTCTTCCCTAGCCTAGGATTGAAGTAAAGGATAAAATTTATTTTAAGTTAAAGTTGATTCCTGGTGACCATCAAAGCAAATCAATGTAATTTTTCTGATGTGATAAAATGGCCTTCTTCAGTTGTGCAACACAGTGCTGCACCAGGCAGTGACAGGTGTCTCTGTGTGTGTGTGTGTGTGTGTGTGTGTATCTCAACAAGGACTGAATAGGTGAGGATGGAAGTGCCAGCTTCCCAATTCACACCCACAACTTGTCTGTAAGCTTTCAAATGAAGGCACAGTGATTAGAGTAAGAGAAGCAGGAAGCATCCATTTAGGGCATCAAATCCAGTGCAGGAGTCCAAATTAAACCACTCCTAACAGGTATCTAATTTTTCAGCCACATCATATTGTGGATTATGGATAGCACTGGTAGCATAAAAGTTCAAGGTTACCTCTGAATTGGTGATAGCTTGCCTCCATGTTCCAATTTCAGGGAGCAATTTTACCTCCTCAAGTTATATTTAAGAACCGGTTTGGGTATCAATATTCTTAATATAAACATGGACATAATGCCTTTGGTCCATATATTTTTCTGCAGTCAAGATCATAAAGAAATTTGTTCTATCAGAAGTCTGAAACAAAGCTGTACAACTATTGGTAAAAGGTATTCAATGGCCAAATGCTAATGCAAAGTGCTTTTATTTGCATTTTACCTTACTTTTTTCTGCTTTGTTTATACTTCCAAAATGTAACATATGTTCAAAGCCTCTTGAAGTGACATCAATTTTATTTGCTACAAAAATGGGTATATTGCTCTCTATATAAATATATATTATACTATATATAAATATATATTGCACTAGCCAATTTGGTTAGTAGTTAAGCATCAGGCTAGAAAGCAGAGTTTGTGCTGATAGTTATATACAAATAATAAACATGTTACTAAAATGTATAAACTTTTGTTGAAATTTGAGACAAAGGAACAAATGTATAATAAAATGGGCTAAAAATGTTGGTTATACAAATGGATCGATGGGAAAATGGACACATAGGCTAATTCAGAAGATTTTAAAAGCTAAAGTACAGTTGAACCCAGAGGCTTTTATTTTGGAACTAATGGATACACAGCTAGAAAAAAAGACACAGAATGACTACTGCAGCGAGATTATTATATGCTCAAAAATGAACAGTTTCAACACTACCCATTAAAGAAGGAATGGTTGGTGAAGATGATTGGACTTTCATAGATGGCTAAATTGACTTCCTTGATCAGAGAAAAGACCACATCTGCATTTATGGCTGATTGGATATCCCCGATGGAGGTTTTGCATGACACAGAAAAATGCACCTATGATTTGTGGTTTTGATGATTAGAAAAAAAAATAATAGAAAAAAGTTAGCTTTTCCTTTTACAACTAGAGATAACTGTGTAACTGTATTTGTATTTGCTGCAAAGAGAATCAGAAGCTGCCTCTTTCTCTTTCTCTTTCTTTTTCTTTTTTCCTGCAATTTGTCTTTTCTTTCTTTTTTCTTTCTTTATTCTATATTAGTTTTTGTTAGTTTGTATCTTCTCTTTAAAACCTAAAAAATTCTAGGGCAGTGATGGCTAACCTTTTTGCCATCGTGTGCCAAACGCGGGGGGAGTGCGTGGGGGGGTTGTTGCACTCACGCGTGCCCACACCCATAATTCAGTGCACCCCGCTCCCCCGGCGCAGGCATGCGTGACACCCCTGCGCTCCCCCCGCTTTTGGCACACGATGGCACGGTGGGCCCAGTAGGCCCGTTTTTTCGCCCTCCCCAGGCTCCAGAGGCTTACTTGGAGCTGGGGAGGGCGAAAACAGCCTTCCCCATCCCCCTGGAGGCCCTTCGGAGGCCAGAAATGGCCTATTTACTGACTTCCGGTGGGACTGGAAGGCCCATTCTTCGCCCTCCCCAGCCTTCAGAGCCTTTCTAGGAGCCTGGGGAGGGTGAAAATGCCCTTCCCTCCCCCGGAGGCCCTCCAGAGGCCGGAAATAGCCTTCCAGTGTGCCCGGAAGGCCTGAAAATCAGCTGACAACACTTGCGTGCCCACCGATATGGCTCTGCGTGCCACCTGTGGCACGCGTGCCATAGGTTCGCCATCACGGTTCTAGGGATTTGGGGATTTCAAGTTATATTCTGAAACACAGTCTGAAATTGGGAGGATGGGTTAATATTTCTTGCTTTCCTCCTTCTCCTTCTATATTTTAACTATTTATAGAAGACTTGGAATGATGTGTTGTCTGGCATGAATGTGCAAGGCCAAAAATTTAGTCTCAAGGGTAGGGGAGGGAACCGGATGCCCTTTTGCCTTCATGCAAACTCCTGGTTTGACCCACTAATCTAACTCAAACTATGGAGGTGGGAGACAAGGATCTCTTTGGCTTGGATGAGGGATTTCTCAATGGGAACCGCCACATGAGGATCCACTCCAACCCCCTCCCAAGAGTCCTTAGAAGAAATTGTGGATCTAGAAGTTGGAATGGTGACAAAGAGGCCGGTTCTGTCCACTTGAAATGTCTGAGAGGGGAGGCAACCTCCGCTGGTCCTTTGTCCAATGATCAAGGCTCTGCCCAGCCTCTTCATGATGGACACAAATTGTTCAGCAGTCCCAGCAGTTGCAGAGCTGGTGAGAATGACCACGCTCTTCTCAGAGCCATATCTTTGACCTTGAAGAGACAGGAGAAGATGCAAAAAGTTACCCACAGTCTCACCAAACATTAAATTTGATCAGAACCCATATTAAAATTAATGTCCCTCTATGAATTCATAAAATGAGAATAAATACTGTAATTAATGTTATGCATATACTGTACAGGGCAGCATTCCTCAACCTTAGCAAGTTTAAGACATGCGGACTTCAACTCCTAGAATTCCCCAGCTAGTTAGTATATACCAGTGGTCGGCAAACTCATTAGTCAACAGAGCCAAATATCAACAGTACAACGATTGAAATTTCTTTTGAGAGACAATTTTTTTAAACTTAAACTATATAGGTAGGTACATTGTTATTAACTTAATTAGTTCTTTTTAACTACAATTAAAAAGTAGGGGGAAGGGGATGCAACACCCGGAAGGCCAGGTCCGTTCCTGTTCACCTACCCACACTTGTTTATCCGTCCCAGAGAGCTCGGGCTACGCCTCCCTCCGACCCAGCTGCCTTCCTTGCTGGCGTCGCTCCTGAGCGAACTCTTCTGTCCTCAGCTGTTGCAAAGAAGCGGCAGCTCTGGGTGCCCCACGCCTGCTTCATTCTCTTTGAGAGCTGCTTTGCACCTTGTTTGCAAAGCAGCTCTCAAAGAGAAAGAAGCGGGCATGGCTCACCCAGAGCTGCCGCTTCTTTGCAACAGCTGAGGACTTCTTCCGCTTGGAGCTCCAAGCTGCGGGGAAGGGGAGGGGTGGCTGCAACACCGGCAGCTTCAGTGGGCTCTTTCCCTCAGTGGTTTGTTTTCTTTTACCTAATTAAAGGCTGCTCCGCGCCTTTTGATCTTTCTCGGGCACGGAGAAAAGCGACCCTGTGTGAAGGGACTGAGAGGATTCTTTTCTACCCAGCCACTGGCGCACAGCGCCGAAAAGATCTCCAGTCACTGCCGTCATATTCGCGCATGCACAGCTTTTTTCTCACCGGCTGAAGGACTTTTCAGCACTTTGCGGACTTTTCGGTATTTTGTGGAAGAGCCACACTCAAGGGGCCAAAGAGCCGCATGTGGCTCGCGAGCCGTGGTTTGCCGACCACTGGTATATACAATACAGGTAGTCCTCACCACCATTCATTTAATGACTGTTCAAAGTTACAATGTCACTGAAAAAAGTGACAACCGTCCTCCCATATGACTGTCACAGCATCCCCATGATTGTGTAATCAACATTTGAGCACTTGGCAACCGGCATGCATTTATGATGGTGGTAGCAGTCTGGGATCGCCACTTGCTACCTTTCCGGCTGTCTTCTGACCAGCAAAGTCAATGGGTGAAGCTAGATTTGCTTAACAACCCCATGATTCACTTGGCTGCAATGCATCTGACACCCTGCCCCTGTGTACTGGACTGTCTCTGAGGCCTCTTTCGATAGTCTGCAGCATAGGTCCTGTCCTGCATGGTGAGCCCTGCTTCTAGGGACCTAGTGCTTAGGAATGACTAACCTGGCTTTGGCTCTCTGTGCCTATTTTGCTCTGGGGTTATTCCAGTCCATGACCCATGTTTGCCATAGGTTAATATTTGATAGATTAATGTGCTATCTTTAGCCACAATGTGCAGTAAGTAAAGAGAAATACTGACATTCACAACTTCAGATGTTGTTACCTAAAAGTTGGGAAGGAGTCCAAAGGTCACTGGTAGTATTATTTGGTCTGTAGTAGACTTTGTCCAGTAGAACTGGATGTCCTTCATCAAAGAAGTAAGAGCATAGAGTTGCTACAGAGGAGATGGGCCCTCCAGTGTTGTACCTGGTGAGGCATGGAAGACGTTTTGAGAAGTAGGCACTGACAAGGAAACCTGACATAGAGGCACCCTTACGTTACCACAACTTCTCGTCTCTGATCCCCCCAAAGCAGTTTGAAAATGATCCACAATTAAATCTTGAAATGCTCAGAACAAAGACGTCTTGACTGCCCTAAGCGGCAGCCATAAAAAAAACCCCATAGACAGAAAATTCTAAGTCCTTGATTCCATATAACAGTCATATGAATTTTTCTAGCCAGGATCTCATAACCCAACTCCAGTTAAAAGAGAAATTAGCTGTTTGTTTCACACTTCCCCATTCCTGTTCTTATGTCTTGTCTGAAATTTTTAAAAAAATTGTCTGCTTGTGTATGTAAAAAAGTCATCAAGTCACAATTAACCTAGAAAGATTTGAAATCCTGAAACTCAGGACAAAGCAAGACTTTGTAGTCTATCTACGAGCTCTACAAAACTACAGCACTTAATAAAAAGTAATTAGTTTTATTATTCCAATATTGCTTTGGGAGAAATAAGTTGTCAGATTTCAGCTGACGTCATGGGAGCCCAAAGGGCCCCTACTAGTTCTGAACGACTGCAACATCCTTATGAGAAAATACCAAGACCTTCCACAGTCTAGTAAAAGTGGCTGAGCAAGATGTGCTCAGGCTGTAGCACTTTTCATGCGCCCAGAAAAAAGGCATCTGCCATTCCACCTATGTTTTATATTGATAAAAAGGCTTTCTAGAAACCTGCTGTATAACATCAGATATCCTGATTGTGCTAGGTTTGTGCTTTGTGAAGGGCTGCAATTGCATTGAGGAAAACATTGCTGCATCTTCCCACTGAAATAAAGGTCACAACATTTATTTCAGATTCAGGAGACTGGAGCTTCTGTACCTCGATCACACATATTTTGGGATAGATCCCAGGAGGTAAAACTTCGGGTGTATTGTTATTATGCCCTCTATCCCGGTACCCAACCTCCATCCTTGCATTTGTCTTAAAGGGTAATAAATACATTTCCTCCTGCAAGGAACACATAGCTCATAATCTGGTCAATGATGGCCTCACAAGATACACTGCAATTATGTTAGGCCCAGGAATTAAATTTGACAAATACCTTTATAGCAAAGCATATATTTCAAAAGTTTTATCTTCATTGCTTATTCTGCTTAGGACAGATTATTTACCTCATGTCGATGATTAGTGCATTAGTGTGGACAACCTTCTTCCAGATGCGTTCCACCATCAGCTCAGAGAATTGCGGCCAAAGCTCACTCTCCCCAAATGTATCAAATCGGAGGTAACCAACATTATTCTCAAACACTTTGGTTTGGAACGAAAACTTAATGCGGTCTTCTAACATTTCTGAGGAAAGAATCTGAAACATTTTTTAAAAAATAAGTAGTTAATTTTCAAGAATAACACGGGAAATATGAGAATCCACCTTGCATTAAAATAACACATCTTGCAGCTAGAGAGTTAGTGTGATCAGGACTGAAACCCTTACTCAAATTAGTCAACATTCCTCAGTCAACATCACAGCACTATGTCAAGAATAAATAAATAAGTCAATGAAAATCACTCGAACTAAAGATTATCTATTTAATGTCCTTTCTAATTTGTATTTTAATGAAATTATTATCAGGAACTAGTCATACCAGGCCTTCTGGGATAAGTCTGTTAATATTATTTTATAATTTTAAAAATCTCTTATTTATAGTAAGCATACTGCTTGATTAAAAACAAAATCAGAATGTAGTACTATACCAACTTGTTAAGCTGGGCACATGTAATTTCAATTTCAATAGCTCAGTTAAGCACCAGCATAACACAAGGAAAGTTTCAAGTTGAAAAATAAGATTTAAAATGTGAGATAACATATTAATAATACAATGAGAGTCCTAGGACAGAGTATGGTTACCCTCTATCAGTATCTAAAATATTACACCCATACACTCAAAATTATAAGTGAATACTGTAAGTGTGAGAAAAATTAGAAAAGGCTGCATCGTTGCCAATACTATAATTAGAGTAAAAGCGAGACTAAAATTCATGGACCTGCATAGTTAATTATAAATACAATTATGATAGTAAAATCTGGAAATCACTATGATACTTACTAATTAATAGTTTCTGTCCTAGTTTTCATTTTGCTAAAAAAAAATTAAAGACATAAAGACAAAAACCAAAACTACCTAGGGAAAACAATAAGATAATGTAACCAAACACAGTAAACAAAATAATATTAACTGAGCTGTTACAGTGTAAATTTAGGAAAGTGCTACTTGAACAAATCCAGTTCTTGAGGCAAATCCAAAGGGATTTATCCCATCATAGTAAATATGTATTCATACAGGTTTTATGTCAGTGGCTAATGAAAGGCACTTACTTGCATGGGCATGATCCCTGGAATATGGTTGCGCAGGTGCTCGGGAACATGGGTTATTTTCAAGTGTTTATCTCCAGAAAGCGCTTTTAGGTCAGCTGCAATTTTTTCAGCAAGCTTCGTTTCACAATTGATCTTCTGGTACGTGTCTCTTTTGGCATCCTCAGAAAGTTTGTCTGCCACTAGAGCCCCAACATCAGCAAAAGCATAGTTGTCAGCCACCAGTTTGGCCACCGTCTGCAAAATGTTGGGGAGGTTGGAGCGCAAAGCAATGATGTTCAGGGCAGAAGTCATGGCTTCTGAAGCCTGATTGGTGACATGTGGCTGGACGCCAGAGAGGCTCCACACTTTGCCTGTGACGGGACTCAGCACTACCTTGCTGGGGATGGAAGCGTACAAGGGGCTGTTGCCCAAATGGTAAACATTTGCGGACAGTGAGCCCCCCAACGTGGGCTCCCCAATGACTGTGGCCCGATTGAGATCCTTTAGAGAGCGAGCGAAGGCTTCTGCTGCTGATCCACTCACGTGACTAATTAAGATATAGATATCCTTCGCCGAGCCATATCGTTTGCCAGAGAGATGTGGCAAAGTCCACACCTCCATGCTTTGAGTGGTGCTGCGGTCAAAGAGCGTGTAAAGATGCTGCTGGGGCTCACTGTCAAAGAAATAGGAACAAAAGATGGGCACTGCGGTGGAATAACTGCCCGTGTTGTAGCGCATGTCAACAATCAGAGCTTCTGTGGTCACAAGCTTGTCCCAAATGTGCAACAGTTGGGGTCCAATGGCCTTCACCATTTCTGCTTCAGCCATCAGGTCAAAACGCAGATATCCTACATTGCCAGGCAAAATGTCTACCTTGAATAGATCCTCAATTATGTAGCGGATCTCCTCAGGGGTCAAAGTCTTGTTAGGAAGTTGTTCCTGTAAGAAAGATTCGACATGGTTGTAAGATGTATGCAACTGGTGATCCCCAGAAGCTTCTTGAAGGTCAGTGGTCAACTGCAAGGCAAGCATTTCAAAATCCACTGCTGTGCGATAGCCTCCTTGAGCCAGCTTGGAGTTTAGCATGCCTCTTGCCCGCGTGGCCACCTCTGGTATGGCGTAATGTGCTTCAAGCAACAGCCCGAGTTCCTTGATCAACGCTCCCATCTCTCTGTGGAATGCCAACACTTCTTGGGCTTTCTCCAAAGCCTCATCGGCCAGCACGATGGCATCAGGCACCACTTCACCATCCAGCCAATATTCACCATGGTGGTCAATTAAGGTGATGAATGGCACATTGATAAAGAGACCGCAGCCTTCCTCTTTTTTTACCCTGAGTATGCAGAAGGGGTGCGAGTGGGCCAGGCTGCCAGCAGTAATTTCACCAATCAGAGTAGCCCGGCCGAGGGATTGCATCAGGTAGGCAAACTCCTCTGCCGTTGTAGCTGTGAGGTAGCTGGTGAGTAAATAGATGCCACGCTGGGTCCCATAGGGCTTGCCTAGCAGTTCAACTCTACTGTTGTAAACGTAGGTCTGGTTTGTGAGTCTGTTATAGGTGGCAAACAAATGCACAGGACCGGCAGAGGGATCTTGGAAGTAAGATAATAGGACTGGTACAGCATCTGAAAATGGTCCACCCTGGTTGTAGCGCAGGTCAATGATCAAATAATCTGTTGCCTGCAAAGGTTCCCAGACCTGATTGATGATATAGGGCTCCAGCTTGATCAGCACTCCAGCATCGGGAAACTGATCAAAACGCAGGTAGCCCACATTTTCAGATAGCACTGACACTTGAAACACAGCAGCCAGGATTTGTTTGAGTTGTTCGCCATCCAGCAGCTCTATGTTCATGTCCATTGGCTCCTCAACTGGCATAACCATAGCCTCACCGGTTGTGGTAGTCCACAAGAAAAGTCGTGGGTCTTTGGAGATGCTTTGCAATTCGGTATTCAGTTTGAAAGCCAGATCTGTTTCTGACAGGATGGCTGAATAATCAAACGCAGAGAGTTGTTGAAGTAACGCTGGCACCTGTTCAATTATTGAGTAATTGTTCTGCAAGACATGCATCAAGCGACTGACGCTGTCAGGAATCGCTTTGCGAAAGGACAGAATGGCCAGGGCATCACCCAGGGCTCCCTCTGCTGGAACGGCCACATTTGGCATCACCCCACTCAGTTCCCAGCTCTGGCCACCGCCACTTAAGGGGCTCATAGAACACAACACAGGAACAGTCATGTAGAACTGGGAAGCCCCAATTTGCAATTTACGGAGGTCCAAGGAGCCGCCTGCTGTCCTTTCGCCCACTATGATGGCCCTGTGCATTTGCTGCAGGATATAAGCCACATCTTCGGCCACCCCAGAGGTGTGTTTACTGGTCAGCAAAACAACTTCCTTGTTCTTACCGTATCTCATGCCCAGCACTTTTGGAAAGGTCCATATTTCCATAGTGCTATTAGAAGGCCGGTTGTAGACAGTGTCCACGTGCAGCAGTTTGTCCTCATTGTACAAGTAGGAGATGATGAATGGAAGGCCCGAGATCTTTCCTCCAGTGGTATAACGCAGGTCTAAGACAAGAGCTGATGTCTCCATCAAGGGCTTCCACATCTTTTCTACCAGGAAAGCACCAATTTGCTGCACCATGTTCTCCCCGATGATGTAGTCTATTCTTAAGTAGCCTACATTATCACCCAGCACTTCAGATTTGACTGTGTGCTGGATAACCTCTAAAAGTGCTTCTAATGGTAGAGAAGCATCCACTTCTTGCTCAGGGACTGCAGGAGCCAAAGCTTCATGCGATACTACCAGCCGTGGATCGTTCAAAGTTCCTTGAAGTCCAGCTGTTAGAGCTGTTGCCAAGATTTTAGGATCTGAGATATCCAAAGTCTCCCCACCCTTGATGGCTTGTTCAATGGCTTCCTGCATTCCCACCAGATTTTCTGGAAAACAATAATTGTCCAACAGAATCTTGGCCATGTCCAGCACCAGGGTGGAGTGTGAGACACTCTCAATATGGATGCTACCAAATATAAGTGCCATTCCGAACAATAAATTTCTTCGTATTATTTTCATGCTGTTAGAAAAGTGCAAATGAGTTCCAAACAATTTACAGACTGTGAGAAATGCAGGTTCTTCCTACTTGATCTCAGAAGTGAATATTAAATCAGAGAGGCTGAATATCCATTTTAGCTGACAGTAATCTTTAAATCTAGTTCTAAGTCTTTAATCTTATTAAACAGGAGGGCATGTAGCAAGGTGCAGCTTTGTTCTGTAGTACAGCAACCACCTTATGAAACCACTGCAACAGCCTTCAAATTGTGATTAGACCACTCAGTTATGATTTCATAATGCTTCAGTTCACTAATTTCTGAGATAGATGCTGTCTACTAGAATCTGGATCAGACTGTACTTGATTTTAAAAAGTTTAAGTGACCAATCTGGATATAGTAAACAAAAATAAATTAATACAATTAGGTTGTTAGAATGCTTCAGTAAACTGTTGAATCTGACTTTTAGATTAAAATGAATGTGTTGTTAGCTGTTTAAAACAATTAACAATCTTTATGTTCCACTGACATAAAGGAGTCCTTGTAGTGCCTTATATAGTAATATTGGCAGCCGCAACAACACAAAGGTTCACACAAAACAAAAACATTCTACCTAGAACATTCATTTTTGTCACTGAAATTCTTTTCAGCAATGGCAATTGTAAACCATCTTAACACATCTTTATAAGGGTGGATGTTTGTTCTCCGAGCTTGTGGGTTGGCTTTTGGACATTTCATTACCAGGCTAGGTAACATCTTCAGCAGAATTTAGGGGATGTCAGTGTCAATGTTCTTCTGCTTATAAGGGCTTATAAATATAAGAAAGAAGGTTTTTGCATTAAATATGACGATGGCTCTGTGTGGAACAAGACAGAAAATGTTAGAAATAATTGGAAAATTTTATTCAGAGCTATACAAAGATCAAGATCACTCAAAAGTAACAATACCCACAAAAAAGGAAATGCCAGATATCCTACTGGAGGAACTATCAAGTGCCATAAAATCAATGAAAAATGGCAGAGCTTCGGGAAATGACTGTGTTATGTTTGAAATGCTGAAAGCTGGTGGTCGTAGTTTACACAAGATACTAGTAAAACTATACTCAAGATGCCTCATAGAAGAAAAAATACCCAACTCATGGAAAAATGCTGAAGTGATTCTTATAAGCAAGAAAGGGGCCTAAGATGATTTAAAGAACTATTGCCCAAGAAGCCTTCTTTCAGTCATCTGCACCACTGATTTCACCAGTGGTGAAATCTGAATCAGTTTACTACCAGTTTGCTGGCTGCGCATGCGTGCTGTGCACCAAACGTGTACTGTGTGCATGCATGCACCAAATGCGAGGTGCACGCATGTGCAGTGCACAACAAAAGGAAGCATTGGGTAAGTAGAACAGCGCGCGGGGGGGTGATCAACTCTAGCGCGCAATCTTCAGAGCCTTTTTTTTTACTTTTAAAAGCATTTTCTACTACCAGTTCCAGAGAACCAGTAATAAAAAATGCCTAAAGAGTAAAAAAAAAGTTCTGACGATCAGCTGAGTGACGATCTTCAGAATTTTTTTTTTTTTTACTTTTTAAAGCATTTTTAACTACCGGTAACCCTGGGGGGTGCGGGGTGCATGTGGGAGGCGCATGGTCATGGGTGGGGGGGTGCACACACATGCATGGGGGGCAGGGGTCACGCGCACATGCGCAGTGGCAGGGGAGCGCGGGGTGTGGCGCTCCCCCCCACAGCCCAGGAGTCTGCAGGGAGGCCTACTATGCCCAAAATGGGGGGCAGGGGTACTGCATGCCCATCCCATGGCCCTCTTTTGGGCCCAGGAGGCTGCAGGGAGGCCTGCTAGGCCTAAAACAAGGAGCAGGGGAGTGCCCCCCCCCCGTTTTTGGGTCCAGGAGGCTGCAGGGAGGCCTGCTAGGCCCAAAATGGGTGGCGGGGGGGTCACACGCGCATGTATGGGGGGCAGGGGAGCGGTGGGGTCTTGTGCACATGCGCATTATGGGTTCTGGCACACATCTGCGCTTTCGGCACATGACAAGAAAAAGGTTAGCCATCACTGGACCAAGGCCTTTGATGGGGGGAAAAATGTCCTGCTCTAAAGACATAGAAGCCCTCCTAGTACTTAATCCTGGGGTGAAGTAAGACTAAGGTCAGAATGGAGCTTCTTCTTTGGCCAACTAGTTTGTAATGGACCAGTGTTTGACCTGCGGTTGTTCTGGGGACTTTTTCAGTGAGGGACATTTGCTTCATTACAATATTTGCTTGACTGATAAAAAACTATATACATACAGCACACACCCATCACGTCATTCACTCTCAGACCAAGCAGCATTATGCCAAGAACTGAAGAAGAGTAAGAAATAGTATTTTATAATTTAGCTAAAAACTTTGTTGTTATCACTGCTCCTGGCTGTACTCTGCACTATCCCTAGAATGCTGCTTAATCCTGAGGTGACTTTGATCTTCATAACTGTAATCAATTAGGATTTACTTGTAATACCACCCCTGAACATATGGCTGCTGGTATCAAGACAAATAGATCTTGACAGACTGAAACCGTTGGCGTTATTTCATTTGTCTTAGATGCTTTGGCTAGTGATAGAAAGAGATAGAAAGAAGGAACCACAGCAATTCTGGCTGGAGGGCCCTAGGTGGGTACAGGAATGTGATTTGTTTTTAGGAAGATGTGACGGCACGAGAAAGCCTTTGTCTGCAACCTAAGAGAGAGAAAATTAAATCATCCCTACCTCTGCTGATCACATGGCCCCAGTTAATCATGAAACGCTTACCCTGAGCACAGGAGCCCAGCGGGAGTCCACCCACCTTAGCAATTCCACCCACCTTGTAAAGCAGCCCCCACCTCCTGCGGATGCTGAACTGAGCCGGTGGGCACCAATGGGAATTGGTGAAGGTAAAGCAATATCCTGTTGCCTTTGCTTACAACAGAAGGTGTGTGGAGGTAAGGGCAATTGTGTTGTAGGCAACATTATTTGTACTTGGGAATTTCATAAATAGTTGCCCCTGATTCCCCTCATCTTCTTAGCAATACTTCTTTAGGTATCTGGAGTAAATCACAGAGACTGACTTGTAAGCACATTGAAAACTGCAGTAATTATGAACAGTCAGCATAGATTTGTCAAGAGCATGTCTAAAAACAGAAATAAGGTTCGTCGGACTAACCTTATTTCATTTTTCTGACTGACTTTCTTAATAGGCTGTGGGAATACTGTAGATGTTATCTCCAATTTAGCAAGGCATCTAACAAAAGGTCCCAGGATAGTTAAGTATGGGCTGAATGGGTTAGCAGTTCAGTGGATACACAACTGGTTTAAGAAGCAGCCTATTCAGCAGCTGCTCTCGACTGGCTGGCCAGAGGGGTCAAGTGGGATATTGCAATACTTAGTCCTTGGCCTTTTCAGCCAGCTTATTGTTAAAGGAATGATGATCAGCTATACAAGTAATCCTCAGTCAACCTGCTCCATGCGTGCACCTTTGTGAAGGAATGCAATTTCCTCTATGGGGAATCCTGGGTGTCTTTGTGAGGAAGAAATTCCTGACAGAGACCAGGGCTTCTGTCTGTTGCTTGTCTAGTCTGGCCAAGATTCTACTGGGTTGCTCAATCATGTGCAGCCATACGTCTTTCCTGGTGATTGAAGAACTCTGTTCATTTTTTAATTTTACTTTTTTATAATTATCAGTATATGTTTGTGGGTGTGGGTGTGTCTATCTGTTTTAATTGTATTTTATTTATGGCCATAATAAAGATTGATTGATTGATTGAGGAAGGGCTGATTTTTAAATACAAATTTTCCATGATTATTCTCAACTATTTTTGAGTAAGTTTAAAATGTACTTCTAAAATAAAAAATAAAAAAATTGAATAATTGATCCCATTTTCAAAACAGGAAGTGAAGGTTCAGGAAAGAAAAGTTAAAGAACTACAGCTGGACAGAAATATAGCTACAATCAATATTTCCAACCAAAGAAAACAAACAAAAACAGTCGAAGGAAGCGCAAAACTCCATATTTCATATTAATATAATTTTAATATACTGTTTTGGATTCTTCTCAGTGATGGGGACAAGATATATGGAGGGAATATCACCCTTTTCCCACTACATGAAAGAGATGCTGGAGACTCCTCTTGAGCCGGAGGAGTTGAAAAATTATAGCCTGGCCTCAAACATCTCCTTTGAGGCTAAAGTAGTGGGAAAGGGAGGGGGTTCCTGATTCCGGATTTATGTTCAATCCCAGCACATTCCAGAAGTTATTGATTATTTGGACCCATTTTAATAGGGCTCCTGTATTGGCTAATAAGGATTTCAAAGTTTATATTATGCATAGATATAAATATGTGACATTTTAAAGTTTTGAACTTCTTTTTATTATTTTATATTTTCTTGACTGTAAGAAGCCCAAAGTATCATGGGGATAGAAAGGCAGGGTATCAATTGAAATTGAAATTAATAAATAAAATAAGAATGTGAGTCTCCCCAGCCCTCCTGTTTCCGTCTACTGACACATTCACTTTCAGTGAGCAGGTTGTAGGAAGTTAGGACCCACCCCTCTCCTAGAAAAACAAAATATTCCAGGAAATATTAAAAAGGCAGACTATTATATTTTCTCTAAAGGGGAAACATGTTTCTAAAGTCAAACTCAGAGCCTCAGATCCCTGCCCCTCCCCCAGCAGATATTTTGGTGCCAACTTATCTACAAGACAAAGGCTGGGGCAGCTTATCTACAAAACAAAAGACATGGCCCTCAGGATATGATAGGATTAGCCCTCACTCAAGATCCAAAACAGGACAAAGCCATTAAGCCATAATAGGAATTGGCCAAAGCCACTTTATTACATCATCACCCAGCAAGATTCAACCAGGCCTGGGACTTGACAACCTACAAAGTTACTCCTGGATGGCCCCATGGGAGTCTGACAACTAATCAAATACCTGCCCTTACACAGGAACAGGAAGCTCCAAGGCGGGGCTCAAGAGAGGGTCTCTCTCTCTCTCTCCCTCTCTCCCCCCCCTTTCCTTGGTGCTCTCTGAGTTTGGCTTGTTTCCTTCCTGTTGTTTTATTTGCCAGCTAGGGAATATCATCATGCAATGCTATCAACACTATAGCACCGATGTTGTTGCCTAGTTTGGGTAATGAAACGTCTGCAAGGAAACAAGCCAAGCTCAGAGAGCATCAGGGACCCCTCATTTCAACCCTGAGCTACAGATATTCTCCTTTTTGGTAAACGGGCCTCTCATGAGGGCCACTCAAGGCAGTTTAACGGATGAGCCATGGAAAGGCTCAGAATATTCAGAAGGTCAAGGCTTTGTGGAGAATAGAGATAAAGGATTCCGTCCCTCTGCAAAGTCATGTAGTTCTGTATGGGATCACTCAAGTAGGTCTTATCAAGAGATAAAAATAGAAGCCAGATGGATAAGAGAATTGGAAAGGAGATACTGGCTGCTTAGTCAACGGAAAGCACCGGCAAGAAAGAGATGGAGATTCCTTCTAAATCCAGGTGTGCCCCTGCAGTGCAAAAACCCAGGTGACCATTAGATAGCAGCAAAGAAATGCCAAAAGCAAATATCTTACCTGTCACATAGTGATTGCCAGGGTTTTTGCAGCCCCTTATGGTGGTGTGTCTTCTAGCAGCATGTTTGAACCAACATAGATTGGTAACGCTGACAATTTGGGCTTTCAAATATCTGTTCTTTAAATCCCAGCCCCTAAATTTTCTATGGGATGGCTGGGCTCTTGTGTGGTTGGTGAGGGATCCACTGGACGGAATCGCTGCCTTCTGTACTCGTCTTGGCAGAGCAGAAGAATTTGATGGCCAGGGAGATCTTATACTTTTTTCAGATGGGACTTTAGATGATTAGTAAAATCCTTATTTTTCCAACAAACTTTATAGGACTTCTCTTTTATAGCTGGAGACCACAAAACCTTTTCTGTGGAGGGAATTGCTCAGTTAACATGGACATTTGGGGCTGGTCCTTTAATGTTTGTTTTAGAACTGCTCATGTTTGAGGTAAAATATGACAAGTTAAATTCATAAAGCTTCCATTTATTTCTCTCTTTGTGACAATGGAATAGCCTTTTCTTTAAAATAGTCATTTAGTGCTATTTCATTGCTCATATTTATTCACTCCTTTATTAAATTATTTTAGGGACTCTGAATGTTGGTTTCCTTTTATCCAACCCTGGCATCTTTGGGGCCTGATTACTCCTATCCTTTGTACTTTTTTGACCCAACCAGAAGGCATAGTTGAACATTATGACATTTTAGAGTGCTGAATCCCACAATCTAGAGAAGGTTTACTGCATGAAACAACTTGTTTGCAGTCCTATCCTAACTTCCTTCTTTTCTACCTATTTCTAGTGTCCTCTCTATGGCGGGTGGGTGAGGGTAGGGAATGTCACAGAGGCCAGTCCCACCAAATCTATGATGAGTTTTAGAATAGAGGCAACAGCTCCCAGAGCTTCTGTGCCAAAGTTGTTTACATATTATACTTTAGTAATCTCTATAGTAGTCAGATTTCAATATCATTTCTAAAATATTTTTTCACTGCTTGGAAAATAATTACACTGCTAGAAAAGTATGTCATAATGCTTTCCTTCTACATAATTTTTCTATGATGGAAATGTGAGAAAAACACTCCCTCTCTTTGGGGGTTGGAGAAGAAATTACAGTTCTGTAAACATATGTGATATTGACACAATAGTCAAAAGAACTTCTGCAACTAGATCTACTGTGATCAATGGTTCATCTTCTGGAAATAGCTTCTGCAGTCAATAAGTCCCCACAAATATTTACAGTACAGTTGATGGGCACAGACAGAGTTTTTTAATGATATCTTCCTAAAAATATACAGTAAGTATATAAAAGAAATATTGCAGGGGGAGAAAGATCTATGTAAGGGAGATTCAGTCTAGAAATTAATGATTCCATTCTTAGTCACTGATTTACAACAAGTGCCATTCTATAAGAAATTCAAAGAGAAAGGGCTGCACTCACAACTTCAAATGTTTAAAATGAATGAGAGGTGCTCTCATACTACCGGCAGCCACATTCTGCTACTTTCATCCCTTCGTATTCGTATTTCAGGGTGGGGGTTCCAGCTTCGTCTTTATAAAGCATGGAGATGGCTTCCAGCTTTGTGGGAACACAACAGGCCTTGACAGCTTTCTTGGGGTTTTTGTAGTGGACCAATGTCTGGACAATTGCATGCTTGGTTGGGGTGACATTGTCGGTCAGAGGATAGAAGCAGCCCCCTTTACACTGAAACGCCTCGTAATCTGGAGGAGCAATGATCCAGTTCCAGCCAATTTCTTTAAAATTCACATGGAGGGTTGTTTTCCGGCAATGGTTGAGCTCAATACTTCTTTTGTTTCTGGACAGGGAGTGATGGGTTCCGTGGACAGGCCAAGAATTCCGCCTGTGGGGAGCGTGGTCCTTCGCTAAATTCTTCAGCATATCCTCCTGTTCGTGGGCCACCATTTCCTGAAGCTCTGCGTGGTTTGCTTTGACTCTTTTGCCATGATCGTTAGAAAACACTATCAGGGAAGGCAGATGGTTTGAGTCAGCAGCCACACTGATGTTCAGATGCTCACAGTTGAAACCACTTGGATCGTAGCTCTTCACGGCAGTCTCCAACCGGTTGACAGTCCTGGTCTTTTCTGCCTTGACCCATTTTTTCACACTGCTGGACACATCAAATGTCACCCAGCCACATCCCTGGATTTCTCTGGAGGTGAGGAAGTTCTTTACGCCCTCTGCTTCCTCCCAGTTATGTCCTTCATGCACGTCATAGATTACTACATTCCCATGAACACGAGGAAAACACTCGGCCTCTTTCTGACATGCAATGTGGATCCTCAGCTCAGCTTTAGTTACTTCTTCATGCCATGGGATGGAAACGTTGAAGAGCAAGATATATTTCTGATTCATTTCCAGTGAAGACAGAGAAGAAATATCTGATGGAGAAAATGATAAACACTATTATAATGATAATTGACTCTCTCTAGCAAGAAAGGAATTTGAACCTGAATATTAGTACATCCAATGCTGAACCTTCAATATTTCATTACCACTAGTATTACTAAAACGCTAATCTGAAACAAAGTAATGGAATCAAATTATGCCTATATAAATAAAAGGTAGTATTAGAAATATGGGGAAATGGACATATCTTCCAGAATATTGTAAACTGCCTGGAATCATTGATTGAGATGGGTGACTACAGAAATTGAATAAATTAATAACATAAAATATTATTGATGAAAAATATGTAAAAAAAAATTCTAGATGTAAAAAAAAAAAACCCCAACTGACATAGCGGTTAAGGTGCTGGACTAGCAACTAGGTGTAAGTGTTTAGATATGGAAGTTGGCTTGGTGACTTTGGTCCAGCCTTCCCTTTTAGCCCAACTCACCTCACAGAGTGGCTGTTATAGGGAAAACAGGGGAAGAAATACCAAGGGAGGCTGCCTGCCCTCTTCTTTACAAATATAACATCTAGAAATTGCAGAGAAAGGAGTTTTGCACAATGAAAAATCAGATGTCCTCAGAAAATGACAATGTTTTCCAAAAAAATAAAAATAAATTAAAGTAAGTAGCTATATCGTTCTAATGACAAGAACTTTGTGGAGCCGGCTGAGTTGAGAGATTCTGCCTGCCAGAAAGTCACTGAATGGGCTACTATGACTGAGGGGGCCTCAGACCAGGCTTTCCTTGGTTCTAACCCAACACTATGCATTTCGCTACACTGGCTTTCTCTAATCAGAGATTAGGGGAACTTCAAAGAATGGGCAATTTGCATGGTTTGGACAATTAAACAATTACAGGCAGTATCAGTTGGAAAAGTTAACGGCCTAAAATTCTGCTGTTGTCAAAAGGACAAGATTAAACTAGGTAGACTTTTATTTTTTTAAAAAACACACCCTCTTAAAGGCTTCTTAGAGACTTTAGAACTTTATATGGGCTCCAAATCTATGTTTATCAAGAGACTGGAGGCATTAGCTGGTTTATTTGGCTAAATGTGTGAATTTTGTATTTTTGTTGATGATGTGTTCAGTATTTTAGCTGTAACTTTGAGTTGCTGGGATATAGAGAGGAGGCATTATCTAAGGGGGAATGGGAGATCTGCCCATCTTTTCCCCTTCCATATAATCTACTTACATGTTTATTACATTTTTAAACCACCTGTAAAACTTGGATGGCTCTATGTTAATTGATCAGTTAATTAAATGCCTTTCAGAAGAGTTCCATGTTGATCAGCCTTTGGTGATGAGCAGGGTTGGGACTTCTTCTACGAAGCCAAACAAATTAGTAAGTAAGTACATAATTAATGGCACTTTCTTGTATGTTGGGGAGACAGGCTCTCAAACCCTGCTTGCCTTTGTCCTCAATTTTAGGTCAATTGACTTGTTTCTGAATCTCTTCTGAAATAGCAATTGCAACCAAATAGTACCATCCTAACATCTGTTCTAGCTTTCTTTTCTTTTTTTTTTTAGAAATTTAGTACTTAAAGACTTCTTCCTCCTGGAGCAAAATTGAAAACTTTTTACTCCATCTAGCAATACTGTAAAGGATGTGGCTGAGAGCAAAGACTAATCTATAGTTCAACCATATTAATTAGAAAAATCCCGAAGCATTTGGGCCATTATCAAAGCCAGACAGTTTTGGCTCAGGAGAACATGCAGTTCAGGAGGAAATGAAATAGTGTTGGCTTTCTTTTGATTTTGGGACAACACCCCCCCCCCCTCTGGCAAATGTTTGTGAATCCAGAGGTTTCTAGAACACCCAGAGATTACTCACAGCTGCACTGCATGTTTTAGCAGAACCGTCTACCTGCACTTTAAAGAAACTATAGAAGTACTAACATTCCTCTGAGAAACTGATGCAAATTACATTGATAATTTATCAGCACTTTCAATCTTCTTTTTTAAAGCTTCCATTTTTATATCTTACATTATAAAAGAAAACAAGTGGAGAATATAAAAAAACATATTTGAATGGAATTTAGGATCCCAACTGCCAACTCAAAATACTCTAGCTTACCCATTGAAGCTACCAAAATACTCTAGCTTACTCATACCTTCAGGTCTGAAGCTGCGTACAATGTTGGCAATGGGACTGGAAGACTTGTCCTGGGTGTATCTGTTATATAAATCAATCATGAACTGGGGTGGTTTCTCTTTGATCTTTTCTTGTGAAGGTATCGTCGATAAGTTCAAGTTCCTTAAAAAATCAGCTTTCAGGTTCTCCAGAAAAGCCTTAAAATTGAAATAGGCCTCTCCCTCCATATTTCCAAGTTCACCAGAAGATTTGTGAGAATTCTCCTTTGTGGGTAAGCTGTGCTGGTTTCCCATGAGGGTTCCACTTTGTAGGACAATGAGGATGACGTACAGAAGAGTCCAGGCACCAAAATATAACATGTTGTTAAATTTCCAAGGCTGGGGGACAACAAATGATCCAGAACAGCAAAGTTTTGTCTGATGAAGTCTGAAGAACATGCTGTGAAATAAAAAAAAGGCCTGTCACTTTCTAAAGCTGTGTTTCTGCTGTGTGTTTCCCCCCCCCCCCAGCCCCTTGTGGATCCTCAGATTGGTTGTCCACTTGCCCTTATCTCAACCATTGATGTTCTAGTTGAGCCTCTTATCTATTGAGGCTCTTCACTAATGAAGATTCTATAAACATCAGGCAAGCACAGATGGCTTGTGGCATCCAGGAAAGAATCTATGTTTGTTTTCGGGTCATCATTGCCTAATTATGTTCCTTTATCATTTCCTTGCCAGCAACAATACATATTTTAAGATTCTTTGGGGAAGGCATATGGTAGACTGTTTTCTTGATTCCCACACCAAGCAAAACCAAAATGAGAATGGACCAGAAAAACTCATTTTGATTAGCCTTCATGTACACGTCACCCAGGTTGAGGATTTCTGTCTTTTCTGTTACAAGATGCAAAATCCTGTTGTTATGTAAATATCCGAAACTTTCCCCATTATTTACCCATTGCAATTGCTTTTACACAGAAGGTTTTATGCTGTCTTTTCAGTCTTCCTTCATTAATCAGCGCTGTGTGTGCATACGCCAAGGCAGTTCACACAATATCATTCAAGCACACCCGTGACAATCTGAGCTGCATGCATGTCCTTGGTGTGGGACCCTGGGACATGCAAATGCTTTGAGGAAGGATGCTGTTCTTGTGGCTTCTCCAAAATGAAAAAGTCTTCTGGGTCAATTACGTCTGTGAAACCTTTGTGCTCAAGACAGCTTGAGTCTTTTCTGAGGCTGGCCTTCCATGTGCAGCGGATATTTCAGTTTCTGACAAACCATGAAAAACCTGTATGTTAAAAAGAATAAAAACCATTTTGGGCAAAACCAGGGCAGAGGAAAAGAACAGGAACCCTTGTCCGCTGTCCTTTGTACTGCTATCACATTGTAGTTGCCCCCAACCCCCACCCTTGGACAGGAGGATGTAACCAGATCAAGCCAAAGTTGATTTGTGGGGAGGACATGTGCTGGCCCTTCCTTGGCTCAGCCCCCCATACACCTCTGCTCCCCTCGGCTTGGACCCTCCCCAAGCAGCAGAGGGGAGAACCCCCAGTGACCCAGGGGTGGGTGGGTTCCAGAAGAGCTGTCAGCGCTCAGTGTTAACCTTAACAAAACATAAAAGAGATGACGGGAGACAGGAAACTTACTGATTGGGATTCTCTAGGTATGTGAGAAATATTGGTTTTTATTTCACAGGGATAGTATGGTCCATTAGACATAGGAGGACAATCCGTGCCCACAGATGTTGCTCCTTCCTTTGATTTATTCTCTGGGTTGGACTGAAACATCCTCCAGTCCCAAAAGTGTAATTTACAAAACTGTAAATTATAGTTATTTTGGTTTAAACAAATAGCAACACATTGCTTTTTTTTCCATAATTCAAGTTGATATAACTGCTTACAACCTAAAATTAAAAACAACACACACTGCTATACCTTCCATTTTGTAAAACAATATGCTTGGTGAGAAGGGCACCATAGAAGTTTGATAATAAATAAAAATAAACAATTTATTATAAAAACTACATTAAATGTTTTAACAGGTTGCCATTTCTTTCTCAAAAGCTCCTCACTCATTTGACCTTTGAGCATCCATAGAAGAGCAACTTGTTCTCTGAGGTTTGTACATTCTTGTGTGATGGGCTCCTTTAGACCGCCTGTTGGCCTCTGGGCCTGATTTTTGGTACACCCTGTGAATTTGAAGAAGAGAAAACCAAACTTTCCTTCTACCTAATTCATGGGCTATGGATGCCTCATCCCACTGGTCTGAAGGAGAGTGATGAATTGGTTTTGCTGATGGCCTGAAGCTTCTTCCCTGACCTGCTTCGGGCAGTCAGTGAGAAAGAACACAACGACAACGACTAAAGGACCGACGTGAGGCTTACATTCTATTAGCCTCTGATGATAGTCAGAGCTGATTTATCAAAGCAGCTCAAGCAGGACAGCCCTGGTGCTTATCACGCTCATATATTAATCAGGGAAAGTTAATCTGCGAGAACATTAATGAATACAAATTGCTCCCAAAGGCCGGTGAAGCATTAGATTCCCTCTCAGTAATCGTGATTCCTATTATCTTCCAAACAGAGATTCCTGTCAGGCCACTCAAAGGATGGTCAGAGATGATGAAGACAAATGATCAGCTTTGGAGGAACATGCTTCCCTCAATTAGCATCTGAGTGCCCTTAATGTGGAGGATAGTTTCATCAGAGCCCCAGCTTCAGAAACTGGACGCAGCTGCTTGCAACAAATTATTTAAATTATCTAGTTATAAGGGATATTTTTGCAGAAACCAGCCCTGTGTGAATATATATTATGTACTCACAAATATTGCATCCTTTATGAGACCTAAGGACAGCTAATTATGGGGGTGGGGGTTGGGGTGGCTGTTATAACTTACAATACAGGGAATTTGTTCCCTAAAATATAGGCAGTGAAGGATCAGATGATGGGATATATGTACAGATGAGGCCTGGAGAGCAGAGGAAGGGTCATATGTGGAGATAGGACCCAGGTGTGGATGTAATGGACATGAGAGTGAGGAATATGAATTCTGAAAAACATTTACTCTTGTCTTCATTTCTTTGCCTTAAAATGAACAATTAAACAGCTTTATTCCTTTTTGTTTTTCTGCAATACAGGCATCCTAACAGTTGCCAATAGTACCTGGAGGGTGGTGGTGTCTATGGGGGAATGGGGGGGGCTGCACAGTCATAGCAAGGCAAAAGCAAGTGACTTACCTGTCAGAAACCTCTAAGCTAAGATATTGGAAACAAGAATAGCTCGCTTATAAGAAAAACCCCAAAACCACATAGGTAGAACATGAAACTAGAAACTTTGCAAGATACCCGTGACCTGGGGTGAGTTACAGTTGATGTGACATTTAGCTTGAGGGGGGCTGTAATCCAAGTAACCAATCAATATTATATGTTCTGCATGCATTATTAGAGGGAGGGTAAAGGAGTAAATATGATCCACCCTTGACTATAAGAATTGCTGTAAAACTGTAATCAGGGCCTTGGCAGCTTTCAAAGCCAGAGTCCTTATATCTTGGTACTGAAATAAAAGTGTTAGATTGGGCGAATGAAGAGATGGGAAGCTAGGCTCATACAACTGTTTTTTTATTGTAGCCCTATAACATCCAGCAAAAACTCTGCCTGACAGCTAGTCCTTATATAGGGAGCGGTCAGGTGTCTCAACCAATCAGGTTTAAGTATTTTTCCTGCTCTTTCAGCGGACCAGAGTGAAGCCTATTGCTTCACTGTTAGTATCTAACACTCCTCCCCTCTCAGAATGGATTATTCTTTTAATTTAGCATACGTAGTGTCGTAAGTAGGCGGGGAGTTTTCGGGCTCTTTTGGACCTGCACAGCTCAGTTGGAGTCGCGGTGGCGGACTGTTCGGTAGGAACTGTTGTTTCTCCCTGCTCTACCAATGGAAGTTCTTGGAAACTTCTATAGGGTGTGTCGGCCTCTTTTGGAACTGGTTCGGAGGGGGCTTGTTGCTGGATGCTTGGTTCCTCAGGTAAGTCCTCCGGTTCCCTCGGGCTTGAGTTAGCTGTGGAAGGAGTGTTTTGTGAGTCAGATTTTGGTATTTTTAAACATTTTTGGAGTTCCTGCCTTTTTGAGGCAATTGGTTCGAGGCGACTTCTGAGCTGATCTATGTGCAGCCTCCATATTCGCCCATCATCTAGTACTACTCTATATGATCAGGGGGCTGTTATATTGATTATTTTACCGGTATCCACAGTGCGCTTCAGCATAGTTATGTGCATAAACCAAGTCTCCTATGTTGAAGGACCTGGTTCGGTTTGCTGATTCGGAGATTTGTTCTGTCGAATAGTTAGGGTGCAGTCGGCCTAAGATAGATCTTAGCTGGGGGCCCATTAATAATTCCACGGGACTGCGGCCTGTGGTTGAGCTAGGGGTGATGTGCTGAACCAGGAGGAATTTATCTATTCTGACCTGCCAGTCCCCTGGTCCCATTCTAGAGAGAGCTTCTTTGGCTGACCTCACCATTCTCTCAACCTGCCCATTACTGGCTGAATGGAATGGCGCGGTCAAAGCATGCCAGACTCCCTGTTTGGCTAAGAACCCCTATGTGGCCGTGAATTGTGGCCCATTGTCCAATACCACGACATCAGGCAGGCCATGTGTGGCAAACATTTTCCGGAGTACCCTGAACAGAGCCTCCTCTGTTGTTATATTCATGAGGACTACCTGTAACCATTTTGAATAGGCATCCACCACAATCAGGAAGGTTTGCCCGTGCACTGGTCCAGCAAAGTCAATGTGAATTCTGGACCAGGGAGCTCGGGGCTTTTCCCATTCGTGCACTGGGGCTGCTGGGTGAGCTGGATGGGATTCTTGGCAGGGGGAGCATGTGGTTATCCTGTAATATCTTTGCCCATATTGTGCCACCATACATAGCTTTTAGCCAGAGCTTTCATCTGGACAATTCCTGGATGCCCCACATACAATACATTTAAAACATTTGTTCTCAGTTTAGGTGGAACAACCCAGTCCCCCCATAACAAATAGCCCCCTTGAGCAGACATTCCATGCTGTTTTACAATAAACAGTTTGAATTCAGTGCCTACCGGCGGCCACGCTAACACTGAATTGGAGCCGATGACATTTGAACACCCCACTGTGTGTAACAATGGTCTGAGCCTCTGCAGTAGCAGTATCTACTGGCAGCTGCTGATATGCCTGCGCGAGGTCGAGTTTGGCAAATATTTTTCCGGGGCCCAGAGAGTGCAGCAAATGCTGAACAATGGGCACAGGGTACGCACTTTGCTGGAGGGCTTTATTCAAAGTCCACTTATAATCAGTGCAGATGCACACTGACTTGTCAGATTTGATTGGTGTTACAATTCGGGTCTCTCATTTTGCATGGTCTACCAGTTCCAGGATCCCCTGATTGAGAAGCTTATCCAGTTCCCTGTTTATCCTTGGCTTGAGAGCGAATGGAACCCTACGGGCCTTCATTCAAATTGGTGCTATCTGAGGGTCTAAGTTAAAAGAAATAGGGGTGCCAACATACTTGTCCAGGTCAGCGCTGAATATGTCCTGGAATTCGCGCAGCAAGTCGTCCACTCCGCCACTGGCAATGGAGTTGATGCCCAAGACTCTCATGCCAAGAGCTTCAAACCAATCTAACCCTAGCAGGCTTGGCAGGTTTCCGCTGATGACAGTTGTTGGTAGTTCTTTATCATACTTGCCAAACTTCATCCAGAATTTACCGGAGCCTACAACAGGAATCCAATTCCCTTGATAGTCACACAATTTCAGCTGTTGGTGCCTTAGTTGTCTTTTCTGGATGAGTGGAACAGCCCAGGAGATGATAATCACCCATGACCCAGTGTTGATCTCCATCTCGCATGGTGACCCCTCAATGTGGATCATTATCTGTAATTTTTTGTTGTAGAATGCTGGCTTGGCCGATTCACGTTTGATATGTTTCTGGCATCCCAGAATGAAAGTTTTTTCATTTTAAGCCTCTCTGGGTCTCGTCTGGGGGCTTTCGGGGTTTTAGCCAGATTGCTAGGATGCTTAGGCCGGTGAAGGGCAGGCTGGCTTGCCCTGCAAACCTGTGCTAGATGACCCTTCCTCTCACAATGCCAACAGATAATGTCTCTAAAATGACAGACGGCTTTCTGGTATTGTCCCCCACAGCTAGCGCACCCTGGTTGCTTGTCATCGGTCTCGGGGTTTCTTTTCCTGTCTGTGCGGAATACTTCCTCATCACTGTCCTTGGCACCTTCATCCAGGACAGCTTCCTTCTGACTGATAGCTGTTTTCTGAGGTGCTGGGGGTGGTGGTTTATCTTTGCAGTGACTCTGCCACCTTATTAGATGCCTCCGTTCCTCTTGCTTCATCTAGGGCGGCATGTAGGATAAGGTTTGTCTTTGCCAGTAACCGGCATTGCAGCCAAATATTTTGCACACCACAAGTGAGTTGATCTAGAAGAATGTCATCTAGATCTCTGAACTCACAGTGTGTGGCCACTTTTCGTAATGCCGCGATGTACTGGTTGATCGATTCTCCTTCCCTCTGGTTTCTTTGGCAGAAATCGTGTCACCATACCACCTTAGATGGCACCAGGGTGTAGTGCATTTTCAGCATATTCTGCAGCAGTTGCCAGGGTACTGATTGTATCGGGGTTGACTCTGATAGGGACTCAGCCATGTCGAAAACGTCGTGCCCGCAATGGTTGAGGAAGATAGCTCTTTTTCTGTTATTGGACAGTCTGAGGAGGTCGTTTGCCTCCATGAAGCATTCGAACCTGGTCATATAGAGCCCCATTGATCCCGGGCTGGGTCAAATGGTGTTGGCAGAGCGAATGCTGACATCGTTGCCTATTCCCATGTTTCGAATTTGGCGCGCAAGATGGCCACCGCTCCAATTTCCATTCCTGCCTGGCTGGATTAGTTGTCAGCTCTTTTTCTTCTGTCTACTTCAATCCCACCTTCGTCACCAGTGTTAGATTAGGCAAATAAAGAGACGGAAAGCCAGGCTCATACAACTGTTCTTTATTGTAGCCCTGTAACATCCAGCAAAAAGTCTGCCTGACAGCTAGTTCTTATATTGGGAGCTGTCAGGCATCTCAACTAATCAGGTTTAAGTATTTTTCCCGCTCTTTCAGCGGACCAGAGTGAAGCCTATTGGTTTCACTGTTAGTATCTAACAAAAAATATATTCTTGTATCACACCTTGTGTTTGGTGATCCATCGACTTCAACACCAAGCTTAGGCCCAGTTTTGGGGACAACAGCAGCCTTGCCTTGAGAAATGAAGGGGGCTTCTCCCCTGTTCAGGAGGAAAGAGAAGGACCTCCTCAGAATATGACTGCACAGCCCTCCAAAGAGTGAAGGATCACCAAAACGCATGCCTTCCTTCCATAGGGGCTGTGGAAATTCAGAGAGAGGTGAGGTTACAGGTAGTCCTCAACCTACAGCAGATTGTTTAGTGACTGCTTGAAGTTACAACGGGCACTGTAAAAAGTGACTTATGACAATTTTCACACTTAAGACCGTTGTAGCATCCCTATGGTCACGTGATCAAAATTCAGATGCTTGGCAACTGACTCATATTTATGACCGTTAAGTATTCTGGGATCACATGATCACATTTTGTGACCTTCTGACAAGCAAAGTCAAGGGGGAAGCCAGATTCACTGAACAACCGGGTTATTAACTTAACAACTGCAGTGATTCACTTAACAACTCTGGCAAGAAAGGTTGTAAAACTCACTTAACAAACATCTCAATTAACAACAGAAATTTTCGGCTCAATTGTGGTCGTAAGTCAGGTATTATCTGTATAAACATAAGCTATAATTAACCTTGATTGATTAAAATGTCCAACCCAGACTCCAGTTGGGGAATTTCCTTCCTCATCTGTGGATGATACTGTTGAAAGCCTGCCCCTTCCATTGAGCCCAGCGGTGGCCAGGATGGGGGGGCATTACCACTTGCTCTTCCTTCAACGCAGCTCAAGCAGCACCTTGTTTGACCAGTGAGCTGAGAGCGGCAAAATGGAGGAACTGCATTGTGTGAGGGAAGCTTGAATGGTTGGAGGCTCTCAGTTCCCTTTGTTTTTTCCACAGTCACTTCAGTTTGACTCCTTCTCCCTCAGCCAGTCTCATGGCTACAGAAGATGATTAATGCCTCCACAGGCAATTAAATAATGCAATTAAACCACGAAAAAGCCCTTCCTGATTCTGGAAGACCACTGCAATTATACCCTAGCCTTACATCTTCTATTTGTGTGAAAATGGTGGTTTATTCAGCTACATTTGAATAACTGATTGTCTGGACCTATTTAAATCAGTTCTTTACTTGGTTTTTGGACTGCTTTAATCATTAGGGTAGGTGATTTATTCCAGCAAATAGATGGTGGGGAATCGGATCCTGTTCAACCACCCAGATTCTTATTGCTTTTAGCATCATGGTCCTCAATATCTTTTGGGACCACTTCACTGTGATGGGCCAGGAGTCATAGCTGTGCAGTGGTTCTAGTCCTTCCTTCAGGAGGCACATAGAAGATGGTGCCAGAAGACTTCAAACAATGTAGGTGCTTGGCCCATTGTCAATTTCACCTTTCTGATACTAGATTGGCACAAATAGGATCTCAAGTTTTCTGAGAAGTAAATTGATTGGGGAAAAAAAGCTATTAAGAATGCTTGGTGTAGTAACATACTAGTCTGCTTTCAAGTTCTTTATTCCTGTCATCTTTTTATGTCTTGCAAATTCGTATCTTTGTCCCCAAAGGTATTTCACCTCTACCAGAAATTGTAGGGTGAGGTCATTCAGAATTGACCTCTGGGAACAAGCTCTGTCCAGCCCTACCAACCAACTCCACAGAAACAGTTGAAGTGGCTAGATGAGTGGGGACAAGCAGAGATGAAATCCAAACAAGATGGAGATTCTGCTGGTAAATAGCACAAGGATTTAGAGACTGAGATGAATCCACTTCGCTTCTGCTTCTATGTAAGACTCGCCTCTCCCCAAATGCCTTTTTGTTGTTCAAAACACTCAGTCTATATTCTGACAGTATCTCTGTGCAACTATTGCCCATTCTCACGGTTCAGAGCTGAAAAGAGCCCGTGTGGACCTGGCTTTCCTTGTCAACATGAGAAGGCCAAATGCCATGCCATGACCAGCCTTGTCTCTCTCACTCCACGGAGAATCAAGGAATGGAGCTGCAGGAAGCAGGTGGGCGGGAAGAAGGCAGTCCTGCAGAGCCATGTCCTTGGCTGGGAGAAAGGGGGTCTTGTTGGATTCTCTCAGAGGGGCCCTGCCTCCTCTTCAGCTGACTTCAAGCAGCAGAGTTGGGCAGGTCCTCTTCCTGATGGCTGCTGATGCCACTTCAAAACAGGCAACATTGAGGGTGACAGTGCAATGATCTGAGTGAGGAGGGTCGCTTCCTAGTCTGCCTGTTAACGCATTCATTCATTTTAGAATGAAATGACTTGACATTCAATGAAAAGCGATGAAAAGCCACATATGAGTCAAAATGACAGAATCAGGACTTATTCAATGGAGCCCTTGTTTTCAACAGCTCCTTCCAACCCCTCATCCTAGAGTTTTATGCTGAAATGAGCACAGCTGACTGGATGAGAAGAAATTTAATATTGTCTGGCAAGAACTGTCTCCCCAGGTGCTGTGACAGGGAAAGGCACGGTGTGCTCCCTGGGCCTGGCATCTCTTTGCGTTAACATCAAGAAGTGACAAATGGAAGAAAGCAAAGAACAGATGGTGGCACATTTCTGCAGTGCCACAGCGCTGGCAGCCTCAGGAACAGTACAGACCAACTTTAGCAGCAGCTTGTCTGTTTAACCAGTGACATCACGAAAGTAAAGAAAACCCAGGGGATGCAGATGTCACCAGGTCACGACCCAAATCAAGTATGATGTGCATAACCCCCCCACCCCCAATGATGCTGATGTCACCAGCATCATCTCCAGCTGAGTTCAAGGCAAGCCATTTTTAACTCCAAGTTCTAGATCTAAGTTAAAGTTATTCAATTATTTCTAGTCTTCACATGCTCAACTGTGTGATTGTAAAGGCTATTCCAACTCACACAATTTATTTACTTATGTATGTATCAAATTTACTTGCTTCCCGTCTTGCAGTTCAGGTGATTCTGAGCAGTTGCCTGTGTATGTTTAAAACTGAATGGTGTTGGTGGCCACAAACCCAAGTGCAAAAGTTGTCCCACATCCCAGAATGCTGGAGAATTTTTGTCACATACTTGACATGCTTCAAGATACTGGACTGAATGCAGATAACTGGGGGTTCCTGATTCCAGACAAGCCTGAAATTGCACCAAGATGAATGTGCTTGCCTGCTGCAGATGGAAAGGCAGGCTCTTTGTCTCTGTTTAATGTGGGGCACCCTAAAAGCAATAGGATCCTTTTCAGCATTTGAGCAGGAGGACGAGGGGAGGGGTGTGTGAATCTTGTGGTTTCAGCATAGGAAGGTGGGTGGTTAAGCAATATGAAGTATGTATGTAGAGAGACAGACAGACAGACAGAGACAGAGGGAGGGAGGGAGGGGAGAGAGAGGGGGGATTAACTGCAAGCCATTTAATATCTTTGTAGAGTTCCTGTTTGGGAACACAACAGAGATCCTAATAGATTTTCACAGATAGTTTAGAATAGAATAGAATAGAATAGAATAGAATAGAATAGAATAGAATAGAATAGAATAGAATAGAATAGAATAGAATAGAATAGAATAGACAGAGTTGGAAGGGATCTTGGAGGTCTTCTAGTCCAAACCCCTGCCCAGGCAGGAAACCCTACACCACTTCAGACAAATGGTTATCCAACATCTTCTTTAAAATTTCCAGTGTTGGAGCATTCACTTCTGCAGGCAAGTTGTTCCACTTATTAATTGTTCTGTCAAGAAATTTCTCCTTAGTTCTAAATTGCTTCTCTCCTTGATAAGTTTCCACTCATTGCTTCTTGTTCTACCCTCAGGTGCTTTGAAGAATAGTTTGACTCCCTCTTCTTTATGGCAACCCCTGAGATATTGGAACACTGCTATCGTATCTCCCCTATTTCTTCTCTTCATTAAACTAGACATACCCAGTTCCTGCAACTGTTCTTCATATGTTTTAGCATCCAGTCCTCTAATCATCTTTGTTGCTCTTCTCTGCACTCTTTCTAGAGTCTCAACATCTTTTTTACATCATGGCGACCAAAACTGAATGCAATATTCCAAGTGTGGCCTTACCAAGGCATTATAAAGTGGTATTAACACTTCACCTGAACTTGATTCTATCCCTCTGTTTATGCAGCCTAGTTGTTTCAAACTAAAATTTTTTGAAGCATTAAGAAAAATCTAAACATTGTGATAATTATCCTTTTTGAAATAAGATGCCATATACGTTGGAGGACTATTTTTGTCCTTTTTTCTAGAAGCCCAGGAGAAGGGGTATGCTTTTCTAAAGATGGTTGTCTGGCCAGAGTATGGAGACACAGTGAATCTTCAAGAGGAGATAAATATATTGAACAAATATGGTTGGAGCTGTTCCCGTTTGCTTCCAAAAATACACAATGGAGGAACCGGATGGGAGGGAGGGGGGATGCTGGTTGTTTCTATTATTTGATGGGTTAAGACCCAGGTCTCCCATCCTTTGAAGTCACTTTTCCCTAGTGGTTTATGCTATACCATGCACGCACCCGGCTGCTGAATTGGTTCTGAATCACAGTTAAAGAACCCCAATTCTTGGGAAAGAGTCTTGAAATGCAGCAGTTGAGAACTGGGGGTGGGGAGTGGGCTGCCAAAGACTTTCTGTGCCCTCTCATATTGAAATTGGTGAACATAAAGGATTTCTTTTTCCTTCTTCTGAATAAAAAGTGCCCATACCCTACTTGTGGTCAGTGATGCTCAGGGAAAAGTTACACACTTGGCTGTAGGTCAACCACAGATAAAATGGTACACAAGGAAACAGCGACATCTGCTGGCTTGTAATGTTGCAGAGAACTTGAAAATTTGTACATTGCTTCCACCAGCAAAATGATTAATTACTATCTAATCGGATGAGGAGAGCCAATTTGGTGTAGTGATTTAGGCACTGGGCTAGAAAGTGGGAGATAGTGAGTTCTAGTCCTGCCTTGGGCGCAAAGCCACCTTGGGCCAGTCACTCACTCTCAGCTCTAGGAAGGAGGCAATGGCAAACCACTCCTGGAAAATCTTGCCAAGAAAACAGCAGGAGCTTCTCCAGGCAGTCTCTGAGGATCAGACATGAAAAAAATATTTCAATGTGGTATTGCTTCACAAAGCTTAAGGTTAGGGGAACCTTTTCCAAGCGTATTTGTTTCACGACCACTTCATTCAGCAACTAAGATTCCAGCCCCAACAGTGATCATTAAGTGTAAGCAAGGACTACCTACAAATGGTTGGGAGGGTTTGTTTTGTTTTAATTTTGAGCTTAAGACAAAGTCCAATCTCTTGTCGCCGTAATTATCCTGACTATATTTAATTAATTTCATTGATTTAAGAATAGGCTTCAGTTGTGGGGTTTATTGTATTTGCTAACTGGCCAAAGTCGGTAATTAAAATGTATTCATTCATTATACAATTTAAAGTATTATATTAATTCAAATATAGCACATCAAGATGAAGTTCTGCAAATTGGGAAAAAAACATGTTGCATCAAAAAAACATAAGACATGGATACACAATACAGAAGGAAAATACATCACAACTGAACAATAACACTTTAAAGGTTACAGCATCAACTCAAGTTACAATAATCACCTAAAGACAAATTATACTTTATTTCCTACCAATAAAAATATGGGCCCTTTCATAGTTGCATTGGCGGACGTGATCCTGAGACCAACTGAGAAATGTGATAACTCTTTCAATGTTTCCATCTTGTGATGTCCAAGTTGCATAGAGTGTCATGAAAAAGGAAAAACTGTTTTATGATTGCCTTTTACAGTGACATCTAAACATGTCAGAATTGTAAATTATTCAGCCACAGTAGGGACAGTATTTTTATCTAAGCAATTTATTGCCTCTGAAAATGCTACCATCTCTGCAATGGGGGTTAACAACCCTGATCTTTCTTCTAGTATATGATTGTTCCCATATATAATAATATCACAAGGCTTTGTCATGCCAGTGAACAAAAGCAGACTCAGAAATACTTAAGGTAAGCAGTAATAATTGCATGTGTGTATACAGGTTATATTTTGCTGCTCAAAGATTTAAAGCCATATGGGATACTCGGATGATCTATTAATTTCTGAAGAGTAGCATAAAATATTTTTACTAGCTACCTGCCCTAATCAGCTGCCCATCTAGAACCACTTCCAAGGGGTGAAATTATACTCTTAGCATTCTCATAAAAATGTTTCAGTTTTAAAATGCTACCGTATTAACTTATGAAAGGAACTTTGAAACTGAAAGACTTATGAAAGAAAGAAGAGTTGTTTGAATCAAATCAACTTGTTCCTCCACTTCTTCCTTTATACCTAAATAAAATATTGATTTAGGAAACTGAGCTTCAAAACACGGCTAGAAAAGGAAAGAAATCAGTGCATACATGGTTAGGACAGTATTTAAAAGCCCCCATTTGTAATTCAAACAAATTAGAAGAAAATTGCCTATGATTTAATATTGTAGTTAAGATAACAACATTGTTATCTAAGCTTTCTTCTGAGTTTTCTTCTATCTCCTTCTATCCTGGTGCAACTATATTCTAACACTAACATTTATCCACACTGGATTTCAGAAGTCTTGTTTTTATCATTCAAGCCCAGCTCATCATCTTTCTTGAAGATTTCGCCTGCTTTAAATGGTGAACTCAGAGCTCCCTTTTCTGGTGATGAAAAAGAAATAGGCCTCACGTGGCCTTGGAGCCCCATAAAGACACCCCCACCCACCCACCCACCCCCAGTTCAGCTGCCATTCAGACACAAGGGAAACTACCATATTCGCATTTGGTGCATCAAGGCTCCCCACGACAGAGACCAGCAGAGCTGAATTCAGTCACAAGCAGCCTTGTTTATACAGCTAGCGCTCCGTCTACACTGACTTTCCTATGTTGGGCGGATGCTTTAAGAGTTCATGTTTTCAGACCCTGAAGTGGAATGCAGCCCAGTGTATACAATGCTTCTCTTCGCATCTTGAGTTGCAATTAAAAAGATGAGTCTGAAGTCGTGGATAACAGCAGGCTGTCCTTACTGGGAATCCCTACTCTGGATGTTCTTCAGAGCTTCAAGAGCTATTTCATAGCAAAACACGTACTGTTCCTGGGTGAGGAGAAGGAGAAAACAGCCAGTTATTTTCCCAGCAGAGGCTGAAGGAAATAGATAATCTATCAGGTTTCAGCATGTCCACACAAATTCACTGAAGTAGAGTTATTTGGTATCTGTCATGGTCAAAACAGTTAAAAAGGGACCCTTTAAAGACATGCAATGCTGGTGTTCTAATAAACAAGGACTCAGCCATCTGCTGTGTCCAGTTTTACTTTGCTGCTTGCCTATATCTGAACTTGTGCTTTTGTTCTCCTGTACGAGCATTTTCCTCTGTACCCATACATCTGTGTTATTCACTCTGTGTCTTCCCAAATTGTTCTCCTAAACTTCTTGGAGGGAACCGACCACTTGGCCTTCTTCCCTCCAGGCAACAGCTTTGCTTGCTATGACATCTCGGCAGCTCATTGGAGGAACAACTTCATTTAAGCAGGGAAACAATAGACAGGAGCGCAGGGGTGGGTGGGAGAAGGGGGCTGAGAGAGAAGTCCAGATGTGCTGCAAGAAGACCAAAGGGAATCTGCTCCACCCCAAAGGAAGGCAGCTGTCAGTTCGAATCTTCACACCTCTAAAGGGGGAAGGTGCCAAGAATAGTAAGAAGGTGAGAGAAGGTGGGGGGGGCTTCACCATCTCACCTGGGCTCTCCGATGGGACATCTCGGAAAGCTAAAAGCAAGTCAAAATAACACAGGCATCTGGCATAAGGAGGACACGTTCTCCTTCTGCCCTCATGTCTGATCTGACACTGTGAAGCAGATTGGCTTTGTGTCCGGTATCCGCTTGGGTGGGGGGATTCACTCTGATGGATTGAATCTGAACTGATGCTCCTCTTGGCAACCTGGCACAAACCTGGGAGCTGACCTATCCTTCCCAAGCATAAAATATGGCAACGTTTTGTATACTTAACCTGGCCTGGCTTGTGCAAAAAAGCAGCAGCATTCCTCACCTTGGTTTGGATCATTCCAAAGCGCTGGTTTCTCATGTGGGTCACTATCTGCTTGATGTCAAACTGCAGCATGAGAAAAAAAAGGCTATTTGTTACCGGGCATTGCATGGAGGGTCTCATTGTTATTCTTAACATTTATATAGCAATTTCTAATTTGCAGCAATGTTTTGGTTATAGGGACAAAGTTTTGCAAAGAGGGGCTACACTTCTATTTTTACAGATGGTGATGGTCCCTGAGATTTCTGGGGGAAGCAACTCACACTCCTTTGTGTGAGCCTTCTCTGTGGGGGCACCTACCCTCTGGAATCAGCTGCCCCCAGAGATAAGGAGAATCCAAGACCTCAGTGCCTTCCACCGTGCCCTTAAAACCCACTTTTTCCAGCAAGCCGGGCTGGCTTAGGAAGAAATTTTTTAAAATTTTTAAATGTTTAATTGGTTTGTGGTTTTTTAAATTTTGGGCCAAATTTATATAGATTTTAATTGTTTTTAATATTTGTATTTCATGTTTTTAATTCTGGCTGTGCACCGCCCTGAGTCCTCAGGGAGAAGGGCGGTATATAAATTGAAAATAAATAAATAAATAAATAAATAAATAAATAAATAAATAAATAAACAAACAAACCAACTTTAAAGACCCATTTCTGCTCCTGAAGCTCCCCAAAGAAGCTGAACCTTTTAACTCTGTCAGTCTTGGGATAAGAGAATCAGTAATAATGGAACCCAAAAGACTCGATTTGAAGATGAATCTTGGCAGCCATTCTGAAACTGCATAAGGATTTAATCTTAATCTAATTAATTGTGTAATTACCACACAATCTAAAGTGTAGGCAGTGATCACACCCTGGGAACTAAGCAGGAGATATTCTTGATTTTCCTTTCTAAAAAGTTCTTTTGCAATGTGGTTCTAAATGCTTTAGAAATGCAGAGCTCAGACCCAGAAGCAGGCATTGGCTTCAGATGAAATGGTGCCTCTTGCTGTTTCTATTTTAGAATCCTTTAAAATAAACATTTTAATCACATACAGTTCATATCAGCCAGGCAAAAATAGTTTCCAGAGGACAGGAACAGCCATGGGACTGGAAGGACAGAATGACAGAAAGGGAGACTCCTTTGCTTGGGTTTTTTCTCACCCAAGTATTTATTTAGGCTGGTTACATTTTATGCTGCTGAAGCTTTAAGAAGGAAACCCTCTTCCAATTTTCTCTCATTCTTTGCAACAGGATAAGCACAAACAAGTTTGCTTTGGTACTTACACATAAATCCTTTTCTATGTAAATCAACACAATATCCACGCAAAGCAGCACCCCGCTTCTTCCGATCCCAGCACTGCAGTGAGCAATGACCGGGCCTGACTGGTGAGTTTTTCTCATGTAGCGAACAAATTTGACCAGGTGCTGTAACGATTTGGGAGTCCCGTGGTCTGGCCAGTTCGTAAACTGGAGGTGCTGCACAACCCGCCTTTCCTGTGTCTGCAACAGAAAGAAACACGGGCACATGGAGCACTCTTAATGCAATTCCTAGAATCAGAGAGTCAGAAAGGATCTTGCGGACCCTTGCTCAACGCAGGCTTTGCTAAACAACTTCTCTGGCAGGTGGCAATCTCTGGCTGAGGAGAAGCCCCCATGTGCCATGGCAGCCTCTTCCACTGTCTGGGATCCCCAGAGCTGGAAAGGTCCCCCTGCTCACAAGAGAGCGCTTTTGCAGCCAGACATACCTGGTGGCGCAGTGGTTAGAATTCAGTACTGCAGGGCTAACTTACTGCCCACTGCCAGGAGTTTGATCCTGACCGGCTCAAGATTGACTCCGCCTTCCATCCTCCCGAGGTGGGTAAAATGAGGACCCAGATTGTTGGGGGCCATAGGTTGACTCTGTAAATTGCTTAGAGAGGGCTGCAAAGCACTGTGATGTGGTATATAAGTCTAAGGGCTACTGCTATTGCTATTAGCAATGTCATTTTCGGGACAGACTGTACACACTGACAAGCAGAGCACAATTTTGTTACAGCTCAGCTACAAAACAAAATTGCAAATGTCTTGCTTTGTCCAAGAGTAGATGCATTTCTAATGGAAGATTCATGCCTAAAATGTTTCTTATCATTGGCTGCCACAACATATACAAATCTGTTTATTAATTGAAAAACCGAATGCTGCATTGACATTTGTCGTGTTTATTGTGTTTGGGGTGCCTTACCGGTTTGTTGATCATTTCTATGATTCTAATGACAAAATAATCCAAGATTTGGTAGTTGAGTAGTTGCAGCCGAAAGCGAAGTAAATCCAAAGAATTGTGAGGTGGCTCAGGCCAATATCGGTGGCATTTGGATACTCCGTGTTCCTGTTCTCTTGTAATCATAGCAATGACGTTGGAGTTGTTCTCCCAGACCATTTGCCAGAAGTCATGGGTGGTAGAAAGCAGCGGGCCCTGTGTGGAGATGTACCAGAGCTCTTCTGTGCCCACTGGCACATGGATGTAACTGGCGTTGATGTAGCCCTTTGCCTCTCCAATGGGTACACGGGTGGCATCATCTAAAACGGGAAGGGAGGGAGGAAAAGGAGGGAGGGAGGAAGAGAGAGAGGGAGGAAGAAAAGCAACCCCAATGGGCTTTTTTTGATTATTCAGTCACCAAGGTATTCATACAGAAACATTGACAGAGAAATACAGTATATCTGTTTAGATGTTTATATATAGTGCTATTTTTTCTGATTTTCCCTATTTTGTTAGTTGTCCTGGAAATAATACTATTCAAGAATACTATTCAATAATACTATTTCAATACAATTTACAATTGTAAAAATTGTAAAGAAATAAAATGCTACATCGTAACTGTCTGAGAGAGAGAAAGAGAGAGAGAGAGAGAGAGAGGAAATAAAATAAGATGTTATAAATTAAGCAACAAATGTAATACTAAACCTTCTGGCTACTGACATGCAACAGTGCTTAAAAGTTTGTGGATCCTTTTGAAATTTCAGTATTCCTGCTTAAATATGGCCTAAAATATGGTCCTAAAACTAGACAACCAATAAAAAATGTGATATTTGTCTATTTATCCTTTTGAGCAAAATGATCCAAAGCTGCATATATTTGCGGCTATGTGGGGGAGCGGACCGGGGGGGGGAGCCCCAGAGCCCCCCTTCAAGGCCATCGTTCTGCCTTCCTATTCATGGCTGCACAGTGGGAGAGAGAGCTGGAATCCCCCCAGTTAGAACAGAACCAACATTGTGCAGTCTAAACATTAAATATGGACCAGGGGTCTCATTTAACTTGGTCTCAGATTGATATTCACCACCCTGTCACTGAGCTGCCAAAAGCAGAATGTGTTGCCCTCATGGCAGTGCCAGCCCCGTGCCATGGATGCCCATTGAGATCAGACTGGCCCCTCTGTGTGGCCTTTAGGGATCCCCTGGAAATGAAGCTTTCCAAGCAGTCTTTCACAAACATCACACCCACCCCCCCAACCAGTGGCCATTCATTTTTGAAAATGAAAAACAGCCTGAAAATGGCCAAAAAACAGCCCAGAAAACAGGCCAAAAAAATGAGCGGGGTGGAGCCAGTCAGTGATGGGATTTGCCAAACTGCACAGAATCTTAACTACTGATTCACTCGAACCGATGCGAACCGGCAGTAGCCCACCTCTGCCCCCAACTCTCGCAGGTCTTGTCGTTCCTATTCTCCTAAATTGGTTTTTGTTTTGAGATTTGGATTGTATGTTTTTTCATCCTGTTATTTTTATTACCATATTGTAAACTTCAAGAGATTTCAGTGGGATGAAAATAGTATAAAAAAACAAAGAAGTATTTCTTACATGGGAGAATATCCCGGTATCTGTTCTTTTCCCGGTTTTCTGGTGTTTTGGCAACCTGGCAGTCATCCAGGGGCTTCAGATGTTCTAAACTCTAACCCAAAGATAAAATCAGGTATATGATTTGTTTAAACAAGCACTTGCTTATTTTAGTTAAAGGAGTAATTGAAGGGGTCAGACATAATGAGGATTGTTTGGATTTGCCTAGCACACTATATAAAACCAGTGACTTATTCAATATGTTGTGATTAACAAAATATGCTTTAGTTTAGCTCCCTTGGAAACTTTTGATTGGCCGATGCTCTTTTCTGAGTACAAACTTGGTGATAAAACGTAGCTTTATCTCTGTGTGATGTATAAATTGACCACTAAAAATTGATGTGATTTCCCCCCCAGTGACCTTTACTTTCAGGTGTGTGGTCTTTCCAGGTTCAAAACCAACCTAAACATACAATGAACATCACTTCCATTTTGTAGAATCTGGTAGGAAGGAAAACCACAGCAATGAAATTGAGGAATCTGTACACAAAATGGAACCCGTAAGTTCATTTCTTGGAAACCGTTTTTGCCTGGAATGTAATAACGAAAGTTTGGATAGACGGTAAAGAGAACTCACCAAAAACTCCTTCAGGATCTCCTGTTCTTCCATTTGTCTTTGAATCTTCTGGATTAGTTGTCTGGCATTATGTCGCAGACCACATTTTGACCGTGATGGCTTGATCAGTGCCAGTTGGGTCAATTCCTCTTCACTGACAACTGATGGCCCTTCAAAGGATCAGAAAATGATTACCAGTTGAAGAGATTGAACTGTCTCTATAGCTCTATCCAGACCATGCTAGCTTCATTCTCCATTCACAGATTAAACTTTCAAGGGCTGCTGGAATAATAAAGGGCAAGTGAACGTGTTCTCGCTGAGTGGCTGAAACCTGAAAGCCCTTGTTTCCTGCATTTGTTGTTTGTTCAATTTCTATGGCTGCCCATCTCAGTCAATGACTTTGGACAGCTTACTGTTCATAAAATATATTACAATTAAAAATAAAACATTTTAAAACAGTAAAACCAGTAAAACCAATAAAAAACTTTAAAAAATCTCTCTCTCTCTTTCTCTCCCTCTCTCCCTCCCTCCTCCCTCTCATTCTTTTTCTCAGTCCAAACTACCTTACAAGGTTGTTGTGGTAGGAAAAAGGAGGATTAGGTAAATTCACTACCTTGAATTATTTGTAAAATAATAAAGGTGGGATATAAACAAACAAGCAAACAAATTCAGATCTGTAGATGGCAACTTAGCCAAACCACTTCCTTGCTTTTGCCAAAGTACATGGTCCCAGGGAAAAGCTTGCTTTAAAGAAGGCTTTATCTTTATCTACTCATTATAATCCAAAGCACACTTTCTACACGAGTGATGCCACACGGAAGAGGGCTTAGCCTTCGATGGCATTAAAAGATCACCATAAGGAAGATTCTAAGGTGGATACCTTGGGGCAGCATGGTCAGCCTTTGGACTTCATCTTCATCACTGCTGTAACCGTCTGTTCCTAGAGTTTCCCGCCTTCTCTGTGCCTTAGCGTAAACTCTCTGAGGGCTTTAGAACAGCGTTATTCATTTAAGAATTGCAGGTAGACACTTATACACTTATATTCAAATCCCCAAAATGAAAGCAACTGCAAACAAGCATTAGATTCCCCCTCTCGTTTACCATAGAGAGTTTTTCAGAAGGAACATGGCAATAGAGACCTTGGATTCATTCATGGGTTAAGAAATAGGCCTGTCAGGGACTGTCAGGAGGACTCTGTCACCTGAGTACCCTGGTTCGTGAATGCCCGTGCCAGGTGGGGTCAGCTTGTATGCTGGAGACGCAGTCTCTTCTGTTCACAAAGGCCAGTTGAGGTCCTCCATTTAATATAGGACCCGAAAACAGTTCTTACTTATTGCCTCAAGGCTTTCCCTGACTCACAGAGATAAGTAACTGAAACTAGAGGTACAGGTAGTCCTTGCTTAGTGATCCCAGTTGGGACAGGCAACTCTTTTGTAGTGTAGAGGTACTTGCTCTTTTGAGATCCCTCTGCAATCTCTCCACTTTGTAAGGACAGGTATGCAGCGGGGGGGGTGAGGGTGAGGCAATTGCTTGCGTTTTCTCTCTCCTCCGCCTTGCAGAGTAGAGAGATTGAAGAGGAGGAGATTTCAGGACAGGACAGTCGGGGGCTGCTTGCACAGTGCCCCTGGGGTTCCCAGCCCCATGTGCCAGTGCAGCTGCATTGCTTTTGATGTGTAAAAGAACAAGCAGCTTTCTCTCTTGTAATCCCCCTCCTCTCCAATCTCTCTGCTACGCAAGGGGGACGGGGGAGAAAGGAAAAACGACAACAGGTCAAGCACAGGACAAGCCATAGTGACCGCAATGGTGGTCACATGACTGAGGTACACTGTGAAGGTCATACATACACAGTAAATGGGATGTACAGCTATCTTTACAGCACCATCGTAACTTTGAAAGGTCTCAGAATGGATGATTGTTAAGCGAGGACCACCTGTATAGTGATGATTCTTCTTGATGATTTCTCTCACTGGCTTCATACAGAGGTTAAGAAGAAGCCCAGTGACAGAGGGCTGATCTTTGTGTCCCTCTCCCACCGGGCCATCGCCTTGGACTCCTCCACGCAGGACTGCATTACAGGGCCTGACAGCCGCAGGAGAACCGGCCAGGCTGCAGAGCAGAGGCTAAATGGACAGGGGTATGAGCGGGGCTGGGCCTCTTTGCCTGCGAAAGGGAAGAGGAAGCTTACAGACTCTGCTTTCTTCTACATGTCTGAAGGGGAGCCTTTTTAAAAGGAGAGAAAGCAGCATCTGTGGTCGGTGGGCTAGACGCACCGCTCAGAACCTCCTGGCCAAAGACAGTTACGTTTGTACATAAAAAATGAGCTGGCAAGTACATATCTGAGGAGTTTTATAATCTTGATGGGCTTTAGGAGGATGGGTTCTCCTCCTTTCTCTCTGACCGGTCGCAGTCTGTGTTGACAGGGGGGCAGAGGTCGACCCCGAGGCCCCTTGTATGTGGGGTGCCACAAGGGTCGGTCCTCTCGCCCCTTCTGTTCAACATTTATGTGAAGCCGCTGGGTGAGATCATCCGTGGTTTCGGGGTGAAGTACCACCAGTACACTGACGATACTCAGCTGTACATCTCCACCCCGGACCACCCCAATGATGCCCTTGAAGTGATGTCCCGGTGCCTGGAGGCCGTGCGGATCTGGATGGGGAGGAACAGGCTCAGGCTCAACCCATCCAAGACCGAGTGGCTGTGGTTTCCGACATCCCGATATAGTCAGTTGGCGCCATCACTGACTATTGGGGGCGAGTCATTGCCCCCCACGGAGAGGGCTCGCAACTTGGGTGTCCTCCTGGACTCACGGCTGTCTTTAGAAGAGCATATGACGGCCGTGGCCAGGGGGACTTTTTATCAGGTCCGCCTGATTCGCCAGTTGCGTCCCTTTCTGGATCGGGACTCGTTAAATACGGTCACTCATGCTCTTGTTACTTCCCGCTTGGACTACTGCAATGCTCTCTACATGGGGCTCCCCTTGAGGAGCACCCGGAGGCTCCAGCTGGTCCAGAATGCGGCCGCGTGGGTGGTTATGGGAGCGACGTGGCGCTCCCATGTGACCCCCCTCCTGCGCGAGCTGCACTGGCTCCCGGTGGTCTTCCGGGTGCGCTTCAAGGTTTTGGTTACCACCTTTAGAGCGCTCCATGGCATCGGACCTGGGTGCCTACGAGACCGCCTTCTGCTACCAATAGCCTCTCACCGACCAGTACGCTCCCATAGAGAGGGGCTCCTCAGGGTGCCGTCGGCCAAACAGTGTCGACTGGCGGCCCCCAGGGGGAGAGCCTTCTCTGTGGGGGCACCTACCATCTGGAACGAGCTCCCCCCAGAGATACGGAAGATCCCGGACCTGCGCACGTTTCGCCGTGCTCTCAAAACTTTTCTATTTCAGCAAGCTGGCCTGGCCTAACTCCCCTCTTTTAAATTCTTAAATTTTAAATTTTTGAATTCGTGATTTTATAAATTGGGTGTTTTAATCTGTGTTTCGGCCGAAATATTTAATAATTTTAAGGGATTTTTAATATTTGTATTGTCTGTATTTTATCTTGGCTGTTCACCGCCCTGAGTCCTTCGGGAGTAGGGCGGTATAGAAATTTGATTAATAAATAAATAAATAAATAAATAAACTCTTACCTGTCAGAAATGTTTTCAGAATTCCCTGGCCAATCCTCTTTGGTTGCAGGGAAGGCTCGGTTATCTGTTTCCTTAAAAAACAAAGCCTTAATGAATGACCTTTAAAAAGGGCAAACGAAGACAATCTTAGACAATCAATATATGTCCATAAACAGGATACTTGTAACTTTTCATCCAGCTAGCAAAATCTTTTATTTGTTTTTAATTATATTTGACTCCAGTTTTTCCTTACAAAATATCCATGAAGAGTTTAGGGCAGAGAGGTTAATGCTGGAACTGTGTTGAATATTTTGGAATATTTGGAACAAACAGTAATGAAAAACAAAAGCTGTGTGGATCTTTTCAGATGCAGAGAAAGCCTTTGACAATTTGAACTGGACATTTCTGTTTAAATTTCATGAATTTTGGAGAGAATTTTACAAAATGGGTGAATTTGATTTATGCTTCACAGGCAATTTAAATAATTGTTAACAGAAACCACTCTAAGGAATCTTGAGCTTCAGTTCTGTACAAGTAGTTCAGAATACAGTAAAATGTGTAAAATTGCATGGATAGGATGCAGCAGCTTGCAGTTAAACCATGGGGTACAGTATATTTTAATTACTACTGAACTTAGCAAAAGAATGCACATCTACATTTTGAAAATATGCCAAACGGCAAAATTTAATCTATAAATTTTTTACATGTCTTGTACTGCTGCAACAGCTGACCTTGTTTGGCTTTATGAACACTTTTTATCTAGTACTGTAAAGTATCTAAATGTGTTCCAACATTGTGATATAAATGAATATATTTGTTTCTCTTTTCCTACCTATGAAGGCTTCCCATGCACCAATGGGCATTGCCTAAAGAAATTGACCTAATTGCTAAATTTTACAGTTTCAGGAACACTTCTCCCTTGCTCCAAATTTTTACTTTTAAAAAAAGAAAACTGAAACAATTCCCTCATCCTTGAAATCTGCACTCCTGCTGCTATGTTCACACACCTTCCCTGGATGCCTACCATCCAACAGTATTAAGACCCATAAGCATTGCAGGTTGTGGAAAGCCACAGTTCCATTCCTCCCTCACCTGATGGCTATATGGTTGACGGGTACCATCCTGGTTTTGACTGGCTTTTTCAAGGTTTTGGCCGATTCCTTCCTGGTCTTGACTGGATCCTTCCATGTGATAGCTTGCTGCACTTCTAACATTCCCAAGCCACCATATTCATCTGAACAGAAAAATCAATATTGGGCACTCTGAATGAAAGAAGAGAAGATACAAGAGCCTACTATGCAAAGCCTAAAGGGTGTGAAGACCTCTCTCCTTCAAGTGACTTGAATGGAGCTGGCACAAGTGATGGGAACAGAGAAAACTCATCAGTCTCCTCAGCAAAACACAAACAACTCACTCTAGAGGGACTGGGTTCCAGGCAGGCATGGACACGAGGGAGGGCTAATGGGGATGTCAGTATAGGGTGAATTCAGAGGGATGTAAGCTGTACTCTAGCCTATCCATAGAGCTGTTCTAGGATAAATGACATTTTCCATTTATGAGAAAAGTAAATAAAAACACCATGTTGACTTGCTGTACCCAACTATTGACAGTGTGGGTGAAATGAACCTAGTAAAGAATTATATCCTGTCCCCTTACTTGTTTAGGCCATTAATAAATACTTTATAATTCACTTATGCTATCTGCATTTCTGCTATTAGTTTCAAAACTTGGTCAGGAATTTTTGTTCTCCAAGGCAATACACATCAACACCATGATCTATAGATAAGGCAGAAGCTCATTTAATCTTCAGGAATTTAATTCAGATCCAAACAAGAGAACAAAAACCAACCCTCAATATACTGCATTTGTGCTAGTTCATAGTACCCATAGGATGACCGGATGCTCTGAGCCTTCACGAGATCCTTGGAGCTGGCTTTCCAACTGCCATACTGCGAGGTAGAACCCTGGGCCTCTGTGACCTCACCTGGGTTCAGGCGGCACTTTTCTTTCCAGGACTTTGGAAACTGCAAAGCACAGTTTAGCCTTTGCTATAATTCTGTATTCAAAGATTGGCTCTTTAATTCACGGTCAAAACCCTCTTTTTTCTGTGTTGACTCCTGGTGGTAATTGACTGGACAAGTCCCTGCAGTTTTCTTGGGAAGAATTCAGAAGTGGTTTCCCCTCCTTTTTCCTAGGGTTGAGAGAGAGGTCCCAACTGGCTCTGGGCCTAAGGGGGCTAGAACTTTCCAGTTTCTAGCCTGGTGCCTTTAACCAAAGTGGCTGCCCAAAATTACAGAGACATTAAGTGAAAGGCTTTACAATGGGGGGCAATAACAAAATAAGCACAAGTCTGATGAACTAAGGCTGAAGTTCCAAAAGCTTTCTAAATATTGAGGGATGCAGTAAATAAGACTAAATGCCTTCATTTAGTCTTCATTGACGGAAGGCATTGAGGTCATGCCTTCATGCCTTCCGTCGTTCCCTGAAAACCTATCTTTTTCAGCAAGCCGGGTTGGCTTAAGAAGAAATTTTTAAAATTTTTAAATTCTTTTAATTAGTCTGCGATTCTTAATTTTTGGGCCAAATTTTATATATATTTTTAAATGTTTTAATATTTGTATTCTATGTTTTTTATCTTGGCTGTACACCGCCCTGAGTCCTCAGGGAGAAGGGCGGTATATAAATTCGAAATTAAATTAAATTAAATTAAATTAAATATTGCTTGGGCAGTCATGCCACTGAACAGATGCCAACGGGTCCTTCCAGGGGTTGGGACGAAGTACTGAGTGACGCGCAATAGAGCTGTGTTCAAGGCCTGGTTCTCTTCAACATATTTATGACATTTTAATTATTTTCATTGCTTTTAAATTAATAACAAAAAAGCACTTTAACAAAAAGGAAATACAAAGAGCAGAAAATATTGTATGATAAATTATTTTAACAGGAAACAACTACAATTCTCTATATAATTATCTAATGCAAATATTATTCAGGTACATATACCCTGTTTCCCCCAAAATAAGACATCCCCTGATAATAAGCCCAATCGGGTTTTTGAGAGCATGGCAATAAGGACAAGAACTTATTTCAGGGTTCAAAAAAATATAAGACAGGGTCTTATTTTTGGGGAAACACGGTATATATTTCTAATATATTTCTGTAACAATCATATTTTAACTTTTACTGTATCTTGTATAAATGAGTCCCATATTTCATCACAGTTATATACAAACTCTACGTCTATAGGAAATCTTATCATTATTCATCGATTTATTTATATTGTGAGGGAATTCCACTTCATATATTTGGAAAATGTTTTCAGAAAATAAATTCTTTGTTTATAAAAATCCATGGGATTCTTCGATTCAGAAAATATCTTCACAGGAAATGCAATTACTAATTAATGAGGCAAGATTCAGTTTTCAAAATTTGAAATTATATAATCTTGCTTACCTATTGTCAATTATTAAATAAATTTGGTTTAATTTTCTGATTTGGGCAATTTTGGAATATGCATATATAGCACCTTTGGTTGGATGGACAGTATTAGGATGTAAAAATATTAAAACTCTGGAAATAATTATCCTAGTTAGAAAGTTATGAATATAATGTAAAAAAAAAATAAGATTCAACTCTTTTTCCCATGCTAAAGTGATTTATGGAAAAACTGGATGGAAGCAGGGATAGTGACTTTGAACCAACTGATTATGAAGATGATTTTTTAAACCTATGTTGTGTTAAGAGACAAATGCCATCTATCAGATGTAACAGGTTGTCAATATTTACAGCTACGTTTGCTAACAACATTGTTTGGACCAACGTATCTATGAATGACTTGAATGAGGAGTTAGAAAATAAGATGATCATGATCATACTTGCAGATAACACAGTTAAGGTAGCAAATCGTAAGCACGATTTAGTGGGATCTTGACAAGCTTGAAGCATGGGCAGAAATCAGGAAGATGAACCTCAGTAAGAAGAAATGCAGAGCTGTTCAGGGCACCATAGCAGGAAGTGGTACCACTGTGCATGTGAAAAGATCCTGGGTATTTTGCTAGATCATAAGCTGAACACCAGTCCACAATGTAAAATGGCTGCAGAAAAAGGAATTGCAATCCTAAACTATATTTATGTATATACAGTTGTGCTCATAAGTTTACATACCGGGCAGAATTTATGATTTCTTGGCCATTTTTCAGAGAATATGAACGATAACACGAAAACTTTTCTTTCACTCATGGTTAGTGTTTGGCTGAAGCCATTTATTATCAATCAACTAACTGTGTTTACTCTTTTTCAATCATAATGACAACAAAATCTACCCAAATGACCCTGATCACAAGTTTACATACCCCAGTTCTTAATACGGTGTATTGCCCCCTTTAACATCAATGACAGCTTGAAGTCTTTTGTGGTATGAGTGGATGAGGCTCTTTATCTTCTCAGATGGTAAAGTTGCCCATTCTTCCTGGCAAAAAGCCTCCAGGTCCTGTAAATTCTTGGGCTGTCTTGCATGAACTGCATGTTTGAGATCTCCCCAGAGTGGCTCAATGATATTGAGGTCAGGAGACTGAGCTGGCCACTCCAGAACCTTCACTTTATTCTGTCATGTCCTAATGTCCAAATACATCCCATGTGCAGCTTCCGGGCTGATGAATACAAATTGTCCTCCAGTATCTTTTGATAACATACTGCATTCATCGTGCCATCAATTCTGACCAAATGTCCTGTGCCTTTGTAGCTCACACATCCCCAAAACATCAGCGATCCATCTTCGTGTTTCACAGTAGGAATGGTGTACTTTTCATCATAGGCCTTGTTGACTCCTCTCCAAATGTAGCATTTATGGTTGTGGCCGAAAAGCTCAAATTTAGTCTCATCACTGCAAAGGACTGTGCCAGAAAGTTTGAGGCTTGTCTCTGTGCTGTTTGGCATATTGTAAGCGGGATACTTTGTGGCATTTGTGTAGTAATGGCTTTCTTCTGGCGACTCGACCATGCAGCCCATCTTTCTTCAAGTGCCTCCTTATTGTGCCTCTTGCAACAGCCACATGTTTTCAGAGAGTCCTGTATTTCACCTGAAGTTATTTGTGGGTTTTTCTTTGCATCCCGAACAATTTTCCTGGCAGTTGTGGCTGAAAGTTTAGTTGGTCTACCTGACCGTGGTTTGGTTTCAACAGAACCCCTCATTTTCCACTTCTTGATTAGAGTTTGAACACTGCTGATTGGCATTCTCAATTCCTTGGATATCTTTTTATATCCCTTTCCTGTTTTATACAGTTCAACTACCTTTTACCGAAGATCCTTTGACAATTCTTTTGCTTTCCCCATGACTCAGAATTCAGAAACGTCAGTGCGGCACTGGATGAAGGATGCAAGGGTCTGTCAGGAGGCCAGAAACTTATTGACCTTTTATACACACACACTAATTACATGCAAACAGATCACAAGTGAGGATGGTTACCTTTAATGGCCATTCACACCCCTTTGTGTCAACATGTGTGTATGTTATCAGGCCACAATCATTGGGGTATGTAAACTTGTGAGCAGGGTCATTTGGGTAGCTTCTGTTGTCATTATGATTGAAAAAGAGTAAACACAGTTGATTGAAAATAAATGGCTTCAGCCAAACACTAACCATGAGTGATATCATTCATATTCTCTGAAAAATGGCCAGGAAATCATAAATTCTGCCAGGGTATGTAAACTTATATGAGCACAACTGTATTTATGAAACTAATTTTTGTAGCTACCTAGCTGACAGCCCTGACTAAGTCTGGGCAGCTTACAAGAGGGGTGTCAAATTCGATTTCATTGAGCGCCGCATCAGGGTTGTGTTTGACCATGGGAGGATCAGGGGGCCATGGCCAGGGTGGGCATGGCCAGTTCAACGTCACTCATGTGATCAAATATCACTTTTGCTAGTAGTTTGTTTTGCTAGCACTCTGCCAGTGAAAGTGGAGCTCATGACGGCCATGAACAGCCCTCCCATGCTCCATTTTCGGCTGCGACAGCCTCCTGCAACCCTCTGCCAGCGAAAATGGAGCTTGGCCCTCCCAGGCTCCATTTTCGTTGGCAAAGGCACCGTAGGTTGGTACTTTGCTGTTTCCAGGGTGGCCCCGCAGGCCAGATCTAAGCACCCTGCAGGCTGGATCCGACCCGTGGGCCTTGAGTTTGACACCCCTGGCTTACAACATTGTACCCGCAGAAATATAGTGTCAAAATCAAGAGAAGCCGATTTTATCCTTCATTCCACTGAGGTCATACCCAGAATATTGTACAAAAGCTCAGGTTTCAAATCAAGGATGGTAGAGAGAATAATTGAATATTCATGTTCTCCTTTTTTAAAAAAAATCTTTCATAAGAATCTCTTATAGAAATCCATCAGGTGCAAACAGGACTTCCACCTGTGTTTTTTAAATCAACATTGGGGAAAATCTTGCTTTTTCTGGCTTGGTCCGCCCAGCCCAGATTCTGCAGAGCCACATCAGAATAGAATCGGAAGGAACCTTGGAGATTTTCTAGTCCAACCCCCTGCTCAAGCAGGAGACCCTATACCCGTGATGGTGAACCTATGGCATGCGCACACCAGAAACCGGAAGCTCAGCTTCCAGGTGTGTGCATGCACGCTGGGGAACTGCTCTTCCCGTTTCCTGCGCTCCCACACGTGCGCCAGGGAGCTGCTCTTCCAGTTTCTGGTGCTCCCCCCCCCCTCGTGCATGCACTCCTGTTTCAGCACTTGGTGCCGAAAAGGTTCACCAAAACCACCCTATACCATTTCAGACAGCTTGCTATCCAATCTTTCCTTAAAAACCCCCAGTGATGAAGCACCTACAACTTCTGGAGGGAAGCTTCTTCCACTTGTTGATTGTCCTCCCCTTCAGAAAGTATCTCCTTAGTTCTAGGTTGCTTCTCTCCTTGGTGAGTTTCCATCCGTTGCTTGCCTTGCCTTCTGGTCCTTTGGAGAATAGGCTGACCCCCTCCTCTTTGTGGCAGCCCCTCAAATACTGGAATACTGCTAATATGTCCCCCTGGTCCATCTTTTCTATAGACTGGCCATCCCCATTTCCTGCAACCGGTCTTCATGTTTTATTTTCCAGGCCTTTAATCATCTGAGCAGGTCTTGTCTACACTTCTTCCAAAGTCTCAACATCTTTTTTGCAATGTGGGGACCAAAACTGGATGCAGGATTCCAGGTATAGCATGTATAAAGAGGTACTAATCAGGGGTGAAATGTAAAATTTGTTACTACCGGTTCTGTGGGGGTGGCTTGGTGGGGGGGGTAATGTGATTGGGTGGGCTTGGCCAACTTTTTTTTTTTTAAACTTTTCAAAGCATTTTTTCTAATGCTTTGAAAAGCCTCTGTCCATCAGGCAACTCAGCTGGGATCGTCAGAGACTTTTCAAAGCATTTTTTTATCACCTCTTTGGCCAAGAGGTTGCAGAAAAAATGCTTTGAAAAACCTCTGAGGATCCCAGCTGAGCCGCGTAATCATCAGAGGCTTTTTTTTTTTAAACTTCTAAAAGTATTTTTTCGTCGGAAGGGGTTGTAGAAAAAATGCTTTTAAAAATTAAAAAAAAAAAGCCTCTGATGATCGTGCTCAGCTGGGCATGGGGTGGTTCTCCGAACCACCCGCCTCCATCGCTACCGGATCGGGCAATCCGGTCCGAACCGGGAGCATTTCACCCCCAGTACTGATACTTCACGTGATTTTGATCCTTTGCCTCTGTTTATACAACCAAGGATTGTATTAGTTTTTTTGGCTGCTGCCTCACACCGCTGGCTCATGTTTAAGTGACTGGGACTCCCTCCTGCGGTTGCTGTTTTTGTGCCGGCTTTCACCCAACCTGCACTCCCTCTTCCTAGGGGCCGCCCGAGTCCCCTGCTACTAGCGGAGAGGCCTGCAGGCCGAACCCCCCAACACCGCTCCCGCACAGGCGGAGCTCGCGGAGACACCCACCCCCCCTCCTTCCTGCGGAACGCGAGGGCGGTGCAGCGGCAGGGGCGGGCGCAGGCGCAGGTGGCGCGCGATCACGTCAGGCGGGTGGGCGGGCCTGCTGGCTGGCTGGCGCTCCAGGTGGCCGGGAAGGGAGGGGGAGGAGGAGGAAGGGGCGGGGCCGGGGGCGGAGTGGCTTCCGCGGAGAAGAGGAGAGGCGGCGGCCAGAGAGGCCGCATCGACGGCAGCGGCGGCTCCTTCCTGCCTTCCTTCCTGTCGGCGCCGACCCGGAGGGCGCGGAGGCGGCGAGCGGTGCACCTGAGCACCCGGGGGCTGCTGGGCCCGTGGCCGGAGCGCTAGGCCGAGCGAGGCGGGAGCTCGGCCTGTCGGAAGTGGGCGAGGTGGTCGGCCAAGGTGAGGAGCGGAGAGGCGGCGGCGGCTTCGGGATGCCACCTCCGTCCCGTCCCCCGTCCCGCCGCCCGAGGGCCCCGCTCCCTCAGCCCAGCTGCCCTTTGGCCACCCCGGCGGCCTTTGCCTCCTTCCTTCGGGGCCGGGCTGGGGCGGGGTGGCTGCGGCCGGACAGGTGCAGAGCGGAGGAGGCGCTGAGCGGATGGAAACCGCGTCTCGGGGCCGGGGGAGTGGGGGGGGGGCGGCGGCTCCGGGCTTGGAGCAGGCGGGCTTCCTTCGCTCGAGATGAAGTCCTCGTTATTTTTAAAATCATATTTTGAAATTAAAAAGAAATCCATGCAGCAAAATGATGGAGATGCAGATTTAATTTAATAACCTTTTGGGCCTCTTGGCCTAAAACATAAATGATGGATTAAATAATTTCTACTATTTATTTTGAAATCAATGCAATCTACGAATGCATAGCTGAGAGCGTGGCTTACGGCGGTTTAGCGTGATGAAAATAATGTTAAGCACATCGATCCTGAAGTCGGTCTCAGAGTTGGTTCCAGAGTCGAATTTCCAGGGGAGAGTGGCTCCCTAAACTGAGTCATGCCCAGGGCTTCCCTTCCAAAAGCCATTCACCCTTGCCCTTTCCTGGCTCTTTAGCACAAAGCAGAAACGCCAGTGGGACCACTGGCTTCCCGTTATCTAAGCATGACAGATACGTAAATGTACAACGTAATTCCTTTAATTCTTACCCGGAGGGGACAATTATCAGTAAAGAAAGGATGTCAAATGATCTAAAACAGGTAAATACAATATTGGAGGAGACGTTAAGGAGAATGCCCCATGGATGAACCCTGGGTCCTCTGTTCTCCAATACTTATATTGTTAACATAGGTGAAGAGTTAAAGGTTTATCAGTTTGCATACGATACAGAATTGGGTGGCTTAGCTAGTATTGTAAAAAAACAGAAGCCAGATTCAAAATAATCTTGATGGATGAGACAAGTGAGCTGAAAGTAACAGTGATTTCTGTGTCCTTTGCAATTCCCTCCAGGTTTTGTCTACAAATTAAATGCACAGTCTAGAATGAGGTGTGCCTGCCTTGCTGAGACTATTTGTGAAAAAGGTCTCAGAATAGAAGCTGATTGCAAATTGAATATGAATGAGCACTTTAAAGATCAGCGTAGTTTTAGGCTGCACGGTAGAAGTTTGGGAGTCTGGACACCACACTTAAGGGGTTAAAAGCAATTCCAAGGAGGGCTGATTAGAGATGATAGCACTCATTAGATCTCTGAATGGAGTTGTCATATTGAAGAAGACTCAGACTTCTTTTTTTATCATTTCAGAATGCAGGACTTGGAATAATGGATTTAAGCTACAGGAAGGTTGATTCAGGTTGAATTTTAGAAAAGAAGAAGAATCACTAATGGTAAGAGCAGTGCAGCCAATTAAGGAATTTGGTAGATTCCTTTCCTCTCACTGTTTGTATACAACCAAAAACATAATTTGTCTGTCAGGAATGCCTTAATTTGGATTCCCATACTGAGCATGATATTAGGCTAAATGGCCTTTTCCAACACGATATAATTTGAAATGGTGATGTGGGACAAGAGGCTTTTGAAGATGCTTGAAAATATTCAGTAGGGAGTTTGGTTCCCCCACCCACCCTTTTTTTTTGCTAAGCAATTTGGGGTCAGCTGCCTCTGGATAGGGTAGAACTGGGAGGCGGTCTTGTTTTTTCTGCATTGTTGCTTTGTGGGACTGTCACAGATGATTGGTTGCAAAATCAGGTTGCATACTCATAAATTCTTGACATGACTCCATGGATGTAGGAACGACAGGTTGGGATTGTAGAATCATTCATGTGAAAGTGCAATTTAACTCAGATTGGCTTAGAAATGAAAGCCAAATTGTCTTGGAGTTGAACAGAAAATAATTCTTCTCATTACCTAATTAATGTAAACCATTAGTATGTACTACCAACAGTATGTACCTGCAGCTCCTACGTGTTATTTAGTAGCATTCTTTCATTTATGTAGTGAAGGAAGGCACAATAGGATAATGTGCCATTTTATGTGAATCTGGAAAATGTTGATTTATGTGTTGCAGGTTGGTGTCTTTTAGCTTAAGCTCTTCAACTGGAGGCATCATGAGCAGAAGCAAGCGTGAAAATAACTTCTACAGTGTTGAAATTGGAGATTCTACTTTCACCGTATTAAAGCGATACCAGAATCTGAAGCCGATTGGTTCAGGTGCACAGGGGATAGTATGGTAAGGCATTTTTCTCAGCGAAAGAATCTCTTTATTGAAGAAGAGAAGACAATCAAAGATGGAATAGTGTCGATTTGCTTTCTAGGAAGAAGTAGTCTATATAGGATCAAATCCCTGCTTGCCGTAAAAGTGTCCAGCTTTTATTCTGGCTTTCAGGTCCCTTTCATCCAACATGCTGCCATTATTTTGATCCTCTTCTTGGACCAAACATCACCCCTGCTTCAGAAGAGTGAAACAGTCTTTTCCCCACCCTTCCTGTGCAATTACCTTCTAGCCTTCCCTGGAAGAGAGGAATTCCCCCCCCCCCAAACCCAATTTCTCCATCAGACAAAGGAGCTTCTTGGATAGAATCAGAGTTTCAGATGGGAAGCAATAAAGAAGAGGAAACTTCAGCCTGTTTCCTGACAGATGGGATATCACTGGTCCATGGGAGGTTGCTCATGGGCCTCTGTGGACTCAGGAAAAGAGAGAAGATTCTTTGTTATGTGGCCTTTCATTCCAAGGTTGTTGTTTTTTTCACATGAAGTTGCTTTTAATTCCAGATGGTGCTTCAACAGGGTGGTTCATGCTGTTAAATTCTTTAAGTGTTACTTTTCAGTGGAGAAAAAGGTAGATGGCAGCAGCCATGTTGAATTGAAGCCCTTGATTGAAGAAGAGACGGTCTCTATTTGCTGGAAAAAATCAGAATCATTTAGTCCCATAGAAGAGAACCTGTCTCTGTACTCACTCCTCTGGAGAAGAACAAAAATATTAATAGCTTATATTGTAGTAAGTGTAGAATTTATTCTGCCTGATCTGGCTCCAGATTTCCGGTTAGGTTCATGCCTAAAATTCATGCTTCAATTCTTGTGTATCCCCTTATTGAATTCTGTCATCTCGCCTAAACTGAAATTATGTACTGCTAATATAATTTTGATAAGTACCTTTTTGAATCCATTTCTGGCGGCGCCTGGTTGCATGCTTGTGAGCGATGGCAGTTTTCTTTTATTCACAGTGCAGCTTATGATGCTCTTCTTGAAAGAAATGTTGCAATCAAGAAACTCAGCCGACCGTTTCAAAATCAAACACATGCTAAAAGAGCCTATCGAGAACTGGTCCTCATGAAGTGTGTAAACCACAAAAATGTAAGTCTATTTGTGCAGACTTAAAGCTAATATCAAAGTTGTCCTTTAGAAAGTGATTCTTTGACTGTCTTTGCCATTCAAGGGTAAAGATAAATTAAAAAGACTAAACCACAATGTATAACTGTTACAGGGACGTATTGGGTTTATAATTTAAATTGGTTTATTGAAAATCTGCCTTTTTTGTTGAAGCCTAAAGTCGTTCCATCAGGTCTCCCCTTGTTTTATTCGCATGCAGTCCTTAGTAGGATGGGTTGAGAGAGAGAGAGAGACAGCGATTGAGCTAAAGTCTGTCTCTGGGAAGGAGGGACATGAGTTTGACTCTCCTCCCTGCTTCCTATCTGGCTGCAGAACTGCCATGTTCACTAGCTAGTTCATTATTCACTAGGTGAGAAAAGATAGGTGGTTTTAAAATTTTTCTTTTGGCTTCACATATGGCCAGAGTGAATGATTTCTCAGCCCTGAACTTTCTGATTTCCTAGAAAAACAGAATAATTAACTAGAATCCTGCAGTGGACAGCCATTTTAATTTGCATGGGGGAAACCCTAGGCTACATACAGGAATATTTTTCAAAGATCATATCTCTTTTGTCTGGGTGGATATTATATAGCTGTATACATTTATACCTGGCAATAAGTTAAATTGGGAGTCAGTTGAATGATTTTCTCTTAGCTTCTGTATGTTTTAGAAATTGTGCATAGTTAAGGAAGAGAGAGAGGGGGGCCTCAGATTTGCCTGCATAATCCACTGGTTCTTTTTAGGTATTATTTTTCTCACAACCATACACCTGTCATCTGAGTTGTTTTCTTGTTTTATGGTTTGCTTATTCAAGTTTATTTTGCACTAACTCTATTCGAGAAGGATTTTCTCTTTCCATTGTAGACCATCAAATTCTAAATCTGGGCATTTTCAACAGTAGGGATAAAATTGATCGGTATTGTAACCTAGGTGTAAATTAGCAAACAATATAGAGATTTTAGTGCTTTAAGACTAAGTTAATCAGATTCTCCAGTTTTGCAGCTTATTTTTTACTTTTTATATAAGTTATAATCAAAAATTGTGTGCTTATTACTGTACTTTTTTTTTTTCTTCATAGATAATTGGTCTGTTAAACGTGTTCACTCCACAGAAGTCACTGGAAGAATTCCAAGATGTGTAAGTATGAATTTTGGGAAGCCTGTGTTAACCATAATAACGCACAACTGACGATACGATGAGACCTTCTGCCGTGACTTCACAGCCTGTTTCCCCTCCCCTCCCCTCCCCTCCAAAGTTACATAGTGATGGAGCTCATGGATGCCAACCTCTGCCAAGTCATCCAGATGGAGCTTGACCACGAACGGATGTCCTACTTGCTGTATCAGATGTTGTGCGGCATCAAGCATCTCCACTCAGCTGGAATCATACATAGGGTTAGTGAGATCATTTCTGTCATTTTATGTGTCGTGTGATTTTTTTTTTTTCTTTATTAAACTAAGCAGATATTAATATACTTGAAAGAACATCTGGTCCAATTTTACAAGCTTCCTCTCAAATATAACGCTTGACCAGGAATTGTGTCACTTGCTCTTAATTAACTGGATTTATTCTTAAATCATCTTCTCGATACAATTTAAGTCTGGGCATGGTGAATATGACTGCATTCTAAGATGGATGCTTTTTAATCACTAAATATTCTGGATTTAATGGTGCCTCTGCTGTGAAAAAAGCACATTTCATCTGTCTTCTGTATTAAAAATGTCCAAGAATTCTGCTGTTTGTGCAGTTCCCAGAAGGAGGTGGTGCATAGCCAACCGGAGGTGGTCTTGGAAAAGTTAAGCAGGGTTGGATCCGATTAAGCGTTTGGATGAGAGGATCAGGGAATATTAGGGCTGTGCCCTATAAAGACACTTGACTGGAAATTCTGAAAAGGATCATGGAGGAAAGGCAGAAAAATAACAATAGAATGCGTGGATGACTTTGGGGGAAGAGAGGCTACTTAGGACACAATCAGACAAGATTTGCAGGAGCCTCAAGTGGGTTAATGGTCAAAGAAAGAAACTGAGAAAGAAAGCCCACCCGTATGGATCAAGCCAACTGAAAGTGGTGGCAGGAAGTCTGAACTTTCAGGCTTGCAAGATTCTGTTAGGGTCCCCTTATAATAAAATAGAATGAGTTCATCTCGTCCTGTTTTCTGTCTGGTTTAACTGGGTAGGCTAACCCAGGAATTGAACTCCACTGGAGGAAGACTTTACTTTTTTGCATAATTTCCCTCAATTAGCTCAAACGTGTTGAATTTATTTTCTGGAGAGTAGGAAAGGACTACTGTGTAGAGTCACTTTGGAAGCAGTTCATGACTAATCCCTGTTCCTTATTAAATGAAAAATGCAAAGGGTGTTACATCTCATCCTGGAAGGGCCAATGCCAACAACGGCCTTCCCTGCAAATTTCAGAGCTGTGTATTTTCCCTCCGAGTGCTAAAAGAATAACATATGTAATAACCTGCACAAGGTTAACCTCTTATTAAAGAGGAGTACATTTTGTGCTATTTTCATAGAGATGCTACTGAGCGCAGTCGTAGTTGTTGAGCTGATTTTTTTTTTTTTGTACCCTGCTTTTGATATTCCTTGGAGGAGATCTCCTATTTCACATCTTTCTCTTCAAAGGATTTAAAACCTAGCAATATTGTGGTGAAAGCCGACTGCACGCTGAAGATTCTAGATTTTGGGCTGGCCAGAACGGCCGGGACCAGCTTCATGATGACTCCTTACGTCGTGACGCGCTACTACCGAGCACCAGAAGTCATCCTTGGAATGGGATACAAAGAAAACGGTTAGGAGTCTCACATTTCGGTTCCTAGACAGCGTCTTTTAGAATTCCATTCCTTGGATTTCTCTCTCATCTTTTCACGTGCTTCATTTTATGTTTTATTTAGCTGTTAAAACCTAATGCGTTATCAGAATGTGCCTTGTGTTTGTCTCAGTGTTTCGTGTTGGATGCACCTTAGGAAATGCTACGTTGATGGTGTTGGGACAACAGTGCTTATTTTCTTAGTTTCTATATTCTTCAAATGTGAAAAATAACTTTTAGTTCTATAAAGTGGCTGAAATTAAGCTTAACTATGCGCAGGAAGTCCTTCCTTAATGACAGCAACTGGGCCTGCCATGTCTGCTAAGTGCAGGGTCACGTGACGGTTCTGCTTAGTGACTGCCATGGCGGCGTTTTTGGTTGCCATGATTAAGCAGATCCTCTGACGCCATGACAGGTGGGGGCTGTCCCCATGGCTCCTGCAGGCGAGCGAGCAGGTCAGCTGCTGCCCCTGCCTACCATATCGGGCAGCTGAACAGGATTTGGTTAGCACTACAGTTAACACTGCCCATTTTGAAACAAGGATAGAAGAGGAAAATTACTCCATCCATTATTTTATTTTATCGGTCCATTACAAGGGACAGACACACAGGATAAGGGAACTTTTTATTTCACGTGCTGCCTTTGAGCTTTCCCTGCTTTCATAGCTACAAAAAAATTACTTTTGATACAGTGCCATTGTTGTGGGTTGAAGGAATGAGGGGAAGATGTCTCTGTTTGTACTAGGGCTCATAAAAGGATATATATTCATGGTGAAGTTGAGTGCTAATTCACATTGTTTACAGTGTTGGAGGTAAGCTTCAAAACAAATGAATTATTGCAATTATTGCATGTGATGATCTGTTGTGTTTATTAAAAACTTTGATATTAGGAAGCTTTGCTTTAAACTCTTAAGTGAATAATACTTTAATGTTCCATATATCCCATTGAAGTTGATATTTATACATACGTATATTTTATATTTACTCATACAAATAATGTAAACTTTTAAATACTTTTAAACTTTTAAATAAGAAGAAATTATAAATTATAATAAATTATAATTTATAAATATTTTTGTAATATCTGTGCTAATATATTTTATTTTAAACAAACCTACCTTACTCTGAGAGGTCCTTGGTGTTCTCTCAGCTACTGCTAGTTAAGAGTAATGAAATGTCTGCAAGAAAACAAGCAATCTCAGAGAGCACCAAGGACCCCTCAATTCAACCCTGAGCTACAAATATTCTTTATTACTACCTTCCTCTTCAAAGCAAAACTTTCAAGATGGTTTCTAAAACAGATTTAAATACTACATATGCAGAGAGGGAAAAGGAAAAGAGAATGGCTGAGGTATCGGTGGCAGAAGACTCCTTACAGGGTCCATCTGGCGCACACACATACACACACACACTGGACCATGGAGTCTTGACTGTTGCTTAACGATGAGAATAGTCAAATAGATTGACTTATTGTCACTCTAGGTATCCAGTGGAGCCCTTTTGAATACTTCTGAGGGTTAGTAGGATGACTACTCTGCTAACAGTGCTTTTATAAACCATGGAGACATACTTGCAAAATACTGAAATACAGGCCAAGTTGGTCATCTACTCCATGATTAAGTGCTACCATTTTTACAGCCGTTGCTTGATCTCTAAGCTGATTTTAATAACACACACTGCAGTGTTTTCCTTGATGAGCTCAGTGAAGTGAGGATTGAGTGCACTTTGCACGAGACAGATTACAAAATATAGTATTGGAAGGATTAGGGTCTCTGGTATTCTCTAATCGTTTGCTTTATCTTGTTTGTCTGCAATTTTGTTCTTTTTACTTTACTGAAAGGAATTTTCTTTTGATGAAATACAGTGTAGGAATACTTCTAATAGGTAAGTAAGTTATAATATATTAGAACACTTTCCTGGTCCCCAAAGGATTTCTGTCCAAAAAATTGTATAAATACTGAGAGGGGTCTTGGTGGATTGCCTTATCCTTGCTCTAACCCTTCCTGTTCCTTCGGCCTAAAGCCAAATAGTTTTTCTGTAGATGCATTTGGATCTCCGTGGCTGATCCCCAAACGGCTAAGCAGGGAGGGATCTGGTTAGTGCTTGAAAGGGAAACGCCAGGGATTCCCAGGGCTGGATTCTAGATTAGAAAGTTGAAGAAGGAATGGCAAACTATTTTGGTTTTGTTGCCAAGAAAACTGTGGACCCAGGGAGCTACAATTGACTCAAGGCAATTGCTCACAGTCTTTCCACACACACTATTTGTGTGTAAACCAAGAGCACTTTTGAACAGTCTTCTGAACAGGAACATGGTTGCTTATCTCAGTGTAAGAAAAATGAAAGTAAAATTTCCTTCAGCTCAGTTTCTTGGCACATGGTGGAAGTGGCTCATTATCGCCTTCTCCCAGGAGGCTTTCTCACTTCCCACTCCAGCCCTGGAGGGGGGAGCGTCCCGTTGATGTGCTAACTTGACCTGACCCAGCTTAGCTTCTGAGCCGAGACCCAGCCAGGTGTGCCATCAGGGGAGCCATCACCCTTTGCTTCCAATAACAAGATTGGATCCCAAAAATACAGTACACTGATAGCGCAGTGTATTTGAGGAGGGGCAACATACCCACACTGCCACTTCTCTTTAAAAAATGATCATCTTTCTACATAAAACCTCAATTTTTGACACTAATTTTAGTTTATTAATTTTTAAGCAGCCAATTATTGATTCTCATTGCTAATAAAATTTGTGCTTCTTCTGTATTAGCTTTCTTAAATAATTCAGTTTCTTACTATTTATCTTTTATTTGAGGTAGATTATAATGCAAGAATTCTGAAAGTGTTAGAATTTATTCTAAAAGAAATGTAACGTATGCAAAAGAGGATCAGTGCAAGATCCTTATCCCACAGCAGTCTCTCTCTCCTGTTTTCCTTGCACAGAAGGTGTTTTTGCTGTGGGAGTCCTATGTATGTTCTGGAAATACATTCACACCTTGATCTCATGATTCCTTGTTCCCTTTTGTTAATGCTTTCTTTGCCGTAAGATGCAGTCATGTCCTGCTGCTTCTTTTAATTTCCAGTGACAGTTTGCTTTGCTTCTTCTTTTTGTGCTACAAACATAGTGGATTTATGGTCTGTTGGGTGCATTATGGGAGAAATGGTTTGCCACAAAATCCTCTTTCCAGGAAGGGACTGTATCCTTGTGCTTCTGCAGCGGGATGAATTTTTGGTAATTAATTTCTTCTGGTAGCTGTCTTCTCTCCCCCTCTTTTTTTTTTTTTTTAATGTTCCTTCTTGGGATATAAGTTTGACACAGTGTTTGTTTCTTAAAGCCCTAATATTTATTTCTGATAAATATAAAAATTAGAAATTGATTCTGTTAAGGCTGCATCTAGCAGTAGGAAATAGTCTCCACTGGGATGGTGGCACATTTTTATCCATTTACGTTCCTCCTGCCTCCTTCTTCATTGTCCCTGGCCGTTTTGTTTGTGTGTTTCCTTCTCAAACTCCCTTTTTTGTTTCCTTCCACTCAGTTAATGTCATTGCATTTTGATTTCAGTTGACATTTGGTCAGTGGGGTGCATCATGGGAGAAATGATCAAAGGTGGTGTTTTATTTCCTGGCACAGACCGTATCCTTCCTGGGGCCTTGAACAGAAATCTGAGCAGACAAATCTTCTCTACCGTTTTTTTTTTTTAACACAAATATTAAGTTTTACACACACACACACCAAAAGCATTAGATATTTTAATGGCCTGATAAGTTTTATTGATAAATATTTTTTCATACAATTTAGTATGCAAGAAAAATGGTCTTTTATTAAGAGTTCAGTCAGCCAAGAATACCTTGTCTGAGTTTGATCTTAAACTATATTTGGATTTACAGAGAAATCTGTTTTTGTGCCTCAACATAATTTTCATCTTCACTTCTTTGCATTCTAGCCAAACTTTCAAGTATTTGGCTTTCTTTTCTATTAATGTTGCTGTCCAACATTTTGCTAATATTGTATGTGAAAATAGTTTGGATTGCTCCTCTTCCGGAGGGGTGGGGGGATTGCTCCAAGTGTAGGTGCCTCAGATGCTTCCCCTGGATTTTATTCTTCTTGACTGTTTGAAAGGCCTGTTAGCAGCTATTTTAATCATCATTTGTAATAGATGCATGAATTCTAATATTTGCCTCTGAATGTCGGTGTCACAAATTAAATAATTACATCTCCAAGAGACTCTTCAACTTAAACTGACATATCCAAAAGTTGATGCAGTTTGAATGGACAGCATCAGATACACCTTTTTACGAATTAGGATAGAGACTACTAATCTTGGCAATAGGTGTGGGAAGTTTATATGCTTGTTTCTCATTCAGCAAAGACTCTTCATCTTTGACAAAATACACACATTTTGTACAACAAATCTCATGTCTCTCCACGGTACAGCATATAGTCTAGTAGGGGACATTTTCTTTCCTAAAACAATTCTTGGCTGAGGGAAAAGGACAAATTTTATAGAGAGAGATTATATATTAACATCAGTAGAATTGTCTTCCAGATAATTATTAAATAGTTGAAAACTTTATAAAAACATAGTTAAGTTGCATAAGGTATGTCAGGCAAATGGAAAAAAAAAACCACCCCGATCTTCAGTTGTTAGGTGGGGATGCCTTGTACCAGGCATAAGCCGTGCAGCGCATGCCTTGACCCCCCCCTCCCCCCAGCCCTTCGTGAGGAACAGCGATGAGGCAAAAGCACAGTTGATTCATAGGAATGCCTCCTGCTTGGGTGGGACAGAACGTTTGTTGAAATCTTCCAAGTTCTCCAGCTGGCCCAAACCTCATCACCAATTCTGGACCCCTTGTTTTAACTATTTAGGAGCACAACAAACTAGAAATATGTGTACTGAGTCTGCCAGCTCAGAATTTGCCAACACCAGGATTATTATCTTTTTTAATGGCACACTTTCAATAAAGACACAACTTCTCATCACATTTTTTTCCTGTTTGTTGTTGTTGAATTAAAATTGGGAAGCCCCTTTACAGATATGTGTGAGGAATGGATGAATTTCTTATTTTCCAATTGCAAATGTTTATTTTTGAGTTGCTCATATATGACACTTACATTTCTGTATCCCAGACATGAATTTACTCGGTTTTTGTCGAGAGGATCTGTTCTTGTAGACCAGCAAAACTAAAGAGTGGAATTGCTATGGAACTCTAAAATTCTTTTTTCTTGTTCTTCTCACCACTTTTTTTGAGCGAATGGTAGTTTTAACATAACCTTTGTTTGAACACCAAATACGTAGATTTTCTTAGCTTCGTGATTTCAGATATCGATCAGTGGAATAAAGTTATTGAACAGCTAGGGACACCCTGTCCCGAATTTATGAAGAAGCTGCAACCAACAGTGAGGACGTATGTGGAGAATAGGCCTAAATATGCTGGCTATAGTTTTGAAAAACTCTTTCCAGATGTTCTCTTTCCAGTTGATTCTGACCACAATAAACTAAAAGGTAAGATACTGTTAAATTTTTCTCCTGCAAATGTTGAAATGTAGTCTTGGGAATAATATAAGTAAAAGATGCATTGGATTGCAGGCTCCAATCCAATTGGATTTTTAAAGTATTGGGATCACATCTAACTCGTTAAATGTTCTCATTCTCCTATAAATAACTAGCTCCCCTGAAGATCTTTTATATGTTTTATATGACTATTCCCAGTTTTACCTTTACTGTAGAATAGCAAAAGTTCATAGATGAAGGCAAATGAGTTTCTGGTTTATAAAAAAGAAAATGCTACTTTCCTCACATTCACATTATTTTACTATTACATGTCACTACAAATATGGCAGAAGTAAATAAATAGAACTGGTGGCCTATGGTATTTTGTTGAAGGAGATTTCTCTATTTTGTTGATGTCATGAATGCCAAAAATTATCCTGGCCAATTAAAGTATTTTTTCCTTGGCCGCTAGAACCATAGGCAGAAATTAGCCAGTCAGACTGCTTTTTCCATTCCCCAAGACTTGTGAAGCTATTGGTTGTCTTCAGGAACAGCTTTTCCATGTTGCTCCATGCGATTTCAGGTTTCTCCCGCTTTCCATTTGTGGAGCAAAATCTGCTCAACCAAGAACTGGGCTTGAGATAGGCAGCAAAATGTCTCTAGGGAGCCAAGGCAACAAAAGGGCTAAGGCAGGGGTGAGAGGGAGAGAGAGAGGGGTTGACCCAATTCTCTGCAAAGAGAATCATCAGCACCTTGCCTTTTTCCACGTGCCAACAACAAGGCCTGGCTTTTCGCAAGAAGGTGACATCCCTTCTGGGCAGAGGGCCACCTCTGGCAGGGCCCTTTCTTGCACTTGAGCTGTTAAAGGGAACCTTAGCAAAGCCAATACCATGCCTACCCCCTCCCCGAGAATAGTTGTAAAGCTGAAGGCCAAAAAATTTACTTCCTGCTCCTGCTTGCGCTGAACCCTGCCACGTTATGCATGCCTTGAGCATGGCGTTTGACCTGTCAGAAGCAGCTTCTGACTTCCTGTTGCAGAGGTGGTGTGATATGTCATCAAGCTGTCATTTCCAATTTGAAGACGAGCTTATAGACCACCTGAAAATAGCCACGGTGCCACAATCATGGTTTCATATTAAATAGAAACTAGGCAGTGAAAATATTTATAGAATCTCATTTAGACAGTTTGTATGTTGGATTCAGTCACAGAAAGAAAGTTACATTTTCTCTCCCTTCGCCTTTTGAGTTCGATAAACTCTGATGCGATCCAGAATTAGATTAGGTCACTGACCACTATGGCCTTTTTCATGCTTTAGTTGATGTAGCGGTTGTGGCCAATAGGTGTTTCTTGGTCAGTGGAGGTGCGAGTTGACAGGACAAGAGAGGATTGTCTTATTTTGCCCGAGAAGGCAGAGCCAACAATCTACCATGTTAGAAAAAGAAGAAGCCATTCTTCTTCTCCTGTTCGTGCCAGGGGTGTGAAGAAGGCAGTTTCTTTGGAATGGCTGCCACAAAAGTAGCCCTTATCCCGATCTTCACTGCTCGGGCCATCGGTGGGTTAAGGGTCATTTCTTGTCATTCCTTAGCAAGGAAAGAATGAACGAAGGGAGCTTCTGGCTCACTTCTTGGTTTCTAAGTTTATATTGGTAAACCACCTGGGGCCAGGGAGAGTGGAGCTGGCAGCGTCTTGGCTTCGCAGGAGGGAGGAGGAGGGGAGCGAGCCGCTCTCCCGCCCCTCTCCCAGCCGCTCTTCCGCCTGGGTGGGTTTTTCAAAGGTGTCTTCCCTCAGGCCCAGAGGCCAGGCAATGCCTCTGATGCCGCTGTGCCAAGTCATGCCAGGTAGAAGGGGAGGTCGGGCTGCCATTTGAGAGTGGAGGGCAGGCACGCCACACACAGTCAGCCAGGTGTTTGGACTGGGTTTGGGGTTTGCATTCCCCTATTGAGTCCTGGGATAGAGAAGTGTTGGCATTCGATGGTGCGAAAGGGATCGGTGCAGGGCGCGAGCTCTTCCACCTCAAGCTGCCTTTTGCCAGATGGGGTTCAGGTGGGGTTCCAGATACTTTGGGATTGCACCTGTTACTATCGGGGCTATCTTTGCTTTCTTTTCCCACTTCTAGGTATTTGGTATTTTGCGATTCTCTCCAGTTCTTTCTCGTCTATTCTGCTGTCTCCTGGCCACTGCCATGTCCACTTGGGCAGACTTTTTTGGCTTCTCTATTGACAGTTGTCACATTTGGGGTGTTACGTGACAGGTGCTTGTCTGTCTGAGTTCCAAAGGGCCAGAGAACTTTAGCTTCTTCATTTTCTATTACTTTCTCTATTTTGTGGTCCCACCAGTTCTTGCTCGCAAGCAAACGGTATTTCTTGCAGCTATTCCAATGCACCACTGTTGCTACTTTGTCGTGCTGCTGTTTTTTGTAGTCAATCTGTGCCAGATCTTCTTGCAGCAGCTAACCAGGTGATACAATGTTTTTTCAGCTCCTTTGCAAATGTGGCCAGCTTGTCTTCTCAATTCTAGCTTTGTAGGCATTTCTTCTTAAGGCTTGGTCTTGTGCAGCCAGAATTAGCCCCTCTGGCTCTTTCCTCAACCTTTCTGCTCTTAGCCACTGTCAGGTCTTGCCCATTATTTCTTTTTAATGCACTGGCTTTCTCTTCCTATGCCTCTATTCCAGTCTTTACTTGGTCCTCCTCCTTGTAGGCCAGATGGTCTCTCCGGCACTCAGTATACTTGAGTAGATGCAGAGTGGGACACCAGATGAAGCAAGTAGCCTGTTCAGCTGGCTAACTGGTCTTATTATCACAAACGCCTCTTAATATTATACCTGAATCTATTATTTCCCCATGTCTCATCCCACTGCCTCTTTTGTCAGCTAAATATACTTAATTCCTTTAACTGCTCCACATAGGAGTTAATGTCCAGTCCCTCATCATCTTGGAACATAGAATAATAGGGTTGAAAGGGACTTTGGAGGCCTTCTAGTCTGACCCCCTTGCCCATGGCAGAAGACCCTAAACCATTCCTGACAAATAGCCATCCAGTCTCTTCTGGAAAACCTCCAGGGCCCACAACCACCAGGATAGTTCTTTCCAATTTGCTGATAAGGTTTTTTTTCAATTGCATATCTGGACACAGTATTCCAAATGGGACCTGACCAAAGCAGAGTGGGATAATTGCCTCAATAGGATGTTAATACACCCTAAAATAGCTTTTTTTTAAAGCAAAAGATCTTTTTAGCAAAAAAAATTATAAGGTTATAGTGGCATGACATGTTTGCAACTAATTCATGCTTTCATCAAAATGAGAAAGGCTGGAAAAATAAAATTAATTTTTTATCAGTTGCCTATTCTAGTCTTACTGTTCAACTTTTAGAAGATTTTAAAAAATGAACGATAAGTACAAATATGTGTAAACACGATTAGGCTGGAGAGAGCTAGAGCTCTTTCTACTTCTGCTATGGCAGCTTACAAGTGTGTTTGTCTCCCAGTTTCTCTCAAATACAAGACTCTCTTACAGGCTTCTAACTGGCTTCTTTTTAGAATTTTCTGAAAGCATTCCTTTTCCAATTACACAATTTTTGCTGTATTCATCCACATCCTCTTACACCTAATGGTTTCTTTCTTGCCTATGATCCAGTTCTTGGGATCTACTTCCTGGAAGTCAGGACGGATCCATGAACCACAGCGGTTGCTTCCACAAGCTTTGGGTCATCTTGGTCCTGTTTCACTTCCTCCTCTGCCCAAGGCCTCCCCCCCTTTCCGGATCCCCTTTTTTTCCACTCCAGTTCCCCTTTTTTCCACTCTTCCTGACTTCCTCTACCGGGAAACCCAGTGCACACCTTTGGCTCTTTTTCAGCCTGGAATCCCAGCTTCAGAACATAGCCCTTCAATGAAAAATCCCAGCATAAAAGGTTGGATTCCTGGCAAGACAGAATGTACACAGTCTTGAGTGAGCTGGCTCTGTCAGGTAGAATTGGAGACGCGCTTTTATGGAGCCTTGATTGACCATGGGCTTTGCCTGGTGCTGTTTGGGGGACCTTTTTGGGGACAAGGGGAAAACTGTTTTGAAATCTCCTTCCTATCAGCTCCATTTCTCCACTGATCAAGAAGAGGACACTGGTGTCATGCTGAGCAGACCCACAAATCCCTCCCCCCTTTTGGATGAGGGATATTTGGTTGCCCCCAGAGTATGTGTGTGTGTGGGTGAAGATTTAGAGAGGTTCTCTTGCCATAAATCCTCTCAGCCCTAGCTTTGGTTGTGAGGATATTTTGTGATAGCTTATTACAGCTGAAATCCAGTTCTTTGAGGAGTTTCCTCCTCTCGGGGTGGAGCTAAGCTCTGTTGTTGTTGGCCCTGCTTTCTTGAGGAGGAGAGGAGTTAATTCTTTCCTGTCCTATCAGGTCCACCCTTTGCTGACCAGAAGGATTCCTCGTGGTAAGTTCAAATTTCAGTTTTCCCTTTTAATTTCACCAACTATAGGGTTCTGATAAGAGATTACAAAACTTATAGGCAAATATCGTGTGTCTTGCGTCTTTAATAATGTCATTTTTTATTATTTTACAGTCTCATTATGAGAAGTTTGTAACCAATTTAAAATTGTAGATCATGAGGACCATGTTCCCCCTTGATCTGGTCTTGGTCTTGTTCACACCTGGAATTTCAGAGCAGGTTCAGCTCTCCCTGGTGTTCCCTGGCGGGAAATTCTGCCTGAACCTGATGGGGGTGGGGAGGGAGGGGGGGCGCTTACTTTGGTCCTCCTGGCCATGAGCCCTGGCAGCAGCAGCAGCAGCAGCCGCCAGAGAGAAGGAAGAAGCAGCAGCAGCAGCAGCTCTATTATCCAGCTGTTTTGCCTCCAGCTGAAAGGAAGCAAGGCAGGGGGCTACTTCTGAGGCTGGGCACCCAGCAAGAGCAGAGTCTTTATTTGCCAGGGTGGGTTTTTTTCCCCAACCAACTTTGATGAGGAAGGGGATTTCTCTTTCCCCCTTCTCTCCCCTGGACATCTCCAGGAGCCAAGGAAAGTTGTGCTCCTTTTGTTCTCTCTGGAGGCCGGCTGGCCTCTTCTCTATCTAAATGAGCCTTAAATCAGCCACTCCTAAGAAATTGGACTGCAGCTCCTACTGACCAGTGTAATCGGTTTGTGTTTTTTCCTATTTTATATGTCACTTTCCAAAATGTTTAAATGTATTCTTTATTAAACATTGCTCTTGCAGCTAGTCAGGCAAGAGATTTGTTGTCCAAAATGCTGGTGATTGATGCCTCAAAAAGAATTTCGGTGGATGAAGCTCTGCAGCACCCTTACATCAACGTCTGGTATGACCCCTCGGAAGCTGAAGCCGTAAGTTTGGCCCTCCGGACTCTGGGCTCTTTGCCTCTGGGAAGGAGACTCTGGAATAGAAGAGGAAGGGGGGGCGGGGGGCAGAGCTGCAGGGGCTCTTCAGGGCGGAAACTATACCTTTGCTGTATAACTGGGGTGGGGTGGGGCTTATCTGAAAAAGAGTAAAAGAGCCAAATTTTGTGTGCTTGCTAAACCACCCCCCCCCACACACACACAAACTTGGTTTTTTTAAATGATTGCTGATTGAATGGCATAGAATTACACAGTGGTGCCTGTCACTTGAGGAAGTTATTAAGCTAGGCTTACTGCATACCTGTTATTAAACTGGCTGCATTTGTTGTTTCGTTCATCATGTTTCCTTCAGCTAAATTGTACCTTTCTTCTGTTCCCAGCCTCCTCCAAAGATACCAGACAAACAATTAGACGAAAGAGAGCACACAATAGAAGAATGGAAAGGTGAGATATAAATGTTTTCTGTGTTCAGCAAAAGCAGAGTTAGATACCAGTAGAGATGCAAGGAAGGAGGGTTAGGAGGAGCACTGAATTGTGGCATTTTAAACATCGACCAACCAGGGACTTAGGCAGAGGCAGCAATGACCCGGGTGGTGGTGGAATGCTGGATGGATGGAGAGTTTTCACAGGACTACTACAAGGTTGAGAAAGGGGAGGTGGGGTAGCACAATGGAGGTGGACAACCTGCCACCTATCCTGTAACATCATTGCTTTCAGCGGGAGGGCTTTTCACTCTGCGGCCATCCACACCGGAAGGAACTCAAGTCGTTTCCCTGCTTTCTGGGTTGAGTGTCAGTTGGAAGAAAGACTGATAGTCAATCATAATAACTTTATTTATGACCAGAACGCCTGAATAGCAATAATAACCAGCCTCTTTTGAAAGTGACATGAAACCAGACCAGCTCCCTATGCTGCATAGTGTCCCAAAGATAGGTGGGAGAGGAAAATTGGGAGAAATTGGGGAAAATGAGAAATCATGCATTTGTGGAACGGCAGGCCCTGGAGACATTGGCTACATGGGCTTGGAAGTGGCCTTTCTCAGTGAATGGAAGGAAATTCATCTTCTGAAAGGAAATTCTGTAGCTACTCCATGGATTATCTTGGACTGAAACATTAAGCTATATAATTGTAAAAAGCCTGCAAAATATTAATTATTGTGTTCTGCATGTGCCAGCAAGCTTTTGGTCCATATTTTCTACCTTGGTCCCATTCATTCAAGTGGTTCCATGGTTTTTAAAGGAGAATGGAATTGAAGCATGGGCATTGCTTGGCCTGTCTGATACATTCCTTTGTGGCTTTGCTGTTTGATAAGTGAAGTTTTCATCTTGTAGAATGTAGCTCTCTTTTTACAGATGAAATTGCTTCTCTAGCTTGCTTGAAATACTTTACAGATAACACTACAACTGCTAATTTACAGAACTGATTTACAAAGAAGTTGTGGAGCTGGAGGAGAGAACCAAGAATGGAGTCATACGTGGGCAGCCATCTCCTTTAGGTTAGTTGCTACGTGTGTTCTTTGGTTAATGCCATGTGTAAGGAAAAAAGGCCGTTTTTATCCAGCCTTGGTTCACATATACAGTGTCTTGTCTGGATGTTGAGATTAGACCTGCTTCTTATTCATGTAGGCAGCTACGTAGCATTTTGTATGTGTAAATATCCATATTTACATTGGGAATCAGAGTAATTGTATGCAATGGGAATGCACACCATTTCTCTGCAAGAAGGTGCAAGAAATAATATTTACATATGAGAGAAAAAGTAACTCGGTGCAGTGTGAATTGCTCTTACGCAGCTCTTTAGCTGGTAGAATCTGCTTGTATTTATTGGTCCTCAGAAACGCTATAGGTCTGTTTCCATTTCCCAGGCTGGAAATGTTATTTCCGCTGAGTAGTCAACAAGCTGGGAAGTGTCCTGATCTCTGATAATTTCTGCCATCTGGTGTGATCTAACGGGATACCCTTACGATTAGACTACTGCTGAGAGTTGTCCAAAGTCACCCAGGTGGCTTTGTGGCCCAGGCAGAACTAGAACTCGTGCACGGCTGGTTTCTAATCTGGCACCATTCAGCAGTACATCAAACAAGCTCTCAAGGTCTCCCTTTAGGACAGGGCTGAACCAAATTATGCAGTTGTCCTCCCTGACCATAGGAACAAGATTACGGGTAACCAGGAACCAGCTAGAGGAAGAGAAACTCAACAGAGGAGTGAGGGATCTCTCTGTAACTGAAGTGGTACTTTCTTTCTCATAGCACAGGTGTAGCAATGATCAACGGCCCTCGGCATCCATCTTCATCCCCATCAGTCTGTGATGCATCTTCACTGTCCACTGACCGGACTCTGGCCTCCGACACCGACAGCAGTCTGGAAGCCTCAGCGAGTCCCTTAAGTTGCTGTAGATGATGAGGAGTGGATGTAGGAGAGAGATTGCTAGCAACAAAAATCAGTGGTATTATTTTGGGGTGTTTTTAAAAGTAATTGTGGGATTAATTTTCAGAGTGCTAATTTTAAAGTAAAATAGTAAATCACAATGCTATTCTGTAATTAATTGTACAGTATGGAACTTAATTTTTATTGTTTTAAAATTGCATGCTTTACTACTGTGATTTTTGACTTTATTTTTTCAGGATGCATTTATAAGATAGGTTTATTAAATGTAATATTGCTATTCAGTTTGCTGTATCACAGCTTCTTTCAAGGTCTTTCAGATTTGTTTTTTAGAGAATTTCTATCAGCAGAGCCATTTTTTCAATCTTTTATTTCCAATTGTTGTTACTCATGGGCTTATAGGCTATAGAATAATGCCTGGATAAGGTCTTTGAACAAAAATGCTTCTGTAGTGTTTGTCCAGGGAATGCTGTCTAAGCCAGTTGTCTCCAAGAGGCTGTGTATCCATTTGTCCAAAGGGAGGATAGGGGGGCGGGGGCAGGGGGGGGCACGCCAGCGGTCCCAGGGGTGAGGCGGGCTGAATGTTGCCATCGGCCTGGCTCACCTCCCTTGCACGAGGCCTTTAAGATAATCCCCCGTTTACACCTGGAGTATGTTCACCTCTCCACTCATTTGTTGCATTCAGATTAGTAGCACAAAAATGTTTCTCCCCCTCCCCACCCCAACGGTTTTCCTCTCGACCTGTAGCTGATACTTCTGGATCTGTGGTAAAAGTATTATATAAGTGTACTGTGTACGCTCCAGTGGGGGTCAGCCTGTGCAATAATTTGGGACGTTGAGTATTGAAACAACCCAACAGAAATCACAAAAAAACATGAGGACTGCACTAAGATCATGTGTTGGTTAATTTCTTTCCAAGAAAAAATTGTAGAAATTCTGAATATAATTAAAAATGGTTCTGCTTTCTGCTGAAATGAGTTTCAATACATATCTTTGAATATGTATTTCATTTTATTCCTCTGATTCAAATTCTGAGATCATTGTGAATTTAAAATTGTGAATTTAAAAAATGCAGAGTTTTAAGAATGAAGCTTGTACTATCTGCATTGTGTAGATAGAAGTCATTTCTGTTTGTTTTTATTTATTAAATTTGTATGCTGCCAGTTTCGCCTGACTCTTGGCAGGTTACAATAACCTAAATGTCCATGGTTTGCATAATTCTACAAACAGCAAAACATGCTCGGCAAATGTGACACTGAAAGAACCATGACAAACAAACAACATAAAAACAGTCACACAGCGCAGGATGGCAGACCAATTCCCCGCAGACCTAAACAGTGACAGCCCAGTGACAGTTGCTCCACATCCACAGATCTCAGTGACAAGAGAAGCAAAACTACATTTGGTCTCCAAGAGCAGTGGGAATAATTCAGATTTTAATGTTTTCTGGAAACCTGTCGCTTTGGGGGCGCAGCATAAGTGAGGCTGTATCCTTTGTTTGGGCCTTCCGGTGAAAACATTTTTTCCTGGCTCCAGCCGCCTTCCTTCCATTATCATGGAAAGGTGGAGTCTCCCATTATATAGGGAGAGGGGGGAAAAAAACTCAGTAAGAGAGAAATAAGAGAAAAATGGAGAATTCTGGATATTGAGGTATAGCACCAGAAGTTATTTTGCAACATAACACCAGTTTCTGATCAGGCAATTATTTCCAAATCCTATAAAATTTGTCAGCATGGGCAATTACATACAAGGATGAGATACCCAGAGCATAAATTGATTAATTCACATGCCTAATTTATTGCACCTATTGTGTCGTGTTGCCTCCTCCATTGTGGGTCAGGGATACAAGCTGTTTGACTGATCTGAATTGGCCATTGGGGGAAAAAGAAGCAGAATTCCCTCTGAGAATAAGCCTGATTTATAGTCGAGGCAAAAGCCTGTAAGTGAAAACCATCTTGGTGATTCAGAGTGCCAATACTAATAGTTCTAGCAAATCCTTCTATAAAAGGAGAGCATGCAAGGGCAACTGAAAAGTAATCTTAATTTTGCAGACCAGCCAAGTATTCTTCTTCTTCCATGCTTGAGAAGAGTGATCCAGAGCCATCACCTCTCTTTGCTGCCACTATGTATACTACTGTATGCTGGATTTAGCAAAGCAATTGTCGTGCTGTAAGTGAAATCTTTTCGCCTCTTCCTCAGCAATCGGTGATTTTTCATTTAGGCCACCAACTGTGATGTCAGTACGTGAGTAAGGCGGCAAAGTAGGTTCGCACCTTTATATATGCATCAGAGAGAGTGGTAGAGGGCAGGGCAAAACTGCTTGGCTGGCAAGTCGAGTGTGGAGGGCACTCGCCCATCTTCAGACTTTACCCCACTGACTCCCTGCAGTGATACTCCCCAGTGTTGTGAAGAAATGCTCCATCTCTTTTTGCAGGAAGTGGTTTCTCTTTTCTGCGTCTTTCCTTGCCCGCTCAGAGTTCCTCAACTTGATTTCCAGCATGGCCTGCTTCTTCTTCTCTTGGATTAGCTCTTCCTCTAGTCTTGTCACCAGCTTCCTCAGTTCTGTGCTTGCTTGTTCCATTCTTAAAGGGAAGAGAGAGAGCATGAGTTAATTACATAGCAGATGCATTTTGAACAACTGTGTCACCAGAATGCCTGCGAAAGTCATGTCTCCAACTTTGGTTTGAAGAGATGTTAAGATGTTTTTTGGCCACCGTTCATTTCCTTTAGCCACTTTGCTTGCCTGGCGGCCCTTGGCTTGCATAGGCATCTCGCAGCCCTTGACCATTTCCTGCCCTGACCATGGAGGCCCCCTCTGCTCATAACTCTGCTGGGTTTGAAAGATTGGCAGATTGTTGTGAGGGTAATATTAAAGGCCCTCCTAATGATGGTCATACTTTATCAAGTTTACTAACCCCCACCCCCCCCCCCACCCCAAAAAAATACACATCCTAGAGGATGTTTGTGAAAGTTGATGTCTTGGTCCCACACAATTCAGGTCAGGATCACAAGATAAAGGAAGGTGAGCAGTAAGGCTTTATGGAGAAGGGCAAAGGACCTCTATAGAAATATATGCATTGTGTACCACGGTTCCTAGCATCACTGCCCAGGCTGCTACAGAGAGATACAAAGGAAGCAACTTTGCCTTTTATTCTTGGCTGTTGCATAACCAACTGCCTTCGTTCCCTGCCTCTCTTCTCTTCTCTTCTCTTCCCTTTTGGTCTTGCATACCTCTTAAAAGCGGTCTCATATTCAGACCTTTGTTTTCATAGTTCTGCCTTCAGTTCTGCGATGAGATCTTGCAGGGCTTCTGAGCAGTGATTGGCATCTCTAGAAGCGACAGATAGGTTGCATTCATCCCTGCTTCTGCCGCAGCGTACTTCTGGCTCCCCACCGCTGCTTTCCAGAGAGACCTCACTGTGTGGCAAGGGGCTGCCCAGAGGGTGTTCCTTCGGAAGAGGGTTCAAGGCCAGGCAGGCTCTCGTCTTATATGTGGCACAGGTGGTGACAGAATCCACAGCGCGAGACAGACCACTGGAGGAAATGGAGCAGCTGGGGCTGGTGTTGCTACAAGCATCCTCAGAGAGATGAAGGATGGGGACATTGGCATAGGTGGAGAGTCTTTGGCATGAATCGGAATCTTTGCCTTGTCCTCCAAGGTGGCCTTGAACAGCCGACCGTCCACCCACCAACCATTTCTCATGTAAGGATAAGCAGCAGCTTTCCAAGAAGGAGCTTCTCAGTGGGTGGTAGAATGACCCAGCTCCCAGCTGCCGCGAAGGGGAGCCTTTCCAAAGGGACAAGCCTTGCTTCCTGGGGTTGGGGCTGCTGGCCGGCTGGTTGCTGTTTCCTTTCTGGCTGCAGTCTTGCACGTGAGGCTTAGCTGCAGAAGGCCTGAGAGGTGCCAGCACGGCTGCAAAGGCTGTTTTCTTTCTGGCCACTTTGCAAGTTCCAGTCTACCCAACTAGGTGGACACTGGAGATCAGCTTCTGGTTGAACCGAGTCCTGAATCAGAGAGGGATCAAATATCTTCCCATGCTCACTTATCAAAATAGCCATTAAGCCCTGAACCAGCGAAGTACCTGTGAGACGAATATTCAGACAGTCATGTTAGGGCAATTTGTTTTGCAGAGAAAGACATTTACTCAACAAGAAGGCATTAAATATCAAGGGATTCCCGTTTCCTTGAAAATCAAATATTCCATGCCTTTCTGATGAACTAGTGAGTTTAAATGTGGTCTGGATGGCCACACAATCAAATGGATATTCAAGTGAGGTGTGGTGGGGATTGGTCCTGAATCTGAACTCATCATTTTTAATAATGATTTAGATGAGAGCTGAGGGAATGCTAATTTGATTTGAAGACGACACAAAATTGAATGGGAGATCCAACACCTTTCCCTTTTCCATGGGTGAGTATCTTGAGTAGTGAGTTCAGCTCCAGATACCACAATTCAAGAGGGATTTAGCCAAAAAGAAGCAAGTTCAGAGAATGTTAGTGAAGATGATCAAGGAAGCAGAAACAGAGATTTACAAGGAGAAAATGAAGTGATGATTTATTTCAACTTGAGAAGAAAAGACTGAGCAGGGAATAGGGCAGCTTTCTTTGGAAGGACCTGAAAGGATATCACAGAGAAAAAACACAGAAGGCTTTCCAAGGTGGGATATTGAATAAACACAACAAAGAGTGCCATGAAGCGTACCATAAAGAGACTCAAATTCATAACTGTATATATTCCTATGGATAAGAATTAATCAGATGTATAGTTTGGTGTTGTGAAAGAGAATCATATATACATTTTCTTCTAGGACTATGTGACAACTTGATTTAAATCAGAAAACAGAATGAATGCCTCCCAATATACTCAGATGCAAAAAAAAACCAAACCCATTATTTGCAAAATAGTATTTTTCCTGAATGAACTCAACTTTTCATATCAGATCAAACTGAAAAACTAAACTGAAGATTTGGATTAAAGTCTGTCCACACAGCCTTAGTCTTTGCACCCGTCAAAAGCAATTTGCCATTTTATTGAGTCAAATCATCCACTCAACAGCCAAGGACACATTTGTTGGATTTTTGCTTTCTCTCCCTTTGTATACTTCTGATATTCCACATTCTCAAGTACGGGCAACTGAATTTGCAGACCCTGGTGCTGCCCGGTGGTGTCCATTTGAAGCTGGGGCTGGACTGCTGCCCTTCGGGGGGATGGGGGAGGACACAGGCTGCCTACCTTCCATCTGAGTCACAGGGTCTTCCATCTGAGGCCGAAGAATGTTTGGTCCAAACATTGTGGCAAGGTTCTGGATGCTCATCTTGTTATGGCTGGCATAAGACTGAACTTCATCAAGAAACCTTGAAAGCCCCCCCCCCCCCAAATCAATGAAAATTTTATAATCACCAGCAATTCTCAGTGGCAAAGACCAAGATTTCCAACCTAACTATTGCGCCTCATATGGCCAAGCTGTCCACACGGATGCCTAGTTTGGACAACGGGCTCGGCTCAGCCTCTGGAGATGCCTTTTTGGGGAGGTGGCTAATCAGGGTGGGATTTGGAAATGCTGCAACTGGGCAGGGAAAGGTTTAACATTCCCTGATTTGCACAAATAAGTCCTGATCCAGATTGGGAGCCAGTCCTCTGGGTTAAAATCTCTCTTCCGACCCTGCTTGCATGTGGTGTTACTTACAATCCAAAGCAGCTCCAGAAAACATACCATTATCACTCCTGTTTCTGCCTCTGAGTCAGTCCTGACTTCTGATTTTGCCTGGACAAGTCCATGCAACTTTCTTGGCACCCTTTTCAGAAGTGCTTTGCCACCACCTCCGCCTCCTCCTTCCTGGGGCTGAGAGGAAAAGGCCCAAGGTTACCCAGCTGGCCTTGTGCATAAAGTGGGGCTAGAACTCCCAGTCTCCCAGTTTCTAGCCCAATGCCTTCACCACTGCACCAAACTGGCACTCAATATTATCACTAGGTAGAGTCTATGATTTCATATGGGTCCACTTCCCTGTTTGAACCAATACCTCAATAATTAGAATTAAATATTCATTCTGGGTTGGGATTAGGGTTAGGGTTTACGTCAATTACCCTTGGAGGGTAGAGCCGAAGACTTTGTACAATATCTGTATGATAAAATCGCTCAGATTCAGGAACATCTGGACTCTGACAGGGTAGATTCAGGGGGGAGGATGGAGGCAGGTTTTGAGAATATTATCTGGGAAGAGTTTGATTCTGTCACCCCCGAAGACGTGGACAGGATACTGAGTAGACTGAATGCTGCCACATGTTTATTGGACCTCCTGGTTTGGTGCTGGCCTCTCGGGAGGTTACACAAGGCTGGCTCCAGGGGATTATAAATGCTTCTTTGAGTGAGGGTGTCTTTCCCGCTGCCTTGAAAGAGGCGGTGGTGAGACCTCTCCTCAAGAAGCCTTCCCTGGACCCGGCAGTATTGGCTAATTATCGTCCAGTCTCCAACCTTCGCTTTGTCGCGAAGGTTGTTGAGAGTGTGGTAGCACGACAGCTCCCTCAGTACCTGGATAAATCAGCTTTATCTGGATCCGTTCCAGTTGGGCTTCAGGCCTGGGTACAGCACGGAAACGGCATTGGTCGCATTGGTTGAAGATCTCTGGAGGGCTCGGGACAGGGGTTGTTCCTCTGTCCTGGTCCTATTAGACCTCTCAGCGGCTTTTGATACCATCGACCATGGTATCATGCTGCACCGGCTGGAAGAGTTAGGGGTGGGAGGCACCGTGCTGTGGTGGTTCTCCTCCTTCCTCTCCGGTCGCAGTCAGTGTTGGCAGGGGGGCAGAGGACGACCCCGAGGCCCCTTGTATGTGGGGTGCCACAAGAATCGATCCTCTCGCCCCTTCTGTTCAACATTTATGTGAAGCCGCTGGGTGAGATCATCCGTGGTTTCGGGGTGAAGTACCACCAGTACGCTGATGACACCCAGCTGTACATCTCCACCCCGGACCACCCCAATGATGCCCTTGAAGTGATGTCCCGGTGCCTGGAGGCTGTACGGATCTGGATGGGGAGGAACAAACTCAGGCTCAACCCATCCAAGACCGAGTGGCTGTGGTTTCCGACATCCCAATATAGTCAGTTGGTGCCATCACTGACTATTGGGGGCGAGTCGTTGGCCCCCACGGATAGGGCTTGCAACTTGGTCCTCCTGGACTCACAGCTGTCTTTAGAAGAGCACTTGACAGCTGTGGCCGGGAGGGCATTTTATCAGGTTCACCTGATTCACCAGTTGCGTCCCTTTCTGGATTGGGACTCGTTAAATACGGTCACTCATGCCCTCGTCACTTCCCTCCTGGACTACTGCAATGCTCTCTACATGGGGCTCCCCTGGAGGAGCACCTGGAGGCTCCAGCTGGTCCAGAATGTGGCCGCGCGGGTGGTTATGGGAGCGACGTGGCACTCCCATGTGACTCCCCCCTCCTGCGCGAGCTGCACTGGCTCCCAGTGGTCTTCTGGGTGCGCAGAAAAGCCGAAGAGGGGGTTCAGCAGCAGGCAGGCAGAAAAAGCTGTTGCCTTGGATAAAGATGGTACAGGTGATGATGATGGGCTTCAAACATCATTGATTTAAAAAAAAACTTGTTGAGCGGCCGGAATGACAACAGGAGTGCTATACTTAGGGGCCAGGCAAGTACACAGGCAGCTCCCTCACTCTCTGGGGATAGGACCCTGATGTGGGAATTTCCCTTAGGCACAATGAGAGACAGCAAATGTGAGCAGGAAACAGAAATGGCAGGAATCAGGCGCGCTCCCTCTTTCAGGCTGTTGCCTTCTAGCCCAGTTAAGAGCAGCACTCAGGATATGCTACACACCCAAAAAGTTATCCTGCCTTGAATGCTGACAGGCAATCTATGGAGTGGAATACTGCACATCTCCCAAGTTAGTAAAAGCGGATGCCAGTTGGCCCAGTCCCTAATTCATTCTGGATTGGGTAGATCCAGGGGAGGAGACGGGGGCAGGTCTTGAGAGCGTTATCTGGGAAGAGTTTGACACTGTGGCTCCTGAGGACGTGAACAGGATTCTGGGCAACCTTAACGCTGCCACATGTTTATTGGACCCGTGTCCCTCCTGGTTGGTACTGGCCTCCCGGGAGGTTAGGCGAGGCTGGCTCCAGGGGATTATAAATGCTTCTCTGAGTGAGGGTGTCTTTCCCGCCGCCTTGAAAGAGGCGGTTGTGAAGTCCCTCCTCAAGAAGCCTTCCCTGGACCCGGCTATATTATCAAATTATCGTCCAGTCTCCAATCTTCGCTTTGTTGCGAAGGTTGTTGAGAGAGTGGTGGCGTGACAACTACCCTGATACCTGGATGAAGTTGTCTATCTGGATCCGTTCCAGTCGGGCTTCAAGTCACAATACAGCACAGAAACGGCATTGGTCGCATTGGTGGATGATCTCTGGAGGGCTCGGGACAGAGGTTGCTCCTCTATCCTGGTCCTATTAGATCTCTCAGCGGCTTTTGATACTATCGACCATGGTATCTTACTGCACCGGCTGCAGGGGTTAGGAATAGGGGGCACCGTGCTTCGGTGGTTCTCCTCCTTCCTCTCTGACCGTTCGCAGTTTGTGTTGGCAGGGGGGCAGAGGTCAACCTCGAGGCACCTTATTTGTGGGGTGCCGCAAGGGTCAGTCCTCTCATCCCTTCTGTTCAACATTTATGTAAAACCGCTAGGCGAGATCATCCGTGGTTTCGGGATGAGTGTTCATCAGTATGCTGATGACATACAGCTTTACATCTCCACCCCAGACCACCCCAATGATGCCCTTGCTGTGATGTCCCGTTGCCTGGAGGCCGTGCGGATCTGGATGGGGAGAAACAAGCTCAGACTCAACCCCTCCAAGACCGAGTGGCTGTGGCTTCCGGCGTTCCAGTATAGTCAGCTGGTACCATCACTGACAATTGGGGATGAGATCTTGCTCCCCACAGAGAGGGCCCGCAACTTGGGTGTCCTCCTGGATTCACGGCTATCTTTAGAAGATCAATTGACGGCCGTGGCCAGGGGTGCCTTTTATCAGGTTCGCCTGATCCGTCAATTGCGTCCCTTTCTGGATCGGGACGCCTTGTGCACGGTCACTCATGCCCTAGTTACCTTCCGTATGGACTACTGTAATGCTCTCTACATGGGGCTCCCCTTGAAAAGCACCTGGAGGCTCCAACTGGTCCAGAATGTAGCTGCGTGGGTGATTATGGGCGCAGCTCGTTGCGCCCATGTAACACCTCTCCTACGTGAGCTGCACTGGCTCCCGGTGGTCTTCCGGGTGCGATTCAAGGTGTTAGTTATCACCTTTAAAGCGCTCCATGGCTTAGGACCTGGGTAGCTACGGGACCGTCTTTTGCCACCAATAGCCTCCCACCGACCAGTTCGTTCTCACAGGGAGGGACTACTCGGTACCGTCAGTCAAATTATGCCGACTGGCGACTCCCAGGGGGAGGGCCTTCTCTGTGAGGGCTCCAACCCTTTGGAATGAACTGCCCCCGGAGATACGGAATATCCCTGATCTCCGTGCTTTCCGCCGTGCCCTCAAAACCCTGATGTTCCAACAAGCGGGGCTAAACATATGAACATGTGAATGTTTTTAAAATGTTTTCTAATTTTAGGTTCTATTTAATTGGGCCAAACTATGTTGTAATAATAATTTTAATTAGCAATTTTATGATGTTTGTGTTTCTATATTTTTCTTGACTGTACACCGCCTTGAGTCCTACGGGAGAAAGGTGGTATAGAAATATAATAAATGAATGAATGAATGAATGAATGAATGAATGAATGAATGAATGAATGAATACATACATACATACATACATACATACATACATACATACATACACACATACATACATACATCATTCCTTCTGCTTGAGCAAGGGAAGACTAGAAGACCTCCAAGATCCTTTCCAATTCTGTTATTCTGTTATACCTGTAGAACAGTTACAAAAGCCAGTTTTGGTAACCAACCAATCACCCACAGCTGAGGGTGTCTTATTGCAGGAGCTTGTGCAGCTGGAATTGGAGCGCAGTTTTGCTGTTGATTTGCTCCTTCCGATGGGCGTACGGTTTCCAGTCGATGGCTGTGAGGGAGGAAAGTTTGGCCCTTGCTTTGCAGGAAAGACAAGTTTGTCCTCTCTCGTTTGCTCTTTCAAATCTATGCCCAGCTGCTGGGTGAGGACATATCATTGTTTGAGTGATACCCAATTCTCTGTTGCTATCCCCATCAATAGGGGAAATGTCGTTGATGTCCTTTCATCACCCTCGGAGGCTATCGGGGTCTGGATGGGACCAAATAGACCAAAACTGAACCTAGACAAGATGGAGAGACTGCTTCTCCATCATAGTTTTCCTATCCATATTATTTCTGGCTGGCAGGCAGGCATTACCCTGAAACAGGAAATTCACAAGCTCTTTGGGGAGCATCCTTCTAGACCAGTGTTTCTCAACTTTGGTAGCTTGAAAATGGGTGGACTTCAACTCCCAGAATCCCCCAGCCAGCGCTGCTGGCTGGGGGATTCTGGGAGTTGAAGTCCACCCATCTTCAAGCTACCAAGGTTGAGAAACACTGTTCTAGACTCATCTATCCTGCCTTTACCTAGTGGCCCTTTGCCTGCCTCCAACTGGTGCACGAGTTGCAGCCTTGTTTTGCACAGGAGAACCTCGCTCACTGTCTTAATTCATGGCCTCAATATCACTCAGGCAGATCATGGCAACTCACCTTACATAGGGCTGTATGGCTGTAACACCCAATCAGCATGTTGAATGGCCACTCTGGCTAGAGGAGATGAGAGAAGCCATCTAACACACCTACACGGCACCATATTAAATGAAGGTTTGTATGGTTCTATACTTATTTTATTGCCATATTGTTTCACTCTTTTAATCTTCTACCACCCTGGGACACAGGGTGGTAGAAGATTGGGAGGATCTCATAATACCCCTAAGCAAATAAAGGAACCATCCTGCAGTTCCAAGCAGGGCAGAGTCGATCCCCTAGTCTGGCAAGGGCCTTGCAGCTCCCTCAGCGGTTCCTTGGAAAGTGACTCGTGTACCTGTCAAACTGGGGCTTCTTCCCGCCGTCAAAGGAATCCTGGAGGTCCTTGACCAGATTGGCCTGCCCAGGCAGGCAGAACAACCCCTCCTCGGTCAGGCCACACACCCGGATGAAGTCCACACATTGTTCCACCAGAAGGGGCACCAGATGCTGCCCAAACTTCTTTTCGTAGTGGACTGTGTCCTCCAAGTGCTGACCAAAAATACCTGCCAAATAGAGGAAACAATCATCACAGCTGCAGCTCTACACATGGGAGGAGATATGGGGACCGAGAGAGCCCTGAGCACAAAATGCAGGAGAAACTGGAGGGCAGATGCATTTTGCACCCAAGTCAGTCTACACACAGCTCCTTTAGAGAGGCAGCTGAAGTCTCAGCCTTTCCCTGAGACTTGGGAAAGGACGAGCAGAGAAAGCTTTGGGTTCTGACTACCATTTAATTGTTTCATTTTGTTTCGGTAAATGTACGTGTCATTGTGTTTAGTGATTTTTGTATACCACCCAGAGTTACGTTGTTTCAGTTGGCTGACCATATAAATGTTCTCATTAAACAATAAACCAATAAAAACTATTTACATGTCCTGCTTAGGGACATACACAACAACCAAATAGGTGGAAAATAGAAAAGGCGGTTGCGAGTATGGAATCAGTATGATTGGGTTTGAAAACATTATTTGCATATCTAGCATGGTTTTTAGGAAGCAGGGGATCCTTTCACACTGTATGCCATGATGAGGAAAGGGAGGATGGAGTCTCAAAGAATTCTGAAACAGATCAACACCGGGACTTTGGGGAGAAAGATAAGGACTAAAAATCAACTTTGCTACCCTAAACCTGGGCTTGATATCCCTCCGTGTTGTTATGCATGTTCAGCACTTTCCATCCTGGCCTCGGAGACCATCTGGGTGTTTTATTTGCCTTCACCACAACCCCCTCTGGACTGTCCCTTCTGCCCAATATTGGGTTTAGGGCTTAGGGAAAGATCTCTCTGCCTAGTCTGAAAAAAACTCCCATGACAAATCTGATGAGTTGCTAGGGTGAAAAGTATTGTCTCCAGGTGGGCTCAATTCCTGACATGTTTAGCAGAGCAGAAAGCATACGGGAGACCGTCCAGGGCTGGTTGGAGGGCTTCGAAACCCTCTAACTCAGCACCTGGCTTGGTGACCCTGCCTGGGGGAAGGGAGAGCGCTAGCCTCCCCTTTAATAGCCGTCTGCTTGCAAATATCCCTCCAACAGCCTATCAAGAAAGGAAGATCGAAAGGAAAGGAACGCGATCCACATGCTTTTATGCTGTCCCAAACTCCTGACCGAGGCCGGGGTAGCTGGCCTACTCAAGGAGACGCCGGTTCAGCTGGCTAAAATGCATCCATTCAGCACCAGAGAAGTCGATTCTCACGTAATTCCTGGGGGCGCATTTCCCAGTCCTGGTACCCGGACGGATTTCTCCAAAATAGAGCTGTGATGCACAACCTCCTGGCTGGTGAAAGTAGCCGATATGCTCAGAAAGAAGACTGGACGCAAACGGCCCGCCAGTCTAACCAAAGCCCCCCCAGCCCCGGATCAAAGGCGCGGTTGCTGCGCCCAGAGAACCCCCTCCTTGCCCCACAGAAGGCCCGGGTCGGAAGCCAAAGAGCCCCAAAGAAAGCTGACAGGCAGGGGCGAATTGGCAGCGTTTGGGAGGGCGGCACGGGACCGGGCTCGGGACCAACCGTGGCCGGAGATAACGGCAGCGCCCTGCGCTCCGCCCTGGCGGCTCTCACCTCTGTGGGCGGCGCAGCAGCCGGAGCCGGGGCAGGCGGCCAGGAGGCAACAGCCGCCAAGCGGGAAGCCGGGCATCGAGCGCGCGGGTGTTGTAGGAGAAATGACGGAACTAGGCCAAGCTCTTCAATGCAGGAAAGAGTTTATTGTGCACGGTTCAAACAGTCCAAAGACAGCAAAGGGTCTGAACAATGATGGCCACTTTCAGCCAGATATTTATACAGTATAAAGACAAAGTTATTATGAAGAGTGAGACATTTCACACGTAGAGGTTACCCTTTAATCTCTCTCTAGGAAAGGCATAACAGCCCTTTTCCCACAGGCTCAGGTTCTCAGCTCCGGAGCTCAAGACATAATAAAGAGGAGATAAGGGGCTCAGAGGCGCCTCAAGAGCAGTAAAGAGGACAATAAGGGAAGCAGTATTTCTTCTATATGACATTTGGGGTGTAATAAACATTAAACAACAGGATGTATCTGTTTAGGGTCAGTTTGCCCTTTTACAATTCTGTACCTACGTCAAATACCGTTTGTCATCTCAGCACCTTGGCACGGAAGAGGCACTTCTGTCTTGACCAAAGATTTGGATTTCTAATATTTGAGTTTTATCCCAATATCGAATCTTAGCCTGGCTCACGGGGATGGCGGCCGGAGCGGGACAGCAACGGCCGCCTCCTTGGCTGCAGAGGCCTGTGGCCGCCCATCCCGCCTCGGCCCCGCTCGGCGCCAATTAGGAGCCGTCGCTCAACTATTTGAAGTCTCCGGTGAGGCCTGCCGCTCCCCTGGGCAGGCCATGTTTTGCCCGGCCGCCGCCTCCTCCTGGCTGGCAGCAAAGGGGGCCCGGTGGCTGCGAGGTCCCGGCCTGCGCTTCCAGGGCTTGAGCCTCGCTGGGATTCAGCGTCAAGCTTCTTCCCGGGCCCCGCCACCCTCCAGATGCCGGCTGCAGCCCAAAGGAGCAGAGCCTGTCCCGCCCCACGCAGTTTTCACGGAGGTCACGACTGAAGCGCCCAAATAGGTTTCTTCGGCCTGAGGATGAGGCGCAAATATCCCTTCCCCGAGCAAATGTCCTCGGGGCTCTTTTGTAGCGAGCGCAGAGCGGGCAGGACAAACAGGAGCTGCGGAGCATACTCGGAGATGTTGCAGCCTAGAGAAGCCGAGCGGCGGGCAACGGAGCCGGACGCACCTTCAGTCCAGAGTCCAGATGAAAATCCCGCAGCAGATTGAGGGTTTGGCGCTTCCCCCCCCACTCTACGCGAGGCGGGAGCCAAGGCCCCAGAGGTGGCCCAAGGCGTAATGGCAGGGGCTCAGATACGGGCAGGAAGGGTGCAGTCAAGTAGGTGGCAATGGGCACGGGAACTCCTGCCCCTCCCTGGCTCTTTCCTGAATAATTTCCTGCAGCCCCCGGCCTGATCTGGCTCAGTTTCTATTTTCCCAGCTTCTCGTTTTCTTCAGTTCAGAGTCTTACTCTGCCAACAAACGGCCGGAGGGACAGTCCTGCCCCATTTCTTTCCAACTTTTTAACGTTGGGGTAGAAACGAGGGGGAAGAGCAAGGGATCTGTGCTAGCAGGAATTCTGATAAGTGAGGCTGCTTGAGGATTTCCAAAGAATGCAAGTCTTAATTGTTGCTCAGGTTGCAGTGTTACTAATGCAGGTGTTTGCAACCTAATTCCAGAAGTCAAGTGTATTCATCAATGCAGTTAATTAACCCTCTGTGCAAATCTATGGCAGCCCTTGGTTACTGTAGCCGGCGTCTTCCTCATGTGCCCAAGAAAGGGCTACTCACCTCCCAATTATCCTTGTTGATGCTCCAGGTCTTAAGCTGTCAAAGAAGCAGCTGCTCACTGGAGTCTGTTAAACTCAGGCAGGAGAATCATAGCAGCAAATTGCCAGACAGCCGGAGGGTGAAGCTTTCATTAATGGGAGTGAGAGCAGGAGGCTCTTGCAAAAGAAGCTGCAACCTTTCATAGCGGTTGCCAGAGTTAATGACAATAATCATTCCATCATCGGAGCAGGAAAAAGAAAGTCAACCGTTCTGGGGATTCCTTCATGTGAGAGGAACCAGCTTCGAGCAGAGGGTCTGACCAGTGCCACTCAAACACAAGCCAAGCACCGTCTTTCGAGGACTCTGGTCCAAGGTCTGCTCATCCAGGCCATGCCATCTTCTTAGAGAAGCTGACATCAGCAAAGGCCACGGCGCTCAACATCCCACCGGGTAGTGGAGAGTTGTCCCAGGAGTTGCCAATCTGGGCGCAGAGGTCAACAGCATTAATATTTTTGTACATTCTTGGAAAACTAAAATTTCAAAATAAGCTAATTATCCCCCACTATAATTTACCCTGTAAATTCCTATCCAGGGACACGTTTTGACCTGATGGATACATACACAATGTCATGTTATCCAGTTTGATGTACGCAGCATTACACAAGGCTCAGAAAAGGAGTAACAAATAGTCAGCTAAAGAAATAAAAGTATGAGATTAAAAGAGGAACCATTATAGGACTAAGCAAGCAAAAGGCCATTTATCCACAGCTGTCTTCATTTCTTCCAAACAAACTTTTAATTTCCCAGAAAAGACCATATACTACTCTGAACTTCCTCCCTGAAGTAGCATGCCTTTAAAATTCCTCCGTCCATTATTTTCTTTAGTAAACATTAAGCAATATTTCCCTTACTTTGGCACCTTCCAGTTGTCTGGACTTCAACTGCCAGAATTCTCATCAATAGCTTTGCTGGCCATGGAATTCTGTGATTCGAAGTTCATTTCGCTAGAAATGGCTGAGGTTGGGATACTTTCACAATTGCACCAAGGCAACTATAGTTGCATTAAGGTCACAGTAGTTTATTTTCTCTTGTTAGAATTTATCAATAACCTGCATTTGTTATCTATTTTCTCTGCCAAAATAGTTTTCTTTTTTGATCTTTGATAGATTAATTTCAGATCCATGCTGCCTCTCATATCATATAACCTAACATTTGCTGAAGAACGTTTGGGTTCTTAGCAGATGCACACACAAATACAGAGAAATTCACACCTTCAATCAACACGCCCCTATCACACAGTCAGTGTACCTTTATCTATAAATGCATGAAACAACCAACCAATGCTTGATTTAGTGCTGAATTACATATTCCATTTATTCTTTTGTGTACTTTGTACCCACCATCTATCATTGTTCTGACTTGAGCAAACAATACCCAGTTCCATAACTGTCCAAAACCCAACTGAGGCCCACTCGGTTCCTTTATTGTACATTTCTTCTACATCAACAAACCGACATTTGCTTCTCCTACAGTGGTATTTCTTACCAACCCACAAAACTCATCTTCATGCTTCATATCCTGCCCAGCCTGAAGCTCCACAGCTACTAACTCTGCTTTACCGTGATCATTTAAAAAATATCTGACTCAAAGAAATGTTATAAGAAATAAAATAAGAGAGGGGGAAAATGGATTAATTGAAAATAAAAAACATTCCCTCTGGGGATTTTTCTTAAATGGTTGCTTTTCAATAAAAGTTTCTTTGAAAGGGAGCATTTTGCTAAGAGGGATATGTAATGTCCCTACAGAGATAGCCTCACCCAGGCTCTCCATTTACTCTGAACCTAACAGAGGTTAGGACTTCTGAGATTTTATTCATAGACTTAGTTCAGCCTTCTGTTCCCCCCTAGAGGTGCCCGGTGAAGTCTGAGGGGTGTCCAACGATTCGAGGGGAGGGGGAAACTTAAAGGTTAAGTTGAGCCTTTTGGCAGAAGGATGAAATAGAAACTTAGTATTAAAGTTAAGCAATCCTCTCTGAAATCAGGCTTCCTCTGAAATCTCCTTTCTGTATTCCATTTCCTGATGCAGTCTTTTTAAAATGCAGAATAGCCAAGAGGACTCTTGCTCAATTGCTAGAAAATGATTTGTAATGAGCCTGCCTGGCCACAAGATGTCAGGATTGTCTTAGTCAAGAGGAATGACCTGGCTTTCAAGACTGACATGCCTGGGATTGATTGATTTTATTTATTTATTTATTTATTTATTTATTTATTTATTTATTTATTTATTTATTTATTTATATTTATTTATTTATTTATTTATTTATTTATTTATTTATTTATTTATTTATTTATTTATTTATTTATTTATTTATTAAATTTTTATGCCGCCCTTCTCCCGAAGGACTCAGGGTGGTGTACAGCCATATTAAAACAAACATATACCCATAAAATTTAAAAACAATTTAAAATATATAAAATTTGGCCCTTATGTTAAAAGCTACAAACACCCAATTAAAATTCATTTTCTAAGCCAGCCTGGGCTGTTGAAACAGAAGAGTCTTAAGGGCACCGCAAAAGGTTCGTAGGTTGGGGATCATGCGAATCGACAGAGGCAGTTCATTCCAGAGGGCAGGTGCCCCCACAGAGAAGGCTCTCCCCCTGAGTATCGCCAGTTGACATTGTTTGGCCAACAGCACCCTGAGGAGTCCCTCTCTGTGGGAGCGTATTGGCCAGTGGGAAGCTATCGGTGGCAGAAGGTGATCTCATACATACCCAGGTCCTAAGCCATGGAGCGCTTTAAAGGTGGTAACCAACACCTTGAATCGCACTCGGAAGACCACCGGGAGCCAGTGCAGCTCGCACAGGTGAGGTGTTACATGGGTGTGCCGTGTCGCCCCCATAATCACCCGCGCGGCCGCATTCTGGACCAGTTGGAGCCTCCGAGTACTCTTCAAGGAGAGCCCCATGTAGAGAGCATTACAGTAGTCCAGATGGGACGGGACGAGGGCGTGAGTGACCGTGTGCAAGGCATCCCGGTCCAGAAAGGCACGCAACTGGTGAATCAGGTGAACCTGATAAAAAGCTCCCCTGGCCACATCCGTCATATGGTCTTCTAAAGACAGTCGTGCATCCAGGAGAACACCCAAGTTGCGAGCCCTCTCTAAGGGGGCCAAGATCTCGCCCCCAATAGTCAGCGATGGAGTTAGCTGGCTATATCGGGACGTCGGAAACCACAGCAACTCAGTCTTGGAAGGGTTGAATCTGAGCTTGTTTCTCCCCATCCAGATCCACACGGCCTCCAGGCACCAGGACATCACGTCAAGGGCATCATTGGGGTGGTCCGGGGTGGAGATGTACAGCTGAGTATCATCAGCGTACTGATGGAACTTTACCCCAAAACCACGGATGATCTCACCAAGCGGCTTCACATAAATGTTGAACAGAAGGGACAAGAGGACCGACCCTTGCGGCACCCCACAAAAAAGGCGCCATTTTATTTATTTTAACATTGGAAGTCTTGTTAAACACAATACGGGACTCAAAAATTTTGAAAGGTATAATGATAAGGCAAGAGGATTACAGAATAAAGGCATTTGCAGATGATCTGGTGGTTACCCTATCACAACCAATGGAATCAATAATCTTGATGAATGACATTATACAAGATTATGGTAGAGTTTCAGGTTTTAGACTGAATTCAAAAAAGACCAAAATGATAGTTAAAAATATGACACAAGATCGTAAATATGAGCTTGAAAGGAGGGCAGGTTTTGAAATTGTACCTAAGGTAAAATATCTTGGAGTTCAGGTTGCAGAATCAAATTTGAAATTGTTTCAAAATAATTATGAGGTGTTGTGGCGAGAGGTTCAGAAAGATATGGAGACCTGGAAAAAGCTGCAACTGTCTTTACTTGGAAGAATAGCAGCAGTTAAGATGAATATTTTGCCAAGACTTCTGTTTTTGTTTCAAATGATTCCGGTGCTTAAAAGTGATAAACAATTGAAAGTTTGGCAGTCTGGTGTGAATAAGTTTGTCTGGAACGAGAAGAAGCCGAGAGTGAAACTGAAAATTATGCAAGATGTTCCAGAAAGAGGAGGCCTTAAACTCCCAAACCTACAGTTATATTATGATGCTGCAGCTTTAACTTTAACAAGTGATTGGTTTGGAAGTAAAAAGACTGGAATACTAAACGCAGAAAGTTTTGATCTCGAATTTGGATGGCATGCTTATTTATTTTATGACGACAAAGTAGATAAAGTATTTAAAAGCCATATACTTAGAGACTCCTTGATGAGAGTTTGGAAGAAGCACCGACTCAAATGGGATTACAAAATACCGCTATGGTTGGATCTTGGTCATACTTTGTGGAATACAAATATAATGTCACTCGGGGGGTTTTTATATAAAGAGGTTCTTTTTACAGATGCGGGCAGATGGCAGCTGAAGACATTACAGACACTGTTGGATGAAGGACTTAATCTAACTTGGTTACAATATAATCAATTACAATTGAGATGGAAAGAGGACCAAAAAACTGGTATTATGTTGCATGAGGAAGAATTGGTTAGACACATAAAAGAGAAAGGTCCAATGCATATTAAAAGGCTTTATAATGTTTTGCTAGAAAGGGACTCAGAAACCGAATTAGTTAAAGATTGTATGATTAAGTGGGCACAAAATTTTGAAGAACCAGTGATGTTGGAAATATGGGAAAAAATTTGGGTTCAGAATGTTAAATTTACACAGTCGCAGAATCTGAGGGAAAATTTCTATAAAATGTTTTATAGATGGCATTTAGATCCCAAAAAGTTGTCATGTATGTACCCTAATGTTCAGCCAAAATGTTGGAGATGCGAATGTTTGGATGCTACGTATTATCATGTTTGGTGGACCTGTAGGAAAGTTAAGGCTTTTTGGATAAAAATTTGGTGGGTCATGCAGAATGTTTTGAAGAAAAAAATTCAGTTTTCTCCACAACTGTTTTTATTGGGTATAGTTAAGGGTTTTACATTGGGTGAAACAAAATTGATATTGTATATGATAACAGCAGCAAGACTGTTGATAGGTAAATACTGGAAGAATGAAGCTTTGCCCACTATCGAGGAATGGACTGTGAAGATGGCCAGTTTTGCAGAGATGGCGAAGATTTCAGCGTATTTAAAAGATTGTTCACAAGAGACTTATGAATGGGAATGGAAAAGGTGGATAGAATATGTTCAGAACAAATATCAAACTAGAAAGTATCAAATAGCTTTTATTTGAAAATAATGTATTAGAAATATTTTAATGCAAAGGGATAAAGAGGAAAAATTTTATAGGGGGAGGGACGGGTTCAGGCTTATATATTAGTGTCATTAGTTATGAGTAAGTAATAGGGAAGTCTGGGGGGGGGGAGGGTTAGGGAGGGTTAAGGAGGATGGGAGGTTTGGGGCGGGAGGTGGGGGGTGAAAAAGGGGGTGAAAATGTAATTGTAAAACTTTTGCAATAAAAAAAAAAAAAAAAGGCGCCTCGAGGTCGACCTCTGTCCCCCTGCCAACACAAACTGTGTACGGTCAGAGAGGAAGAAGGAGAACCACCGCAACACGGTGCCCCCCACTCCCAACCCCTCCAATCGGCGCAGCATGATACCATAGTCGATGGTATCAAAAGCCGCTGAGAGGTCTAATAGGACCAGGACAGAGGAACAGCCCCTGTCTTGAGCCCTCCAGAGATCATCAACCAATGCGACCAATGCCGTTTCCGTGCTGTACCCCAGCCTGAAGCCCGACTGGTACGGATCTAGATAGACAGCTTCATCCAGGTACTGGGGGAGTTGTTGCGCCACCACACTCTCAACAACCTTCGCCACAAAGCGAAGTTGGAGACTGAACAATAGTTCGCTAATACAGCCGGGTCCAGGGAGGGCTTCTTGAGGAGAGGCCTCACCACTGCCTCTTTCAGGGAGGGAGGGAAGAAACCCTCAATTACTAGAGAATTACTAGATTACTAGAGAAAGGCCTCTATCAGCTAGCCAGCTCTGCTGGCACCCCAGAGACCCTTGTCCTCTCCTCCCCCCCCCCCTCCTCTCCACTTCTCCAGCCAACCCCCAAAAGAGGAAGGGGTGGCTTTCTGGCACATGAGGAGCGCTGCGCAAAGGCAAATGGCCCTGAAAACCAGGGGGTGGACACCTGGGTGGGGGGCTCAGAGAAGGGTGGGGATAACAGAAGCAGAGGAGACCCCTCAACCTGCATGAGGATGACTCGCTACAGACAGGTTGTGGGTGTTGGAGGCAGAAAAACACATTTGTGAAGCAAAGCAGGCAGAACTCGCCTTCCTGTTCTGCTAGTAGCCAACTGAGGAGAGCTTCAGGCCCTTTTGCCCTTGTGGGCTTTTTTCACCCCAGGCTGAACAGGGCACCTGCTGGCTTTGAACCGTTCCTAATTAGGAAGGGGACCCCCAGTGAATGAATATCAGACCTTCATGGGGGACAATCCTCCACTCCCTTCCTCATTTATATTACCTGCGTAGCACAAATATCAGAGATTTTGCATGTTTTTTGTAGAAGTGACAATAGATTGGGCTTATAAGGTTTGTTCACTGAACCATGAAAGAAGTGCGTGAATGCTCTCTACACCTACATTTTCCCTGTAAAAGCAGAACATTCTGGCCACGGCAGAGAGCATCAGACTAACTTCTTGTAACAATTTTGCTTACATTTGATGACATACGTTTTTAGTGTATTTTCTGCAAACAGCCATTTTTGTATGCTTTAACATACAAAAAATTCAATGTTATTTTTGTCCACCAAAGTACTGTTCAGTCAAGTCCAATTTTTGAAGACTGCCTGTACATATTTTTGGCAGGTTTTTTCAGAAATTATTACCATTGCCTCCTTCCTAGGGCTGAAAGAAAGTGACTGGCTCAAGATCACCCAGCAGTCTTAATGTCCAACACGGGAATAGAACCGAGATTCTCTGGTTTTTAGCCCGATGCCTTAATCACTACACAAGGGGTGTCAAACTCAAGGCCCGCAGGCCAGATCTGGCCCATGGGGTGCTTAGCTCTGGTCTGTGGGGCCACCCTGGAAACAGTGAAGGACCGGCCCGTGGTGCCTCTGCCAGCAAAAACAGAGCTCCAGAGGCCGGCACAGCTGAAAACGGAGCTTGGGAGCATTTTTTCATTGGCAGAGTGCTCAGGCCACCACAGGCACCCCTGACACGAGTGATGTCAAGCTGGCCATGCCCACCCTGACCATGCGCCCCCCGTCCCCTGGCCCCCTGAGGTAAAACACAACCCTGATGCAGCCCTCAATTAAATCAAGTTTGATACCCTACACTACACCAAACTAGCTCTCAAAGTACTTTTTAAAAACCATAAAGATTGACACCACCATAAATAGGGGCAACTTTATTTTGTTAGATTGAGTTTTGAAAAGGTTTTATGTATACAGTAACATCCTTCATGGGAATCTTACATTTCTTGCAGCCCAGGCCGAAAGTGACTTAAAAGATCATCCAGCAGATGAGCCAGTCCTTCTTCCCTGGCCTATTAATGCCTAGTTGGGGATTTTGGGCAGGATACAGTTAAACCCAGTGGTGGGATTCAAATTTTGCTACAATCAAGTTGGCCACGCCCACTCAACCACATGACCCCACCAAGCTACGCCCACAGAACTGGCAGAAAAGGCAGCTGCTTTATGGTCTCCCCCTCCCCCCATATCGAAGTACATTAAAGGGACACCACAGTCCAGCTGCCTTCCGAGCAGCTCTGCTGCGACGCCATCCCACTGGCGCAATAGGCCATTCTCCTGACTGGGTCTGGCAATGGGGTGCGACCATGCACGAGCACCAGCAGGCAGTGGGGTGCACGTGCATGGCCAGCGAGAAGAACAGGGCAGCAACAGGACTTCAGGCCTCTTTTTCGGCCTGTAGTTTTGGGTAGTTTTCTCGCACCAAAAGAGGCGGCATCTGTAGGCTTCTGCGTCCTAAACTACCGAAAACTACAGGCTGAAACAGAAGCCTGAAGAAGTCCCATTGGCGCCCTGTTCTTCGCGTCAGCTGCGCACGTGTACCCCATTGCCTGTCAGTGCCATTTGCGGCCAGACCCGACCAAGAGAACGGGCTGCTGCACCGGAAGGACGGCGTCACAGCGGAGCTGCTCAGAAGGCAGCCAAAAACCTTCACCAGCAGCTGAAGGTTCACTGGCCGAGCCCTGCCCCCGGCCCCACCAAAGTGTAGACGAAGATGAGCGAGGCGGAGGACGAGCAGGTGGCATGTGGGCGGAGGCCCCAGGGAAGGCCAGAGCCAGGGAATGGCGCATTCCCCAATCTGGCCAAGGCAAAGGGCGAATGGGCAGAGGCTCCGACTGGGGCCTTGGGGAATGGCACCTCCCTGGGCCCAGACCTGAGGCGAAGGGCGAGCAGGTGGCATGCTTACCTTTGTTGAGCAGAGCGGGCGAGGCACGGAGGCGAGGCAATTAGCTGGGCTGCGTCATGAAGGCAACATATATAGGGCAGGGTGAGGCAGAGGCGAGTAGTGGGTGGGTGGGGCCGGGGCCAGCTAGCAGTGGTATTTGCCGGTTCGGCGAACCAGTTAAAATTTCCACTACCGGTTCACCCGAACCAGTCCGAACCAGCTGAATACCACCTCTGATTAAACCAGAGCTGCTAATAAGAGAGCTTTGTAAAGCCATCTTACTGTAGCTGAATTTGCCTGACCTTTCCTTGTCTAGCAGAGTCTGCTACATGATGGCCAATCTGCAAAATCTGGTCATAATCCCTCAAAGCACTGGGGCGGCATATAAGACTAAGTGCTATTGCTATTGATATATTCTGAATATCCTAATTCATTCTGTAGAAAGAAGTGCAATTGGGGATGATGTAACCATACATCATCATTTATCCTGGATGTACACCGCCCTGAGTCCCGCGGGAGAAGGGCGGTATAGAAATATAATAAAATAAAAATAAATAATAAATTTAGGTTTCAATATATTTGTTCTCCCACCATTTTAACAGAAATACCTTTAAAAGGGATCAGATGGGGAAAGAGAACAAATTAGAACAGGTGAAGGAAGTTAGAGCAGCTGATTAAAAACTTCACTCAGTAATATTTTAGTGAGAAGATGATGATAAAATTCTTCACCTTTCAAGGTGCTATGGGTAGAAGTGACCAATACTGGAGTTAGCAACTAACAGATTTGCTATTTGGGCAGATTTTGTGGTGCAGAACCCAGTCTCCCCTATCCTTTTTTTCTCCTCCTGCATTTCCTTAAATGGGGAAGAAGAATTATTTGCTTGGCTCAGCTGGCAGTCACATGATTGTTGAATGGACAGGTAAATAATTATTTAGAAAAAAATTCAGGCAGACAGTGAATCCCTGGCTGTTGTGAATTCTAAGAGGGTGGGCCTCTTTTCCAGGAAAAGAAACATGATTATAAAAGATTTTTAAAATTTTAAATATCTTTTAGTATTTATATATTCAATTTTAAATTGGTTTTAAAAGTTTGGGGTTTTAAATTTGTCGGGGCCAAAATTATTTAATTTGATTTTATTCTATTTTTTAAATTTTGTATTGTATGTGTTTTTATTGTCTGGCTGTGCACCGCCCTGAGTCCTTCGGGAGTAGGGCGGTATAGAAATCTAATAAATAAATAAATAAATAAAATAAAATTGTCAAAAGCTCCGGTGCTTTTCAAAAATGGAGAAACTCCCTGCCACAGAAAACAAATGGAGGAACCATTTCAAAGTGAAAGAAAGAAAATCCCAGTCAGAAAGATAGGACAGCTTCCTCTGAGAAATGATCCCACCCAGGGGCTTCCCATTCGATGGCCACGGATCACAGCTCCATCATTCGTTTTGGGGTGATCAGTTCCGCAAAGCCTGGCCAGATAACCCCCCCCCCCCATTGCCTTTTCTACCTCCAGCCAAGCTATGATCTATTTGTGCTCCTGAACTTCTGCTTTTGCCAGGAAATAAGCACGGCTGCCTAGTCAAATGAATAACAGAGGAAAGTTGCTTTCCTTTTCTTGCTTGCTTAGAAATGCAACCAGCTCAGGACAAAACTTGCACAGGTAGGTCCAAATTTGCCCTCCTTGGGATCTTCAGAAATTGCTGTCTCTGTAACGCTTGTAGAATTGCTTCCAAATGAAACGTTTGGAAAGAAGCTTGTATTGCTGTGTAAAACAAGACACATGGTTTTGTGCTGTTATCTGGGAGGAGTTGAACTTGCTAGTACTGTGGAATTGGAGAGGTCACTGGTGCTGTGGGTCCAACCACCTATGTTTAGGTCTGTGTCCCTTCTGCTTGGTTAAAGCCTCTGGGGGAGGGAAGTGTGTGGTTGTGCTGTGGTTAACATTGCTGTGAGGTAGGGGACATTAGTGAGAAAGTGGTAGAGATGCAACTCTGAAGAGCCCTAGCTCTAGATCCGGCCCCACAGCTCTCCCCTGCATCCATGACTATGTCCAGTTCTGGTCAACACAATACAAAAAAGATGCCCTAGAAAGAGTGCGGAGAAGAGCGAGCAACAAAGATGATAAGGAGTCTGGAGGCTAAACTGTACTATAAATGCTTGTGGGAACGAGGCACGTCTAGTCTAATGAAGAGAAGGATTAGGGGGACATGATAGCAGTCTTCCAGTACTTGAGGGCTGTCACAGAGAAGGGGGGGGTCAACTATTTTCCAAAGCACCAGAAGGCAAAACAAGAAGCAATGGATGGAAACTCACCAAGGAGAGAACCAGCCTAGAACTAAGGAGAAATTTCCTGACAATGAAAACAATTAACCAGGGGAATGACTTGCCTCCAGAAGTTATGGGTGCAGATATTTAAAATTTCAGTTTATTTTGGAATTCTTTGGATTGAGAAGGGAACTTGACCAAATTACACTGTCTCCTTTCAAACCTTGTTTGCTCTCCATTAAAATAGAAATATTAGAGGTTCCAAATGGCTGTTCATTTTGGAATTCTAGCATCCTTAGGCATGTTGTGTTGATTCAGTGTTACTTGTAGAAGATAACAAAAGGCAAACATTCAAGTTACAAAGATGAATAATTTGCCAGGGCAAATCAGGAACTTGTGTGCATGGCAGAAAGTCTTGTACAGAGCACAGAGCCTGTCCTTAAAATGGGGTTCTGAAGCTGGGATTTTATTTCTTGATTCTTGAAATTTCCTTCCCCTCTATAGTGATGTTTATGGGATATTGTTGTTATTGTTGTTACTGTTTTCTAAGTGTCTTCTTGTTTTCATTTTAGTTAATGTTAATCTGATTTTGCACAGTCACTTGAGCAATTGCTGACATATCTGTAGTTCACATTTTTTTTTGACCAAGTTGCAAAGATAAATTGGAGACATGTTTAGCCATTCATACTGACAGTCTTTTCTTGGTGAGGCCACAGAGTGTATGGTGACAAGTGAGGGATGCCGCAAATGGTAAGTTGCAGGCAGCAGGAGGTCAGTTTGCAAGATCTTTAGAACATGCCTGGGATAAAATTAGACTTTAGGTGTGCTGATATGCTATTCTGCTTCTTCTCAATTGTACTAAAATGTGTTAGGTGGAAACCTTGATTTATCAAGACATTATGGTATTCATGGCCTATCTGATGATGAGTCTGGCATATGAAAGACCAAGTCTTGACTTGGAAAAAAAATATATGGTGAAGAAGACACAATGTCTTGTGTGTTTATGAAACTCCGAGAAAGGGGAAGGGCATAACAGGACTAGCTCAGAATGAAACTAGTCTTATCAAGTGGGTGGGTGCAAGCACTCATGGAAACAGAGCTATTTGTTAGACATTAAGTTTATACAATATATCTCAAGGTTTTTCAGAAGTGGTTTGCCACTGCCTCCTTCCTAGGGCCAAGAGAAAGTGACTGGCCCATGGTCACCCAGTTGGCTTTGGGCCCCAGATGGGACCAGAACAAATGTTCTTCTGGTTTCTAGTCTGATGCCCTGCACGAAACAGGCTCTCGGTTATTATATATGGTTATTATCTTTATATCCCAGGCAAAAGAATGTTGTGGGAAGCCATCTCTGAAATTTTGGCCTTTGGAAGATGGCCATGGTGCAGCTGCTTCCCTATCCTAATATGTCCCTTTCCTGTTCAGAAACAATCCACTGCCAAATTTAGATAGCACCAAAGTGTGCTTTAATTATGAATGAAAGCACTACAGTGCCTTAGATATATGAAGATCATGTGAAGTGTTGAGACTGCTTTATACTTTTTTTTTTTTAAGAATATTTTTATTTTCAAACAAAAGAAGCCGAGGTGGCGCTGTGGTTAGGGTGCAATATTGCAGCTACTTCAGCTGACTGCTAGTTCAGCAGATCAGCGGATCAAATCTCACCAGCTCAAGGTTGACTCAGCCTTCCATCCTTCCGAGGTGGGTAAAATGAGGACCCAGATTGTTGGGGGCAATATGCTATTTAGTATACTGTCTTTGGTGTAAGCCACCCAGAGTCCTCAGAGAGTGGACAACATAGAAATATGAATAATAAAATAAATAAATAAATAAATAAAATAAAAACAACATAAAAACTTCATCCTTTCAAACAATTACAGACAGTGTTTCGGTCAGTTAAAATCCTTTCGTGCTCCCAAAATCTTCAAAATATCAATATATGACAAATGTTCTTTTCCCCTAAAAAAAAAGTGTTTACACATTTTATCTTAATTTCATTTAATATATCATATTTCATCTCCATGTTTTATTGTCTATCCATTGATAAAATAACTCCCATATCAAATAATATTGTTTATCTTCCTGTTTTCTTATTTCAAATGTCAATTTACTCATTTCAGCACAGTCCAGCATTTTCTTAATCATTTTCTTCTTCATCAGTAAGTATCTACTCTCCTTTCCAGTTTTTAGCAATTACAATTCTAGCTGCTGTTAAAATATTTACAATTAAATATTGCAATTCTTTATTGAATGTTTCTGGTAAGATCCCTAATAAAAATATCTCTGGTTTAAAATCAGTGTGTCTTTTTATCATTTTTTCCAACCACATGTGTATCTTAGTCCAATATCTCCTTGCTTCTACGCATGTCCACCACATATGGTAATATGATCCTGGGGTCTGATGACACTTCCAACATTTCTCCGATTTATTCTTGAACATTCTGGCTATCCTCATCGGGGGTAGATGCCACCTGTAAAACATCTTATACAAATTCTCCTTATATGCTGTAGACATTGTCATTTTATAATTATGTGACCACAATTTTGCCATTTCTCTAAATCAATACCATAACCAAATTTTTTCCCCCACGCTATCATTGATTCTTTAACTTGCTTTTCTTCCAATTTTACCTCTAACAAATATCCATATAACTTTTTAATTACATAGTCATCAGAACCCATTAATATCTTATCTAGATTAGTCAAAACATTATAAAAACCTTCTTATTTGAGATCTTCTCGATATCTAGAAAATATTTGCATATATGAAAACCAATCCATCTTACATCCCTGATCTTCTAGATTTTGCTTTAACTTAAGTTCACTCTTTTCATCCAATAACTCACTATATCTAACAATTTGTTCCCCTTTAAATATTACTGGATATGAAAAAGCTTCAATTGTAGCTATCCAGACTGGACTCTTCAAATAATGATGTTTTTTAACCTTCTCCCAATTCAACCACAAAGCTTTGCGTATCTGACGTCTTCTAAAGTACCCCTGTATTTTGGTTCCTTTATACCATAAAAAGGCATGCCATCCCATCAACAAATCATGTCCCTCCAAGTTCAATAATCTCGTATTTCTTAAAGTTATCCATTCTTTGATCCCCATTAAACTTGTTGCTTGATAATATAGTTCAAAATTAGGCAAGTATACTGCTTTATACTGAACTGGTGAAGACACGCTTGGAATGCTGAGTCCAGTTTTGGTCATGAAGATAAAAAAAGTTGTTGAGACTCTAAAAAGAATGCAGAAAAGAGCAATAAAGATGGCTGGGCTTCTGGAGGCTAAACTGCACGATGAACAGTTGTGGAAAGTAGGTATATCTGGCCTATTAAAGAGAAGGATTAGGGGTGTCGTGATAGCTGTCTTTCAGGACTTGAGGGGCTGTCACAGAGAAGAGAGGTTGTTGGCCTATTCTCCAAACTACCTGCTGGAAGTAAGCTGGAAGATCTTTAAAGGGAGATGGAAACTTATCAAGGAGAGACCCAACATAGAACTAAGGAGAAATTTCCTGATAGTGAGAACAATTAATCAGTGGAATGTCTTGCCTCCAGAAGTTGTGTGTGCTCCATCACTGGAGGTCTTCAAGAAGAGGCTGACGGCCATTTATCCAGAATGGTATAGGGCAATGGGTTGGACTAGAAGACCTCGAAGGGCCCTTCCAATTCTGTTATTCTATGTTTTTGTTCTGTTTTCTTCCAGATCATTTTGACCAAAGCATGGAACCTGTGCTAGAGCTACCAAAAGCATTGGAAGAGAAAGCGGACTCACCAGATGAGCATGGAAGCCAGGACCCCACCCTTCCCGAAGGAGGCCATGGGTCAGCAGTCAGAGAGCAGCCTTCACAGTGTAGCGAAGAGCCTCCACACCAGCAGCTCTCCTTCCGACAGGAGACCCTGGACCGGCAAGTCTTGGAGTACATGGAGGTGGCTCTTTTCCTGAGTCCAGAAGAACAGCAGAGGCGATGGCTTACCATTCTGACCACTTTTCTGAAGGTTAGTTGGATTTCATATTATTGGATATTTTCAATAGAAGGACATCCAGCTGATATCCATAGCAAAAAAGAAAAAAGAAAAGAAAAGAAAAAAAGCAGAAAGGAAATGGCCTACCTGAAAAGATACCAGGGAAAGTGTCATTTTACTTCCATTTGGAAACAGCAGTTGGTTTCAAGTTGCGAGGCAGCGTTGTTCAGTGGATTGCTTAAGAACTGCTTGATGGGACAAGGACCCACAGAGGCAACACTGGAAGTCTTGGAAATGTTTAGCAGAGAGAGGAAATTAAAGCTGCTTGAAATAGTGTTGCAGAATTTATTTAATTCCACCCCATACTTGTGCTCTCTCGTGTCATTATGTTTACTTCATTACTTTAACAAAGGGCAACATTCAGGCTTCTTAAACAGAATACGCCTATGTAAAGGGACATAGATTTACTTCACCTGTGATTTGTGCTATGGAAGTGTCAACCTTTTACTGAGGTGAAGCCGAAAACCACAAATTTTCAAGTCAGCTACATTTGCACTTGATTAGAAACCCTTTTTTAAAATCAATTTTCCTGTTAGATTGATTTTGGGGTAACGGTATGATTATGGTGGCTGAGTTGTTGAGGATCATGCAAACTCAGCTTCATAACACCACAGAGACGTTTTTCTTACAAATGATGCCACGGATCAGATGGAGCTGAACAGGGGTTGTTGTTAAGGGTTCATTACAGAATGCAGCAATGTTGCTTAGCTGTGGCTTTTAATTAGCAATGAAGGAGCAATTGGCACCCCATCTGCATAAACTCTCCTTTGCTAGCATTCGCTGACTAACTTCCAGGTTCTTCTTTGTACAAGTTCTTTAAATCCAGGATGGACCTAAGAGAACACTGAGCCTAAATGACAGCACACAAGTTTTTCATACTGTTACCATTTCAGAATATTCTCCTTTTGCTTGATCTAGTTTGTGACATTATAACTTTGGTGTTTTTTTGTTGTAGTCTGTTGTATTTTTACACCAATGGCTCATAACCAAAAAAACAACCTGTAAAAGTACAACTGACCAGAATAGCAATTGTACTGGGAGTGAGTGGCCTAGAAATTAATGAACTAAATAAGTGTTGGGGCATATTTGAATTAACACCCAGTGTATATGGAGGAATGGGATTGCACGTCTCTTTTCTCTTTATTGTCCACCAGTTCAAAGCTGTTTGATCCTTGTGAGTTACAGATCCCCAAAGGTTATAAAGATGGATGGGCCTTCTCTGCCTTTAAGTTGAGAAGAAGGCCCTGAGAGGTGGAAAGCAACCACTGGGACGATCCAGGTGCTGAGCCTGTCCTGAGTAGGGATGTCCAATTCAAGATGGCAGTTCGGATGACCTAGTTGGCTTCTCTGGCTCTAGGAGAACCCATTCTGGAAGGTGCTGGGAATGCAGTAGTTGTTAGAAAGCCATGGTAGTTATCCTACATTCCTCAAAGGACAATCCTGAATGTAAGAAGCTTCCAGCTAAGAACAAAAATCAGTCAGGGAAAAAATCATTCTTGTAGGGAAAATTACCAAGTCAATGCATTGAATGTCAATATTTTATTTTTTTTTACATTTAAAAAAAACACATTTTAGGCCTGGGAGCAGTCAGATGGCAGTGTCTATTTTCCAAATATCCAGCTTTTAGCAAGTGAAACTTCCAGTTTTCTGGTGAAAGAAATCAAGAAGAAAATGAATGGAAATCCAGCAGGTGGGCCTCTTTATGTACTTAACCTGCAACCTGCTCTCTGCTTTCTGATTTATCTTGTTGTTGAAAAGATCTGCGCCAACCATGTCCAGCAGACATTAAAAACTCTTGTCTTTATAGCTCTGTTTTATTCAGGCCAGATCAGGATACCAGTTCATTCCTTTAGGGTACGATAGCATGAATGATGAGGATACGGAATGGGAGAATTCTATAAAAATTGTAAGTGGCCACAGACAAAAAGATTAATATTGTACTAGGTATGACTGCAGGGAAAATTCCCAGAGTCGGCAAGGAGCCAGGAAATTATGCTGCTTTCCTAGAACTGCTGTAATTTAGTGGTTGCTTTATACAGCAGTTATTTCTAGTGTGTTGAATGGATTTCTGAATGGTTGATTGTAAGCACACATGCAGAGTAATGATGTTCTGCGGTCGTGTCATTCTTCACATTTGTCTGGCATCTATCACCATTGGCACCTCTGCCATCTGCTGACCCTCTTGCTCCTTTCTTGCATGGTGTGAATATTGGCCGCCACAAGAACAGAAGACGCTCGACTGCTTGTGTGGCAATTTCTGCAGTGGAAGGGAGAGCTGGATTCTGCCGGTTACCTGCTGCTAAAATCAATCTACTCACTTTCACTCTACACCTCGGTAAGAGAAAGATCTTCCCTCTTCTTCATGCAGTTCGAAGCATTGGCATCAAGGCCGCAAGAATGCTCCGTTCACTCATCTGACTCAAATCAAACTAAAACCTTGATTATGGTTATAGACCTGCATAGGAAGGGTAGGATGGTCAATTAAAAAGCATAGAATCTACATCACAGTCTAAAAGAATTATGAAAACATTGCATGTCGTAGCAGAGACTGAAAACAGCACAATAGACTGGTGTGCCCTGGCTAGTTATGCAGTAATGGTGAGATGAGGCTCCAAGCGCTGGAGAAGGAGACGTTTTGTAGTCTATGGAGACTCTCAGTCATGGTTGCCCCAAAGGTGCTTTTCCAAAAAGCAACTGGGTTTCCTTAGTTTCTCTTTTTTTCCCTTGAAAAATCGCTTTTCTGTCATTTCTATTTATTACTCAATAGTAGAATAATCACATTACTCCAACATATATATATATATATATATATATATATATATATATATATATATACACATTATAATATTCATTTGTTCTTATCTACACATTTATATTCATTTATATTTACCTCTCTTTATTTAATGTTGTTCAGTTACTTTAAGTTTCATCAATATTAAGTTAAATATTTCTTGTTCTGATTTCTATTTTCGAGCCAACTGTACATTTTATTCCATATTTCATAATAGTCCGAATCCTCTCTCTCTTTCAACTCCATAGTCATTTTATCCATCTCTGTGCATTCTAGAATTTTCCTTATTACAGTTTCGTCTGATGGTATATTTTTTTGTTTCCAATTTTTTTGCGAATGTGATTCTTGCTGCGGTAAGTATGTGCAATATAATGTATTAAAGGGTTTTATTCATTTTCAGGTCCAGTATTCCTAATGAAAACAATTCAATTTTCATATCTATTTTTTGCTTTGTAATTTCTTCCAACCATTTTTGAATTTGACACCAATACTTCCTTGTGATGGGGCATGTCCACCACATATGGTAGAATGTTCTGGATTTATAGTTATATCTCCAACAATTAGGTGATAAATTGGGATACTTCTTGGCCAATCTCGCTGGTGGCAAATGCCACTTATACTGTAAAACATTTTATAGAGGTTTTCTTTGTAGGTAACTGCTGTTGTGAGTTTGTAGTTCCTTTCCCATAGTTTGTCCCACTGTTCTAATTCTATGCTGTGGCCGAAATTTCTTCCCCAACTAATCATCGTTTCTTTTACAACTTCCTCCTCCATTTTATGTCTTAGTAGAAATTTATATAATTTTGTAATAATTTTTCCTTCTGTTCCCAATAAAATTTTATCCAACTCCAATTGTTTTTCATATATGCCGAATTGTTCTTGATTTTTTTTAGTCTTGTTTTGATTTGTAGTAGGGCCACCATTCTATATTTATTCCTTGTGTTTTCAATGTTTGCACTGATTTTAATTCTCCTTTCTCGTCTAAAATTTCTGAGTATCTTACCATTTTACTGAGGTCTATTGTATTTGGGTGTGTCATTGCCTTCATTGTCGATAGCCAATTTGGGATTTTCATACAGTAGCCAGTCTAAGATTAAAATTTTGGGGGTTTGGGGATGAAACCACAGAATCAGGTAATGCATTCCAGGCATTGACCACTCTGTTGCTGAAGTCATGTTTTGCAATTGAGTTTGGAGCAGTTCACTTTAAGTTTGTATCTATTGTGTGCTCATGTATTGTTGTGGCTGAAGCTGAAGTAGTCATTGACAGGTAGGACATTGTAGCAGATGATTTAATAAGCTATGCTTAGGTCATACCAAAGGCGGCGTAGTTCTAAATTTTCTAAGCCCAAAGTTTCAAGTCTGGTGGCATAAGGTATTTTGTTGTGAGCAGAGGAGTGGAGGACTCTTCTTGTGAAATATTTCTGGACACGTTCAATTGTATTAATGTCCGATACGCAGTACAAGTTCCAGGCAGATGAGCTGTATTTGAGAATTGGTCTAGCAAATGTTTTGTATGCTCTGGTTAGTAGTGTAATATTACCAGAGAAGAAGCTACACAAGATTAGGTTTACAACCCTTAATGCCTTTTTGGCGATGTTGTTACAGTGGGCTTTGGCACTTAGATCATTTGATATGAGTAGTTCAAGGTCCTTGACCGAGTGAGTGTGATCTACAAGGTCGTGTCCACTCAGCTTGTACTTTGTGTTCTGATTCCTTTTGCCAATGTGTAAGACAGAGCATTTGTTGTCTGAGATTTGGAGTTGCCAATTTTTTGACCATTCCGACATAAAGTAAAGATCTTTTTGAAGGGTAGCAGCATTGTTGGTGGTGTTAAACAGTTTTACATCATCTGCAAAGAAAATGCAGTTACTTATAATATGATCACAAAGGTCATTTTTGTATCGTATGAAGAGTGTTGGTCCTAGAACACTGCCTTGGGGGACACAGCTATTAACAGGTGCAGGATTTGATAGGGCTCTCCCTATTTTGACCACTTGTTGTCTGTTTTGACAGGAACACGGTTATCCAATTATGGAGGGGTCTGGAGATGCCCTGGTTTTAGTTTTAGAAGTAGTTTATCATGTACCACTGACAAAGGCTTTACAGAAGTCTATGTAAATTGCATCTATTGCTTTGCCCTGATCAAGATTTGTAGTCCATATGTTTTTGCAGTGTAGAAGTTGTAGATTACAGGATAATTTTTTTCTGAAACCAAATTGTTTATTACAGAGTAGGTTGTTTGTTTCTAGGTGGAGGGTAATGGATTGGTTGATGATTGATTCTGTGACTTTGCAGGTGACGCAGCATAAAGAGATTGGTCTGTAATTTTTGACTAGGCTGGGGTCTCCCTTTTTGAAGATAGGGATGATCGTGGCTAGTGACCATAGGTTGGGTAGGGAGCTGGTCCTGAAAGATTTTTGAAATTATGCTTAGGGGTTCTGCTATAGCAGAAGTGCTCATTTTTTAAGAAGTGTGCACATAGTCCATCAGGTCCAATAGATAGAGATGGTTTTAGTCTAACATAGTGCCTTTTCAACGTTATCTTCTGTGAAATCTATTTGTGTTAGCCATTGCTGTTTACAAAGACTGAACTTTTCTCACCAGCCTTATTTTTCCTCACTAAAAATGCTCTCTGGGCAGATTCTGAAATGAGCATCAAACATCGTATTATTTTCTTTGGGGCAGGAACAGGAACTCCGGTGGAATATAATCAAGTCTGGGTTGCCTGTGACGTTGCTGCAGTGCCTACACCTCTTCTTTGTATCTGCCCTGGAAGCGGCTCCTGGGGACAGGGAAGAGGAGCAGCAGGCCACACGGAAGACTCAAGAAATGCTGGTGCAGGTGGGTGGTTGCAGCTGGGCCTGGAGGGGCCATCTAAAAATAGACTAGAATCGGATGTTTTGTTCTTTTTTTAAAAAAAGATTTATTTGAATCAAATAGTGGTATTATTGTTTTTGTATACTTTTAGACAATGGTCAATATTTATGCAGAAAAGCAAGGTGTGGAGATGCTTCTCATGTCAAGTCATCTTAAATCTTTGATCATAGCAAGATCCTCCCTCTGGGATCAAGGCAGCCCTGCTTGGAAACAGCCTACAAGCCAAGTGCTACAAACGATTTCAAAGGCCCTTTCCGAGACCACCATTTCATACCTGCAAGGTAACTGGCCCTGATTTCCCCTTGCCTCCATTCAGGGGCCTCAGTCCCTGATCCTTGCTCACTTAATGTGAGGGGGAGTGCGGCTTCCCAGGACGTCTCCGTTTTGATTCTCCATAATTACAAATGACTCTTTGTTTTCTAATGGAGCACAATTGCATCCCCTCTCTCCTTTCAATCCACTGTTCTTTCTGTTTTTCTTTCCTTAAATGTGCAGGTCCTGTTTTACCTGCAAGAGCCTGATAATTATTTCTAAATTTTCCATGCAAAACATTTTCTGCGCCTCTTGTAACAGTCTTTGTGGCTGTTATTTTCATCCACGGAGGAAGCTCCTTTGCTGGACTGCATTCCCTTGGAAGTTGCTTCAGTAATCAGCTTACCTTGTATTCTGCTCTTTGAATTGATAAAACTCCCTTTAAAAAAATTTTGTTTCATCAGCTGAAATGTGGCCATTTTTGGTGGTCATTTTCTTCAAGGACTGTTACAAGTTTGCAAGCCACAACTGCAGGTTCACCGCCTCTCTTGCTGGTGTTGCATGCTGTGTGACTGGGAGAAGTTTCTTGAGCCGGCTGCTACCTCGGGTGCTGGAACGGTTGACAGTTGGCGTTATTTCTCCTTTAGCCTTGGGCTGCTGTCCAACTTTTCATAGAGTTCCGATTAGATTAATCCAATTTGAGTAATCCAGCAGGTTGCTAACCCTTTGACTGGATCCAATAAGGCTCTAATTATATTCTTACACTTATCCTTTCTTGATTTAAACATTTTTTCCAGTTCAGAGTTTGTAGGTTATATTTTGGTATGTATGAAGCTTAATGTACATTAATCTTAGGGTGCCAGAAGAATAAGTAGAAATTTCTATAAAACAGAGTGAGGATCAGTGGTGGGTTGCCCCGGGTTCGGACCGGTTCGCAGGAACCGCTGGTAAAACCGGCGGGAGGCTCTGCCCACTGACCCGGACGTCATCATAGGTGATCTGCACATGTGCAGAAGCTTCTGCGCATGCGCAGAAGAGCACGCGGGCACAATGCGAACTGGTAGTAAAGGTAAGAAGAACCCACCCTTGGTGAGGATGACTACAATCTTACATGTGGCGTTTACCTATTACATGCAATACTTTTCTATCTACAGATTGCATCAAAACTTCTATTTACAATTTGTCACAGCTTGATGATTCCTTGCCTACTTGGGAAGTATGTGAATCCATCAATATTATCCTGCATTTTGTGAGGAATTCCTACCCGATTTCCCCAGCCTTGCTTTTGGAATTTGAGAACAATGGTGGCCACCAGCTGCTGTTGAAATTTTTTTTAAGGCAAGTCAATTGATAGCATAGTGGCTGCCAAGATGTGACGCTGGCAGATTTTCACCTTACTGTTTTATTTGGGGAGAAAATACTTTCAAGTACCTTTTAACATTTGTGTATGCTTGTAAATGCACATTTCTTTCCAGTGATGGAGTTGGGGTGTTAAACCATTCTGGACAATAACATGTTGCATCTAAAATGCAGATTATTCAGTTTTCTTGTATGGACTTTCCCTTTAACCTCTGGTCAAATGTTCCTCAGGGATAGACTTTAATAACTTTATCCCACACTTCTTGCAAACATAAATCAAAGCTTGTGCCTTTTTCTAGGCATGTTTGTCATGTTCAGGACAGAACAAAAGAACACAATGATTCGTAGTATCCATAGATCAACAACTGTAGGCTCATCCTTGCTAAAGCTGAGCAGTGCATACCATGGGGCTTTCCCGTCCCCCCCCCCACCCAGTGAACTGTTCTAATGCATCACTAGAGCTCCTTCCCCATCAGTGGCACCGGAAAATCAGAGAATCCCAGCAGAATCCCTTTGAGAGGGAAACCTAACCCTTCGCCCAGAGATGGGCTGCTGCCAGTTCTGACTGGTTCGCCCAAACCAATTGTCCCAATTCTGCGTGGTTCAGAGAACCAGTAAATTGGGCCACCGGCTGGCCTTGCCCCTGCCCGTTTTTCGGGACATTTTCAGGCTGTTTTTCCAGCCAAAATTGGCCCAAAAAACAGCCTGAAAACAGCCCCAAAAACGTCCTGAAAATGGCCCCAAAAACGTCCTGAAAATGGCCCAAAAAAGCTGCCTGTGAGAGGAAGAGAAGCTGGGTGAGCTGGACCCAGACGTGTCTCGGATCCCTTCATCCCAGGAGCAGCAACCTCGCACTCTTCCCCTCTCTGCTAGTCCCCTTCTTTGCACGGGATTGCCCCGCAGTGGAGATGGAGAGGGAGAAAGGGGCAGCGTTTCTGTGTGCTCCCGTTTCTGTGTGGCACTCTCCCCTCAATGCTAGTGGCCACCACTGCCCCCTTCTCCCTCTCCCTCTCCACTTTCATGCGAAGAAGGGGGCGTCTGGGTCCAGTTTACCCAGCTTCTCTTCCTCTCGCAGCCAGCTTTCCCCAGTCTATCTTGATGCAGTCTCTCTCTCTCTTTCTCTCTCTCTCTCTCTTTCACATACACACACACACACATACACACACACAGACACACACACAAATGGGTTGGATCCAGAGATGGGTTTCAGCAGGTTCTGACCAGTTCTGAGAACCAGTAGTGGAAATTTTGAGTAGTTTGGAGAACCGGTAAATACCACCTCTGACTGGCCCCACCCCATCTATTCTCTGCCTCCGGAGTCCCAGCTGATTGGGAGAGAATGGGGATTTTGCAGTATCCTTCCCCTGGAGTGGGTTGGTAATGGAGATTTTGCAGTATCCTTCCCCCAGGAGTGGGGAGGAAATGGGGATTTTGCAGTATCCTTCCCCTGGGGTGAGGTGGGAATGGAGCTTTTACAGTATCCTTCCCCACCAAGCCACGCCCACCAAGCCATGCCACGCCCACCAAGCCACACCCACAGAACCAGTAGTAACATTTTTTGAAACCCAACACTGGTTGGATCTTTCTTTCCTCCCGCCCCGCCACCGGAGACCCCTGAATTCCCTCCCCAACCCTGCCTGTCCCATATAGATACCACCCACACAAATGACAGAGTTGGACACACCCACTCAGTCACATGACCCCCCCCCCCCACCCAGCCATGCCCACCCAGCCAGTCATTAAGGCAGAGAACTGGTTGTTAAAAAATTTGGAGCCCATCACTGCCTTCGCCCCTTCTAAAAACCACTTCAGGAGGACACCAACCTTTTCCCAAAACCCAGCAGCCGACTGATCAACCAAGCTTTAAGGAGAAAGAGGTATTCTTCTAGAGCTTCACAGATTGCGAGAAGTGATAATATCACTTTATACCGCAATAGTGAGGTCACACTTGAATACAGTGCCCAGTTCTGGTCCCCATGATACAACAAAGATGTTAAATCCTAGAAGGAGTGCGGAGAACAGCAACAAAGATGATTAGGGGGATGGAGGGAGGTTAAGGGAGCTAGGTATGTCTAGCCTATCAAAGAGAAGGATTAGGGGGGACACATAACAGTCTTCCAGTATTGAGGGACAGTCACAGAGAAGAGGGGATTGACTCAGTGGTGAAATCCAAATTTTTTTACTACCGGTTCTGTGGGCATGGCTTGGTGGCTGTGGTATGGCTTGGTGGGTGTGGCTTGGTGGGCATGGAACAGGAAGGATACCGCAAAATCTCCATTCCCTCCCCACTCCTGGGGGAAGGATATTGCAAAATCCCCATTCCCACCCCACTCCTGGGGGAAGGATATTGCAAAATCCCCATTCCCACCCCACTCTGGGGCCAGCCAGAGGTGGTATTTGCCGTTTCCCCGAACTGCTCAAAATTTCCGCTACCGGTTCTCCAGAACCTGTCAGAACCTGCTGGATTTCACCCCTGGATTGACTTATTTTCCAAAGCACTTGAGGACAGGACAAGAAGTAATGGGTGGAAACTTGCTAAAGAGAGATCCAACCTAGAACTAAGGAGAAATTTCCTGACAGTGAGAATCAATGGAATAGTTTACCTCCCAGGATTGTGGGTGTTCCATCATTGGTGATTTTCAAAAATAGACTGGGCAGTCATTTGTATAGGGTCTCCTGCCTTGAACAGTGGGTTGGACTAGAAGATCTCTAGGATCCTTACCAATTTGGTCATTGTATGATTTTTATGTTCTATGATTGCGTGCAAAATGATTCTTCCGCCAATTAAGTCTTCCAGTTGTGTTTCCAGATATGAAGGGCCACTGGACAAAAAAGAAAATGCCAGCATCAAAGAAACATTGGACTTAGTGACACAACTGACACTTTGTGGAGAAACTGAACTGAGTGTTTCACGCAATATAGTATATCCACAACTGCCACAGTTTAATGAGAAACTGCCACAGTTTAATGAGAAGCAGCCCCTTTCTTCTGGTAAGTAACTCAGGTAGGAGTGAGTTGGGACATTTAAATTAATAGCATACAAATATAATAAAATATGTCATATAGAAGATTTTAATATAGCCTAATAAATGGAAGGGGAGGGGGGAAGAAACTGCCAATAATGCGAAATGCCATGTATTGTTAGACTTACTGATCACAAACATGACTCTTCAAGAAATGCAACATAATTTTGTTTCAAGAGAATTAATTTTTTACATTGCATTTACATATTCTGGTTTCATTGTTCCTTATAAAATGGAAATTAAAAGCTGAATGCTTTAGGATAGACTTGAGCAGAGATTATTTTATTATTAAAAAGTGGTAATAAATAAAAATGATTACTCTGCCTGGAGTGTTTATAAAAGTAAAAAAATGGGACATAAATTAGATAAAAGAATAAATATCCTTTATCTCTGTCACCAGTACCATTATGTACAAACATACTTCTAATTAAAGATTTCCAAATTCAATTAAACTCTTCTTTAAAAAAAGATTATCATGTAATTAAATAACAGCTATATAATAGGTTGTATTTATTGAACATGTAAGAGCTATGGTGGTGCAGTGGTGAGAATGCAGTATTGCAAGCTAATTTTGCCCACTGCCAGCAGTTCAATCATAACTGGCTCAAGGTTGACCCAGACTTCCATCCTTCCGAGATGGGTAAAATGAGGACCCATATAGTTGGAGGCAACAGATTGACTCTGTAAACCATTTAGAGAAGGCTGTAAAGCACTATGGGACAGTATGTAAGTCTTTATTGCTATTGCTCACAGCAAAGTGCAAAAGTACTTTCCTTCATGCTGTGTTTAAAGAGAATATGGGTGGATGGGAAAATTTCTAGAGGGTGACCAAGAGACACACTATGAGGCCCCCTTGAAAAAGATATGCAGGCTTCACCTGGGGAAGATTAAGAATGGCCATCAGGAGGGCCTCGTGGAAGGCAGACGATCCTTGCTTTCTGCTCTAAAGATCTATACTAAGACAAACAGCTGCAATATAATACATTTTCCTAGATTTAGCACCAGGAAGGGAGCAACAATAATTTTAAAACTGTCACAGAAATTGTTGATAGGATTATTGTTTCCACAGGAAAAAGAATAAGGAACCTGAAAGCTTTCCAAGTACTAGAACTGCTTTTTCAGAAATCCAACAACCCAAATCTCTGTCAGTACATTTTGCTTGTCCTGAAATCCATCTGGACGTGGGACCCCATGAATTTCTTCCTGCTCGAGTGGTCTCTGCAGCCCATCTGCCAGTTTGTGGGGGTCATCCCTCTCAAGCCCTTCCAGGTCCAGGCTCAGTTCTTCCAGCTGGTGGAGTCCGTGGTGGAGGACCTGTCTTATATCCCTCACGAGATCTTGAAGAAGATCCAGTGCTTGATCAATGAGAACACCGAGCCCTTGTGCGCCTCGCTTGCCTTGGGCTGCCTCCATAGCATCACACAGAGAGACCCCCTCTTGACAGATATCTTCAGGGATTCCGGACTTTTAGGAATCCTGCTTGTTCAGTTGCGTAAAGAAGCCAAAAGACTGATAAAGAAAGGTATCATATATATTAAATAAATACACATTTTTCTAAATCTTTTCCAAACTCTTCATGCTGGGAATGGATTGCCAGCAGCTCTACCCTTTTCTCTGGTTGCCTGTGGTCTATAAGAGCCCCATCTGAAATTTACGTTTGTGTTGATCCCAAATTCCCAACTAGACAATCTGTCCTGTAGGATGTGCTGCTTCCTCCCGCTGGACCTTCTTTTAGTGCCAGCAGAGGTTGGACACTCTTCCCGCTTTTTAGGGGAATGAAACATTTGCTCAGAGAAATTTGCTTCCTTCTCCTTTCCCTCCATCATTCACGGTATATAAGCAGTTTTCTGTCAAGGGCTAATCTGAGATATTACCTGCTCATGGCTTCATTGGATCCTTCCCACCCTTTCTTCATACTTTTGATATTTTCCTTAAATCCCCCTCCCTCCTTTATAGGTTCCATTTTAATTTCAAACACCCCCCCCCCCAATCTCCTTAACTAAATCCTGATGTTTCTTGTTTTTCACACTGTTTTGTCTTCCAAATCTGTTGCATCTCCTCACCTCCTGAGGCAGCAGGTCAGAATGACAGAGCTCTGTCATTCTGAGCTCTGTCATTCTGAGAATTTATTTTCCTGTTTGTGGAAAGGACAGCCATCCATATCCAGCGCTACTCATGAGGAGATTGATCTGGTTTCTTGTCATGCAGGAAGCACTCAAACAAGTTCTCAGGTGTCAGAAGTGGAGAATTTCCTCAAATGGATTCTGAAGATGGCAGCCGCTCTGGTGGTGGGATCTGTCAGGAACACAGGTAAAAGAGAGAACCCGCCCAGTTTCATTGGCCACAACATGAGGGTTGCGGAATATTAGTTCATGGGAAACTTCATCTGTTGCTTCCTCTGCTGAGCCTGAAGCGAGTGGATAGTCCAGTCACCTGGTAGATATTTGCTTTTCTAGTCTTGCCACTGTTCTGGTCCGTGGAAGATTCGTGATTCAGGAAACTCTCCATGAAAATAAGAACAGACCATGGGAAAGAAAGAGAGGCAACTTTTTCCCACATAGTTTTCTAAAGGCAATTTCCTAACATGTGCAGGGACTTAGGGACCTGGCTATGGATTCAGAAAAATCTTACAATTTTAGAGAAGCTTTAAGGCGATTACAAATTAATTTGTGCAACATAAAGCATGCTAATGTTGGGTTAGACTAATTCAACAGAGGAAATGCAATTACTTTTCCTTTTCATGGAATCTTAAAGAAGGTCCAGATAACAGAAGGCTATTTCTGTGTCTATTTATGTCTTTTTTGTGTCATTTTTCAATATTTTCCTATCTTTCTTAATCAGAAAATTTTTTTGAAAGGGTGGCAGAATTGAAAACATTTTCATGGACATTAGAATGGTTGTGGCAGGCACCTTCAGAGATGCTTTCCCATCTTTCAGTGGAAAGAATTCATACAGTGAGACAGGAAAGCCGAGATGGGCTACAAAGAACGATGATCCTTAGGACCCCAGAGCTAAATACTTTGGAAGCAGTGGTGAAATCCAAATTTTTTTACTACCAGTTCTGTGGGCGTGGCTTGGTGGGCATGGTGTTGCTTGGTGGGCATGGCTTGGTAGGTGTGGCAGGGGAAGGATACTGCAAAATCCCCATTCCCTCCCCACTCCTGGGGGAAGGATATTGCAAAATCTCCATTCCCAGACGACTCTGGGGCCAGCCAGAGGTGGTATTTGCCGGTTCTCCGAACTGCTCAAAATTTCCGCTACCGGTTCTCCAGAACCTGCTGGATTTCACTCCTGTGGAAGTATTTGCAGGGTGGCCACAGCAGCATAAGGCGAGCTGCACAGCGGATCATAAGGCGATCTGCACAAGGAAGAAATGCTTAAGAGCAAAAGATTGAGAAGGAGACTGCACCAATTTTGGCACATAGTAACAACACCAATTTTTCAGGGGTGGGGCAATAAATATCGTAAGATTTCACATAAGCCATGGGCTTTACTCCTTTCATACAATGTTGCATTCATTGTACTATGAAATTTAATTATTCTAGTAACTGATCTATGAACCTAGTCATATATTATAAAATAATCTATGAAATTATTATCATTAAGTGACCATCCTTCAGATTCTGCTTGGAACAGGCTTAATAGTAAGTTATACATGTGATTTCTCAGTGATTCTCAGGGACTATGGCATGGTGCCCTACATCAAGATTTATGTGGATAGCGAGCTGTACCGAAGTGATGCCGTGAACATCCTGGAGCAGTTGTCCATCATCAACCCTGAGGAGTACATGAGCTCCATTATTGGGGCTCTCTGCTCCTCTACTCAGGGCGAACTACACTTCAAGCTGGATCTACTTAAAGTAAGGAATAGTAAATGCCAGATCTATTTTATTTGAAAAAGATTAAGGGTTGGGCTTTGTTCCTCTACTAGGCCATGAATCATAGGGAAGTTCTAAACTATGGAAATATAGTTACTTTGCCTCATAGGGAAATAATTTATTGAAATGTGTCACCAGCCCCTAAAACTGACCTCTAACTGAAGACTGAAAATACTATTGGCCATTAGGAAGAATTACCTGGTCGTAAGTGCTGCCCAAGAGTGGAACAGGTTGCCTCGTGAAGTGATATGTCCACCTTCCTTGGAAGTCTTACCAAAGAAGGTGGGCGGGCACCCATTCTAAAATCTTTAGTAGATCCTGCAGGGATCAGGGGTTTGCACTAAGAGATTTCTCCTGTATCTTCCAACTTGGTGAATGATGTGTATGTGTGTATCTGGCAATTGCTGCCCCTGAAGATATGACCCAATATCAGATACATTTCTTGGCCTCTAAAACCATTGCTGCTGCAATGGTCAATAACTACTTAAAGAAAGTCAACGGTCCATTAAGGGGATCAGGGGAGAAGACCGTTAAGAGCAATTATCCTTTTCAATGGCCTCATGAACAGCCAAAATTTGGATTCAGTCCTCAAGGCCCCCAATCTGGTGCTTTTACAAGGCCAAGAAGGCTTAAAATAAGATGGGAATGATTATTGGAATAGAGAGAGCAGATTTAGCTTGTGGGGCTATTTTTATTTCCATCTACCATTATCCGGAGGCCTCCAAATATGAAGTGTTAGAGATGAAGAGGACGAGGCTGCTCTCAGGGAGATGACCTCCTTGTCCAATTTCCACAGGATCCATTTGGCCACAGTGAAGAACAGAATACAAAGAACAGATAGTCAAAGGGTCCTTTGATCTATGACTTGCCATGCCTGTTCTTGGGCAGGAGACTCTTAAATCTAAGGCAGAAGCAGTAGAAAGAGGGCAGCTGGTAACTGATTAGTAAAATCTCAGATTTTTAATACTCTATATTGCCATATTGCACTAAAAGCTATATGTAGAGATGGTTGCTCATAATGACAATTTGACTAGGTTGTGAAGAGGGCAAGTGTGTCAGGCAAAATGCAAAACAAAATTAATTAACCAAGTACACAGTAAACAATTTAGAAGTTAGATTTAACTTCCCATGTTTGGAATAAGAGCCATAGTGGCGCAGTGATTAAAATGCAGTATTACAGGCTAATTCTGCCCACAGCCAGGAATTTGATCCTGACCGACTCAAGGTTGGTTTCCATCCTTCCTAAATCAGGAAAATGAGGACCCAGATTATTGGGGGCAAGATGATGGCATTGTAAATCTTCTAGAGTGTGCTGAAAAGCAATATGAGGCAGTATATAAATCTAAATGCACTGCTACTGCTATAAACCTAATTATATATATAATTATATAAAGACAATAGCATCTGTTGAGAGGAATTTTTCAAGAGTCCAATCATCCAGCAGGTTGGGGAAAGTAACTTACCTTAAGTAAGTTCACCCACCTAGAGACTGATGCTACTTCTAGTCCATGATACCTACTGACAGGGAAAATAATTTGGACATACTAGGGCAAGTCTATTTTCCTGAGGAAATGTGAAAAGAGGCAGTTTCTATACAGAATCTCTTATTGCTGAATTATTAGTTCTAGGAGGGACTCAACCTCCAGAGTCTTTGTTCAGAATAATTTGAATCCCACTGATGAACATTTTTCTTGTATGCTCCTGATTCTTTGTAATTCCTTTTCCATTTTCCCTAGAAGGCTGCAGAGGAAAAAAATAAAGCTATAGCTTCCGTATTAGAGAGAGTGGAAGGAAGTAACCACCCCACTTCACACACGGATATTCTCTGTCCATTGAAGAGAACAAACCTGCCACAGCTACAGCTAATCTAAAATTCTTCTTATGGCTAAGTTTGCTGCTTGCCTGAACTGATATAAAAAATAATGCAGCTTTGATGCCTAATTCTGACAAATTATAACTATATTAATACATAATATAAGAGAATGAATTTACTAGCTGTAGCCTTTGGGATCCTGATTACATTATGTTCAAATTCAGATTGATTTGCTAATTTATATTTAGCTGTTAAACCCCAAGTGCAAGTGCTAGAGAGTTCCAGAGCGGCAGGCGGTGGGCAATTATGAGGAATAACGAAGAAAGCCATGCAGAAATAAATTCTGTTAGCTATAACTTAGTTAGGGATTTCCACTCCAGGCAGGCCTGTTACAGATTAAAGCCAGAAGAATAGACAATTAAATTGTAACAGAGTTAGAGCCAGAAGAAATGTGGTTATGACTGACCTCTCCAGATTGTGTCAAAGCCATTCTGATACATCAAGGTCCAGTTTATTAGGTTTATGCCTCTTCAGGAGTTACTGCCTGGTGTGATACATTAGCATGCAAACTGAATGGCAGTAACTAAGTTTCCTCCCTGTGTCTCTGGCACACACCCTCCCCTCTTTTAAGAGGATGAAGAAGGTAGGCGTAAGGGGGAAGAGGAGACAAAATGGGTATCAGAGAGAAGTTTGTATAGGATGAAATTTTGAAATCATATATCTTAAAAAAATTAAAACCCCTTATACAGGCAAACACATAGTCACATCCTCCTAAGTTCACAGAAGACAATTTTCTGATGAAGTAAGCTGTACTTCACAAAAGATTATGTCTTTTGATAAAACATGTTACTCTGAAAAGGTGTTACCAGATGCTTTCTGATGAAAGGATAATTCATTTTGTCTTATGATATGATAGCTGTAGCTTGTGTTCTGACATTCTATGGTCCAAAAGTCCTGGCCATAACGACTCAAACCATTACCCTCATGAAATTAGATTACTACAATGCATTCAATATGGGGCTGCTTTTGAAGCCTGCCCACAAGCCATTGTTAGTTCAAAATGCTTGATTGGTCCTAGCCACTACAATAATAAAAAAGCCTATTTTAAAGCCCAAGATTGGACCTAAGGCTTCTTATGAATTGGTGGCCGATAGGTTTTCAGGTGCAATTCAAAATGCTTGTTATTATGTATAGAATCCCAGGCAAATTAATATTTACCGTACGTAGCTGTTGCAGGGCCTCCTATGTTAACCAGAGTCAACCTGTCTAAGGGACTCTTCAGGGAGAAGCTGCTTCTGGTGCCTAACCTCCAGGAACTAGACCAGAAAATGTTTTTTTTTCCCTGTCATGCTATCCATGTTATTAACAAAATGATTTTCCACTAAAGAGTAGGCTGAACCCTTCTGTGAAGACCTCCTGGAAACGATCAATCTTTAGCATAGTAAATTCTTGATTTGAAGGACTTTAGTCAAGACCAGTTTTCTTCTGGAGTTGGCTGCTGTTCTTTGCAAACTTTGTATATACGGTGATAAGTTCTTCTTTCATTTTTCTCCAATGCTAGTCTCTGTTGAAGACCCTGGTGAACCCCAAGGGTCGCTCTGCCTTCAGAACCAGCAGTGGCTTCAATGGGCTGTTTTCCCTTCTGGCTGACATGGAAGGTGCCTTGCAGGACCCGCCTTCAGGTGTCTGGGCCTCCTTTGGTCACAGCCACATATTAGGACTGATACTACGCATTCTCCAGACAATGGCAGCTGCTCTTTACTTGGACCCTGCCAATAAGGGCTTCTTCCAGAAGAACGGTCTCTTTGAGAGGATGGCGGAGGACCTTGGCACGCTTGGCTGCTTTTCAGCACAAAGGTGGGGACAAATTCCTATGCAGATCAACAAACCACGATCCTTCGTTGAGCTTTCAAATACAGCTGTTTGCTCACCTGAGCTTTTCCCAACTCGGCTAAAAAGCTGCATCAGGATATTCAGCTTCCTTGATTCCATGGCCAAGATGAACCCCTTCAACCTCAAGAGCTGCTTGGAGGAAACAGATCCTCCCACTTTGGGCATTTGGGATGGGACAGAAAATCAGCAAGAAGATTCTCCAGGGAATCTTTGGGACCATAGAAAGTCCAACAAAGTAGCTGCCGTCCAGCTGCCAGAACCCCAGAACAGGTAGGCCGTTGGTGGTTATGATATAAAAAGTTGGAAGCATTAATTTGGATGTTCTAATTATCTTATTTCTTACACGTCTTGGGGCCTATTTTTTCATGAGTGTACACATTTATAGATCACTCCAATGTAGGTTTAGTGAGAAGACAAGCTCAAATGATTTAATGTTAATTGCAGATCTAAGTATACCCTGTGTTAGTCACAAGGAAGGGGCACAATTATTTCAAGTGCAAAGGAGGTTATTGACAAATTTTCTTTGCTATCGCTTGCCATCAGCAGCTCCTCTTCTAAAGTATTTTCCCATTCCTTTAGAGAAAAGTGGTTTGAAGGACATCCTGGATAGGACAAAAGGGTGGCCTGCAGTTGGGTTCTGAACATCACGGAAGTCCATTCCAGTTCATGCGTATTTGGAAAATATTAACGTAAATGAAACTCCAATCAAACTGACTGGCATTTTTTCATAGCCTTCTGGATCTTTCTGCTTTCAAATAATGCTTAATTATAAGTAGAATTATACATGCATATCAATCTAAATTAGTGTTCCTCACTTTGGCAAGATGTATGGATTTCACCTGCCAGAATTCCCCAGCCGGTGTGACATCCACACATCATAAATTTGCTAAGGTGGAGATTCCCTGGACTCTCGGCTCCTCTCAGCCCCCTGATGTAGGTGAGGTCAAATAGAGACCCCCCCCAATCATTCCTGGAAGCCTGTCCAAGTTTCTACTAATTAAAATTAAAGTGGGATTATTATGGGAGTTTCTTTCTTGCACATCCTTAAGTCTCCAGAGTGTGCAGTCTTTTCTTGAACCCCCCCCCTTTTTTTTTTTGATTCAGCTGCATATGTTATCTAGATATATGGGAAGTCTTCGATTGCATAGATGGACTGTTTGTTAACAAAATTATAGATATTTAAAGTTGGATCTAAATTGCAAAATATGATAGCCAATATTTAGCAGCCTATAACAAGTCAAATAGGGACCAAAATTTTGATTCAAAATAATTTATCATAACGAGAGACACCAAACAGGAATGTTTCTTTTTCTCTTTGCTGTTTTTCTCTCATCTTGGGAGGAACCATAATTCATTCACAAAATTATGAAAAAAAGAGGCAATTAAAGTTTCCACTCATTAATTTTGTTATAAGGCAGTTCTAAATAAGCAGACACTTCTCAAATGTTGGGAAAACCGTGATCACAAATCAGAATGCCTTCTTTGGTAACCTGGAGGAAATAAGTCCTTCTACTCAGACACAATCAAATGCAAGCCAATTCTTACAGAATACTACAGAATTAGGGTTTTTTTTCTGCTTCAACAAGGAAGATCTGAAGCACAAAACGTGTCCCTTCCCTTTCTCTCCTGGGGGGAAATGCTTAAGGGAACCCCATTGTGAAGCTTTAGCTTCCCTAGGGGCGGCTGGGAGGGCCGTCTTTTTCTGGGGTATCCTTGGCCACCAAGGAGGTTGCAATTTCTTCTCCCCTCCCAGTTTGCAGAAGCATTTGCTTTCCTGTTTTTATGCAAGAATAGAAGAGAAGGACTATGACCTGGTTCCTACTCTTTTGTCTTGAGGTATACAAGTGTACAGAAATGCTATAGGTGTCCTCTTGTCTTTTCTCTGAAGGCCACAAGGTGAGGACTCAGTGATTGTGTGTCCTGGAGCCCTGTGTGTCATGGTGACACTGATTGGCAAAGTCTACAGTGAAGCTTACCCTGAGGTAAGTTGACAGGTGACTGATGCCCCCAAGGGAGACTCAACTTTACACAGGTGAGATTATGTAGCATAGCCTAGCATACTCATTATTCCTTTCAAAATAAATAATATTATGCAAAAGAGAAAATTAATGAAAGAAAATGAAAGCAAAAAAGAAAGGAAATCTATTCTACACCCATCCTATTTACATCTTTCATCTGTATTCATACTCACTTGATACTTATTTAGTTAAATAAATAAATAAACCTACGCAACTGCAAAAAAATTAATGAGTCAAATATTAGCATCCTCATCTGCAATCTAAGTTATATGCCAAGTATAACAAGTATGGAGTCTGCTGGTGAGAGGAGAATCGCCACATAAGAGCAGGCATGGGGTGGATGGACCAACTGACATGTTTGCCCTCAGACTTCATTCTGACGCAAAGTTGTGGGCTTATTTGTTGATTTGTAATTGCATCTCCTGTGCCCCTGTCAGACTCTGGAAGGGATGTGTAGGGAAATCAATCCATAACAGCTGGGGAAACGGAGACTACTTTCCTGTCACCATTAATTTTTTTCACTAAAACCCTTTTTTCCTGGAACGAGGATCTCTGAAAACAGCACATTTTATTCAAAACAAGGCAATCTCATTATTGGCAGGACTGCTGTCATAATGCGAACAATCAATTCCTTGTACTCCATTATGGCTCTATTGAATTTGTGAGGGCAATGCGGATTTACTGAGCCAAGATCTTCACGATGTCATTCTTCCCCTTAACCTTGCTTTTTTGCTGAAGCAAAATTATTATTATTAGGAAAAGCAATATTTAAGGTACAAAAAGCATTACAGTCTTCTTAGAAAATCTAGATGACACTTTCTCAATTGCTGGTGAATTAGAGGCCCCAATTCATGAAAATCATTTGCAACCCTGACGGAAGAGAACTGGAAATGGCTCTGAATCAGTGGTGGGTTTCTACTGGTTCGGGAAAACCGGTAGCAGTAATTTGGCCTGGGTCACCGAACTGGTAGCGACCACTGACTGGCCATGCCCCTGAACCAGTCGCCTGGTCGCCACTCATTCTCCCCGTCTGCCCGGTTGCTGCCTTGTCGCTCACCCCACTCACCTGCCCTGCCCCAGCCTCCTGGGCGGCTTGCCTGCCTAAACTGCTTTCCCACGTGGTGCCTGCCTGTCCTGTGCCCTAACTGAGCTGCCTCCTCCTACCTACAGGTAAGTTGGGCTAGCCCCCTCCTCCCCAGAGCTTGCTGCACCCCCCCCTCCACTGTCCCCACTGAGCTTGTGTGGCTGGCTAAGCCACCACGGCCCGGTGCGGCTCCATTCCAGGCCGCATTGCCTGCAGCCTAGTTTGCCGCGGGCCCACTGTCTTATCTTCCTCCCACAGCTGGTGGCAGAGAGGAAGGCATGCCAGTGTCCACAAGGAATGTTGTTAAGGAGGACCACTCCTTGGCCCCAGCCATGCGTTTTCAAGCCTGAGCTATTGCAATAGCTTTTCACTCCAAGCAGCCAGGCTTGAAAACGCACGGCTGGGGCCGAGGAGAGGTCCTCCTTAACCACCTCCAAAACTGCTCCAAGCCTGGGTTCCTCGTGGGTGCTGAAAGTACCGGCCTTCAACCTGGATGTTTCTCTCTGTCTGGCTTTCCGGATGGGTCCCCAAAGCGCTGTGCTCCGAAAGACACTCCCCCAGCAAGAGAGCGGTGGAGAGAGGCAGCAGCTGCCGATCCCGTGGAGCCTTGTTCTCCGGCGACCTGCTTTATCTCCCCTGCTCTCTTGCTGGGGGAGCGTCTTTCTCAGCACAGTACTTTGGGTCCTGTAAGTGTAAGCCCCATCCGGAAAGCCAGGCAGAGTGAAATGGGTTGAATCCTATTTCTCTCTGGCGCAGCGCTTTCCGGACTTACCAGGATCTAAAGCGCAGTGCTGTGAAAAACTCTCTCCCTCTCCCAGCAAGAAAGCGAGGGAGAGAAAACAGATCACCAGAGAACACGTGGAGGGCTCCATCATGTGCTCTCCAGGTCAGTGGCTGCTGCTTCTCCCCCCCTGCTGTTCTTTCCTGGGAGAGAGAGCTTCGCAGCACTGCCCTTTGGGAATTGGACTCCTCTAAGTTCCATCCGGAAAGCCTGCGATTTCCCAGGGCTCCAAAGGCTACCCCCCTCCCACCGCCCTCCCACCTGCCGCCGCCTGCCGCTGCCTGGAGCTCAGCACAGCAGCCCCAGGAGGGCAGGCAGATGTCCCAGGGCTGCACCGCAGCGGAGCGGCAGGCTCGGCTCCAGTGCGGTGTCTTCCCTGAAGGCCGCCTGCCACTAGCCTTACCTTCACGGGCAGCCACGCCCTGGCTCTGTTGGGATCTGAAGGGATCCCGTATTCAAGCCAGCAAGATCTAGAAGGTAAATCTGACGCTGGTGGTGGGGGAGGGAGACCCGCTGTGCCTGGCCAAAGAGCTGCGTTTTGGGCCTGGCGCATTCGGCTTCTGCCCTCTTGCCTTCCCCTCCGCCTCGGGTCCCACTGCCCACAGCCAGCCCATGACTGGGGATGCACTGCTTCCGGGCCAGGCCGGCCAGCGGGTGAAAGAAAGAAAGAAAGAGAAAGAGAGAGAGAGAGAGAGAGAGAGAGACAAGAAAGAAAGAAAGAGACAAAGAAAGAGAAAGAAAAAGAAAGAGGAAGGGAGAGAGAGAGAGAGACAAAAAAGAAAGAAAGAGAGAAAGAAAGAAAGAGACAAAGAAAGAAAGAGAAAGAAAAAGAAACAAAGAAAGGAAGGGAGAGAGAGACAAGAAAGAAAGAGAGAAAGAAAGAAAAAGGAAAGGAAGGGAGAGAGAAAGAAAGAAAAAAAGAAATAAAGAAAGAGGAAGGGAGAGACAAAAAAGAAAGAGACAAAGAAAGAGAGAAAGAGAGAAGAAAGAGAAAAAGACAAAAAAAGAGAAAGAGAAAGAAAGAAAAAGGAAGGAAGGAAGGAGGAAGAGGGAGAGAGGGAGAGAAGAAAGAAAAAAAAGAGAAAGAAAGAATGAGAAAGAGAAAGGAAGAAAGAAGAAAAAGGAAGAAAGAGGGAGGGAGGGAGAGAGAGAAAGAGACAAAGAAAGAAAGGAAGAGAAAGGAAGGAAGAGAGAGAAAGAAGAGGAAGGAAGCACCACAAACCCTGGCACTAGATGTGGCTTCAGAAGACGCTTTGAAACAGCACAGCAATCTAGGGCTGGAAGGGATCTCAGAGGTCATCTAGTCCAACCCACTGCTGTAGCAGGAAACCTTACATCATCTGGATTATTTTGGTGCCTCTAACAGAGAGGAAAATTGCCAGAAAGGAAAAGGAGTTTACTAGGACAAGGCTGCCATGCAGAGGAAGACAGAGATAGTCCTTGATTTATGACCACAATTGAGCCCAAAATTGTTGGGAGCAACAAAAACATTGTTAAGTGAGTTTCACCACATTTTATTCAATCCATGACTTCTCCTGGCTCTAACAGTCATGTGCAAGCTAGGGAAGAACATCTGAAGGTGTGTGTAATTCTAATGTACAGAAGTTATCGTTAAATGTGTGGCAGAAAGTGGACTCTGGGTATGTTTTTCCAAATGTAGTGAGGTTGAATGTGTATAGTCTTAGAAGAGCTGTGTGTGTGTGTGTGTGTGTGTGTACATACACATACAGTATATATAGTAGATAATGTATCTTTTTGTATGCTTATACACACTCTATACTATGTAATATGTATGTACACATATGGCATATATATGTAGGATTAAATAGTATATTTTGGATGTTCAGTAGTAGTAAATAAATAGACAGGGAAATTGTATCTCATTGAGGCCTTTGAGGCGAGGAGAAGCCAGGCACCCTAACCCTAACCCTTGACGTGAGTGATGTCAAGTTGGCCACGTTTACGCAGTCACATGACCAACCAGCCACACCCACTGAGTCATATGATTACCCAGCTACGCCCACCCAGTCACATGGCCACCAAGCCACGCCCATCCAGTCACATGGCCACCAAGCCATGCCCACCAAGCAAGCCACACCCACAGAATTGGTAGTAAAAAAATGTGAAACCCACCACTGCTCTGAATGGGTTTGTCTTTTGGTAACTTTCGGTCATTCACTCAGTCAGATCTGAGCTGGCTTTGTTGTGGCCATCCATCAAAAGCCCGTAACAGATGACTGACCGTGAAACCAGCATGGCAGACATTTAGATATCTTTCCCATTTCTTTGGTTCTCAAGCAGGATCGTGACTAAAACATGAACGGACTTGCGCTGATGATCTTTGGCTGAGCATATAAAAATGTGTCCGACCATCATCTCGGCTTGGGTTATAGGAGAGCTTTATAGTATGTGTGCCGGACATGCCATAATGTCACTGGTTTATTTTTCAGATTTATAACTTTAACAAATAGATTTATCAAAACTACCCCATTTATTATAGGTCTACACTACTTGACACAATTTTTATTTATGTACTAAATAAATTCAAGTTGATCCCCCCCCCATTAAATTAGTATGAAGAAGATGGCCATAACTATCACCTCTTTTTCTTTAAAACATGTATTCAGTTAGTTTCTGCATATTCTCTACTTTCCCAAGTTTTAAACTAGCAATTCTTTCTAATCGGCCTAAGTGACCAATTTTCCGCTTAGCCATCAGAATCCCTACCTTTCTACCGTGGAAAGCATGCCCTGGATCAGGGGTGAGGAACGATCACGGCTCCTTTATGACTTGTGAACTTTAACTCCCAGAATTCCTGAGCCAGCCATGCTGAGAGTTGAAGTCCACAAGTCATAAAGGGGCCATGATCGTTCCTCACCCCTGATCTAGATCCTGTTATGAAGCTGGATCAGTTTTAGTTCATCTAAACAACCCAGATTGAGTCAAGGATATCAGAAGAATATAGACATAATCAATCACCTTATACCACCCCCTCCAAGAAATGTAGCAGTAGGATCCAGATTTATCATATTTAGGAACCTTAATAAAAATTGGCTTATTTATTTACTTTCAGTTTTTATCCTGCCTTTTTTCATATACAACTTGGGGGTGAAGATACCCAATACTCCTTCCTCCTCCTGTTTTCCCTACAACAACTCTGTGAGGTAGGCTGACAAAAAGTGAGCAGCCCATTTGCCCGACTGATTTTTCATGTCTAAAGTGGAGAAGAACTCACAGTCTTCCAGCCAGCATCTTAATTGTTAATTAATTAATCAATCTTAATTTTCAACCTATCTAGCATCATTTTGGAGACAGCATACTACAATGAACATAAACATCTCTGAACATAATCTGCTCTTGTGTTTGACTTATCTGATGACATTTGTTACCTTAGCCTTTTTCCAATAGCCATTTCATTTAAAAATTGAATTTATTTCCTGTCTCTTGTATTTTACAAACATTTATATCATATACAAAAGTGAATTCTGATGCCCTATTTCTAATTTCTGATTGTGAACACGTGTGCTAATATCAACCAAAAATTAAATATTCAGCAGCCGAGCTTGCAACTCTAAAATTCTCCAGTAAAATTAGTGTGCAATGGAGATAACACATGAAGGGGCAACTAATTTCAATAATACCTAATATGGAGCAATGAATGAGCATTTGGCAATTTTATATCATTTGTAAACTTATTTATTAACTAGGTGTTGTAGCAGGCCAACCCTGGGTTCCTACATCATTTCTTAAATTTTTGTTTAGAAAGCCGGACTCTGATTTCTGCAATGATCCAGGACTACTCTGTGTCCATTATGGCTGCTGGTTACTGGTTGCCCTCATGTTGCCAGCAGTCCACTGATGCCTGTCCTTCTTGCCCTGCCTTGGCTTGTTTCAGCTATCCCTGGAAATCCAATTCGCTGTGGCTGACCATATTCAATCCTTGATGGGCTTGGAGAAGAACCGCCAAGTGGCTTGTGCAGCTGGCCTGCTGGGCAGCCTCATCAGGTCCTGCCCAGAAGTTCTGCACAATGCAAGCAGCCCCCTCCACCCGCCTCTGATCCGGCTCTTCGAGAAGCTCGGCTCCCAGTCCATTCAGCCCGAGGTCTTAAGGTGACGTCTCAGCGTATCACAGCCAGTACCTGTTGGGCAGTCTGGGGCTTCAGGACTTAGTGACTTAGGTTTCCAAATGTCTCCCCAGCAACTGTGACTGGCATTATCAGAACTGACCATTTATATATTTGTATCCTGTCTTTATTATTTTTACAAGTAGCAAACATATCCAACACATCTCATACAGTAGTTGCGGTTTCTTATTTTCTTTTTCTTCACTGTGAAGAAACAGTATTAGTAACATGCCGCAGAAATGCAGCCGATAAGACTCTGAAACTCCGCTAAAATTCGTGGCAGCATCTTTCAAGACTCCTGTCCTCAAGAACCACTGGCCAATGCCTCTGGCAGACTCGGGTTTGGGGAACACGTGGTGAAGATTTTGAGGCAATTCTAGGACCTTCATCCCCCATCTCCCCCCCCCCCCCGCCATGCACCTCCTGCATAGATGTCTCATCCAGGTGTTCCTTTTCTTTTGCCGTGGGACATTTATCCTTTGCTTGATCTCTTTCAGACAATTCCTGTGCCTACGGATGATGCCCCTTCCCATCGCTCCCCCACCCCACGTAAGCCTCCCCCCTGAGGCATCCCTCAGTGACAGAGAGGAATTGGACCGAGTCCAGAGGAAGGCAGCCCAGAAAATGGTGGATCTGCAACCCAAACCCTGTGAGAAACAGCTAAAAGGTCTGTTTAGTCTACAAAAAGATGACCGAGGAGGCATGTGGGAGTAGTTTTCAAATATATGAAGAATTCTCAGAGGGAAGAGGGGATGGACTTATTCTCTATTGCCTGAGAGGAAAAAGTCAATACAGGCAGACCTCGCTTAACATCCATCCGTTCAGCACCAATTTGAAATTATGAGGATGCTGAAGGAAGCATTCAACTCACAACTATGGAATGCCTTGCTGGCCTTTTTCTTGTTACTTCTCTTCTTTATACCGTGTCTCTCAAAGTCCCCAGTTCAGAACCTGCCGTAGTGTCACTGTTATGTTACGTTTCTTGTATTAGGTTTCTTGTATTAGGTATGTTTCTTGTATTAGGTTCTGGAACAGCTGCATGGAAGGACAGCCCAAAGGAAACTCTGCTGGGCTCTGACCCCTCTGAGTGTTCTGCAGTGGCTCTCCAAACGGCCATGAGTCTCATTTCCTTGACAACCCCACGCAGCCTGCATCTGCACAGCGCCTGCCTGGCCCCTTCCTTTGTGGAGTTTGACATGTCCCTCGAAGGATATGGGTAATATATGATTGTCTTCTGCTTCCCCTGGTAACGTTCCTCATCTCAGCCTACAGGTCCTTTGCCTTTGATTCCATGGAGTCAAGTTCAGTTTGTGGATAGTTCAAAAATGGGTGGATCGATCGATCGATCAATCAGTCTTTAGATGCCTGATGCTTTGTCATCTGAAGGAATATCACCCATTTATGGGGCAAATTAGATAATAGATGTAGTTCAGAGCAACTTTATGGACAGAAGTTTCTCATTTCCTCTTTTCATTATTGCTCATAGTTCTGTAACATGTAATGAGAAATATGCCAAGAAATAGCCCTGTTGTTAAGTCATTAAGAGGATCCTTACATACTTAGTGCTGTTTACATACATGAACATTCATTCATGTCCTTCTTAATGTGTTTTGAGCCAACACCATTTAGTCAGGCCAGAAATGCACAATTGTATTTTTGAGTGTGGTCTGGGAAGGCCCCCTTCCCGAAAGGGCACAATTAAGATGAAGGATTAAGTAGAGATAGGATAAAATGTTATTTGACCTTATTTAAATTTTTGAACACTTAAATTTAAATATAGTTAATATTATTTCCCCCCCCCCCACATACTTAAGGGGAGAACTACATATTTTGCTGGCAACATTTGGCGCACGTGTGGGGCCCATTAAGGTGGGTGGCGAGGTATATTTAACCTCAGGGATGAAATGATACCAAATGGATGTCAAATTATGTAGCCCTTTGAATTTTATTTAAAGGATGGAAGCAATATTTTTTGTAGTTCTTAGGGTTACAGTATTGAATAACTGCCGTGTTTCCCCGAAAATAAGACAGGGTCTTATTTTCTTTTGACCCCCAAATAAGGACTTGGCCTTATTATCGGGGGGGGGGGGTTCTTATTATTTTGGGGGTGCAGGAGGCGGTAAGCGTGGGGCTGGATGTCCCGTTGCTGCCATCGCCTCCCCTCCCCATTCTTCGCGTTGGCCGCTGCCCTGACATCTCCCGCCGCCGCTGCTTCCTCGTGGAGCAGGACTCTGCAAGGCTTGTGCCATTGCATGCACGAACTGCACCACTGCCACGAGCTTCATCATACTGGCACAGCTGGTGTCCTGCCGCTCGCAGCTGTGCCAGTATGTCGAACCTTGCGGCTGTGCTGCAGTTCGTGCATGCAACGGCACAAGCCTTGCAGAGTCCTGCTCTACGAGGTGGTGGCAGAGGTGCGACGAGTCTCACAAAGACTCGTTTCTGGCAGGTGGGGCGGGGGAGAAGTGAGACGCATGGAGTGAGATGTGGCTCCCCTTGCCGCCTCTTCTCCCACCCCCTGCTGGGCATGACAGAGCTCCTGCCCCACACTTAGCCACCTGCCCCCCCCACCCCCTTTGGGGGTGGCAGGTGGGGTGGGCGAGAAGCATCTCACTTCTCGCCTGCCCCACCTGCTACCCCTCTCAATAAAAAGACAGTGGGGAAGGGAAGCAGCCCGGCTGCTGTTGCCATTGGGGAGGGAGGCGTTGGGCCACGAGACATGCATCTTACCTTTCCAGCACCATCACGTTCCTCTCCTTTTTGTCCAGGGAGACATGTTGTAGAAAACTTTCTCGCGAGTTCAAGGAGTTTGGCTGAACTCACAAGAAAGTTTTTTCTACAACGTGTCTCCCTGGACAGAAAGGCGAGGAATGTGATGGTGCTGGAAAGGTAAGACCGGCGTCTCGCGGCCCAACACGTCCCATCCCACCAGCCTGGCTGCTTCCCTTCCCCACCATCTCTTTATTGAGCGGGGTGGCAGGTGGGGTCAGCGAGGAGCAGGCCGCGCGTCTTACTTTTCCAGCCCCACCGCGTTCCTTGCCTTTCTGTCCAGGGAGAAATGTTGTAGAAAAAACTTTCTCGCAAGTTCAGCCAAACTCTTTGAACTCGCGAGAAAGTTTTCTACAACATGTCTCCCTGGACAGAAAGGCGAGGAATGTGATGGTGCTGGAAAGGTAAGATGCGCGTCTTGTGGCCCAATACGTCCCACCCCAATGGCAACAACAGTCTGGCTGCTTCCCTTCCCCACCATCTCTTTATTGAGAGGGGTGGCAGGTGGGGCAGGCAAGAAGTGAGATGCTTCTCGCCTGCCCCACCTGCCACCCCCAAATTATACCCTAAAGACGGCGGGTAGGGGCGGGTGGCTAAGCGCGGGCAGGAGCCCTGTCATGCCCGGCAGTGGGAGTATGGCGTGTAGTTGGTGTGTGGGCTTATTTTGCGGGGGTGGCTTATATTATCACATGTCCTGAAAAGTCTGATTGGCCTTATTTTCAGGACATGTCTTATTTTCAGGAAACACGGTATTACTAAACAGCAAGGAAGTCAGTCTGTTTGTATCACTTCCTTGTGTGTTCTGATGCGATTATGCAACTTTTAATGCACACTTTGTTATAAAGGGGAACAGGGAGCATGGAATTGCAGAATTCAGAGAAGTACAAAATAAATCTTGTGTCAATCTTTGAATGGTCAGACTAGCTAAAGAAAATATTTTAGGTTTCTTACCTAATATGTTAGGCAACATATTGGTTAGTGCAGTTGCTTTTTATTTGGGGTGAATTCAGCTATTCCTCGGTGGTTGAAGAATGGGTGTGCTCCAGAAGCTTTGTCTTCTGCATGAGTGGAGGAGAAATGTCTCCGTAGAGTTGGTGGAGTTACCCAACCTAGAAGACCTTTTCTCAGGCAAAAGTGTGTGTGTGTGTGTGTGTGTGTGTGTGTGTGTGTGTGTGTGTGTGTGTGTGTCCAGCCTGGCTATGTCCAAAATACCCTGTGGGCAGTGGTGGGATTCAAATAATTTAACAACCTGTACTCTGCCCTAATGACCAGTTGACTAGGTGTGGCTGGGTGATCATGTGAATGGGTGGTCATGTGACTGGGTAGGTGTGGCCAACTCGACATCACTCACGTCGAGGGGCGCTTCACCTCACCCGCCTCTCGTGACTGTGGGGATGCTGCAATGGTCATAAGTGTGAAAAATGGTCATAAGTCACTTTTTTCAGTGCCATTGTAACTTTGAATGGTCACTAAATGAACTGTTGTAAGTCAAGGATTACCTGTACAAAAATACAAAAAGCTGCCCTAAATACCAATCATTAGATTAGAAATACCTGCAAGCTGGAGTTAGAAATTAGGCAGGGTGCTAGAGCACCTTGAGGAATTAAAATTGTTAAAATGCAATGATAACTATCAGCAGCCAACTCTTGCTCATAAAGTGAAACCCTTTAGCAGAGAGGTCATTTAACCTCTCCAGAAAGTGGGTGGGCATATTTGGGCTACAAAATGTCGAGCTAAAGAGACAAATTAACAAATTATATAGGGGACCCAGGTTCAAGCCTCCCAAGCTTGTCAGGATCACAATCAAATTAGTACATGCCACATATATCTAAATAAACTTCAAGCCTGGTGCCATGTTACTAAGCCTTATTATCATGAAAAAAAAAATTAAAATGAATTGGAGGATCCACACCCCTACTTCCTTTTTTTAAAAAAATCTTACTATCAGTGAGCAATCGTGTGCCTCGGCCACTTCAAAGCAATGCAAAAGCCCCAAACCAAGAAAGTCCAGTTGCCTCTTGAAAAAAGCACTTTTGGGACAGCCATGACCTGGATGACTGAAGAATCCCCATAGACAAGAGACTCCTGTGCTCAGTGAACTGAAAAAAGAACCCTTTCACACCCAGGAGAAGCAATCCTTAGATCCATTTGCACCACCTAAAGATACCAGGTCTCACTCACATCACAAGATATCCTAAGGAAATCATCCAGATTTAAGGAAAGATCACATTACTGTACTGCCCTCAGAAAGGCAGTAAAAAAACCAGTGCCAAGCTTGCATCCTGCCTCTTGGAAGTACACCCCAAAAGGACAGTGCCAGGAACCACTAAAGCAGTGAAGGAAGACCCCCTCTCCAGATAGAAAAAGAAACCATGAGGCAGGAAAAAATTCAAACAGAATACAAATAATTAAATCACAACAGTTTAAATCCTTTTAAAATTAAAACACAAGCCTTGTCTGGTTCATTGTCAGAGCTCACATCCCAGGCAAGTGTAAACACTTGAGATAAGCTTAACTACAAAGAATGCAATTAGCACTAGAATGTAGCAAAAGAGCAAATACAGTAGCTGTTGCTTGTTAAACCAATTACCAGAAGAAATAAACACAGGAAGTAGCCAGATTTCTCAACCCTGCTTCTTTTCAGGAACAGAGATTAACCTTTTTTCCTTCCAAACAAAGCTGAATAGGGAAAATTATCCTATCAATAAATACAGGATTAAACATCACCAAGCACAGAATTAATCTTCACTAAAAAACAGTTTTAGACCAAAACTCAGACAGGGTATATAAACTCACGTTTGAATGTCAATCTTTCTAACTAGCCAAGAAGCCTTGCTAAATGTCACTCATCTTGGTTCCTTGTCATTAAAAGCTGCTTTCCGGCAGCTCTGCTTCATTATTCAATTATTTCTTCAAAGCACTGATCATTGCATCCCACCTGGAAAAACTCCAACAGGGGAGTATTTCCTCCCAACAGCAGTGTAAAAAGCTAAAAACAACCCTTCCCCTTTAAGAAAATCAGGCCCCTAATAAAGCAAAGCAAAGTACCAGCAAAGAAAAAAAAATACTCTGAAGAAGCTCAGGTGACAGTAAGTCTGGATGTGCTGCCAAGAACTTTTAGCTGCTACAGTGTAATAAGGATTAACTGGAGAGGCAGTTTCTGTAAGCAGGGCAATAAAGATTAGGCTAGAAACAACACCAGAATGTTTCCTTCCTGCCTTCCTTACAGGATTAGAGCCCTGTAAAGTGGAAAAAAACAAGAGATTTCTTCCAACAAACGGTTCTCTGAACTGCTCAGAAAGTTAACAAACGGTTCTCTGGAATAGGTGCGAACCGGTTGAATCCCACCACTGATTGTGGGACTGCCATAACCTGCACCAAACCCTGGGTGAGCTTTAGCATGCACCAAGGCTTCCCACCCCCAGGCAGAATGGTCCAACTCCACCCACCCCCCAGGCCTACGGGATCCTCTCCCCGGTGCAGGTTCCTCTCCCAGGTGCAGGTTCCTGGGGTGTGCTGTTTACCTTCCGCACAGCATTTTTGGCAAGTGCTATGGATGTGTGCTTGTCTTCTCCTGACTGCCGTTCTTGCCAAATCTGGTCCAGAGCCATCTCCAAGCTTGGTAGCTTTGGCCAACACTTCAAGGGTTGCCCACACTCATGGAAGTGACCCCTCCCCGGATCATGGGGGCTCTTCTTTCTTAGGGATATCTCTGTGGGAAAAGGCTGAGAGGGCTTCAAAGCTACAAAACAACACAGGGTCTTTGGGTAAAAATTGGGGCAGGGATCAGGGGTGAAATTTAAAATGTGTTACTACCAGTTCTGTGGGTGTGGCTTGGTGGGGGGCGGTAATGTGACTGAGTGGGCATGGCCAACTTTTTTTTTTTTACTTTTAAAAGCATTTTTTCTACAACCTCTTCGGCTGAAGAGGTTGCAGAAAAAAATGTTTTTAGAAGCCTCTGATGATCAGGCAACTCAGCTGGGATCGCCAGAGGCTTTTAAAGGCATTTTTTTCCTACAACCTCTTTGGCTGAAGAGAAAAAAATGCTTTTAGAAGCCTCTGACGATCCCAGCTGAGCGGCGCGATCATCAGAGGCTTTTTTTTTAACTTTTAAAAGCATTTTTTTGGCTGAAGATGTTGTAGGAAAAAATGCTTTTAAAAGTAAAAAAATACAGCCTCTGATGATCGCATGGCTAAGTTGTGCATGGGGGGAGGGGGTGCAGGGATTTTTGCTGCCAGTTCTCCAAACCACCCGCCGCCATCACTACCGGATCGGGCGATCTGGTCCGAACTGGGAGCATTTCACCCCTGGGGGAGATTGTCTGCTTTGAAAAGTAAATTGGGGTATTTCATTTAAAGTTTCACACAGCACCATTATCTGTGAACCTTTAAAGTGAGGAACTGCCACTCTTCAAAAATTGTATTTTACATTTCTATTGAGTAATCATAGGGATTACAAAACAGAAGGAGATGATTCAGGAGTAATTGGGGGAGAGAGATTTGCTTGTAAGTTTGTAATCATTTATCTCTATTCCTTTACAAAGAAATGCACCTATTACTGTTTTTATTTTCTTGCTTTTGCAGGTGTTTGTTTATACCAAGTATGGCCACCATTCTAGGCCAAAGCACTGAACGCTCTGTCTTGGGAGGAACTGGAAAAGGTAGATTTTTAAAATACTGTCTTCAAAATGTTGGCTATAATGCACTGGAGAGCAGTGCGTACCTGGCTCAGACATTGGAAGGCTTGAGGCTTATGTTATAATCAGATTGTGAATGTATAGATGAATATGTATGCATATGTGTATCTACCATGTTTTCCCGAAAATAAGACCCTGTCTTATATTTTTTTGAACCCTAAAATAAGTGCTTGGCCTTATTGCCATGCACTCAAAAGCCCGATTGGGCTTATTATCAGGGGATGTCTTATTTTGGGGGAAACAGGGTATGTATGTATATATACGCATATATGAGTGTTTATAAAGTCTATGTCTCTCTGGGTATGGGTATATACAGTATGTAAGTTGTTCAGTGATTCCTCTTGAGATCATCCCGGAGAAGAAAGGATGGGATCAGCAATAACCTTTGAAGATATTTCCCTTTTGTTCAAGAAAGGCTGTGCCCAAAAGCTTCCCTAATTCATCGGACAGTGTATTTTTGATTCAAGACTTTGAAATGCTTAATTTTTGTTGAGTAAACTGGATGTCTCCATCATACACTCCGTTCCTCCTGTGCCAAAGCGGAAGTTTTACGTTTTGTGAACCCACTGTTTCTAAGGGGCTTTGTGTCACTGCATCTTGTTCCACGTGGCTTGGGCAGCATCTCTCCGTTGCTCTGGTTTATCCCTTTCTCTGCCTTCTTAGGCATCAGGCGGTTCCCCCCACCAGATGGCCTCACTTTTTCCTCCTGGTTTCTGATCAATAAGATGAGTTCGGCTCGTGATTACCACCCGCTACGTTTCCTTACCTTGATGCGTCACATGGCGAGAACCGAAGAAGTCTTTGCTTGCTTTGCAGTGAGGTTTTCTCCTGCAGAAGGTTGTCTAACCATCTCAACTGAGGAAGTGGCATTCGAAGCTTTAGGTAAGGGTCTCGGGGCCAGAGGGCCTACGAATGGCCTCAGGGAAAGCAGGTTGACCAAGGCCTGACATGTAGAAAATTTAAAATCCTCAAGCCCCAAGTTTCTTGGAAGATTAAAACCAACCTCTGAATTTGTGCCCAGAAAACAGTTCTTCAACATGGACATAAATCCGCCAGGCACATGTTTTTCAAACTCTGTGTTAGATCTCCTTGTGGTTCTTTAATCAAGATATGGCCAAGCAAATACTTGAAGCTTCAGTGACCACTGTGGTTAGAGAGCTTCTTTCTGAGTGCATTTCTGGAGCGTGTGATGCCCGTCCTTCATTTCATGAAGGGACTGAATGAACCGTTCCTGGTCATTGCTCAGATTGCAGTAATGTTCTTCCTCTCCCTCTCTCCCTCTCTCCCTCTCTCTCTCTCTCCCTCTCTCCCTCTCTCTCTCAGGGCTGCATTGAGCCCTTTTGCAAGGTCCAGTTGTGGAAGCGGCACTTACAACTGTCTCTAAACTGTCAGAGCATACACTAGGCTTGCTTCAAGTCTCCCAGGTCCTTTGGAGTGAGTCCAGTTGCAAGCCTGACACCTGCCTCCAATCCTTTTAAAGCAGCAGCATCTGAGTAGCTGTGTAAAGAGTTCCACATAGGCGCTGCTTTCATGCCTCTCCGTGAAAGTCCTTTTAGGACTTGAATCCAATGCGCTGTAGAGTCCTAGTATAAAACATATTTATTCAAATCCCTAATTATCTTAGAACTGAAAAACCGAAAAGATCCTCTGCCCTCATCGTGTCCCAATTTCCTCTAAATCCAAACTTGTATCTATAAAGAAGTCGTCTTTTCAGTGGCTGCTCTTACTTGGCAAGACATTGCCTGTGATGTGGCTGTGGGTGTGTGGGTGTGGGTGTGTGCATGCACGTGTTTTGGGGCTGTCCTTGGCTGATGTCCAAAAAGAAGCCCTCCAGTGTTCAAAAGGACATTTTTTTTCTGGAGACTCTGTCACCATCTTGCCCCAAACATTTTCCCTTGATCTTGCAGTAAAATGTTTCCTTTCGGTTTCACTATAATGTGGCAAATTATTCCTTTTTTGGTGACAACACAGACACAATGGTACCTGAAGATGAGACCTCTCTCCTGTGCCAAGTTCAGTTCAGATGTGCTCCACTGCTCGTGACCGGACAGTGGCATCACCTTGCTGTGACGGTGGCAAAAGAAACGAAGCAGATCTGCACAGTTTCGGCCTATCTGAATGGCAGCCTGGTGGGCTCTGCGAAGGTGGGACATCTGCAGAAAGCGGGTCTTTCTTCCTTTGGACATAGAGGATTCTTTTGTCTGAAGCTCTGCTTCATGACAAAGCCCAGGGCTGAAAAAAGAAGGACCACAACATTTGTTTTTGGATTGTCTTGTGTGGAGGAAAGGGCAATTCAAGAAAAGTATGATAGGCTGCAATATTTCAGTAAAAAAAACCCTCTAAAATATATAAAACTAGCTAGTTCAATCAGAACAGAGCTGGAAGGGACCTTAGAGGTCTTCTAGTCCAACCCCCTGCTCAAGCAGGAAATCCTATACCACTTCAGACAAGTGGCTGTCCAGTCTCTTCTTAACAACCTCCAGTGATGAAGCCCATACTACTACTACTTTTTTCCCTCAAGTTTTTTATTTTATATTACATGTTCATATCAATTCGTGAACAGTGTGACACCTGGGTGCCATACATTTCAGTACAGATAAAATAATATTATTAATCATAGTTATCACATTCATCCAGCTTATATATTTCTAGTGGAATACATATTTATATCAAATTATAATCTTTCATTATTTCATATTTTTTAAACATACATAATACTACCGCCATTCAGTTTCTAAACCTCCCTCTTATCATTGCACTTATTTTATAAAAATATGTATGCTAATATTCCCCATTTCTCTTATTTCTGTCTATTCTAACTTTTATTTGTGTCACCATTATATTAAAAGACATTCCCTTTGTATTACAATACTATCCTTCATTATTTCATTATTCAATATTTAAATATACAATTCTAATACTAATCACATAAATAATAAATAATATCGTGATTGGCATTAGAATAGTATATTGAAACATTGAATAATGAAACAATGAAGCATAGTATTTTAATATAAATAGATTCTCAGAGGGAAATATGGGAAATATGAATAAGAACTAAGTATTAAAAGGGGGAAAATCAGAGATTGAATAATGGTAATATTGAGTATGTTTAAATAATATTATGATTTGTAGTGGATTAATACAGTGAAATAATGAGTAATAAAATGATGAAAGAACATATTTTAATATAAACAGGTGTATTAATAGTGGAATCATATAGATTGGACAAATGTAAAGAATCTGAACAGAATTAATTTGTATGTTTAAGCCGATACTACTTCTGAAGGCAATTTCTGTTCCACTGGTTGATTGTTCTCACTGTCAGGAAGTTTCTCCTCAGTTCTAGGTTGGGTCTCTCTTTGATTAGCTTCCATCCTTTGCTTCTTGTCCTGCCTTCTGTGTCCAGGCTCATTTTCCAGACAGAAAGCACCACAAGGACTTCAGCTGTTCTTTTTTCTTCTACTACAGATGCAGTACATCCGGCCACTGCCAGGGACCTTCACTTCTATGGACCCTGTTTCTTTTATTGATGTCTTTGGCTTTGTGGCTACACCGCTGATGTGGAAAAAGAGGTCTTCCTTGTCTTGGCGCCAAGGCCCTATGTTCTTATTTGAAGAAGTTCTCTCCGTGAAAATTCTGCAGTTTATGGAAAAACTTGGTCCGAGATACTACAGCAATTTCCAGGCTGTGGAGCTTAGAGGTAAAACTTGTAACTACAAGGACTTTCCAAAAAAGCTGTTGTGTGATTGAGAACTCACTAGATCTGGTTATGTGACTGTTCCTATAGTCAATTTGTCTTTCAACCTGTGTTGGATTCGGTCATGGAAAGATAGAGAAAGCAGATCTAGCTGTGGAATTATTTTGACATGATCAGTAGTGGGTTCCACTTACCTTTGCTACCGGTTCAGAATCGGGAGTGTGTGCATGCATGTGTTTACTTCGCTTGCACTTCTGCGCATGCGCAGAGAGTCCGTGATGACGTCCAGGTGGGTGGGCAGAGCCTCCCACCGCTGCCACTACCAGTTCGCCCGAACCAGGGCGAACTGGTAGAAACCCACCACTGGACATGATGTACAGAAGGACAGTAACTCTCACAACTAACAGTGCAGACTTTAGCACCATGAAATTCTCGAAGCATCCAGAAAACAAGACTGTGAGATAGAAATGTTCAATGAAATAAAAATAGACTATAGTGGAAGAAAAAATTAGGTTTAATTAAGTCTGGGCAATAGGCCAGCCATCGATCTGCCAACTACAATTCCTCCCCCCCCCCCCGTCCCCCGAAAGGACGTGCAACCATTAATATGGGATGATTGAAATCAGTCCAAATAAATGTGGACACCCATTTTTTAGGAAATATAATTTTGGCTCAGAGCATCTCCTGACGTTAAATGTGGGGGGAGGTCAAGTAAATCAAGGGGTTTGTTGATTTTTGGAACTGGAGATTGATTAGCGGAGAATTTCTGGCTTCCTTTGATCCCTTGCATTGTCTCTTTGTGTGCTTCTTCCTTCAGGAGAAGGCTCCTATGGCCACGTGCAGATGGCTCCTTTGGTGGCACCAGAGAAGATTTCCTTTGGAATCAACACCAGATGCTCATCTTATACAACAGTTAAAGACATAAAAGACAGCTATGGTGAAGTGGATGGGCGTCTGGTCGCTAAAGAGGTAGGTCCTTTATTTATTTATTGCACAGAAAAATTAGAGATGTCCCGTTCCTCAGAGAGAAGGATACTAATTAGACATGGATGTTTGACCAGGCTGCCTTCACTGAGTATGAGAGACACACTTTATCCAAGCACCAGCCTTAAGAAGATTCTGAATGTTGAGGGACTACAAACCAGGAATGTGGAGTTAAACTTGTTCCCATGTTCTCTCTATACCTTATTCTAAAATGTAAGACACCCCTTTTTTAACAGTTTTGCAGTCCCAGCTTTCTACTCCAGGAGGCAGATGACAGGGAGTGAAAAAGTGAAGACTGACAGTTTATTATTGCATGTACTTCTAGGCCACTTCAATCCTGTGACTCTAAGCACGGAAGTGTCGATATTATTTTCCTCCGAAAGACAACACAGTTCTGGGCTGCATAAACAGAGGGATAGAATCAAGATCACATGAAGTGTTAATACCACTATATAAGGCCTTGGTAAGGCCACACTTGGAATACGGCATTTTGGTCGCCATGATGTAAAAAAGATGTTGAGACTCAGAGAAGAGCAACAAGATGATTAGGGGACTGGAGGCTAAAACATACAAAGAACGGTTGCAGGAACTGGACATGGCTAGTTTAGTGAAAAGAAGGACTAGGGGAGACATGATAGCAGTGTTCCAATATCTCAGGGACTGCCACAAAGAAGAGGGAGTCAAGCAGAGGTGGTATTCAGCAGGTTCTGACCAGTTCTGGAGAACTGGTAGTGGAAATTTTGAGTAGTTTGGAGAACGGGTAAATACCACCTCTGACTGGCCCCGCCCCCATCTAGTCTCTGCCTCCCGAGTCCCAGCTGATTGGGAGGGAATGGGGATTTTGCAGTAACCTTCCCCTGGAGTGGGGGTGGGAATGGAGATTTTACAGTATCCTTCCCCTGCTATGCCGAAGCCACATCCACAAAGCCACGCCCACAAAACCGATAGTAAAAAATGTTGAATCCCACCACTGGAGTCAAGCTGTTCTCCAGAGCACCTGAGGGCAGGACAAGAAGCAACGGGTGGAAACTAATCAAGGAGTGAAGCAACTTAGAACTAAGGAGAAATTTCCTGACAGTTAGAACAATTAATCAGTGGAACAACTTGCCTCCAGAAATTGTAAATGCTCCAAGACTGGAAGTTTGTAAGAAGAGATTGCAAAGCCATTTGTCTGAAGTGGTGTAGGGTTTCCTGCCTAAGCAGGGGGTTGGACTAGAAGACCTCCAAGGTCCCTTCCAACTCTGTTATTCTATTCTATTCTAATACAGAAGTTATTTGCCATTCGCTTCTCTTACCCTGGTTTTTAACTTTCAGGTTTAGCTTACATTCCCACTGGTTTGGCCTCAACTTATTTTGATTTCAATTCGGGAAAGAGTGTTTCCCTAGAGATGACATATTTAGATTAAATGGTGCTTTATTAGTACAGCACAAGGCTAATCTAATCCTTGATCGGAGGAACGGAGACTCACTGAGGCCTTTTCGGGGCTATCCCAGTGGAGATTTTTTTCCAGTTGAAGATATTGGTGCTCAATGTCATAAAATTGACATTTTCTGTGAGAAATCTACACTTCTTCCCCGATATAACAACCACTGACATGTGACCTTTACAAAAATCAGCCATGTCCCACCCACCCCAGCTTAAGTGGCGCATTCATCTCTAAGGCTCAGGGTGCTTGATGAACGCAGCCGAAACAGAGCAGCCTCCCCACCTCCTTTCAGCTCAGAGCTGGACACTTTGTGGGGCAACTCTGCTGGAAACCGGAATAGAAGGTAAGCATATAAATCACATATAAAGCATAATATTTGAAATGTTTAAAAAACAAACCATAACATGTTTTCTCTTTGCTTATTTATTTATTTATTTATTTATTTATTTATTTATTTATTTATTTATTTATTTATTTATTTATTTATCTATTTAGCTGAAGCTGTCCTCTCGTGATAATACAACACCTGTTTTCATGGCCCAAAATACTGCTGCAAAACTCCCTGGGTGCTTAAGAACAATTGGTGCCGTTGTGGTGGGCCAGCACGGTAAGCCGAAATGCATCCGGAACCCACATTTATAAAGTGTGAACCATCCAGAGGCACTTAGGTGAGATGGGCAGGGTAGAAATGTGATGAAGGGATAGATAAATAAAATCTGTAAAATGAAAGAACAGAAATATAAAAGAAACGCAGAGCTGCATCCTATACAGAAATTGCAGCTTCTTAACATGAATTCAGTCCCACGCCTGACCATAACCCTCATTCCACCACCCGGCCTCCAAAATGACAGAGAAGAAGTCTTCGCCATCAGGGAAGGATGCCACTTCTGTGGTCCGGAACCTCTAGATTGCTGGGCTGGTCAGGAAACTTAAGATTGACCTGATCTTGAGGGAGGCATTCAGAAAAGAAAAAGAAGAAGAAGAAGCTGCTGCATGGTGAGAGCAACATATGCAAAAGCAGAATGTCATTCCCTTAATATAACCAACCTGGACAATTCTGTGATCTACCAGGTTGTTTTTTTTGTCTGCACCGGATCTTGTGCGGAAGGGTTGCCTCTGCTCCGGAAAGAGCTGTGAGTGGATCGTTGTCTTTGGGACAGCATTTTATCAGGCTAGCTGTTTGCTGGTGCTTAAATAGTCAGACTCATATTAGGATTTTATACATGGGGGGGGGGAGCCCATGAAGTAGAAACAATTGCCCTAAAAAGCACAAAGCGTGGGTTTCTTGTTAAATGCAGGGCAAAAATAACATCTTCCTTTAACAACTGATCTTTCTAGTAGTAAGTATTTGATTTGCATTACTGGTGTAAAAGGTTTACTAGACTTATGTAAATCTGAATGTGGCATGAGAAAATATTTGATTTTCTAAATTATTACTATTTTTATTATTTTCTGTTGTTTCTACACATCTCTACAAAGTTTTTGGCTGCTCATTTTATTCTAGGCAGGCTTTCAGTGATCATTCAATTCCTGTCAGCCTTCTCTCTCTCTCTCTCTCTCTCTCTCTCTCTGTCCAGGGACCCGGGTCTTCCAGGCCTGTCCGGCAGTGGTCAGCCTGAGCTACCTTGGTGGCCCTTCTCTTCTGCTGGCTCTGCTGGCCAGGGCTCAGGATGACCACGCGGTTTATGCGGCCGTCAAGGTCTTGCAGACCGTCCTGAGCTGCAGCGCAGTGAGTGAACGTCTGATGGGGGATGAAGGCAATGGGTATCAGGTGAGACAGGAGGGTTGCTCTTTCTCTGCAGCTTTTAGAATTGGAGAATTTAGAGTTTTTTCCAAAATTCTGATTCTTAGGCTGGCAGTGTTTGTGCATTTATTTATTTTATTTATTTATTTATTTAATTAAATTTTTATACCGCCCTTCTCCAAAATAGGACTCAGGGCGGTGCACAGCCAAGGTAAAAACAAGACATATATACAAACATGGTGAATCTAAAAAACTATTTAAAATAATTAAATGTTTTGGCCGAATTAAAACCATTTCCAATTTAAAATCAATTTAAAAATTAAAAAATTTGGTCAAGCCAGCCCAGCTTGTTGGAATAAATAGGTTTTTAGGGCCCGACGAAGATTGATTCAGAAATGCAGTACTTGAACAGCAAGTATGTGTGGCAATCTGATTTGCGGCTTGACTGAAATTCATTACAAAAAAGTTGATTGTCACATACTTTCAGTATTTTCATATTCAAAATTAACATGAATTTTCACGATCGTTTCGTTCTATTGTTGGAGGAGGAGATAAGGCATTTTCCCGAGTCACTTCCAAAAGTTTTGGAGCTTGGAATTTTGAGTCCTTCTAATGAAAAAAACCTTCTCCTTCCAATAGCAATCCTGGTGGCAAGAATTCCCTTTGTTTGCTTTATTGTAATCAGAAAGCCCAAATCATTTTCTTTTAGTTCCTCCAGTGGAGGAACGAGTCAGACCGGGAAGTCAAAAGGCCAGTTAGTCTCATTTCCCAGAATGGATGGATTTTCCCAAGTCTTTGTTTGGTGGCTGAAGCTCTGCTTAAGAAGAAAGTAGACAGACAGAGTTGTTGTCCTTTTGATCTTTGAAAAATGGGAATGCTTAGAGAATTCTGAACGAGGTTAAAGTTGACAAGTTTCATTACTTTCCATGTATTGTGACTACCATGAATCTTTATAATGTCCATATATTCTGCAATACTATGGATTTTAATAGTTGGCTATTGATGGCTTATCCATGATGGAAATAAAATACTGTGGAATAAGCCTCTCTTTGTTGTGGTGTTGGGTCATATTCTTTTACAGATTCTGGCATATCTGTTGAAAAAAAAGGCCCACCTACTCAACAGCAGAATTCTGCATCTCATTCTTTCCATTGGTGGTACCACGGAAGCTGCCTTAGAACAGCCGACAATCAAAAACTTGGAGATCTTCCAACATATTGTCTGCAATTTTGAGGTGATGATGCTAATATTTATTTGTTTGCTTGCTTGCTTGCTTGTTTATTGGCCTGTGGCTTATGTGTTGTTTTTAGCCCCTGGAGAACACAATCTTCCTAAAATTTTACTTCCAAATTTTGATGACACAATCTCAATAAATGTAGAGAAAATTCCTCAATCTTTTTTAGCAGGAAAAAAAAAAGTATTGTGAACCTGCTCACTTTTGAGGCATCATTAATTAAAATTACTCTATGCTGTGGCAATCAGCCTCTCAAAATACATATTGGAGGAAAAAACCCACTACTTCTGGCATACAGAGATGTCTCCTTCCTGGGAAGCCCATTCGGTATATATGAGTCAGTAGAACCTGAGGCAGTAATTCAAGTCATATCATATCAAATATCATATTATATATTATTTATTAGACTTGTGTGTCACCCATGTCATCGAGGTGACTCTAATGGAATGATCCTCTATGTAAAAAAAGCCCCTGACACAAAATATTGTCAGGTGTTCTACTGCCAGTTTTCCATGTAAAAAGAATCCTTCATGTGGATTTAGGTAGACCATGATTGAGCTGCAACAATCTGGACAACTAGAACGCAGAAAGAGATACCTGTTGCCTGTTCCCTACAATCTAGGTGACTCCCACATCTCTTCAGCATGCAGACCAAATGGGCTCTCTCTGTTGCTTTGCTTCCCTTTGGCTTTCAGCTGTGGTCCCCTGCCTTGGAAAACCTGGACCTCCCTCTGTTTAAACATCTCACGGAAGTTGTCCAGTCCTCCAGGTATAGAGAGGCCTGTTAAGCTAAGTGGGTCAGCAATTACATGTATCCTGGGCTCACATGGCAGCCATGCCATGGACTAAAAGTTTAATTATGGGGTCTATAAATCCATAGGAATACCTTTCCCTTTAAAAAAAGCAAAACCCACCAGAGTTTACTGCATATTTTCATATTTATCCATATCCTTCTGCATGTCCTTATGGAAGCATCGCACAGTGTCCGGAGATTCCAAAACGGCCTTCCTGCTTTGTAAATGTAAAAACCCTAAAGATTTGTGAATCCCGTTTCTTTTTGATTGAAAAACTCTCCAGGATTCTGATAATGTAGTGATTTTTGTCAAAGCAGCACTTATTTCCTGTGCTGTGGAGCTCCAGGCATCAATAATTGGTTTGATTTGAACTCTCTTTGCTGGGCAACCCACAAGAGAAGAGCTGAGTCGATGCAGAGCAGAAGGTGACCTGGCTGAGAATCTGATCTGGTGGCTGGTATTTTGAGAGCTGCCAAGACAACATCAGAAGCCAAAAGTTCAAAAGTAGAAATACAAATAATGTTGTGGCTATATTATCTTCAGGAAAAGAAAAATCTCTTTTTAAAAAATTATCTCTTTGTTTTTTGTAGAGGAAAGAATTCCACCATGACCCCCGTCCAGCAGGTGCAGATGGTGCCCAAGCTTTTCCTTCTCCTTGGGGATCCTGGGATCCCAGCCTCTCGCGTCCATTGGATCTCTCTCCTCCTCCGTCATTCACTCCAGGGCCACTTCAGCATCAAAGACCTGTGCTGGTATTTCCACTCAGCTCCTGCAGCCCGTCAGCAAATAGAACCCCTGTGTCCCTTGAGTTTAAGGCAAAAGACTTTTCCTCATTGCACATTGCACATTGAACATTGCACATTGCTTTTTTCCAGCCACAAAATGAAGACCCCACCCCCTTCACCAGCTCAATCAGTGGCAGGGAGAAAGAGCAGAGGGGCAGTTTATCCATGCTAGGTTAACCCCGGAGGAAGCAGGGCAGCAGGGACAGTGGGGGGTGGGGGTGGGGGGAGGCTACCCCTGTGCAGCAATGCCCCTGCTCTCCCCTCGGTTCCCTTCTCAGCATCCTTCTTCTTTCTACCAGAGTGTTAGCAACTTTAAAAAATGGGGACATTAATTCCTGCCTGCGCATTTCTAGGAGCTGAAGTTGGTGAGGATAGGAAGGCCTGCTTTGCAACATCAGAGGAGGCTTAGCTTTCCTTTATGACAAACTTCTTATTTTAGACTCATGAGTTGCCTCATCTTCTTTCTTTATGAGGACGCAGGGAAACATCAGTAGCAGCAATATTTATTTCTCCTGTGAGCCACCTGTAAAATATTATTTTGGGGTTTCCCCTAAGAGTGATTTGAAGGTCTTCATGTTTGCATTTTGATCTAACCAATTTACTTTTTCTTATTCAGGATTGGCTTATTCTTGGTTTACACTTTATGTCCTGCATCTATTGATGAAAATGAGACCTTCTCCAATAATATTCCAGAGGGTATGAAATAGAATTGTGTGTTGCTAAAAAAAAAACCTAGAATATTTACCTGTAATATAAAAATAAGGCACATAATGGCTTGCATCTTTGACATCTGGAGGTGGACAAGTGATAAAACATGCATTGCAATACAGACTCAAATCCTGAAGTATTTGCGTGGGACATCACAATTTCATTGCATCATGCCTTGTTTTCAAGTAGTCGCTTGTTTCAATATCCAAAGCTTAGTTAATGGATTGTCTAGTTTATTTTGCTGTGGACTGTTCAGGTTACATGTCAAGAAATAGCATGCAATATAAGAGTACCGTAGCCCTGATGTCTCACCCTTATTCTTCTTGGCTCCTGTAGCTGCTTATTGCTAATATTCTGCCTTTCAAAACCAAACTCTAATCCTGTAACTCCTGAAAAGAAGATATAAGTTGGGCTGATAGAATAGAGCATTAAGGCACCATCCATGCAGCAAAGAATGAAGGACTTGCTGGTGCTTGTCTCATAAGAAATGGGAGTGGATTATGAATTGATGCCACTCTGTGGTTGTGACATCAAGGCTTGTAGCATGTCTGTGTTCCTGCCTAATAACTACCAGACATAATTTTGCATCGGGTGGGAGGCTGGAGGAGTGGCTGAGGGAAAGAGAGGAAGAGTGGAACAACACATATCCACGTTTCGGCTCATGAGGGAGCACCAAACCTCCTGAAAACAGCAGGAGCCGGAGCAGCTGCTGAGCCAGGCAGGGAAGCAAATATTGCACAGACGTGGTAGGTCAGATGATGCTTCCCTCGCCACCATCCATTTTGGAGCCTCCCCTGCAGCTCCACTAGCCAAACTTCCGGTTGCTACCCATCTGAAGGGAAACTGCAGGAAGAAGAACAAGGGGAAAAAGAGAGAAAGGAAGAGCATAAAAATGCTCTCTGTCCAAACTCCCGTCTGCTCTTCCTGTTTACTTGCTTGGAGTTAAAAACAAACAAACAAACCTCATTGGAACCAAAATTGAAATACATAGGAAAACTTCCCAAAGCCACTTGTTTCCTTTTTATTACTCACTGCTGTGCTCGTAGCTAAGAGCGTAAAGTGTCTATGTACAAAAAGAATATTTAACTCCATTTTGCAGGAATGGAAAGAAGACAGAAAGTTCTGGTGCCACGAGATGCTTTCTGCTGCTTGCTTTGCCCTCGAGAATTGCTCTTTAAGCTGCCTGCCATGGGGGGAGGGGCCGGGCGCTTCCTTTGAGAGAGAGAGGGAGGCGGGCGGCCCCATTATTTCTGCCCAAAGAGAAATGGCAGTGATGCTTGACCTGACAGGAAACCCTGGTGGCAAAGCAGCCTAATAGGGTAGGAAGACATATCTAACGGTGGGCCGAAAGGCAGGCTGTATTGTCTTGGTTAAGTTGTGGGTTGATTGAAGAGGCAGAGAGCAAGGAGTGTGACTTCAGCTCTTTATTGCTACCGTGTAACTCTAACAATCCCCGCCTGGCAGTTTGCTCTTTTATAGGAGCTGCCAGGTGCCTCAACCAATCACTTTAAGCTATTCTTCCCGCCTGGTGGCAGATCTGAGTGAAGCCTTCACTTCTTTGGCTTCAGTCAGTGTTTACTGAATATCTAAAGAGCCTTTGCCTCCTGGATGAAATCTGTTCTCTTTGGATAAAAAGGACATTTCATTTGAAGGTGGACTATAAACCTAAGAATAAAACCTGATTACAGACCACGTATTAGCCGTACAAGATAAAATAAAACAAGGATAATCTCATATTTGAAGAGCTTATTATTACCAGTCCACGTGAATTATCTGCTCAAGCTCACTTCATTTTGTATCATGCATTCATTAGAAGTCAAATCTATTCATATGCAGAATTTCACATACATTCTTTGGATTGTCTTATTTTTAGACTTAACTCAGGCACCTGGAAAAACGGTCTGGCTTCGAAATCAGTTGTTGAGCATGCTGCTAGATGTAATACAACCAGACAAATTTCATTTGTCCTCTGAGTAAGTAAGAACATCTGTGTGTCCGTGTGTATACAATCTCCTTTACAGCGGTAAAGTACAATGATAAATGTACTTCTTATTCTAAAGTCAGAACATAATACTTTTTCTTTCTGTAATCTATCCTCTCCAGTAATCAAAACTATAAATCACTTTATTTAAAATAATAAACTGTTTAATCAGCAGAAATTTGACACAGATATTGAAGTGGAGAAAGTTAAGGGGGGAATGGGAGAACAATCGTTTTGCTCCGTTTTCTATCTTGAATGCTTTCTGCTCTACAGTCTGTAAGAAAGATAAAATAATGAAGGAAGGAAGGAAAAGTTTGGATCTTATGACAGATCCAAACAGGATTCTTATGAATTGTCCAGATGTGTTAGAATTGGCAGGATATAATTTTTTTAAACACACACACACCAAACCATAAAAAGCAGGACATTGGATTCCGTCTCCCAGCAGGATCCCTGACGCTGCAAGGAAGGCTTTCCTTCCGGGCAGTGGGAGCCAAATCAGGGCTCCTTCTCCTGCTGCCGCCTCAGAGAGAGCCGTGGATGAGGAGGCAGGGCAGGAGTGATGAAGGCTGAGGCTTCCTCCTGGCCAATCCCTCTCCAACCTTGATCCAGAGTTGGGGAGCCCTCCTTTGCTTCGGAGATGCACGAACCTCAAAATCCATTTCCACCTTGAGTTGCTTTTACTTAATCAGAGGAACCTATTTCTATCTGAACAAGGTTAAGATTAGCTGTAACTGAATATTTGTTACGTTTGGGATAACTAAGGGATTTTAAAAGCACAACAGTTGCTCAGGAGCTAGCAAATGTTTTCAATTTCTATTGTTCTAGTAAGTCCACTATGTCATATAGTTACAACAAATAACATTTAAATGTTGTGCCTTTCAACCCGGTGTTTCCCTCACAGGATCCAAGAAGAAATGTTCCAGGCCTTGGGCCCTGACTGGTTCCTGATGTTTATGCAAAGTCACGTGCACAAAACCACAATTGTGCTGGCAGCCAAACTGCTGTTCCGTTTCCTGCACAACCGCACACACCTGCATGAGTTCAGAGAGGGGATTATGGCAGGCCTGTGGCTGAGAAACAGCTTAGAGGGGCTGAATATTTTGACTGGTAGGTCCTCAGTGCTTCCGGTTGGCTTGCAATGTGATGCTGAGACTAGCTGTGGATCATGACTAATTATTTCAATAAATCAGTCATCTCTCTCCCTCCCTCCCTCTATCTCTATCTATATCTATCCTCTATTTGTCTCGATTTGATTTCTATAGAATTTATTAATTATTTTAAGATGTTTTTGGCTTTTGTTAAAAATAACCCTGACCAAATTTGAAGGAAAGCTAGCAGCCCAGCTCGGATGGCCAAAGGATTATGGATTGTGTACTAATATCACTTTCACTGCCTCCTCTTTGGGCCTGATTTTTCACGCTTCAGGTTTTATCTGTTTAATTGCTCAATCAAAAAGAGAGAGCCATGCTTTTGATTTCTTATTTGCTGGCCAATACAATTTAATTCTGGTTATTTGGTTGATAAACCTTCAATCAATCAATGTTGAGACACTGTTTTATTTCAGGTATTAATGGAGACAGTAATGAAAGTAGGAAAGTTTAAATCAGCACAGCCAACATGGAAAGGGAAGTGAATGCAGTTCGGTTTTGGGGAGCATATCCAACCCGTAGGTCAAACCCCTGGTTTATTCGACCAGAGATAGTTCATTCAAAGGCCTCTAGCCTGGCTGCACCCCCCACCCCCCATGGTGAGCTTCTGTCACTCAGAGCAGCCTGTGAGAATTGCAATGAAGGAGATCCCGGGGCATCTGGTCTCCCTCCTGCCGCCATCTAAAAACTTCTCTGCTGAGACCAGCCACCACCGACGGCTGTATTATGCAGCATTTCCTTGAGTAAATACGATCAGAAGACAGTCTGGTCCCTTCCTGGGGACTTCTTTTATCCTTGAAGGGAAACAATAATAAGGATATAATAAATAATACTAAAATATGATATGCTGGTATACTAGAATTAGTAGAAACTTGTTATTCTGTAACCATTAGGTTCCTGTAATACAGGTGAAACTCAAAAAATTAGAATATCGTGCAAAAGTTCATTTATTTCAGTAATGCAACTTAAAAGGTGAAACTAATATATGGGATAGACTCATTACATGCAAAGTGAGATAGTTCAAGCCTTGATTTGTCATACTTTTGATGATTATGGCTTACAGCTCATGAAAACTCCAAATTCACAATCTCAGAAAATTAGAATATTATGAAAAGGTTCAATATTCTAGGCTCAAAGTATCCCACTCTAAACAGCTAATTAAGCCATAACACCTGCAAAGGGTTCCTGAGCCTTTAAATGGTCTCTCAATCTGGTTCAGTAGGAATCACAATCATGGGAAAGACTGCTGACCTGACAGTTGTGCAGAAAACCATCATTGACACCCTCCATAAGGAGGGAAAGCCTGAATAGGTAATTGCAAAAGAAGTTGGATGTTCCCAAAGTGCTGTATAAAAGCACATTAATAGAAAGTTATGTGGAAGGGAAAAGTGTGGAAGAAAAAGGTACACAAGCAGCAGGGATGACTGCAGCCTGGAGAGGATTGTCAGGAAAAGGCCATTCAAAAGTGTTGGAGACTTTCACAAGGAGTGGACTGAGGCTGGACTCAGTGCATCAAGAGCCACCAGATGGATCCAGGACATGGGCTTCAAATGTCGTATTCCTCTTGTCAAGCCGCTCCTGAACAACAAACAATGTCAGAAGCTTCTTACCTGGGCTAAAGACAAAAAGAACTGGTCTGTTGCTCAGTGGTCCAAAGTCCTCTTTTCTGATGAGAGCAACTTTTGCATCTCATTTGGAAACCAAGGACCCAGGGTCTGGAGGAAGAATGGAGAGGCACACACTGCAAGATGCTTGAAATCCAGTGTGAAGTTTCCACAGTCTGTGTTGATTTGGAGAGCCATGTCATCAGCTGGTGTTGGTCCACTGTGCTTCATTAAGTCCAGGGTCAACGCAGCCGTCTACCAGGAGATTTTGGAGCACTTCATGCTTCCTTCCGCAGACGAGCTTTATGGGGATGCTGACTTCATTTTCCAGCAGGACTTGGCACCTGCCCACACTGCCAAAAGTACCAAAACCTGGTTCAATGACCATGGGATTACTGTGCTTGATTGGCCAGCAAACTCGCCTGACCTGAATCCCATAGAGAATCTATAGGGCATTGCCAAGAGAAAGATGAGAGACATGAGACCGAAAAGTGCAGAAGAACTGAAGGCCGCTATTGAAGCATCCTGGTCTTCCATAACACCTCAGCAGTGCCACAGGCTGATAGCATCCATGCCACGCCACGTTGAGGCAGTAATTGATGCAAAAGGGGCCCAAACCATGTACTGAGTACATATGCATGCTTATACTTTTCAGAGGTCCAATATTGTTCTATGTACAATCCTTGTTTTATTGATTTCATGTAATATTCTAATTTTCTGAGATTGAGAATTTGGGGTTTTCATGAGCTGTAAGTCATAATCATCAAAATTATGACAAATCAAGGCTTGAATTATCTCGCTTTGCATGTAATGAGTCTATCTCAAATATTAGTTTCACCTTTTAAGTTGCATTACTGAAATAAATGAACTTTTGCACGATATTCTAATTTTTCGAGTTTCACCTGTACATATATAGCCTTTGTGTTTGTATCACATATATTATGACTTTATATTTCCTGTAACAAACATATTCTGTTATTAGGCCTCTGTAATGTATCTGGTATTTGTCAAACATTTGTTCCTGCCATTTGATCTGAACCCATATTAATCTTCTTCCTGTTTTTCTTGTGCCATCTAAGAACATGGTACGTATCTCAGTTGGAACTGCAGACATCATCCGAGGAATAATTTACACTTCAGCTCTAACTTACACCTTTGATTTGTATAAGCTCCTTCCTTGCAGAACCAGGGGGCCAAATGAGCAATTGGGAGAACAAAGGAATGCTCAAGGAAAAGATAACGCCAATTGGGAGGCTTCTATTCCTTTGCAGGGCAACAAGGAATATATAAACCTAAACTAGGAGGCCAGAATTAGGTACTAAGCTGATGTCTCTGAGGGTATAAAAGGACGCCATATCTTCCCCAAGGTGTGGCTATCTCCTCGCATGCATGTTATCTGTATGTTCTGGATATAGTCCCACCCAATATTTTGTTTTTGGCCATAAATAAAATCTGTTTTTTTTTTTTTTTTTTTTTTTTGCAAGCCTCGTCTTGAGTCTCTCTCTTTGGCATTCTGGTGACTCAAGTATATTTTGGGACCTTACATCCTGTAAGCCAGTAAATTGGCAGTCAGCTCAGAGAGAGCCTGATAAAAAGTTTCTTGTTCTTTGTCTTAGACAATTTGAAGAGTTCTCCCCAGTTATTTGAATATCAGCCATATCCACTCTCTGGATTAATGGAGCTAAAGATGTTCCTGAGCAGCTCAACCCACATTCCAGAGATTTACCTCCTTCTCTCAGGACTTCTTCTGGACACACCAGTGTCTAAGCCACTTGATGAAACTCAAGTAAGCCACTGCATTGACACGGTAAAGCATGGGAAAAGGGTTTGAAGAAGCTGAAATAGTTTATTGAGCAAAGCGAAAGGACAGAAACTTTATCTGTGAATAAACCCTACAAAGGAAATTTTCACAGAAAAGGCAACAGAACAAGAAATGTCAATATTCAATAGAGGAATCTTCCTTAAGCTACTGAGAGCCACTTCATGTCAGAGAGTGCAGCAGCCCTGGCCTAGATTATCCCCAGTGTAGCCCCTTTCCTGGGAATCAAATCTCTCCTGAAGCTCATTTTTGGGAAGTTCCAAAACTCCCATTGTATACTATCACAATTATTCTCATGCCTATCAGCTATCAAAACTTTATTTGAAACAGGACCAACTCATACAGCTTAGAGTTTTAAAAGGGTAACCATATAAACCATTACATTAATCTTTTGAAACAGTCCCAGAGTCACCTAAAAACAAATTTGAAATATTTCTGTCTGCATATTTATTTCTTAACTATACTGACATTGTTGTTTTAGTTTTGGATATTTTGAATATTTGAATACTAATTTTCTTGTGCTGGTTAATCACCACCATAAAGTAAGATATTAGGAGGAATTTCCTGGTGGCGAGAGATGTTAACCCGTAGAATTAATTTCCACATGAGGGAATAAGTTCCCCTTCCCCAAAGCATGGCTGGATGGCCATCTGTCCTTAGAGTTAACAAATGAAAGTTTTAGTAACTATCTATGATTCGATGCCATGCAATCCATCTCTCACAGCTAGTTATTGATTAAACCGCACAAAATCTTTGTGTGTGTGTATGTGTGTGTACACATTCAGGTATATCTTGTTTAATTCTTTGAGATGATGATGTGCATATACAAATTCTTGCAAAATAAGCATAACAGGAAAAAATGCTGATATAAATAGTCCTACTGTCACATTTTGATTTCTTTGATTTTCTTTTTCAAAAATGTATTAATGAATACTTTTCACTAACATAAAGAACCTTAAGGAACAACAAATTGAGCAGTGTTTTTTATTTTGGCTATCCACATCAAAGGAGCTTTTCTCAAATGTGTGTTGTGATATGAAGATGCAAGTTCTGCTCCTGATTTACTTATTTTAGTGTCATAAGAATTTGCATCACAGTATCTTGATTCAGGTTCCCACCTTTGCCCATATTTTGGATAGAATTTAGAAGTAGATATCATGTTTTAACCTGATGACCATTTTGGAGGTATTGCTGAACGCAGGCCTGATTGTTTCAAGAGGAGCCACCCGGACATCCTGCATTGTCATTTAGCAGTGTGGTAAAGCTAATCCTTTTGGCAGTTTCATGAGATGTTCATTTTCCAGGCAGGTTTGGGTGCAACATTCGAGTGGCTGCTGTGCCACCATCACACAGAGACGGTAGTCAAAACTGGCTTATGTACAGAGGCCGCCATTCTGTTGCTGGAGATGGTCTCGTCCCTCACCAGGCAGGTGAGTCCTGTCCTGGGGATGTTGCAGGCTGAAGCCCCACAGCCACTCGGCAACAATGGAGGGATGAAGCAGCCCCAGTGGCTGATTGGTCTCTGTTTACACACCTGAGCTGAGGCTGTTTTGAAAATTTAGAACAAAAGAAAAGAAAAAGGGTTAAAGAATATGCCAGTAGGCAGGAAATCTGGTCAGCAGGGTCACTCTCAGACTTGACCTTCTGCCATGTAGAATGCATTTGGATGGGGGCACATTTGTTTAGGATGCCAATCCCTGTTTGTCAACTGGGTTTCAGTTATATGCAGTAGTTTCAGGGATGAAATGCTACCAGTTCGCACCGGTTCAGGTGAACCGGTAGTAAAAAAAAGCTACCGGCTCGTCTGAACCGGTACTTCCGATGATCAACTGTGCCGTGCAATTTATATTTGCTAGAAAGCAGAAAATCCTGTTTTCTAGCAAATCAAAATCACGTGGCACAGCTGTTCCCCCCCCCCCTTGCTTTTCTACTTACCTTCAGAAGGCTCCTTTTTCCACGTGAAGCACGCATTTGGTGCACACTCTGCATGCGTGTGCGCAGCATGTGTTTGGTGCATGCTGCGCATGCATGTACAGCATGAGTTTTGTCTGTGCCGTGCATGCGTGCACACAGCACGTGTTTGGCACGCACCACGCATGCGCGGGCAGCGAACTGGTGGCAACCTGGAGAGGATTTCACTACTACTGTAGTTTGTTTATTTTATTTAACCAAACCTCTTTGCTGCCCTTCTTTCCAAAGGTGATCCTTGATATTGAATAAAATGCAGTATAAAGCATTGAAATAATAACGATTCCAAATTTAAAAATTCAATTGAAATAAAACTAAACAGGATGGAGAGGGAGGGAGCAAAGTATGCACAAGGAAGAGGAAAAACATCCCCAAAACAGGATGGAAATAAGGAATGAGAAAAGAAAGACAAATTGCCTCGAAAAGGGAAAAAGAAAGAACAGCCAAACTAGTTTTCAATTCAGTGACAGGAAGCCTTTCTGAAGTTTTTCAAAAGTGTCCAAGCTTTTCTTTCTCTGCTATTATTTTTACGTTCCCCTCATTTATTTTCTGTTCTCTCAATCGAAGTAAAACCTAAATAATTGAATGGCTTTTGGTGAAACTTCATGACTAAGCTTTATGTTCCCCTTTAGATTCCCGCAGAGGGAGAGGATTCCTGGCAAACCAGCTTCATAAAGGATGTCCTTCACTTCGTCCACCTGGTGTACCAGAGATACCCCCAGGACCCCCTCTGGTCCAGCTCTCCCTTCCTCCAAGCCCTGGCCTTGGCTGCCTTCCCCTCTGGGCCACCCCAGGTAGGAAGGGTTGCTGTTCGGTCCAGATGGCCGATTGCCTTCTGTTCTGTTCAATAGGCTGGTTCAGCAAGCAGCCAGCGTCAAGATAATTGTAGTGACGGGACAGACCATGAGTTGGTATGGAGACGGATGGGATTTTTTTTTTTTTTTTGAAACAGGTTTTATTGGCTTTTTCTTTCACACACATATTTTATGAACAGAGTATTGACTGAATCATATCTTCTGCCAAAGTATTCTTTTTCCCTATTTTTTTATCTTGTCTTAATACTTCTATACTTATTATATAAATAGTATCACCATCCACCCTCAAATCCTAATTTCTTAACATTATTTCAGTTGGTTATCTTATCTTATCCATTGTTAATCATATATATTCTCTTTTAACTTTCATATTAGTTCATTCTTCATCCTAATAAGTTTGAGTATACTCGGGGTTGCTCTTCTACCATTCCATCTCTCTTATTTTACAACAATCCTTCTTCTCCTTCTCCTCTCTTTCCCTTCCCTTCCTTCTTCTATCCTTTTCTACTTTCTTTCCTCCTCTCCTTTCCCTTCCTCCCTTCCTAACCTTCTCTCCTACTCTTATTTCCTCTCTCTTTCTTCCTCTCCTTTTCCCTTTCTTCTGTTCCTCTCTCTCCTTCCTTTCTTCTCCTTCTCCTTCTCCTTCTCCTTCTCCTTCTTCTTCTTCTTCTTCTTCTTTGCTTTAATTTATATGCCACCTTTCTCCGGAGACTCAGGGCGGCTTACAATGCGTTAAGCAATAGCCTTCATACTTTTGTATATTTATACAAAGTCAGTTTATTGCCCCCACAATCTGGGTCCTCATTTCACCTACCTTTGAAAGGATGGTAGGCTGAATCAACCTTGAGCCTGGTGAGATTTGAACTTGCAGTAATTGCAAGCAGCTGATGTTAATAACAGTGCTTTAGTCCACTGTACTGCAGGCTCTTTTCTTCTCCCCTCATTCTATCCCTCTACTCCTCTTTCCATTCTCTCTCCATTGTTGTATTCATTTTCAATTCAATATTTGCCAAAATGATATCCGGGCAATCCTGATTTTTTCTCCATTTATTAAATATGTTTCTCACAATCCCCATCACCTTTTTTTATTTTATTTTTTTTCATAAAAAAGTTTTTTTATTTTATAAACAAACAAACAAACAAACAATACATAATCAATCATTCAATATATCTTCTGAATGCATCTTTTAAATCTTCTTTTTGCTCCTCCAATATTTATCATATCTTAATATTGTAAACAAACAAACAAATAATGCATAATCAATCATTCAATATATCTTCTGAATACATCTTTTAAATCTTCTTTTTACTCCTCCAATATTTATCATATCTTAATATTGTCATTCCCTTTATTATAACATTTCCCCCATTTTTCTTACTTCTCTATTAATACCTTAATCTATCTTTTAATTATATTAAAAATTAGACAACCATTTTATTCCCACACAACCTTCAACCCCCACTCCCCACTTCCACCCCCGACTTCCTAGAGCAAAAACAGGGTATAGCATTAAACTAAACATAAGCTAAAATATACTAACTTGCTACAAGATTCAAAACTCCCTCACCCTCTTTAACTCCTCTTTTAAAAATTGTTCATCAGCCTCCCCTTTTAAAATTTTAATTTAAACAATTTAAAACTTTCTTTAAAGCGTATCTTTTTATTTATTTATTTTATTTATTTGTTTTAATTTGTATACCGCCCTTCTCCAGCAGGACTCAGGGCGGTGAACGGCCAGAATAAAACAGAACATACAAAATTTAAAAACAGTTTAAAAATAATTAAATATTTTTGGCCACAATTTAAAACAACCCAATTAAAATCAATTAAATTTAACCAAAAACTGTGGGATAAAGCCAGCCTGGCTAGGGCTTTTTAAGAAAAAGAAAAAAAAAGAAAATATTATTTTGCATCCATTCAATTTTAAATTAACCATTTTAATACTTCATTAAATTCTTTTTTTTTCTCTCAGAAAAAATACTTCAATAAAATATTCTTCAGAATATAACCTTAAAGATACTATTAATCCATTGAGTTTAGTTATTTCTAACTCTTAAATTCATTCTTCAAAATATCAATTTCAAAACTTTCAGAAAACTATCCATTAACTTTAAAGTTAACCATTTTAATACCACAATCATTTTTTAAAAAGCTATCCATTTTTAGTTAAACATTTTTACTTAAACTTAAAAAAAATGCTAATTTCAATAGAGTTTTCAAATTTATTACTAAGATCCTCCCCAAAAGAAATTAATCTTCAATTCTTCCTTTCTTTCTATATTTTTTCCAATCCTTCTTCTTCAGTAATACTTTCTCCTTCAGCATTGCTCCTCCCCCTGCTTTTATTTTCAAAAATTTTTGAATGTAGATTTGAGACTGATGCATCTTTGAAAATCGCTCTCTCCTAAAAGTTATCTCCTTCATTTTGAAACCTCCATTTCGACTCTTCCTGCTTATATAATCAGTCACTTCCTTCCTTAAAGATTGATTCTGTCTATAAAACCAAGAATTGTCACGATAAAATTTATCAGTCTGCAGGAAAGAGTCTATTTGCTGCTTTTCAGTTAACTGCATAGAAGCCTCTGCCAAAACCTCTGTTTTCAATGTGCTAACTTCCATCGTGTTCCTGACAGTCTCTTTTCCCTGCTCCAAAGACAAATTAGTTTGATTTTCTTCTTCTTTTCCAGCCAGCAAATCATTGTTGTTCTCCAGATTATAATTTTGAATAGTCCTTTCAATTGATTCCAGTATAGCAGAGGTATAGAAATTTAAAAGTTCTTGTAAAACCTCTACAGTCACAACTTGTGAATTTGCTGGCTCATATAGTAATGATCCTCCATCCTTGATGTCAGCCATATTTCAATTCCCAGTTTAAGTTTATTCAGCTATCAGGTCAATAAATCCAATAATTTTCCACACAATTTAGAAGTATAAAGTAATTGAGGTCAATACAATAGTCTTTTTCATTTCACTAGCACTTTAAATCTTTTTCTTGCTGCGTAATCCGGTAGCTTTTACAATGTTGCAGCTTTAACGATCACTTTCACTTGTAAGTTTCATTTTAACGCCCTTAAGCGCCATCTTTTTTCTTTCTTTTAAACGGAGTTAAAGTTTAATACTTGCATTTTCTGTTCTCCTGATTTGCTCTGCCAGCATCCAGATTCGAATTTTCTCATAGTCCTTAAAATTGCACTGCTGGTGTGGTCGCAACTCCTTGTTCTGCATAAAACAGAATCGTCCCGGATCCGGAGCACTGAAGGGCTTTCAGGGAGCTCTCACCCTGCAAACCCCAGGCTTAAAAAAAAAAAAGCCTGGGGGTCTAGGGGAGCTCTACCCAGACCCTTCTGCTCTTCTCTCCCCCTTTTTCCCTGGGGGAGAGTTTCGAGCTGCTAGAACAGCTGATTTTCGCTGTTCTAACGGCAAACGGAATCACGGGGCTGGAGCTCCTAAAGGGGCGTCCATTCGGGAACGCGGAGCCACCAGAAGCCCCATCACCTTTTTTTATTGTTAACAATATATTTCATCTTATTCCATTTTTACATTGAAACCTTTTAACTTAGTTAACCTTCCACTTCTTACTTCCTAATTTCCTATCCTAACATCAATTAATTATTTTATTTCATCATTTACTAACATTTCAATTTTATATCTTAATTTCAATTATTTCCATAGTTAAACCAAATTACATTTCATATTACATATGCTGATCCATTTTACAATTAACAATATCATTCATCTTGTTTACTTCTTACATACAATTTCTACTATTAACACAATTCCCTTAATTCAACTAATAAATGCTTTATTTCCCTTTCTTTACTCCATTATTCTTCCCCTTTTAACCATTTTCTTTTGGTCTCTCCAAGATTCCACTTCTTAATATTTTTTCCCCTTTATCCCATTCTCTTATCTTCTTCTTTTTTTTTTGTCTTTTTATATTTATTGTATCTTTTCCCCTGGATCCTTTCTCTAACTATTAAGACTATTACCCTCATAATTCTCCCCCTGTTTTTACCCAGTCTTTTCCCATTTCCATCTCTTCCCTTCTTTTGGGGGGGATATTCCCCCATCCATTTTTTTTTTTTTTTGCCACTGTCAATCCCAGTGTAATTATCTTTTTACCTTCATTTATTTTCCCTTCAACATTTTATTCTTGCTTCTCATTTTTATTCTCTTCTTCCTTTTTTTGCATATTCTAATCAGGCTTCTGCTTCTTTATTACCCCTAAATGCTTCAAACACATTTTTAAACATCTCCATTAGTTCCTAATCTTCCCAGTGCTCCATATTCCATATGTCAATTCAAAAATTTTTTGCTTTATGTTTAATTAAGATTCAAGTCCATGTAGTCTCTCTTTTTTTAAAATTTCCAAATATTATCCAGTTCAAATATTTATCTAGTCCATTCCACTTTAAGACTTTATTCTTTTTCACCTCCTTTCAAAGTCAAGACCCAGCTGTTTAAAAGTAAACAAATACTCCTTAAAATTTATCACAGTAGTCGAAATCCTTTAGTCCTTTAATTTTCAAAGCAATTGTTGTAATGCTTTCTTTCCACCAGCAGGTGTCTCTCTCCAATCCACAAATCCCAAGACAACAAAGTAGCATGTTTAAATCCACATAGAAAATACTTTCTCTTCAATTTCTTTTATTTATTTTTATTTTTATTTATTTTTATATGCTGCCCTTCTCCAGAGACTCAGGGCAGCTTACAATGTGTTAAGCAATAGCCTTCATACTTTTGTATATTTTTATACAAAGTCAGCTTATTGCCCCCACAAACCAGGTCCTCATTTTACCCACCTTAGAAAGGATGGAAGGCTGAGTCGACCTTGAGCCTGGTGAGAATTGAACTCGCAGTAATTGCAGGCAGCTGGATGTTAAATGCTGCCTTAGTAGGAGGCATTAGCCTCCTACGCCACTCAGACTCCTTCTTTTCCTTTTATTGTTTTTATTTTGTCCAAATTCCATTTAATTTCTCCAAATCCAATTTTAAGCCCAGGTAGAAGGGGTTTTTTTTCCTTTTTCTTTTTCTTTTTTTGGGCTTTAGTCCTTTAACTTCCTCTTTGTTCTTCTTTTTCCAATTAAAATTCCCAAGTGCCAATTAGCCACTTATTTCCATGCCGGGACCTTCTTTAAAGCTTTTTTTAAAAAAATCTTTTTACCTGTGAGTTGGCCAATCGCTCACTCGGTAACAATACTCCATTCAATCATCGCTCCTGCACAAATCTTAGTCCAATTCCCCCAGCTTCAGAGAGGTTGTTTCAATGGCTGCCACCCCCACCGCCGGTTCAGAGAGCTGCCTCTGACCCTTTGAGGAACTTGCCTGTTCCTCTTGGTCATCCGAGGCACCTTTCCTTCTTCGCCGTCCCTCCAAGACGGTTCCAGTCCGAAGACCCCGATAGCGGTTTGTCTGGCTGGATTTTCACGAGGCTTGTCAGAGCACGTCATTTCCAGCCAGTCTTGCCGTGACACTTCCGGTTCCTCCTGACAGACAAGATCTTTATTTATTATTTATTTATTTTATTAATTTTATTTCTATATTGAGGAATTTGAATTCCTGATTTTTTTTATTGGATAAATCTAAGATCCAGACAATATTCCTCTTATGGCTGAATCTGAAATTTGACATTCAAGTATGATATTCAAATTAGATGACAGAAAACAAATGGATGAATAATTGTCAGTTTGTTGCAAAAATCAAATCCAGAAGCACACACAAATAAACTGATTCAGCAGGATTCATTAACTTCTTTATATACAAGAATATATATATACAATACCAACAGCAGATTCACAGTTTCATTTCAGCTCAGGTAAGCAGACAAGTTTACAGACACTGCTTTCAGTTTCTTTTTACAGACTCAGAAACTGCAGACAAGGACATGCCCTGGCTCAAGTCTGTCTCAGCTGCCAATTGGCTGACTTAGTTGCTATGCCTATTCATTGGCTGACCTTGTTACCATGTCTTCCCAGTCATGAATATTCTGACAATAATCTAGGGGTGAAATCTAATTTTTTTTGCTACCGGTTCTGTGGGCGTGGCTTAATTAGTGGGCAGGGCTTGGTGGTAAGGTGACTGAGAGGGCGTGGCTTGTTGGTCAGGTGGGCGTGGCCAAGTCAATGTCACTTCTTTGCCCTTTTTTAACCTACAAAACACAACACAACACAACACAACTGACTCACCCACAATATAAAAGCAGCTGTGCTAGACCCAAAATGGCCCCTGCAACAAGCAGGAACCTCACACAGCCCCAAAAAGCCCCAAAAAACAACTTTCACACTTTATACACACAAAATTCCACATACAGTTTGTGAGTTTTTGTGTGTTTGTGTAGTTAGAGTGAAACACTACAGAAACACACTAAATCTCAGAAAGCTGCACAAATATTATTTTATTTTAATTTATTCTTATTTTTATATAAAAGCAGCTAAATTTAAAACTTCCTAAACTTTAAATGGCTAGGTCTAAAAAAAGAACAACTAAAAAAAACCCCCAATTAAAATAAAAAATAGTTATAAAATAAAAAATAGTTATAACTATTTAGTTAAATAGTTATTTTTTTAAAGCTCCCAAAGGGGGAAAAAACTTACCCAATAAAACAGGGGTCTCCAACCTTGGCAACTTTAAGACTTGTAGACTTCAACTCCCAGAATTCCTCAGTCAGCTTTGCTTTGCTGGCTGAGGAATTCTGGGAGTTGAAGTCCACAACTCCCTGCCTGCTTGATTGCAGGCAAGGAGATTCAGTTGCTTGCTGATGCAACGGATTGCAGGGATTACAGCAAGGCGTTGCGACCAACAGCTAAGGTAAGCAAGCTGAGAATGGGAGGGGGAGGGATTTTTGCTACTGGTTCTCTGAACTGCCCGCCGCCATCACTACCTACTTGCCCGAGCCGGTCCGAACCAGGAGCATTTCACCCCTGCAATAATCCCAATTGAACTGAAGTCTTTTGTCAGTCAAAAGGCAAATGAAAGAACTGCTTTCTTGAGAATCAGTTTGAAAGAAAAGACAGACTATAAAATTAATCAATAAATGATTCCTACTTTCAACTGTGCTTGGTCTAACTCTGCATCTAAGCCTGGGCTGTACTTTTTAGGCAGCATATAAATGATCTAGACATTATAAGACTATTTCTAATATATAGGGAAATGCTCATTTTTGAACAGCTACATGTCCTTCTTACCTGCCTCTCTTCCTGGCTCAGGGAAGAAAGTTGCCCACGCGTTCATCTCTCACTCTACAAGCAGCCCTTAATTTAAACCCCCGGGTGGGAAATGCCAGGAAGCCACACTACAAACAACGTGTGCTCAGAATTTCTAAAAGAGAGAAGCAGATTCTTGGAATAATAGTTTGTAGCTACAACCCGAAAAGTGTAAAGCCATTTCAGAAATCAGGAAACCAGATGATGATGATGGTGATGATGATGATTTTGTTATTATTTAAATAATGGAAGGAAGTGGGGAGGACAAAAAGGGAACACGTACGTCATCAATGCTGGCCACTGCTCAGTAAGGACTCCCTTGCTCTTGCAATTGCTTTCCACGCAGCTGTCCGACTATGGGAACATTAACTGAGTGAGAAGGAAGGTCCTAATGTGCTCTTTGAGCCTGGAAAAACAATTCTGAGCGAGTCCAAAGTGCTAGCTGGGGAAGGGGCATCTGGATTTTCCCGCAAAGCATGAGCTCGCTTACAGAGTGGGGCTGTGGGGTATTCTTGTTGGCAAAACCCATCTTTGTCTCTTTCCCATCAGAAATGGTTTCAAAGGGCTTTTAATTTATGGCATCCTTTATTTCTGCCATTGCTCATTTTCCGTATGCAATTTCATCTAACATCACGACTGCTGCTTTATTACATTTTAGCAATCTGTCTTATTTGTGGTTTTATGTTGATATTCCAGTTGTTGATCTATTTTTTCCTTATGGGGGATAAAATATAAGTGTGGAAATACAGCACAACCTGCCGGTCCCATGCTGGGGTTGCTGATGTTTTCCTTTTCTTCCAAGAGAGCAGAGGGAGCGGGTCCTGTCCCGTTGCCTCCTCCCAGGGAACTAAACATGCCGGCCTTTGTGATTCTTGGTTTCAGCCTCCAGCCAGGAAAGAAATTTGGGACTTGGTTCAAGTTCTCCTGATGGGAATAATGCTGCTGGACTGGAGGGACAAAAGTTGGCACCCCCTGGAGTTCATGCTTGAGGTCTGATGCGTTTGTCTGCCCCTTCAGTTGCGGGATGAGATGGAGGGAGGAGGGTTGGAAGCTCCAGGATTATCCGTGACTTGCCACGGACACATCCTGTCCCTTGTTATTTGCATTGTTACTTAGGAAAACTCTGCAAGTAGAAAAGTTTGATAAAACAGAGGGGAAGCGGATGCTTTAGCTCACCATTTGCTGTAGGTCCCATGCATTCCAGAGTCTTTGCAAGATTTTGCAAGGTTCATTTCCTTAGGGATTTTACGATGTACAAGTATGGCTCTCTGTGCCACACTACGACCTCGATAGTGAACTGTAGAGTATTAAGAGTATTACCACCCACTTTTTACTGAGGAAAAGGCCTGCTTCTGGAAACTGCTGTCCTATTCTTATTCTCTCATTCTTTTAAAACATTCTCTGAAAATGTTTTCACTCTAATGTAAGCTTCCTAAGAACATGGGATTGGTGGGGGTGTGTGCGGTTGTTGCTGTGTGCTAATAACACTAACCAATAAGACTCCATCGCTTATCTCTGATCGCAATACAGGCCTCTCCAGAGAATGCTGCTATTGAGCAAAAGATGTGCTTCCAGACAGAGCTATTGCTTTCCATGATAGAGATTGTCTACAACCTTGGTCAAAATTACAAGGAAACCTCCAGTTTAACAGGTGAGTGTCACTTGCAGTTCAGCCCTCTTTCTACCTGAATCTACCTGAAACACACAGAACATACCGTGAGGTCCCTGCAGGTATTGCTGAACTACAGATCCCAACATTTTTTCTTTTTTTTGTGCAAACAGCCATGCTAAGTGTTGGAAGTTGCAATTTAGCCATATGTTCTAAGGGTAGGCTGTCTGTAATGTCCCCCTGCCCCAATCTGGATCCCTGTGTTAAGCAGTGGGCAGGGTGGGTCAGAGGTCAAAGGGTCCCCCCCACCCCTTTGAACCTTGTGCGTTATGCGTTCTTGACCACTTGTGTCTTTGACAAAGTACAGTGGAGCTTAGACAGAAGGAAGCTATTGATACCTTGCTTACTCATAAATGACGTAATAGCTTCTTAATCAAAACATTATTTTTAGAAATGAAAGTTTCTTCACTGAAGGTGTACATTTTTCTAATAGTTTAGACTGCTTGATTGCTGAGTATAAGGACATGTTTATATTTTATTTTATATACTAGATTTAGCAGTACAGTATATTTATTAGTAAATATAATATAGTAACAGTAAATATAAAATACAAGGTAACGCTTTTCTCTTTTTTCTTTGTTAGTTTGTATTTTATTTTGTTTGGGGTGGTCTCTTTTCTATATTTCTTTAAAATTGAATATTGTTTCAATAATTTTAGAAAAACAAAAATTAAGAAGACACCACATAATATTTTATCAGAAAAAAATCTGCAGAGATTTCCTTGTTCTTAATCGCATTTTAGAAGTTCACCTTCTCTTCCCCCTTGCAGGAAATGGTGATACCAGGAGCGTTTTGGAATCTGCCAGGCCTTATTTTCTAGTAAATGTTTGCTATATTACTCAGAAGCTGGTAAGCAAACTTCACGAGGGAGTGTTGGTCACAGAGCCGAGGAAGACCATCCTTTTCATCGCAGAGCAAGTGCAACTGGTAAGGGCTCCTCCTCCTCCCCAGGTGCCATTCTTAGCCATTTCTAGATAACAGCAGATGTACCAAGCGATGCCGCTGTAAGCTTATTAGGGATGGTTTCCACCCCAGGGATGCTACTTCTGTGACAACAAATAATTACCCTAAATTCTCTTTAAAATGGATTTAATTTTCATTGTGAGGAGATTGACAGCTTGAATGCTCACACATGCTCAAGCTTATTGGAGAAAGAAAGTAGTTGGATTATAGAAAATTTTGCACAAGGCAAAAGGATATTTAAGAATAATTATTGGATACGCGTTTCAGTCCACAATCTCACATGCCACAGTTTAAAAACAACAGAGCAAAAAGAAACATTTTCATTTGTATTTGCATGTGGCTGAATGTCTGTAAGCACAAGCAAAAACAAATTCCTCAAAAAGCAGAATAGACTCCTCGTTCTGCAACATTTTGTTGCAAATCTGGATGCATAATTTTTCAAATCTTTATTTCAATTTCAAATCTTTATTGTCAGTGCACAACATATGTACAATGAGATTGATTGAGCTCCCTCAGTGCACCCCCCCAACACAATACAACTCACAGTGAAGACAGAAAATCCCTAACCTAATAAATCATATTAACAAAACACCCTGTCCTATTGCACCAGTGTGAACATGTTACACATTGTGCCGGCCCTGCAGTCCATCATACTACGTAGTTATGATGTTATTTCTCATTCAGGAGTCTGACAGCCCACGGATAAAAACTGTTCTTCAACCTGTTTGTGCAGCTGGCTATACTTCTATATCTCCTTCCCGATGGTAGGAGGGTAAAGAAGTGGTGACCAGGGTGAGAGTTGTCCCTGAGAATTTTCTTCACTCTTCTAAGGCAGCGAGCCCTAGCAATCTCATCTAGTAGTATCGAGACAGCCCACAATGTTTTGTGCTGTGCTCACCACCAAGGGTGGGTTCTAAATTTTTTTACTACCGGTTCTGTGGGCGTGGCTTATTTTGTGGGCGTGGCTTGGAGGTCATGTGACTAGGTGGGCGTGGCTAGCTGGTCATGTGACCGATGGCCATGGCTATGTGTGTAGGGACTACTCAGAGGGCTGAAAAAAGTCATTTCTGACAGGTCCTCGCACTTTTGACTGGTCCTCACACTTATGACCATCCTCAGATTTATGCCCGTGCAGCATTCTTAATAACCATGTCACTCATTTCACAACTGCTTCTCTTCACCATGGTGACAAGATAGGGTGAAAAACATTAAATGTGAGGACAGTCGTAAGTTCGAGGACTGGTCAAAAGTGCAAGGACCAGTCAAAAATAACTTTTTCAGCCCTCTGAGTAGTCCATATGCATAAAAGGATACAGCAATAGAGAGGGATGAAGGAAGGGAAGGGAAATTAGAGTTGGAGTGAAGGTAAGAAAGGGAGGAAGAGAGGAGGAAAAGGAGAAAGGAAGAGGAAGTAGGGAGGAGAAGAAGAGGGGGGGAAGAGAAAGTAAGAAGGAAAGAAAAGAGAGAGGTGGTAGGTTTGAGGAGAAAGGTTGCTGTACAATAAAAAAGATGAAAGGGAAGAAAGGCAACCCCAAACAAATATAAAGATATTAAGATAAAGAATGAATTGTTTAACTTTAAAGAATAAAAGAGAACAAATATGAATAAATAGCAATAATTAGAAACACACATACAAACATACAATGTATTTTCTTTGAACAGAGTATTTGGCCGGTTCACAAATTTAAACAGTGTTTAGTCAGTTCAATTAAATTTACAATTTTTATATTTCCTTTTTGCCATATTTATTCCTCATCTGTTTTTTTAAAAAACCAATATTACCCTTCATCCTCATCTCTAATCTTAATCAAATTCAATTTTCCCCTTCTATTCTATATTATACCCCTTCCCATTGTCATCTATTTTTATATCCATCCTCACATTGGTTAATTATGTAATATTACAGTTGTTTAATACAAATTCAACATTTTAATATAAATCAATTAGTTATATAACTATCTTTTTTGTATATTAATCAATATGAACATGAATATTCGAATTATTTCCATGCAATCCAATTTCTTACAAATCAATTAATTATATTTACCATTAATAATAAACCAAATAATTTCCCCCATATATTCCTCCAAACCACAACTTAACCATTTCTGCTTTCAACACAATATACAATTAATAGTATCTCAATTATTACAATTCCCTAGTTAAATAGAGCTTTTTTTCTTTTGTGTTTTAAAATCTTGAACTCTCCTCTTTTGCCTAAATTTCCCATTGTTTGCACCTACCTTTTTTGGTGAAGAAAGAGAAATCTCTCCCTGCCTCATTTTGTCCCGTTGCAGCAGAGCCTGCTTTACTTTCAGTTTCATTTTTTCCCTAGCATAGCGACTCATTTGTTTTCTTTTAACACTGATCAGCTGTAGGGCGGCCCTTTGAAGCCCCGCAGCAAGAGTTTAAACAGTTTTTTTCCTTCTAGCCATCAGCTGGGACTCAGGAGGCAGCAATAGATTGGGAGTGGGGCCAAATAAAGGGTAAGAATAATGCGGGGGGTGGGTGGAGGGGCGGGGGGGTGGAGAACCGCTTCGGTGACATCATATCGTCACCGCTACCGGCTCACGGGAACTGGTGCGAACCGGGAGCAATCCACCACTGCTCACCACCCTCTGTAGTGTTTTTTTATCCGCGGCTGTCAGACCAGCATGCTATACTGTGATGCAATAAGTGAGGACGCTTTCTATGGTGGACCGGTAAAAGGAGATCATCAGTTCTTGTTCCACCCTGTTTTTACACAAGACCCTAAGGAAATGGAGTCTCTGTTGGGCCTTCCTGGCCACCTGGATCGTGTTGTTTTTCCAGGTGAGGTCTTCGCTGAGATGAACTCCCAGGAATTTAAAGGAGAAAACTCACTACATAGCTCCCCTCAATGTAAAGTGGGGAAGGTTCCTCTCTCTTCCTCCGGAAGTCCAACACCATCTCCTTGGTCTTGCTGATGTTCAGGTGCAGGTTATTTTTTAAGCACCATGTGGATTGTTTTTGAACCTCCCTCCTGTACGCTGTTTCGTCTCCACCTGTAATAAAATCCAGGATAGTGGTGTCATCTGTGAACTTAATGATCACAATAGATAGGTCTGACGGTACACAATCATGTGTGTACAGTGAATACAAGTAGGGACTGAGCACACAGCCCTGTGGGGAGCCAGTGCTAAGCTTCAGGGGGTGGATATAACAGACCCAACCCTCACTGTTTGTGGCTGATCCCTCAGAAAGGGTTTGATCCAGTCACAGATGGAAGAGGGAAAATCCAAGTCAGTCAGCTTTTCGATAAGGATGCTCGGCAGAATGGTGTTGAAGGCCGAGCTATAGTCTATGAAAAGGATCCTGACATAGTTCCCGGGTTTCTCCAGATGGTTCGCTACAGAATGTAAAGCAGTAACTGTGGCATCATCTGTCGACCTATTCCCCCTGTATGCAAACTGATATTTGTCAAAGTTCGGTGGAAGGCATGTCCTAAGGTGCTGGAGAACCTTAGTTGGAGAACCTTAGTTCTACTTTTCATATTTTCATGGACATTTTGAGTCTTATCCCTAAATACATGCATTCTGAGCCTCTTGACTGTTTTTTAACAGGTAACAAGAAAGCTTTTTCTCCACAAAGAGTCAATTATGAGCAACTTGTACAACTGTTTGAACCACAGCATCTTGTACTATTTATCAAATTCTTCTTCTGGGTCCCAAAGTCTTCTAGAAGTTCTACAGACTCTTCAGATGCAATGGGATGTCATCTTTGCAGTACACAATTCTAGCCTGGATTTCATCACAAGCTTTTTGTATTGCCTATCACAACTGAAATCTATCAGGTACGGCAGTGTTTTCTTATTCTGGCAGAACTGTTAGGCAAGGGAACAGAAATTTACAGAAACTTTTTTCAGAGACAATACGTTTCCTCAGGGGCATGCATTTCAATGGTACTTGTTGAATTATGTCAGTATGATCAGTGTAGATTTGATATTTTTTTTTTAATTTTATACACAAACAAACATTTAATACATCAGTCATTCCTTCCATGCGATATGTTTTCTCCCTGGCTTCATCTTTTTGTTGTTTTTTCTGTCTTCATTTTCACCAAATCCATTACAGCATTTCTCCAAAAATACAGTATTTCTTACATAACTATTAGTTTGCTTATCTATATCTCTTTTCTAATCAATGGTAAAATTAATATCTTAAAATATTCTAAATCCTCTCTTTCTTTGATCATCAAAGTTAATATATTCATTTCTGCACAGTCTAAAAATTTTTTATTACTTCTCCTTCTAAAGATATTTTCTCTGCTTTCCAATTTTGTGCAAAAACAATCCTTGCAGCTATTATTACATGTATAATCAAATAAATATTTTCTTTGCTAATTTTCTCTGGAAGGATACCCAGTAAGAACAGCTCTGGTTTTAATCAATACGTTGTTGTATCATTTCTTCCAACCATATCTTAATTTTATTCCAGTGTAGATTTGATCTTGAAGAAACTCCAGGAGTTTAATCTAGAACATAGGAACAAATATGCTGGATATGTCCCTGAGTTACAGTGACTTCCATAAGGAACAGTTTGTTTCTAGTCATGTTTCAGAGAGATGCCGCTCACCTTTAAAGCTTATTTCAAATCTGGGGAAGACGTTTTTGATGTTTCTGAATTGGGAGGGGGTATTCCAACATCATGTGTATGGAACTATGAAGTCCACATCACGAGAGAGCAAGCTTTCAGTAAATCTGTGATTATTCTTGGTGAATAAATAGCATCACTTACTTACTGTCAGACCACAAGTGTGGCACATTTCTTGACCCCAATTGTCTCTTGCTTTATTCTGGTTTTGATTCTTGGATAGTTTACTGGACCAGTTTGCCATTTCCTTGCCAAGTCTTAAGAACTCTATTTGGTCTTGGGCAGGAGAGTTTTATCGGAAGTTTGCATTCTCCTGTGGCATCAGAAGGAAAGTCCAAAAGATGAAATAATACACCTGGCAACAAAGAACTCTGCTAGCTAGGTAGAAGGCCGTTTTGCCTTCAAGAAGAACCCAGAGGCTGTTTCCATTTAGATTTGGAAAGCTTCTTCAGCTTGGAGGAATCAATCCCTCACTGGTGGAACAATAGCACCACATCTAGTGTAAAGAAAAGAATAAAGATAAAGGAAAAAATGGACCCCTAAATGGAATCCATCTTAGGGACATAGAGACAGACACTTCTTTTACCTTGAAATGCTGTGTTTGGCCAAAGTAAATCCCCAAATAGCAGATATTGAAGCAATTTGTCTTTTAGTTGTTGTTCTTGGTTATTAGAGTTCTTAAAAATAAGCATGTATTTTTAAAAGTTCTTTAAAAATAAATATATTAGGATTAAGTTGAAATAATCCACAGCCCACCTTTTTTGCTCAGATGGTAGTCTTAATGAAGCTGCTTATATTTTAGCCAGAGGTTTGTTTATTTTCTGTGTTACAGCTATCATGAAAGTGGTGAGGCAAAATGGATGCCGGCTTCGGGTTGCCCTATTTTTCTTGGCCTGAGAAAAGAGGAGGAGAGGATCGATGATCTTTCTGCCCTGAAGGATGGTAAACATGACGTGATGGGTGTGGAAAAAGGGATGGAATAGGGGCTGATCAAGAGAAGAAAAGGAGAAGGCTATTGTAGATGTCCTGCTTTGCTCTCAAAATCTACCCACTTCCAAGGGTCTATAGAACTAGTCCAACAGCTTGCAAGGAAAGGACAGTGTTTCATCTGGATCTTCTAGACTAAAAGAAATACGCAGTGCTGAATTAATGGCTTTCAAGCAACAGAAATTACATCCAGGCCAATGCAGCCCACACAGATTATGACTTTTGTACTAAGGAATTAAGCTCAACACTCACCTACTGTAGACTCTTTAAAACACGGGTGCATTTTGTAATGTCGATATAGAAACCTTGTCACCCAAATTGTTTACAATTTATTGCCTGGGAACAAAAACAGACAATGTTACATGAGATACATGGAGAGATATGGGCCATTTATTATTTTAGTCATGTCTGCTCTGATTTCTACATACATTCTGCACAGGCAGTATCAAAATCTGGAGTGCTGTGAGTGATTTTGCTTTAAGGACAGAAGGGCCCTGGTTTCAGCAAATATCCGCAAAGCTACTGATCTGACTTACCTTTGCAGACCCTTGAATCTGGAAGTGATGCATGATGGGCCTTTTGTTGATATAATACTTCCACACCAAAACATGCTTGCATTTTATTATTTCCAGTTCAGCAAGAGATCCAGAGGGCAGCTGAGGAAATCTGGCTCCGGCTTCTTTCTAGGAGAAGAAAGGATTTAGAGGATGCATATAAAACCTCTTTATTTAAAGAGAAAGGCGATGGAGAAGAGACAATGAAGATGGCTGATGTAGCTCCTCTTTGGGAAGAGGTCATGAGGAAGACCTGGCAGGCCTTTCTAGGTCTCTGCTCTCAAAGTATATGAAGTCTTTAACGGAAGTGGTTTCACCGCACGGCCCTTGGCCTTTGGGGAGATGGGTCTGCTCAGGAACTATTATTAACCATGATTCATGCTACCGAGTGAGAGGTTGACAGGTCCCATCATGATCTAAGCTTCTTAATTCATTTGGTGGACTATAACTGGGGAAGACAGATGGGGTTCATAGATGTCGGAAACACCATATAGCTGGACACAATGGACACAATCTTGCTAGACAGCAGAATGAGTCTTATAGATTGCTCTTTGGAAAAACAAATATCCAGGACAGAGGAAAACGGAACTGGCAGCCACCGGCTGTGATGCCAGCTTTGCCCTGGGCCTTGCTAAGGCTGGGCCCTTTGGGGGATAACATTGAGGTGGCATAGATGGTCAGGAATAGAGGTTGTGTGGCACCTAAAGCGGCACAACAAAACATTAACTGCGTTTGTTGCTCCTTTCCTCTCTGTGCTTCCAGCATCAGAAAAGAAAAACTCCCAGAGCAAAATTCTCATCAATGCATCCAGCAAGACGAGTCCTTTGAATGAGAGCCTGACTCCCGGCAGGAACCTGAAACAGGTGATACACAAAACTGGCGTAAACTGCCTTTCCAAATCCCTGTGGGAACCTCAGATGCCAAAAAAAGCACACACACACACACACACAAAAGAGTGCAGGGTAATATCTTGAGCTTCCCGACTTGAAGTCCTAGTCCTGCTCTACTTGCTGACATGCAATGTGGCCCAAATAACCTTTTTTCCCTCCCGGGAGTGCAAAGTACAGCAAAGGGTTGATGGACAAACTCAAGGCTGGTTTCGTAGCTGCTTTTGTTGGCTGAGAAAGAGATTCAGCCTAAGTAACTTCTTTCCAGGTGTGATGGGAATGCACGTTACTGTTCAATGCTGGCACCATCTATTTGCCTTGGGGTCTGTTTAATTATTTCTTAAAATTAATTTTGATTATTACAGCTGATTACACATCAGTGAGCAAAGTAATTGATATTTGTTAATGTATCCCAAGGAACATTTTGTACAACTTGTATTTGCTGTTGAAGGTTAAAGACTATTATTGGTTTTTCCCTAAATGTGCCCACATCATTAGTTCTCGTAGTAGGAAAAGATGCCATCTGGAAAAGGCTGAGTAGACGCATTATTCAGGCACAAGTGCATGAAATTGAGGTTTCTGCATCTTCTGTCTTTCTTTTCTAAAAAGAAGAGGCTTGTAATTAAAGGAGAAGCTGGATTACAGGGGAACATTACTCATTTTGTGTTGTTTTCGGTAATGTCAGCAACTGACGCTTCAAGATCTGATAGACGCTTCCCTGTAGTGTGACATGCAACTGAGCCTCCAACTCTTGGCTCACTTTCTGCTCCAGGCAATTATATTTTTTCCCCGTGCTTTTCAAGGAAATTAGTGTACAGCTGGCTAAATGACTGATAGGAGATCTCTGGGACTTCCGGATCCAGAGACAGACAGAAGGATATATTCTTTATAGCTCTGGGGCACCCGAGGGTTTTTTTTTCTGAGCACCTTGGAAAGAAAAGAAATCCACAGTGCGGATGATTTATATTTCCGCCCCCTCCTAGATAGTTTTGTTTTTCCACTCGGCCTTCTCACTAAAGGACATTGGCAATAATAAGCAAGCCAGGTACAGAGAGGAAGACAGGAGGAAGATCTGAGCCTTTTTGGAGCCTTAGCAGATCAGCCCTGGCCAAAGCTTCTTTTAGGAAATTAATCTGGCGTGCTGCCAAGGGTCTTTGGAGGGCCTTGTCACCTGCTGCTTTGCTTCCCCAAACTCGGTCCGTATGGAGACAGTGGGGAGAGGAAGCAGATGATGGAGGTCCAGGCAGACAGAGGTCAGAGGCTGACTTCCAGGGCTAGGAACTGTACAGCAGCTGAGCGGTAAAACGGGGCCACTCCTACAAAATCCATGGCCAAGTTTATTGCCTTTTCATATTTTTCTTAATCCAAGCAAGTATCGTTGATCCTATCCCAGAAACATTCCCAATTAGAGGTTTGGTGCCTTTTGGCCACCCGTGCCTTTGTTAGGCATCCCCTGGAATAGATCTCAGGGGACCAACATAGAGGGAAGTCAGCCATAGTACCCATAAGATCGTGTTTTTTAAAAAGAGATAACCCTTTATTAAAATCAATATATGGATCTTTTAATTAGAAGATATTTGAAAATATCTGACCCTGAAGAACGAATCGGTTTGTATCCAAGGCTGAGCAGATGTGGCCTCACATCTGACTTTTCAACTGGAGGGGTTGGAAGTGGTCTTGCCCTCAGAGAGACTGGTCTTCTGCCCCCAATTTCTGTTTCTGCTTTCAACTGGAGGTTTTCCTTTTGGCTTTGCCTCTTTCTGGCCAAAAGACATGACTTTGCCATGACCTTCCCTCACTTTGGACCAAAAGCTTCCTCTCAGTAGAAAGAAAGGCCTTTCCACTGACATGTCTGAATCACACCTTCTCCCTCCCGATGTGGAAATAATTTGCCCCCAGGAGAAATTTTCATAAAGTTTCTTCGTTCACTAGTACAACCCTCAACATGGAGTATTTTCTTACAGCTCAAACATTCAGCTATTCTCCCCTCTGGCAAACAGAAACATGGACTTCAAAGAGCAAAATGTCCAAATTTACCTTTAAAAACAAACCGTATTGATTTCCCCAAACTGAAAAGGGGAAATAGTTGTTTTTACAATCTAAGCAGAAGTTCTTGTACATATAGCTAATAATTTTCTGCTGAGTTGCAAAGACGTCGTAACTTTTAACCATTTCTTCTGCATACATGTTTTTAGGTGTCTGCCTTAATATTTATGTCCATCCCTTTGCTTTTTAACACAACACCTAGTGAAAGGCTGCCTGAGTGTCATAGTCGGGCAAGTCTCCCCTGGGTCTATTTGACCCAGATAGATCAAAGGAAGTTGAGGCAACACAATTCACAGTCACATCTACCTGCAACTCATTTATTTGGTTTGGCTTGGTTTGGCCAAAATATGGTGTCTGTGACTGTTGTGTACTGCGTTTTGAAGGAAGCATATAATGCTTCTGTGACATATGTGTAGTGCCTTCCTAGACGTATTTGGTAAAAGTCGATTGTTCTGAGCTCACAAGAATTTCCAGTGGCTGCTTTAGGAAGTTATCCGTCCAGATGTGAGTTTTGCCTGTCATCCTTTTCACAGCCAGTGCTTCACCAGTATGTGGAGTGCACAATGTCAACATCCTTTTCAAATCTCTTATCATAATGCCATGTGTATTATTTCGATTTCAAGAGACCAAACAAGCAAATTTATAATTAATTATATTTCTGCTAATCATTTGTGTAACATCTTTATCTTCATAATAGAAAGATAATTAACACCACTGATTATCTAATTAAATTCATTAAGCATCTACCGACAGTGCTCTATGAAGTTGACATTATGTTCCACTGTCAACAAATGCTTTGATTTCTTGGGAAGTAATTAAAATGTAAATTAGCATGCTATTAAATACACAGGGGGACTTTTGATTCTGATATTCATTTCAGAACTGCTCATGGCAACCCATTTTTTCTTTCAGTGCAACCAGACAATTTGCTTGTAATGATGTATATTAACTTTTTTCCCACTGCAACATGAATATCTTTTTTGATATCTACCGTAGTTCTCAGCCAGAGTAGAAATGACATTTCTTTAAAACTGCTGTTTTGCTGGTAAATCTGGGTGATTTTTGTCAATGCAGGAAGAGCTTTTCTGTTTGCATTACCAGAGCTTACATCAGACCACAGAGTGCCACCGATAACACTAAGGATATCATTGCATTTTCATTTCTTCAACAAAAAGAGAACATTTGTTTCTTCTGCTGCAAATCTTGGAAGCCAAAGAACTATGCCAGTTGCTTTATTATATCCTGGCATGGATCTCAAAATTTGACACTGCTGTGGAACAAATTCTTTCTACTTTTTTTACATTCTATTCTTGCTGAAATATGCTAATATGCTAATGCTGCCATCTTGAATTTGGGTTCCTGCTGCCACCTTTCAGCCCCATCTTCTGGCAGTCTTAGTTCCTCTTTCTTTGGTTCTGCCTCTTTCCCGATTCTACTTAACCATCAACTGGTGGAAGGGCCTGCCTGCAGAAGTTGTGGGTGTTCCATCACTGGAGGTTTGAAAAAAGAGATTGGACAGCCATTTCTATGAAATGCTATAAGGTCTCATTCCTGAGCAGGGCTACAAGTCCTCCAACTCTGTTATCTGTTATCCTTTTTCTTTCTTCCTTTTTTTCATTTTCTACCTTCTGGTCTTCTTTATTTCCCCTCCCCTTCTTTGATCTTTTTTCTTTTCTTTTCTTTTTCTTTTCTATCTGTGCCATCACTGTCTTGGAAGCACAGCTCCCCCCCCCCCCTTGTTAAATGACCGGTTCTCCCAGACTGTCAAGGTTGGGGGCCTTCAAAAGGTTGGTCTTTGACAGAAAAGATTGCAAGATTCTCACCTCAAGACTCCTTAGCACAATTTCACAGAAACTTCTGTAAAAAAGAAGGGAGGCGGCTTATGCTTATACATCAACAACAGCTGGTCTCAGGATATAACTATAATGTATAAATTCTATGACGAAAACCTAGAGACATTAATTATCAACTGCAAACCATATTATTTGCCTCGTGAATTTTCCTCATTTCTTCTAATTGCTGTTTATGTCCCACCACAAGCCTGTGTAAACAAGGCATTAGAACTCTAGCTGACCAAATTATGGAGGCTGAAGCCAAATACCCCAATTCACTGGCCATTATTTTGGGAGATCTAAACAAGGCAAACTTAAGGAAAGAGCTACCAAAATACTTTCAGCACGTCAATTGTCCCACTAGAGGCAAGAATACTTTAGACCATTGCTACACAACACTAAAAGATGCTTATCGGTCTTTACCACGAGCAGCTGTAGGACACTCTGATTATTACATGATTCACCTTGTACCTGCTTACAGGCAAAGACTTAAAACCACAAAACCAACAATTAAATCAGTGAAGACTTAGACTGAGGAGGCAAAGTTAAAGCTACAGGCTTGCTTTGACTGCACTGATTGGAATATTTTTGAAGATATCTCTGCAGACCTGGATGAACTCACAGATACTGTAATATCATATGTCAGCTTCTGTGAAGACCTATGTGTACCGACCAGGAACTTGCAAATATACAGTAACAACAAATCTTGGTTCACAGCTAAACATAAGCAGCTACGTCATTCCAAAGAGGAAGCCTACAGAAAAAGTGATAAAAATGCTGTACAATCAGGCTAGAAATGTATTAACAAGAGAGATCAGAGCAGCAAAAAGAAGCTACTCTGAAAAGGTAAGAATCAGTTCTCAACAAATGAACCAGAAAACAAGTGGAAAACTCTGAAAAATATCACCAGCTACGGCAAACCTCCTTCTCAGGCTGAAGGAAATCAACAACTGGCAGATGACCTGAACATGTTTTACTGCAGGTTTGAAAGGAAACTATAGCCACCTATCTCCACAACCCCCATCTCAGACACACCAACAACAGCCAAGCCTCTTACAACTGACCCCATCTCATTGAGTTTACAACCCCTAGTGATCACAGAAAAGGAAGTGCAAGACCTATTTCACAGACAAAAGCCAGGAAAAGCTCCAGGCCCAGACAAGATAACTCCTTCTTGCTTAAAAGTCTGTGCTGACCAATTGGCCTCCATCTTCACCCATATCTTCAATAAATAGCTAGAGATGTGTTATGTTCCTTCTTGCTTCAAACGCTCTACTATCATCCCAGTGCCGAAGAAGCCCACCATCAAGGAACTGAATGACTACAGACCAGTTGCTCTAACATCTGTAGTCATGAAAACTTTTGAAAGGCTAGTGCTGTCCCACTTGAAAACCATCATGGATCTGCTGTTAGACTCCTTGCAATTTGCATACTGAACAAATAGATCAACAGATGATGCTGTTAATATGGCTCTGCACTACATCCTACAACATCTTGAATCTCCAAAGACCTACTCATGGGTCCTCTTTGTAGACTTTAGTTCAGGATTCAATACCATCATTCCAGACACTCTTCTAACTAAGGTAAACCAGCTACAAGTACCTGAACGCACTTGTAAGTGGATCATAAGCTTCCTAACAAACAGGAAGCAGCAGGTGAAGCTAAGCAGAATTACATCAGATACCTATACAATTAGCAAAGGGCCCCCCAAGGCTGTGTGCTCTCTCCACTTCTCTTCTCTCTGTATACCAATGACTGCATCTCTAACGATCCATCTGTTAAACTACTGAAGTTCACAGATGACACAACAGTGTTCGGTCTCATTCGAGACAATAATGAATCTGCATACAGACGGGAGGTTGAACAACTAGCCTCATGCGACCGGAACAATCTGGAACTGAACACACTCAAAACTGTAGAAATGGTGGTAGACTTTAGGAGAAACCCTTCCATACTTCCACCTCTCACAATATTAGACAACACAGTATCAACAGTAGAGACTTTCAAATTTCTAGGTTCTACCATATCGCAAGATCTAAAATGGGGAGCTAATATCAAAAATGTCATCGAAAAAGCACAACAAAGAATGTTCTTTCTGCGCCAACTCAGAAAGCTCAAACTGCCCAAGGAGCTGCTGATCCAGTTCTACAGAGGAATTATTGAGTCTGTCATCTGCACCTCTATAACTGTCTGGTTTGGTTCTGCAACCCAACACGACAGACACAGACTTCAGAGGATCATTAGAACTGCAGAAAAACCAACCTGCCTTCCATTGAGGACCTGTATTCTGCACGAGTCAAAAAGGGGGCTGTGAAAATATTTACAGACCCCTCACATTCTGGACATAAACTGTTTCAACTTGTACCCTCAAAATGACACTGTAGAACACTGAACACCAGAACAACTAGACACAAGAACAGGTTTTTCCCTAATGCCATCACTCTGCTAAACACATAATTCCCTCAACACTGTCGAACTATTTACTGTCTGCACTACTATTAATCTCATCATTCCCACCACCCTTCTCCTTCCACTTATGACTGTATAACTGTAATTTTGTTATTTGTATCCTTACGATTTCTATTGAGATTATTTCCTGATTGCTTATTTGTACCCTATGACTATCATTTAGTGTTGTACTTTATGATTCTTGATGAACGTATCTTCCATGTGTGTCCAATCACACTTGGCCAATAAAAAATTCTATTTTATTCTATTAAAACTAGTTTAAATTTTACTCATCAAATGTAAAGCACAAGTGTTTTGTTACAGACATCAATTTATTAATATTTTTTGTTTTAAATCAGGATTTTACATCATATTTAGAAAAATGCAGGAGAACTGGGCAAGAACTCTATGCGGTTTTATGCAAGGATCACGTTGAGGTAAGAAACGAAAAAGTCACCTTGGCAGGGAAAACAAAACATGGTTGGACGCATCAAAGAAAAGAGAGGAGATTGTTTTATTGGTTGATTGATTACATTGATTGCATTTATACCTGCAACCATCGCGAGACTCTGAGAAATTTACGTTAGTAAAAACGGAGAAGTAAAGAAAACAGTAAGATTGAGAAAAGAACTCATAGTTCTAAAATCATTATTACGCTCATTCAGTGGAGTTGTCATGCAACAAATTCCCCTGAATCCTTATTCTCTTCCTGGTCTTTTGTAAAGCAAACATTATCTAAGCAGGGAGATTCCTCTTCATTTTGAGTGACTTTGTTTCACTTGCAGACAGAGATTTAAGGGGTGAAGCAGAACTTTTTGCAGTGCAATTTCCCTGCCAACAGCTGGTCTTCTGATCAAGGTTTCAGCCAATCACTGAGTCGGTGATCTATTCCATGCTCATTTGTCCTTCTGTGACTTTCTTCCCATTGTATTCCTCTCTTTTACAAAATACTATTTTAATTTTGTTTCTGCAAACCTTTGGGTCCCCAAATGCATTAATATCTGCATTTGCTTCTCTGTGACACTTGTATAACAGTGAGATAGCAGCAGTCACTACCTGAATTTGCTTCTAGTAGGGGATTTAATATTTATCTGCTTAAAATAGAGTGAAGTGATGGAGTTATTGCTCTCAAAGTAACTACAGGAAAAAGTACTTCCTCACTGAATGAGCTAAGAGGATTTGACACGCTCGATGTCCCATTCTGCCTGGGTGAAGTTTTGTAGAGCAAAGTACTAAATACAGTCATCTCTACTACTTTCAATTTACTTAGTTTCAGTTGAATTTAAATAAAATCAAGGGCAGTTTATGGGTCCTGATAATCCTTCAAAAGCAATAGGCCTCCCTCGGTCCCAAAGGAAGTGTCAGTTCCTGCCTTCTCACAGAAAGAATTCCACCCTAGGGGTCGTGTGGTTAAGGCTGCTGGGCTAGAGGCAGGAAAAGCGATGTCCAAGTCCATCCTTAGCTACAGGGTGATTTTGAGTTTTCCTCTCAGCCCAACCTGCCTCTTGAGGAGAAAAAGTGGAGGAGGAGGAGGAGGAGGGGCACTTGGGGCACCACCTGGAGCCTCTGCAGGTAACTGAGTATTTGCACACATCTAATAAGTAAGGCGCTCCTTTCCTTTCCAAGGCAGAGAGGCAACCTCTGGGTAGGAGTAGGAACAGAGGAGGAGACTTTGCTGTCAGGGCTTCTCTCTCTTTTCCACAGAGGTTGCTGTGCATACACTCGAAGTCTGCCAAAGCCTGGATTGAGCTGGAAGACCGACTTTTTAGGAAGGGAGGCCCGTGGGGGCCTGCGGTAGCTTCTCCTGTCACAAAGTGGGCCCTGGATGCCTACGAAGGCCCTGCTCGCATGAGGAAGAGGATCCGGTTCAAAATCGCCCACCATACAGCGGAACCATTGCAAAACAAGGTAACCTGCTTTCGGGGCAGGACACAAGAAAATAGGATCCCATTTCCTCTTGCCAGGAAAGAGAAAAAGAGGCTGCTTTGTATCATAAAAGAGCTCAACGTCTGTTGTTTAGTCTTCTGAGCTGGCAGGCCGGGAGCTTTGCTACCTGTTGATGATGCTGATATTTGGAAGGAGAAGTGATTACTGCAATTCTTGGTTTGCAACACAAAGGCCCAGGATAACAATGTAGAATTTTAGGCCAAGAAAGGCACAAAACGGACCAGTAAACTGATCCTGTGATGCAGAGCAGTTACCAACAAGAAGAGGGCAGGAAACAGAATTCCATCCATTATGATGTTGCAGGTGACTTAGACACCTGCATGAAGGAAATAAGCTGATGGGATGGCGCAGTGGTTAGAGTGCAGCATTGCAGGCTAGCTCTGCCCATAGCCAGGAGCTCAATCCTGACTGGTTCCAGGTTGACTCAGCCTTTCATCCTTCCGACATCAGTAAAACGAGGACCCAGATTGTTGCGGGCAAGATGCTGACTCTTTAAACCACTTAGAGAGGGGCTGTAAAGCCCCATGAAGTGATATATACTGTAAGTCTACAGTAAGTGCTATTGGCTGCTGGCTGCAGGTGCATCCGAGTCGTTCCCTGTGCAGAAGCGGCCTGGCTCCATCTCAGGATGCCACCTTCTCCATCTTCTGTGCCTTGCAGCTCAAACCGTTTCTTTTTCTAGGCCCAGCAGACACAGAAGGGCGCATCTGCTCCAGCTCGTGTGGAAAATCAAGGTAATGTTCCCGGATGAGAGGCTGGGATGAAACAGAAGATGCTGCCCTGACCACAAGGACCACCCAGGCCTGGCAATCTGTACTAAACCCAATATTTCCAACCCTCACCTTCCCAACTGCTGACGTGTTTTGTAGGAGCAGGCAGCAAACGCCTTGTTTTTAAAAACATTTTTATTTTCATAGGGCAGAGTCCCTAAGCTATGTGATAAAAACAGAGATTATAGTTTCAGTTGAAGAATGGAAAGTTTAGCAGAGGGATCTCCTTGTTCCATGACAATGTGCACATTTTCTGCCTTTTACTTCAATGCAGGTGAACAACCAGCCCTGACTAGACAAGGAGAAGCAGGTCTGGATCAGCTGACTTTTTTTCCTGCCCTTTGTGAACATCTCCATTCAGAGGAACTCTTGGAAGTCTGCGCGGAAAGGAAAATTATCCTCCAGGAATTAGTCCAAAATGAAAAGGTACAAGCAGAAGCAGCACAGCTGGTCCGTCTGGCGCATCTGGTCAGAGCTCTCTCCAGACCCAAAATTCAGCCACTTCCATGTTCTCCTGTTGCAAAATGAGGGGGCAGGCGGGAGGGTCCCCCACCCCATTCCAGTTGGTAGGGAAACTGTTCATCAGGAAAGCAGCCTTACTTCACCCACTCAAGGCAGCCCGTTTTTGCAGCTTTTTATGGTTAGGATTAATTAACTTTGCAACTGACTCTGCTATTGAAGAAAAGCAAGGACATTATTTTAGTATGAATAAGGCTACATGATAGAAGGAAGGCCCTTTAGAAATGAGTATTTCTCAGTCCATGAGGCTTAATTTTTTTATTGGTAAAATATTGAGCACTGGAGACAAAGTTAGGACGGCCTCGCTGTTCAGGTGCATCGCCATCTTCCCTGTTTAGGTGACCTGCCAGCTGTCTGTGGTGGTGATGGATGGACACGTAGCGTCGGAAGGGGCGCTTCTCCTTGGCCGCGACCACCTCTATGTCTGCAAGCACTTCACCCTCTCCCACCTGGGGGAGGTTTATTGCACGAGCCATTGCTTGTCCTGGTGAGTCGTTCCCTACCTGAGCGGCACTTGGGGCTGCCCAGCCTATTGCTGGCTACTGCCAAAACAGGCCCTGTCCACATGGGGCCAGATCCCAGTTCTCCCCGTTTGTAATGGGAAGGGGCAGAGGAAAGAGCCCCTGCCAAAGTAGAGAGAAGAGTCCCGAGTTCAGGCAGAACTGTAACCTGAGAACATGTGAGGAGGTTTCTTATTCTGGTTTACTCTGAAGGGCTGACATACATGCAGAAACGAAACACATCTGGGTGGAAAAAAAACTAAGAGGTACAAGTGTCAAGTATAATCGAAAGATGATCCTAATTTAAGTCCTCACACCACAGTCTGTGTGGATATTTCTACCACCAAAAGGTGCAAGATCTTGCAATCCCAATTACGGAGGGAGGGAGGGAGGGAGGGAGGGAGGGAGGGAGATTTTCTCTCCCCCCAGTCCCATTTACTTCTGTTTGATTCATTGCAATTCACCAGGACCTGAGCACCAGGTCTCTCATCTTGCTACCATGTTTCCCGGAGAGAGGTGGCTTTACATCCAGAGAGGGAAAGGAGATGCTGACCTCCCCCTCCCCCCCACCTGGCTCTCCCCAAGTCCCAAAGGGGACAGGCTGGCTGAGGCCTCAGGAAAAGGGCTCTTCCTCAGGAGAGCAAAGAAAAAGTGCTAAGGAAAGACGACAATAATACCTTTCCAGCTTCCAGGGCAAATACTGGTGTTTTTTTTCTGACTCAGACTGAGGTGGCCTGGAACAAGTTGTCCTCTGTTAGGTTTTGGGGCAAGGCAGAAGAGGACAATGGCCCTCCTTGTTTGCCACTAGTGGAGTCCAATTAATGATGCCGTGGTTGTTTAATGCACATTTCCCATGGTTGTTTCTAGCATCAAAGAGCCATTCATTTACAACTTGTGCTACACAACGGAGGCCACGGCTGTGGAGCCCACCTGTTCCTGCCATTCCTACAGTGACATTAGGGAGATCCGGCCGATGCGTTTCCTTCAGCAGGTAGGAACCGGCTGTCTCTCTTTGGCCTTTCCTTTGAGTAGGGGACGTCTAATGAAGATACACGAGGTTTTGTATGGATGCTCACAGGTTAGAATGAAAGAAATTGTCAACTATTATATAAATGCACAAGCTGTTAAATGCTTCCTTGGATGGCAAAATTCTGAAATATCTAAATGAATTCCATAGCTGCATTTGAATCGATGTGCTCTAAATCTTCAACTTGGTCAGGGACAGACCAAGAATATTAGCACCAATAAAACATTGAAGTTTAAACATTTTTTTAAAAAACCCAAATTTGTATTCTGTCTGGGTTTTGCCAGGCTAAAGGAAGTGGTTTCTGATTTTGACAGTTCCTGCAAGCTTGAGTCTTCCTGTCAGTGAGATGTTTTAAGCAATAGCAGAACTGGAATCGCACAGATGAGTAAGCTCAACAGATGCTATTGTTCTTTAAGCAGAAACCTTATAAGGTTTTCAACTTCAGGATAATCGATTGACTGCCTGAGTGGGGAGGGGTGGTGCTGTTAACCCGCAGCAGGAATGTGCCAGTGGTTCTGAGCCAGGAACCCTTTGGCCTTTGGGTGATGCCTGCCAGAGGCCATGCTCCAAAAAACAGTAGCTAAGCCCAGGAAACAATCCTTTCAGTCATTCAAAACAAACGCCTTTCATAGACATACTCGCTAGTCGTATCCTTAAATGTAAAGTTCAGGGCCAATTTTTGAAGATGCCTGGAGGACAAGCTTTATGTAGCTGTCTGATCTGCACTCCTGACAATGAATCCTAGGGACAGCAGCACGGGGATCCCGAGTTCCCTGGATCTAATCCGCTTGGCTAGGTGATTGCCATTGAAGTCACTTAGAGAAAGAAGCATTTTCTCCTTCCTCTTGCAAGCTGCCCAGGGCCCATTTGGTTTGTCTTCACAGGAGACAGCACTGGAGATCTTCTTAAACAATGGCTATTCCGTTTTCCTTGTATTCCACAACAACGACAGGAAAAGGTTCTTGACAAGGTACCTTTTGCAGAAGCTATGAAGAAGCTTTGCTTCCTGTCTGGTCCCAAGGTGTTTTCTTCAAGAGTTCGGTTGCCCCATCACCAGCCTTTGCTCATTTTTGCATCATTATTAAACATTCTACAAAGGCACACCGATTCATCTACTTGGTCTAGCCATATTAATATAGCAGGTAGATTTGTAGACCTGTGTTTCTCTTATATCTGCAGAATATTAAAATAGACAATCGCTAAGCCCAAACCCATTCTGGCCTTAGTCGAGTAGGAATGAGCCTAGCAACTCGGCTTCGTGCCTTTGCCAGGCAAAATCTGGCAGGCTTGATGAATTGTTTTTTCTGACCTTGTTAGAGCCACGAAAAACACTAAAACAACCGTGAGATATGAAAAATCAAGTGGACCTAAGAAATAAATAACTCTTGAAGAAAAGACCAATTATATTATCGTTTCTTAATTGTTTCTAACCCAATAGATTTCTGGAAAGAGATTATTTAAGAAGGTTGAGGCCTGCTTATCAACAGATGCACTTTCTGTAGACTAAATATAATGGGACCAAATTCAGTTTTAAAAAGGACCAGATTGCGCTGTAAAAAAAATAAATCCCGGGGGTAAATACTCCCCACCCACCAATGCATCCCTGGCCAGGCCAGGCGAGAGGGGGCCCCTTCAGAAGGACGAGGAGGTTGGCCGTTGCTCCATTCAAAATTCCTCCCCTCCCCGGGTCCCTCCTGATCACATGACCCAAAATGGGACCTAGGCAACCTTGGAGGGTCTCCCAGGTAAGCAGCCCCACAGATGCACCCAGGTGCCACCTAAGCAGCATAAGAGGTAGACAGCTCCTGGATGAAGGCTGATGAAGGAGGGGGTGGGGTCGATCCCCAAGGACGCCTCCTGCAGGCTTTCCCCACCTTGTTTACTTTGGCATATGTGGGTAGGGGAGGGGGCTGTATATTTGTGCGCTCTATTTAGAAATAGCATCCCCAAAGTGGCTTCAATCCTATCAGTGGGTGGCAATTACAGTGTATGTCCATCACAAATCCACAGAAGCTTTCAGAATAAATTGTCTAAAGCTCTCGCCTGTCAGAGGAATAAAGTTAACTATTTTTTCCCCTCAGATTTTGTTCAGTGAAATCAAAAGGCACCGCAGATGAGGCTACTAATATAAGGTATTTTTGCATGTCCTAATATATAAGAAAACTAATTAAAACTAATTAATTAATTAAACGTTATAGTCGTTTGTATTAGCACTTGCCTGACATTTACCTCAGAAATACTGGATTCCAACTTTTGGGGACAGATGCTTGCAATCATTTTTACTGCAGTTGTTAAGTGAATCACATGATCATTAAGTGAATCTGGCTTCCCCAATTGACTTTGCTTGTTGGAAGAGCCAGCTGAAAGGTCACAAATCGTGATCACGTGACTGCAAGACACAACCGTTGTAAATGTGAGCCAGTTGCCAAGTGCCTGAATTGCCATCACAGGACTCTGGGGTGTGTGTGTGTGTGTGTGTGTGTGTGTGTGTGTGTGTGTGTGCGTAGCAACAATTATAACTTCAAGGGCAGGTTTTAAGTCCCTTTTTCCAAGGCCATAGTACCTTTGAAGCACAATTAAATAAACAGTCATAAGTCGAGGACTGCCTGTACAGGTATAAAGTAAATTGATGTGCATTCTCAGGTGCTAGCCTGCTCTTCAGATTTTGTTCTTCCATTACCATTTATTATTTGGACATATTAAAATAATACTTGAATAACAAATGAGGGGATTTCCAGTTAATGGAGGAAGCGGATGAGTGCAGAGCAGGTGGAAGCATCTAAAGAAGGAACCAAAAGATGTTTCTTTCCAAACAGAAGATTTCTGGCCTATTGTCATTTAGAGTCTTATGTAGCTGCAGAAGACAGAGAACATAAACGGTTTCAATTGGAGCTGATTACATTTCTCCTTTTTTATTTTATTTTTTTAAATAAGTGCTAAACGCAGTATTACAGTAACAAAAATATATGGATATTCCAAGAAGAAAGTTCGGTGAAGAGAATTACCACATTTCCAATGTTGTTCATTTCTTAAATCAGCCTTTCATGGTCCCAGATACTTCAAAATCCTTTACTATATACTACATCTAAATCCTATCACTCCATACATCCTTGGAGCTTTAGGCTCTGTCTTAATTCCAGCTATTTTGTTTGCCTTTGACCCTTGGCAACATCTGAGCAAACCCCTGCAGTTTTCAGAGCAACATTTTGGGAAGTCATTTGCCTTCTCCCTCCTATGGTCCAGAGGGAGGGTCTGGCCCAAGGAGATCCTGCTGGTATGTGCCTCTCGCTCTCCTGGCCCCTTTAACTACTACACTCAACTGGGTCTCTGGCTTTAGCTATTAAGAACAGCAAATCCACACTGTTTTGCTTTATTCTTGGAAACCTGAGCGTTAGAAGCATTTTTGGATTCAAAGTGTATGGTTTACTTAAGATTTTTCTCCCTTCCCTTCCCTTCCCTTCCCTTCCCTTCCCTTCCCTTCCATCTAATCTAATCTAATCTAATCTAATCTAATCTAATCTAATCTCAGGAACATAGTCTGCATTTGCTTTTCAACAAGTACGCAAAAGACTTAACAGAACATAGAAAGCAGGATGCAAGTAAAAAGTAGAAGCATTATATTAAAACTAAAATAATTTCCCAGCCAAATGTGAGAGGCTTGGAGGAGGCAAGGGAGGAAAAGCAAACACATCTCAAAGCCTTGGGGAAGCTCAGGAGAAGGTCATACTAGAGAGATGGGCTTCTGAAGAGCCCTTCCTGCCAATCTTAACAATTAGCTAGGTCTACAACATGACATCCTAAGCCATTTAGGGCTTCCAGTGTTAGTATCTTAAACTGACAGTACAGAGATAATAGCATTCCTGTATTTGCACTACTTAGCAGACAAATTTGTAAAATTATTGGCTGTAGATTTAATTTATGTTTGCCTCTTTAAAAGGTTTTGGGAAACTATACATTCATCCTAGCACAGAAATTCATTGCTCCTTGAGTGATTGTTACATTCCAATTTTTGCCCTGTGCTCAGCGTCTTCTTTTGCCCCAGAAAGCCCCATGCTGAAGCAGCATCCCTGGTATGTGGGGAAGGAGTGCCTCATGTGTTTTGGAACTCCTTGGCTGCTCCTTTGAGAGGATATTCTGTGGGGACATGCTCTGTGCAGAGGTGGCTTGGTTTTTATAGAAGATGATCGAATGTCCTGCATATAGTAAATGTGACTCGGAATCATGCATGTCCATATCAATAATCCATGATGTTCTTTTTACTAGTTCTCATATGCACATGAGACAGCATGCAAGGACTAAATGCTAGGCATCTGAGAGCTGGCACATTGTTGCTTTCAGAGAAGAGTTTTGTTGCTACCTAATAAACCACAGGCCAGGTGTTCCCAACCTTTTCTATACCCCGCACCCGTAGAACGCTTCTGATATATTCTTGAACCCCTTAAAAAAATAATTATATGCATATAATTATACATATACACCAGTGGTGGGTTCCTCCCGGTTCGGCCCGGTTCTCCCGAGCCGGTAGCGGTGATGATATGACGTACCGAACCGGTTCTGCCTCCCCATGCCTCCCCCGTGACCCACATTATTCTTACCTTTTATTTGGCCCCACCCCTAATCTACTGTTGCCTCCTGAGTCCCAGCTGATGGCTAGAGGGAAAAAAACTGTTTAAACTCTTGCTGTGGGGCTTCAAAGGGCCGCCCTACAGCTGATCAGTGTTAAAAGAAAACAAATGAGTAGACCAGTACCTGCAAAAATATATGAGTAGATCAGTGCCTGCAAAAATAAATGGGTAGACCAGTGCCTGCAAAAATACATGAGTAGATCGGTACAGCTCTGCAAGCAGTTAAAAGCCTGGTAGACCAATACCTCTGCTAAATCCTAAAGAATTGTCACATGACCATCAAGCTATGCCCATAAAATAAGCCATGCCCACAGAACCAGTAGTAAAAAAATTTAGAACCCACCCCTGATATACACTATAATTTTGAAACTTCTAAACCCAAGTTTTCGCACTCCTTGGAATATCGTCTCGCACTCCCAGTCGGGAACCCCTTCCCTAGGCCTATGTGAAATGGCTCAACAGGAGTAGAGATTAGGAATGACCTGGGTGGAAATATGGTAGAACCGAGGCAAAAGGGGCTGAAACTTTTTCAAGTCCAGAACAACATGATAACACTTTGAAGCAGCTCTAGCAGACATGTCGTGAATTGGCTAAACTACAAGGAGGAGAAACAGCACAACTAGATTTTTGATATTCTATTATGGCCAATCTCAAAATGTAGTTTTAGCCTTCTTGTGGAGTTGTTTCCCTGGTCTGGTGTACCTAGGGGGACTGACCATAGGGACTGCCCAGTATGTAATAGTGGCAGCATAACCCAAGAATCCTCACAACTACTCACACAACAAATGTGCAACATATACCAGGAGCTCTGGTGGCTCAGCAGACTAATTAACATCCACTTACATCTGCTGCCTGCAATTACTGCAAATTCAAATCTCCCCAGGCTCAAGGTTGACTCAGCCTTCCATCCTTTCTAAGGTAGGTAAAATGAGGACCCAGTTTGTGGGGGCAATAAGCTGACTTTGTATAAATATACAAAAGGATGAAGGCTATTGCTTGGCGCATTGTGGGTCGCCCTGAGTCTCCGGAGAAAGGCGGCATATAAATCAAATTAAATAAATAAAAATTAATTTCCATAACCATAAAAGTTGGAGAGTTACCTTCTGCACACCAAAGTCATGTGACTCAAATATGGGAGGGGGCATCACTGGTCCATCTTTATAACCTGATTGCTGTCTTAGGCCCCAACCTTTAAACCTCTTTTGTTCTGCTTGCAATGAAGGTTTTGTGTCCTAGCCAACGTGTTTAAATGCTAGAGAAAGAACTCATTTGGAAATTCTCAATGTACTAATTCATCTGACACTCTAAGATACAGAAAAACTGCAAAACTCCATTATGGATTGAGCTCAGGCATAAAATAGGACAATTTAAATAGTAATTTCCGTATGCAATTACCAAGGTTGCCAGCATTAACTCTTACAAGCACAAGGCAAGAAAAGGCATAGTGCCACATCCAGGAATATTTCAATGATTGATGTGATGCTAAAGGCTCACAATCAAAGGGCTACCGAAATACTCTTGTCAAGTAAAATTCAAAATGGAGATTTTTCCTTAGGCCAAATATCTAAAAAAAATTTGAAAGGAGCCAAAATAATTGCAATTGTTGTTCACTATGTTGAGATGCAAGATGTGATCTGTTGGCAAGAGAGACATATGCTGGAGCAAGTAGCCTGGTTGCTCTCTAATGATCCTTGGGCCCTGACTGGATTGAGCCAAGAGCAAGAATTGTCAGAAGAATGAATTTCAGCCCTCTGTGATTTTGCTAGCTCAGGCTCTCTGGCTCCTAAATATTGGTAGTGTTGGAAAGGTTTGGGACCTAGAGGACAATCCTTGGCCCTTCTTCCCAAGCTCCATCTGGAACTGGAGAGGGAAATTAGCCTGGTTCTAAAATGCAGAGTTGCCCCTTCCCTTTGGTGTTGGTAGCATCCTGCCTGCAACCATCTCGGGAACGTCCCTGAGAACTAGAAGAGAGGATGTCTCCAGCACTGGGATACCTTGGGATACCTCTTGTGCCTGCTACCCAAAGGCTCAGCCCACCTCTGTTGGATCAGAAGAAGGAATGGGAGGTCTTCACTGCAGCTATAGTACATATTGGAAGGTCATGAGGTCTGCTTCCTGGGGCAAGCTGGACAGAAGCTGGGGATAACAGATTTTAGAGTCTGATCTCTTGCTGTGGGGATGTGGGGATCCACGTGTGGTGGATTGAGACGTGTCTATGAGAGTCATAGAGGTATATGTGACCCAGAGCTGTTTTATTAGTTGGGATCGTTCCTAAGGAAGGGAGGTGAAGTCACTCCATTGGGCCACATACCTCCCTCCGCACTGCTGAGTCGTTAGGGTGGGGATGGGCCTGCCGCCCTCTTCACCTCCACTCGGCTTGGTTCTCCTTTGCCAGGGAGTTTGGGGTCATGAGGCTTGAAAAGTTTGGCTTTCTGAGGGGGGCAGGCACCGTGTTCTTCAGCTTGTTGAGCTTGTCCCTCTCTTCTTGACATTTCCTCAAGCACGGGGGGCAAAGGTCTTTCTCTTCTACCAAATAGAGTGTCTCAAGGCGTTTGATGTTATCAATAAAGATTTCCTCTTCGGTGGGTCCAGGAAAGGGGTTCCTCTTGGCGTTTAGCTTCTTCAGTTTAGGGAGCTTTGCGATGCTGTTCGGGATCAGTGTCAGCAGATTATCAAATACCCCAACTTCCTGGAGCTCCTTCAAAGCTCCCAGGGTGGTTGGGAGGTTGTCGATGTGGTTGAGGCCAATATTAAGATTTCGCAGGTTCTTGAGCTGGTTGAGCTCCATGGGCAAGCTCCGGGCGGTGAGCTTGTTGTTGGAGAGATTCAAGAAAATGAGGTTCTGTAGGTTCCCTATAGTTTCTGGCAGCTTATCGATCTGGTTGCTATGCAAGTCCAGCCAGCGCAGGTTCTGGAATTTATCGATCGCCTCCGGGATTTTCTTAATCATGTTTCTGCTGAGGTCCAGCTCATCGATGTCCTCCAATTTTAGGATGCACCTGGGGAACGTCGTGATGCCCATCTTGCTCAGGTCAAGGCGGCGCTTCCCATCAAAGGTGATCTTTATGCAGGTCTTGGCGACCTTCAAGGTGACCTTTTTCCCCTTGGGGGGTTTTGCTCCTCCCTTGGCCATCCCTCTCACTGAAAACACAGCAGCTCAGGGGGCATGAAAAGGTGCTCCGTTGAAATCAGCAGGTGGTACTTGATGTTGAACCCTAAAAGCACACAAAGACACGCAGGCACAGAGTTAACTAGGAGGGACAGCTCCCATCTGCCATTCTGCAGGGCTGCAACGGGGACAGCGTGGCTCACGCCAAGTTGTTCGGACAAGAATAGAGAGACACCTGTTTTCTCCACCTGTTTGGGGGAAGCTGCTAAAATGGGTTGAATATCAAGATCCTGAAACCTGGTCTTTGATATTGCTTCTCATATAATACTTTTTCTATAAATACATGTTCTGTCATCTGTGTACATAGTTTTCCTCAGAACTAGGCAAGCTTAGGGAAGCAAATATCATCTATAAAGCAACTTTCAAATCTACCTTGTTACTAGGTTCCCGGACACTTTGAAAATATATTATGCATGGATATATATTAGTGTTTCAAAAGAGTTGCTGCAGTGATCTTAATTGGAAAGTGTTTATCATTTCAAAGCTTGGATTGTCATAGAATTAGAATAATATTCTTTTATCCTAAGGAGTAAAAACAAAGGTTGTACAGCCACTAGCAGAGCCTGTGGTTTTAACTGTTCTAGCTTGGAGCTGTTTGGACATGGAATTACAATGGCTGTACAACAGGGGTGGGTTCTACTTACCTTTACTACCGGTTTGCAGTGGGGCTACGCATGCGCAGAAGCATTTTGGTGACGTCGGGGTCGGTGAGTGGGGCCTCCCGCTGGTTTTACTACGCTGGTTTTTCTATAGAACCGGTGCGAACCGGGGTCAACCCACCACAGCTGTACAGCCTCAGGAAGGTAAGATTTATAATTTATAAGGTTCATTCACTGACTACAGCAAAGGAAGGCAATTTGTACCTAACAATATATGAATTAAAATCGTATTCAAATAATTGCTTTTCAATGACACTAATTTGTACATGATAGACAGTCCTCTGACATACTTTAATATCAGATGTTTTCATGCTTAATCTCTGTGATTAAAGCAACAAGTAGAACTGCTCTCAACTTAACCCATGGATTATAGCCAGCCAATAAAAGGATTTTTTTTTTAATTGTAGCAAAAAAAGAGCTAGCCAGTTTGGTATGTTTATACCAAACATTTGAGGAAAACATTATATGCTCCTTTCATTAGACAAATTCAGTGGGAGTGCATACATTTTCCACAGAAAGGAAAAGTACTGGCTCACATAGGTGTCAATCATTCTTTATTTTATATTCCTCCTGTATACACCACAGCAATTCGGGGATGATGGCATGGCTTGGTGGGCATGGCTTGGTGGGCATGGCAGGGGAAGGATACTGCAAAATCCCCATTTCCTCCTGATCAGCTGGGACTTGGGAGGCAGAGAATAGATGGGGGTGGGGCCAGTCAGAATTTTTACTACCAGTTCTCTGAACTATTCAAAATTTCCACTACTGGTTCTCCAGAACTGGTCAGAACCTGCTGAAACCCACCTCTGACTTGGGGAGCAGAGATAGAAGCTTCAAGATTTTCAAGGATTCTTCTTTAGAAACATACTAGATCTTGTTCAAAGTTTATGTGACAGTTTTGCTGGGTCAAAATAAGGTTTCCTTCAAATTGAGACTTGTATCCTAGTGACATCATCACAAATTATGCTATTTTCTCAAAACGTGATCGAAGTGGTTTGGCATTGCCCCCTTCTGGTCACGTTTGGCTTCCTCGTCCAGCCGAGACCCCTGGGACTCGCCGAGCATTCCTTCTCACCCACCTTCTAGTCCTGGGGAGACTAGAGCTGGGCCTGCGCCAGGGGTCATGGGAGGGAGAGGTTTTCCTGCTCAGAGGGGCTCCCCGTCTCCTCTCCCCTTCAGGTGGCCCAGGGTCCCTGGCCTGATCCCTGGTGAGGAACAGGTGAAACTGCTGCCAGATTTTATGGCCCCAGAAACTGGGATGCATCTTGTGAAGACTTGCTATGGGATGAAAATCACCAGACTTAGAGACTTGCTAGGTATGGTATTAGGATAACAGCAAACATGAAGCAGGTGTGGGTATCCCAAGAGGAGGAGAGGGTGGGGCACTTTGACTACTTCTGGCTCGGCTAATTCCTTGCCACGCCTCTCCCTGGTGGTGGCATCAGCAGCACCTACCTGGTCCTCCGGGGTCCCCCAGCCTGCCCCCGATATTTGTGCCTGGGGAAGGCATCGGAAGGAAGCATTTGTGAGGTCACTGGCCAGTGCTGGCAAACCTCACAGGCAGCCACCTCACAATGCATCACCAGGGGCGTCATCTCCTCTGCCTCTCCTTGACTAAGCTGTCCTGCTGTGGGCGATACCCTCGATGAAGGATTCGGAAAAAGTACTCGGAGGAGGATGCCCTAATCCTAATCCCCCCCACAGCCCCCTCATTCTCCTTACCTGGGGCTCCCACAGCCTCCCGCATGAGGATGAGCCAGGCTGCTTGCTGGGATTTCTGTCGCTAAGCAATTCGGTCATGTGATGTCCTGCTTTGTGACTGCATTGCTTAGCGATCCCAATTGCCGCCATAAGGCAAGGACTCCCTGTATGCCCCCCTCCCCTTGCTTGTTCTCATGACAGCTGTCCCCCCCGCATCCCTCTTCCTCCCAAGGCTGCTCTCTCTGCCTTCACCCACTGAATGCCAGGATACCTTGTGCTCGCTCGACCCTCAGCCTGGCTCCTGGAGGCGGGCAGGGCTCTCGGGGGCTCCGAGGGCAGAACAGGTTTCAAGAAGCAGCCCCCCCCCTCCATCCCCCCCAGGGCAAAAGGCCAGGAAGCGCAGGGATGGCTGCCGGCTGTTTGCAAGAGCCCAGGAGGTTCCGGTTGGCTTAGCCCCAACTGATCCAAGCTCCCCACCCCCCCCACCCCCCTGCATTTAATTGTGAGGAGTCAAATCACTGTTTTGATAAATGATTGTTTGTAAAAGAATGTAGATTTGTTTAGAACACACTTCTCCATTAGAAGGCTTTCATTACAAGCGCTTCGGGCTTTTCGGCTACTCATTAATCATGTACGAATCCAGGGACATCCAGGGAGATCAGAGGGAAGCGGTGACTTCCAGTTTGTCTCAATAACCCATTTGAACAACTCATATGGCGGTGTGTGTGTGCGTGTGTGTGTGAGTGTGTCTGGGCCAGGTTCCTCCCTTCACCCCCAAATTTATTCAGAGGAAGTAGAGAGGTGGCGAGGGCATTCTTGGGTCACATTCTGGCCAGGAGATGACTCTTCCTGACTTTACTGAGGAGCAAGTGTTTTATAAGTATTAGAAAATCTTTTTACAAGTGCCCCACTTTGTCTGAAATCTGCTATGGTCTTTTAATCACTCACTTTTTAATCAAAATGAATAAGATGAGCAAAGGGGGTAAGAATTAATCCACCTCCTGTCTCAGGGCTGCTTAGTGTGTTTGGCAGATGTAGATTAGGAGGAAACCACCGGGAGGAGGAATGGAGGAGGTGTGCCAGGCACCCTGTGGCTGAGATCAAAAGAGTCAAGATGCTTTCCAAAAGCAAGATTTCTGAATTGGACAATAAAATACTTGGAATCTCTCCTTTGTAGACTTGGTGTTCCTTTAAATGCTAGCATCCCTAAGCCAGCGTGCAGCCAGGTACTTTCCCTCAAGGCCACATGTGGGCTGTCAAATCCTAAGGCCTGGAGAACTCTTGTCTCCAGGAGCTGGCAAATTTTCCTTTCTCCTTGACGAGGGAAATGCATCAAGTTTGAACCAGAGGGGCCAAGAAAGGCTTAAGAGCAGCTTTCCTAGGGGGACACAGCTGTGAGCAAAACTTCCACGCATCATGATAATCAAGAAGGATTACAGCCCATTGAGTGCACCTGTCTGACCCAAGAGTGAGATCAACCTCCCACCATCCCTTGCAAGATGGCTGCATCTGATAGACTATGATATAGCTGAAAAACTTTACTTATGTAGCTTTACTTCCTAATAACAAGCTGCTTTAAATTAAATGGAGTCTGCAGTTCCCAATCCGGACTTGTAAATTCTACTGTACACAGAGAATCAACAAGAAAACAAGTATTTTTTTTTTAAAAAAGAAACTACATAACATTTAACGGAATTGCACGCCAGCTAAGTTAATACTAGTGGGCCTGGCCTCATGCTTTCTTGGCAAACCCATTTTTCGAGGAATCTTCTCTGATTAATGGGGACTTTCTCTGCCAATGTTTGGAGATAAATCTTTGAACTGCATGGAAAACTCTCATCTGATTTTTGCTGGAATTTTGCAAATTCTAAAACCAAAACCACAATTTTAAACAACTGGCAACCTGCTTGCTTCAAGAGAGGGTGACTTACCCGGTTCCTGTGATATTGTAGTCAGCTGTTGTGATGCCGCCTGTGAAACTTGGTATCTAAGCGACAGGAAATTCCAAGCCCTTGGAGATCACACAACACGGGCCTCGTTTCCAACGCCAGCTCCACCTGCCGGGCCTGGGAAGTCAGCCCATGCCTATTCAGAGAACTGGACTGGCGAATTGGTGCTGCAGCTGTTCCAGAGCGGCCTACAAGAAACTCCACCACAGCTGTGAGATATTGCGCTGCTCTGACAGCAGTGACGCAGCAGAAGAAGGCGCCTTCTCTGGTAGAGAGCCAAGAAGTGCAGCAAGCGTGGTCCTTTGCCTTCCATACAAGCAAAGAGCCACAGGAGGGCCACTGGCTCAGGGTAGGGAGGTGAATGAAATTACTTCTATCCGTGGCTATCTGGCTTCTGCTAGGACCCCTCCCAGTGAGCCCCCACCCTCTGAAAAAGTGATGACATTCTTGTAGGCATTGACCTGTTTGATGCCACGCCACACTGCTGACTCTCATGTACCTGAGGATGGAAAAGCCTTTCCACGCATACCATTGCCAAACCCAACCCCCCCCTCCACTTCTCCCCCATTTGTACTGCATAGATTCACAGGGAATCCTCCCTTAATGAACACAATTAGGACTGGCCATTCTGCTGCTAAGAGACCTGGTCCTTAAGCATGACATCACATGACTACAATGGATTTACTGCAATATTCTTGATAGAGGAGAACATTTGTAGCTCAGGGTTGAACTGAGAGGTTGATTTTCTTGCAAACCTTTCATGACCCAACTAGGCCACATCAGCAGTGCTGGTAGAGAGCGGGGCTTAAACTGACCAAGTTTGCGTCCAGATTTCAGACCCAAACTGGATCAGGCCTTCTTTGAATACCAGATCTCCAATGAAATCAAGGTCGATTTGCACAAATTGGTTGTTGGTCCCATTAGAAAAGGAAATGTGAGTGACACAATGTTTTTTGTTTTTGTTTTTTTACAGAAAACAATCGGGGGAAAAAAAGTCCTTCCTGTTGAAGTGGCAGGTAAAATCTTTTCTTGGTGCTGTTCCACTGAAATCAATCAATCAATCCATTGTCAATTAATTTTTAAAGATTATTTTCTTCACAGTTGAGTGTTCTATAGAGACAGAACTTTATAAAAAGTGCTTCAGTGTCTACATCTGAGCCAGGAAGGATGGTGCCGTTTCTCTATAGGCCTCGTAGTGAAGACTTCTTTATGGAAAACCAGGAAGCAAGCTCGGGAGCCCTCTGGGCCTGGCTAGCAGGAGGAGGAGGTGGAGGAGGGTGTGAGAGCAGTCCTAAAATCTTTGCCTGCTGGTTAGAAACTGCTCTCCGGCCAGATACAGGGTGCTGCCTACTCTTGTATCAAAAGTCCTGAGCAACATTCAAATTAAATGGCTCTGTCTCTCCTGGGCTTGAAGCTACCCTGTTTCCCCCAAAATAAGACATCCCCTGATAATAAGCCCAATTGGACTTTTGAGCGTATGGCACTAAGGCCAAGCGCTTATTTCAGGGTTCAAAAAAAATATAAGACAGGGTCTTATTTTCGGGGAAACACGGTACTTCCAGCACCCATGAAATTTGGCCAACGGGATATCCCAAAAATCTTTGTCCCGAACAAAGTTTTCCTTGTTGGAATACAGTCCTGAGCCAATTTGTTTCTAATTAATCATATTCATATTAAATACTTTCTGGTTGTGAATATCTGCACTCTTCTGCCGTGGCTAACAACTAAGGCAAAATTACCTTGGGATAACTTGGAATGATGGAAAGACCTATTTGGTGGGGGAGGGGGGAGCTTATTTAGAAGCATCTGCTCTCATAGCAGGAGACTTCAATGCTTCAGTGAGTTCAAACGGCACTAGGCTGCATGTACCCTCTGATAGTATATCATTGGATGGTGAGTGTTGGGGATAATTATACTCTGGGTTGGAATCAAAAGATGAGTTTTGTGATATACAGGAGGGCTATGCTTTGCCCAAATGGCAAACAGACTAGAGAAATGATTCAAAATGAACAAATGGAGATTAACATAGCCATCAGATTACATTGTATTCTGATGCAAGCAATTTATTCAGTAGATGTGTTTAAAGTCTGATGCCATCTTCAAGCTCCAAACTTGAACTTTCAACCAGTTGATTCAAATCCAGCTTTATTTGGTAGAAAAGGGCCATCCAAGGCTTTGGTGGTCTTCCTTGGGCAGGACGGAAGTTTAGTTGACTAGATTCAGGTTTCACCAAGTTAAGTTAGCAACAATATTAGCCGATGGATCAGAAATAGCTGATGAGCAATTCTGGATACTGATTCAAACCCCATGTGATCCTATATCAAGGCCACAGTGGCACAGTGGCATCAAGGCACAGTGTTGCAGACGTCTCAACTCTAAATATTGGTTTGATCTTGAATGCAGGAAGACAAAAAAGCCCAGCTGCAAGGCACTCGGTGGGTGGGGTGGGGCCGCCCCGTTCCACAAACATTGTGCCAGCAGAAAATACAACATAAAGCCTTCGTTAGAAATAAAAAGATGAACATCCTGAGAGAGAATTGATAGCAAATCATATCAGCTGTTATGTTGAAAACTTCTGCTGATTATTGGCATTGGATTAGAAGAGGGTTTGTTACACAATGGACCCACAGTCGACTGTGGAATTTTAGCAGACGTTTGGGAGAAATATTTGAGTTCCATCTTTGCAGCAGCTTCTGGAAATAAGCTCCTAATCGAACCTATTACCAGAACGGCCCCCTCTCGCATCCTCAGAGATAGTTCAGCCTATTTCCCAACTGGAATCAGGAAAACTGTTGGAAGCTCGCACAAAATTGCAAGCTCCTCTTCTTATAGCCCTCTTTCACCCTATGGACTATATACCCAAAGACTGAGGCTTCTGATGATCATACTTAAAAAGAGGGAGAGAGAGAGAGAGAGAGAGAGTAAAAGCCACCATTTTATACCTGACTTATAGATGATGGGTTATGAGAATGTACGGAAAAGTATCAACCAAGGAGTTTGGGACCTTGGCCTCCAAAGAGCAATAAGAGACGCTATCCCGCATGTATTCTTCTATGCTTAGCCATGGGTGCCAGTCCCTTCCATTCATCGGGGCTGGGGTGGGCATCCAGAGCAGGAAGTTTCATTAGAGGGGAATGAGGGAGGTTGCTTTTCTTCCCAAACTTGACTACAGGCATCCATAGAAAAAGGCACAAAAGAAAACTAGAGTAACTAGCCGTCCTGGGAAAATATATTTAGAAAATGAGGTAACTGATACATTCATTTTATGGGAGGCAGCCCAGCAACTGAGCCCATCATCCCTCTTTTCATGATCTGGCAGAGGAGAGAGATCAGCAACTTTGAGTACCTCATGTACCTGAATTCTCTGGCGGGACGGACGCACAGCGACCTCATGCAGTACCCAGTGTTTCCGTGGGTCCTTGCAGACTACCATTCCCAGGTGAGCCATTTCTCCGTTAGGCTGGACTGGAGCTTTCTTGAAAGAGAAAGCACATCGAAGTCCATAGGAAGCATGGCAGCTCAGCCCCTGGAATTCTTGACACAATTGGCCAGTAAGTCAAGGGAAGTTGCATTTGTGTTCCAGACTCTAGACCTGACCAATCCAAGCACCTTCCGTGACCTCTCCAAGCCCATGGGGGCACAGACGGAGGGGAGGAAAAAGAAATTCATCCAGCGCTTCAAAGAAGTGGAGAAGACCGAAGGTACAAATCTCATTTCCAGCATCACCATGGTGTACCCCAAATCCCCCCCCCTCTTTTTGGCAAGAAAGTTTAGAACAAAACTGTGGAAGCAGCACAAAGGTTGTCTCCACAAAACCCAGGGGAGAATTTTAGGAGCTGGGTAGAATGGGGGGGGGGATGGCATGAGCAAGCAAAGCCCATTAGAACTGACTTGTCTAGCATCTTCCTGAGTCATGCGTTGGCCCTGATCAGGGCTTGCTTTAGTTAAAGATGTGTATGAAACATGGCTTGGTAAGACACATTATTAGACATTTCAGGGATCGTTTGATTTTGAAGAAATCAAAACAAATTGATTTATCCAGAAATGAAGTCCATAAACTGCGGATTTTTCCTGTTTGTAGGTAACCTCTCAGCTCAGAGTCACTACTTCACCCACTACTCCTCCGCCATGATTGTGGCTTCCTATCTGGTTCGCCTGGAGCCCTTCACGGAAACCTTCCAATCTTTGCAGGTGGGTTGAACTTGGGTGGAGTCTACCAAACACGGGTGGCGGCACCCGTGGCAAAGGCGCTGGTCAGATCTGGAGCTTTTGAGCTGCACGAGGCCCTCCCTTGGGACTCTGTCCTGAACTGTTTCTGGCAGGAAATGGAGAAGCGTAGCAGAGAGGTCTGCAAGGAACTGTGCAAACATAAAGAAATTTGGAAACCTTGTGGAAGAGTCATGTCCAAGGGTTGCCTTGTAAGTTAGTGGAGAACCCAGCAGCACAGCAGGAGAGGGATTCATCTAACAGTTATTCAGTCTTCACTATTTATTGATTGATTGATTGATTGATTGATTGATTGATTGATTGATTGATTGATTGGTTCGATTTATATGCCAGCCTTTTCCGGAGACTCAGGGCGGCTTACAATGCGTTAAGCAATAGCCTTCATACTTTTTGTATATACCTGCTTAGTAGGGCTTTAGCCCCCCCCCCCCCCAGCAGTGTTCTTTTTTATACAAAATCAGCTTATTGCCCCCACAAACCGGGTCCTCATTTTACCTACCTCGAAAGGACGGAAGGCTGAGTCAACCTTGAGCCTGGTGAGATTTGAACTTGCAGTAATTGCAGGCAGCTGGTGTTACTTAACAGTGCTTTAGTCTCCTGTGCCACCAAGGCACCAATTAACTCTTAATTTCTCTGCTCCTCCCCCCACTACCTCCTTTCTTTCTTTCATCTTTTTTCTGTTGCCTACCAGTAAAAATATACTGCACAAAACACAAAACAGCCTATAATGTACCTTAAAGCAACTGAACAGGAATTAGATTATATTCACCTTCCGTGCAGTGCAGGACTTTGAAAAGTCAGTCTAGTGCTCTTTCAAAAGAAGTCCACGCTTTGGAAAATGCAGGAGTCTCTGTGGAACTCAGGGGTCCCATTTTCATTGCCAAAATAGCCAATGAAAGGAAGAGGGCAGCCCCCCACCCCCATCAACCAGATCATGGCATCAGGAAAGGAAAAGGAAATCAAAATGTAAAGAACTACGGACAATTTAAGAATGAAGGTTAGCTGCTTCAGCAACAGGCAGGAATGATGAGGGGGACCATCAGGAGGGTTAGCCGAACAGAAACAGGGGAGGACCTGGGAGGACCCTTCATCCCTCACTTGCAGAGAGCCCAGCCCTTCCTTTGATCTGGGTCTTCTGAAGGAGCCAAGGTCAAGGTCAGGCAAACTCTTGCGTCAATTTCAGTTGGTAATCGTTACTGGTGTGGTCATCTGGCAGCATTTCATTTCTGTACAGTTAAGAGGGTTAATGCTTTTAAAACTAAATAAATAAAAGGGATAGTTCACTCCAGCATTATAAATGCAAGAAAAGAATCCTTGAAAAAACCCAGTGATGCTTAAACTAATAGGAGAAATATGAAACTATTTTATGAATAAAGCACTACTGTTAAATATACTTCATTATACTTGAAGTGTGAAGCGAGACCATCGGTGCACACAGAGGCAGGGCGCAAGTCGCAGGACGAAAGACATGAAAGGAATCGGTGACCTTGAGCTGCAAATCCCTCCTAGTCATAGAGACAGATTTGTCTAACAAAGGGACATTATACAATAACATGAGCTGAAGAAAAAGCCTTCGATTTCTATTATTGTTATAGAAAAAAGTAAAAAAAAAAATATTTTAAGGCATTCAAAACCGTGTCAGGCAGAAAGAAAACAGAAATGGATTGTAGGAGAGGTGAGAGTTGCAGATGAAGCAAACAGGAAGGTTCATGCATTGTAAGGTCAATTCTCTAGGCTGGAGAATATTCCGAGTTTCATAATCCACAGTGAAGTGCTAAATCCCTGGAAGGGAGCTTTATCCAGTTGTGCGCATGAAAATATGTCAGGTTTCCCCTTCAGCAAGCAGTCAGAACCTTTGCCTGCTCTGGGTTCTGCAGGTTCAGAGAACAAACTGAGCTCCCAGGAGCCCAGAGAAGAGCTGGGGGGGATGATGTTCCTGCGTGGGCTAAAAGCCTTCATAGCCCCTTCCTTTCCTGTGGAATCCTTGCATTCTGAGAGAAAGAAAGAAAGCTCACTAATTCTGATACCAATGTATGCAAATATAGTTATTAATATAAGAAATACTGCAAATCAGTTATTGCTTCCTTTATAAATAATACAGGCGTGCGTTTTAGAGATATTACTTTTTCCAAAATACATTAGACAGCTGCAAAAAATTACATTTTTCTGGATGGTAATATCTTTAACCAGATTTGAAGCGCTAACAACATTTTCTATGTAGATATTATTTTTATTTAATATAGATAACCTTTTTATTACAAATCACATTGTCTCTCTAGAGATTACCATCCGCTCTCATAAAAACGGAAAAAGCAGATGAAAACGTGTCAGTCACATATTCTGACCACAGTGTCGTATATATGCAGATCAAAGCCAGAGGGCTCCGAGGGGCTTTCGGAGAGAGACTCGTTAGCTGGCACTTTCTGCAGAGTTGACTTGTCTTTGGAGTCACTGCAGTTTCGACTAGAAAATACCCCTGGGGGCTGCTGAGGCTGCCTCCAAGGGATCAACTCTGCAACAGCCCCACTGATCTGCTCACAGTGCCTTGCCCTTGCACAATCCCACCGGCGTAGATTTACCTCACAAGGGAGAAGGAGGCTGATCCTTACTTTGGGGGGATAACTCCCCCTGTGGCTTTCCAGAAGAGCGCACTGGGAACATGATTTGCTTCACTTTGGAGGGAGCGCAGTTACATGCAAATGCTTTGGCATCACTGATGAGACTGTAAGTTTCAAGAAATCCTTAAGCCGGTGCAACAACCTTCTGCCTGAACAAAGTTAAAGATGGCCCATCTCTGAAAATTTGAAAGCATCCTCACTGTGGGAGCCTGCAATTGTTTACAGATTCAAAATAATGAAACCATTGAGTATTGAATAGATGGGTACAGGGACCAATCGGGAGCCAGTAGTTAGAGCGGGAAAATTAAGCGCGTGTCAGTGGCTGAAGCCATGGACAGCTCCGGTTTAAAAAGGGCTGCCGCGGTTCGCATTGGCATTGCTGTTACTGAAGCTGAATAAAGCTGTTGAACTGCTGGACGTGTCCTGTGTCCCGTGTCCCCTGTCTGCACCTACTATCCAACACTGGCAACAAAGGTGGGATCTTCAGAAGGACAATAGGACATTAGGCTGCACAGACTAACACAGACGTGGCAACCAACGGCCATTGAAACTACAACCGGCCAACATAAGATGTCTTCAATAATTCCACCCCGCCATTCAATCCGGCGGGAGAAGACTCGGATTCCTATATGGAATGTTTCCACATGTTCTTGGAAGCTAACGACCTTTTGAGTCTTTCTGAACAAAGGAAAAGAGCATTGTTCCTCACACACTGTGGAGCTGCCGTTTTTAAAATGGCAAAAGCCCTAGCATCTCTGGTGGAATTGAGAACCATGACCTGGCTGGCGCTACAAGGAATCCTGAGGGTACACTACACTCCCCAAGCCTTATCCCTCGTGAAATGACATGAATTCTACAGGAGAGATCAAAGGGAGGGAAGGTCCATTAGCAAGTTCATTGTGACCCTGTGTGAGATAGCCACCACCTGTGAATTCTCCAACCTGGACAAAGCAGTGACAGACCGGTTGGTATTGGGACTGCGAGACCTCACCCTACAAAGTCAATTCCTTGTGAAACCAAGAATAACATTCCAAGAAGCCATGGAGGAAGCGACTGCGACCAAAGCATCATAAAAGTCCACAGCCATAATGAAAAAGATGAATAAGGGGCCGCAAGCAAAGGAATTCCACAATCCATATGAGGATGTGGAGACTAAATCCGAGGACGGAGACGAGGACGTACATCATCTCCATTTGGAACGGAAAGGGAGACACCAAGAAAAAGGAAAAAAGGAATTTTGATGTGCTGGATGCAAGGGAAACCATCCCCGGAGCAAGTGTAGATTCAGAGATGCGATTTGCCAGCGCTGCGACCGGAAAGGACACATTGCAAGAGCCTGCAGAGCATCACAACCAGTTTCCTGCAGACCCAGACAATCCAGTCCTCCACCATGAGCCAGGAGCTTCCAAACAAGCAACAGAAAACAACTATTCGGAAGAAACTGCCGAAATGAGGACCATGGTTCAGAGAGAGGGGAAACACACCAGTCCATAATAGTTGGCCACTTGAGTGTGGGAAAAGCAAAAAAGATGGCGGTGACCGTTTCCATAGAAGGGAGACCATGCAAGATGGAGGTCGACTCAGGATCCTACCTTTCCATGGTCTCCTGGACAACCATCAAACAACTAGTCCCCAGAATCACAGCCAGCTCACTCAAGCCGCAGAAACTCACGCTTAAGGACTACCAAGGAAACCGAAATCCAGTAATGGGAATCAGTTATTTCAATGTAGAGTTCAAAGAGGACAACTACCCTTAACCATAGTAGACCAGGAGAGGCCTAGCCTACTGGGGCTGGAATGGTTCGAGCCTCTGAATCTGGCAGTGACAGGGATCAACCAAGTCGAAGACAACAGCTGGGAAGAGAACTCCTAAGGGATTTCGCAGACATCTTCGATCGAAAACTAGGCAAGTACACAGGGACCCCCATCTCATATAACCTAGATCCCCAAGTTACCCCTGTCTGAATAAAGCCTAGAAGGGTTCCTTTTGCTCTACGGCCCAAAATTGATGAGCAACTGGATAAACTCGTTGCCCAAGGGGTTTTAGAGTCGACAGACCGTGCCAAGTGGGAGACACCGATATTAACTCCCACAAAGCCAGATGGGTCAGTGCGTTTGTGTGGTGACTATAAAAGTACCCTGAATAAGGCTTTACAGCAGAGCACATACACCGTGCCCTTCGTGCAACATCTATTGCATTCTCTGGGTAGAGGAAAAATATTAGCAAAACTCGATTTGGCTCAGGCGTACCAACAGCTGCCAGTTGATGACGCCACAGCAGAGGCACAAACAATAGTTACACATAGGGGAGCATTCAAATGCAGGCAATTGCAATTTGGGGTAAGCGTGGCCCCAGGGCTGTTCCAGAACCTCATGGAGTGCATCTTACAGGGAACTGAAGGAGTTGTCCCCTATTTCGATGATGTCCTAATATCAGCCATTAGTCAGGAACAACTGTAGCAACGACTAAGGACAGTATTAACTCGATTCCAGGAAGTGGGGTTGAAAGTAAAAAAAGACAAATGCCAGTTAGCAGTGGAAAAGGTTGAATTTTTGGGATACCTGATTGACGGTTCTGGAATGCGACCCACCATGGGCAAGCTAAAAGCAATTCAAGAAGCCCCAACCCCAACCAATAGAATAGAACTGCAGGCATTCCTGGAGTTACCAAATTTCTACAACATTTTCCTGCTGCAGAAAGCTACGATTGCTGAACCTTTACACCGTCTACTGGATAAAAAGACAGACTGGACTTGGGGACGTAAGGAAGTGAATGCCTTCGAACAAATCAAAAGACTGCTAACATCAGACAGCATCCTAATAAATTACCAGTGAGACTAACCTGTGGCGCATTGCCGTTTGGAATAGGAGCAATCTTAAGCCATTGCATGCCCAACGGAAGAGAAGCCCCCATTGCTTTCTACTCTTGGACCCAATCCAAACTGGAAAGGAATTACAGTCAGCTCGACAAAGAAGCACTAGCTGCGGTGGCTGGAATCAAAAGATTCCACAAATATCTCTACTGGAGGAAGTTCAAGCTGATAACAGAGCATAACCCACTCCTGGGAATCATCGCGGGAGATAGACCTACACCCCACGTGTTATCTCCACGAATGCTGAGATGGACAGAATTCCTCGCTGCTTATAATTACCAGCTGCTATACAGACTGGGAAAGATGATTGACCACGCAAATGCCCTCAGCAGATGCCCGCTGCCGGAACTGGTGGAAGACCCAGCGCCATCCACAATCACATTGTTGATAGAGACTCTCACGAACACACAGATCACAGCCACAGACATCACGAGAGCAACAGGAAGAGACAAGGCTTTGGTGCGGGTTTTGAATTGGGTATGGAAAGGGTGGCCAGAGACAGGAGTAGATGAGGAATTCAAACCATTAAAGACACGACAGACTGAGCTATCGGGATTGAGAGGGTGTTTGTTGTGGGGAGATAAAGTAATCATTCCAAAAATGTTGAGAAATGATATTCTGGAAATGTTACACGAGGGACACCCAGGGATAGTTAAAATGAAGGCGTTAGCTAGAAGTTATGTCTGGTGGCTGGGAATGGACAAGGAAATAGAAAAATGGGTAGTGACCTGCACACCCTGCCAAGAATCTCGCCCGACACCACACCCACACATGATTGGGAAAACCCTAGGACACCATGATCCCGCATACACATTGATTTTGCGGGACCCTGCCAGGGAAACACATTTTTAATCACTGTTGATGCATACTCTAAATGGCTAGAAGTAAATCTCATGTCATCAACAACAACAGAAGCGGTCATCCGAGTCCTACAGGAGACGGTTCACAACACATGGGTTGCCCGACTTAGTAGTCTCCGATAATGGGCCACAATTTACCGCTAATCAATTTGAAATGTTCCTAGCTAGTCAAGGGATTAGACATGCACTATCCGCGCTGGGGAAGCCGTCCACTAATGGACAAGCGGAATGGATGGTGAGAACAACAAAGGAAACACTAGCTAAGATGGGCCCAGGGGACATCCAAGCAAAAATAGACAAATTATTAAGCATTCAACACATAACTCCCAGTGCAACCATGCACAGAAACCCCAGAGAACTATTGATGGGGAGGAAGCTGAGATCCAATTTAGACAGACTACACCTCAAATACAACGCAGAAAACCCAGTAGACTCCACTAGTAAATATAGACAGTTCCAAGGGGGGATAAGGTGTATGCGAAGAATTTCAGCGGAAATCCCCTATGGGTTCTGGCAAAAATAATCCAAATCACAGGCCCGTTATCATACAGAATAGAAACAGAGGATGGCCAAGGGTGGAAAAGACACATAGACCAACTCAGAGGCCAAATAGTTAGAAAGGAACACGAGACACAAGAGGAAATCCAGGAGTGAGAGAGGAAACACCACACAGAAATCACAGAAATAGACCAGGCCCTACACAATACACAACCAAACGCACAACAACACTCAAACCCGAATAGAGTCGGCGGGCACTTATCTGATGTCCAACGACAAGTTCCCGATGTCGGAGACAGTCCACCAGTCCAACAGGGGAATGAAGAAATAAATATCCCAAAAGATATTGGCCAAGTTTGAGAGAATTCCAGGAGTGCCTACCGGAGAGACACAGAACCCAACCTCTCGCTGCGAAATCACAGAGTCAACGAACTGCGCAAGTCAAATCGCACCCAAAAGCGACCCGCCTACTTGCGTGATTACATTGTCTAAAAAGAACCTGATTGGTTTGTACCAGCCTAGAGGGGAGGGATGTTTTGAATAGACGGGCACAGGGACCAATCAGGAGCCAGTAGTTAAAGACAGAAAATTAAGTGCACGTCAGGGGTTTTTTGGGGTTTTTTTTTTTATTTGATTTATATGCTACCCTTCTCTGGAGACTCAGGGCGGCTTACAATGCGTTAAGCAATAGCCTTCATACTTTTGTATATTTTTATACAAAGTCAGCTTATTGCCCCCACAATACGGGTCCTCGTTTTACCTACCTTAGAAAGGATGGAAGGCTGAGTCAACCTTGAGCCTGGCAAGATTTGAACTTGCAGTAATTGGTAGCTGATGTTAATAACAGTGCTTTAGTCTGCTGCGCCACCAGGGTTCTTTGCTGAAGCCGCGGACAGCTCCGGTTTAAAAAGGGCTGCGGCAGCTCTCATTGGCATTGCTGTTACTGGAGCTGAATAAAGCTGTTGAACTGCCGGACATGTCCTGTGTCCCCTGTCTGCACCTGCTATCCAACAGAAACAATGAATATGGAAGGTGCCAACAATCTGAACCACCTTCTGGTCAATACTTCGTATCATTCTTCTAGAACAAATAACAGCATGTAAATGTTTCCTCTGCTCAGCTAAGAGTCCTCCTTGCAAAACTCTTCTCTCTCGGAAATGTTACTCCAGTTCCCTGCCTGTTACAGTGCCTCTTTGAGATCCGTGCTCAGGTCTGGGGACTCTGAAATCCCTTCCGAGCGCTTTTCCCTTCTTTCCTGGAAAGCTTCTCCTGCAGAGTTCTTGAAACATCCAAACTCTTTTCAGCTTCGGTTTCTATGCTGAGGAAATATTAGCTTTGAGGTTATGTTGAAACTTAGTGAAGCCACCCTTGCTTTCACCTGTAGAGTATTTTCTCTGCACTTCAGCACCGCCACACTCTCCCCGGAAGCACAGTAGAAATGCCTTCGTGATTAATGGTTAGCAAGGAATTTGTTTCTCCACATGCTTCACTCCTTTTCCTCCAAATGTGCCTTGCATGCTGATGTCCAAACATTCCAGAACACTTTGTCTAACACTTCAAAGCATTTTGAAATGTTTTGTCATAATCACAGCTTGCAATTCTGGTGGCTGTTGATTTCCTTTAGGCTGTGGCCTAAGGCTCTGGATGGTGGCATGGCTTCTCTCCTCCTCCTCCTCCTCTCAACAGGGAGGGGACCTGGACGTTGCAGACCGCATGTTCCACAGCATAAGGAACACTTGGGAGTCAGCCTCAAGAGACAACATGACGGATGTCCGGGAACTGATACCTGAATTCTTTTATCTCCCTGAATTTTTAACAAACCACAACCACATTGACTTTGGTGAGTGGGCATACGCTGTGCTGGCTTTCCAGTTAGACTCATGGGCTCTCCACAGTCTCAGAATGATGGAGATGGATTTACCTGTTGAGTGAAAGAATCAAAATTAAAGCATTCTAGATGAACTGCTCAAACAAGCAAATAATGTTGGTATTTTGAGCTGGCTGGATGTTCCATTAAAAACTACTCTTTCTTCATCTTTATGAGAAAGGTGCTCTTGCCTCCTCCCTTCTAAAACCCACTGGAGGTATTTGTCCATGGCTAAATCTGTTTTTCCTCATCGACAGATTCTGCCTAGACAAAAACTAGACAGATCACAGTGATGATCAACTCAGCAGCTAAACCCACTTAAAGCCCACATCAGAAGTTTTGGACCTGGGATGATCACTAAGGATCTTGGCCCTCCACTGTTGCCTTCCAGATGTTTTACTTGCTGCCAGCAGCTTCTGCCACCAAATCCTAGTTGTCCTCTGATGAGGGCTTAATAAACTTAATCTATACCCTTTATAGGTATTTTTATTTGATCTCAGATGGAGGAAAGCTTCTTTGTGTCAATTCTTTTATACTACCAATGTCTTCTCCTCCGTCCCTTGCAGGATGCTTGCAGGATGGGACCCGGCTGAATGACGTGGATTTGCCACCTTGGGCCGGAGGAAATCCTCATCGATTCATTAGGCTGCACAGGCAGGTCTGTATGAAAACGCAGTTTGGAACGCTGGCAGTGCTGGAGTCAGGACCACAAGTCAGAGATAAAAGTCTAATATTCTCAAATTATTTGTTTTAGTCTAAAATAAAGATAAGGAGAAATCTCTGAAAAGAAACAGGATTCCCTTTTTGCAGCCATTACTCGTAGCCTTTACATTTTGTAGCGGAAATTATACCAGAGACCATTGGTGATCACCAGGCCTGTAGACTTCCTGAGGGGCCCCCTTGCTTAGCCCCCTCCCCCTCCCGCCACCCCTTGCAAGAAGGGACAGGATGCCTTCTTGCCGCCCGGGTGACTGAATGGGTTTGCTTGGGTTTTAGGCCCTGGAGAGCGATTTCGTCAGCAGCTGCCTCCACCACTGGATTGACCTCATCTTCGGCTTCAAGCAGCAGGGCCCAGCTGCAGTGAAGGCCGTGAATACCTTCCACCCCTATTTCTACAGCGATCAAGTACAAATGGGCACCATTGACGACCCTCTCATCAAGAGCACCATCCTGGGATTTGTCAGCAATTTCGGACAGATCCCAAAGCAGGTACGATGCAAACAATGGCCCGGGTGCCCTCAAGCGACCGTGGATGTAGAGCTAACAAGGAATGGGATTACTTTGATCTCATGTTGAGGTGCGTTGTTATTATGGGATTTCTTGGAAAAGTAACCTGATTGCCAAAAGAAAGTTGGTTTGAGAAAGTTTGTTTTCAAGCATCACCCAGCCACCACTGAAGCAATATAAAACTTAACATCATTAATATAATATTAATTATATGGCCCAAAGGCTAATCAATAAAGTAAAGTAAATATAATATTAATTCATCCAATGATGGTTTGATGACTCTAGAAGATGATACAAGCCAGGGTGCAGATCAGTGGTGGGATTCAATTTTTTTAACAACTGGTTCTGTGGGCATGGCTTAGTTGGGGGTGTGGCTTGGTGGTCATGTGACCGGGTGGGCATGGCTAGCTGGTCATGTGACTGGGTGGGCGTGGCTATCTGCATAGGGACTACTCAGAGGGCTGAAAAAAGTCATTTCTGACTGGTCCTCGCACTTTTGACCGGTCCTCTCACTTATGACCATCCTCACATTTATGCCCGTTGCGGCATTCTTAACAACCGTGTCACTCATTTCACAACTGCTTCTCTTCACCATGGTGACAAGATAGGGCAAAAACATAAAATGTGAGGACAGTCGTAAGTTCGAGGACTGGTCAAAAGTGCAAGGACCAGTCAAAAATAACTTTTTCAGCCCTCTGAGTAGTCCATATGCATAAAAGGATACAGCAATAGAGAGGGATGAAGGAAGGGAAGGGAAATTAGAGTAGGAGTGAAGGTAAGAAAGGGAGGAAGAGAGGAGGAGAAGGAGAAAGGAAGAGGAAGTAGGGAGGAGAAGAGGGGGGGGAAGAGAAAGTAAGAAGGAAAGAAAAGAGAGAGGTGGTAGGTTTGAGGAGAAAGATTGCTGTACAATAAAAAAGATGAAAGGGAAGAAAGCCAACCCAAACAAATATAAAGATATTAAGATAAAGAATGAATTGTTTAACTTTAAAGAATAAAAGAGAACAAATATGAATAAATAGCAATAATTAGAAACACACATACAAACATACAACGTATTTTCTTTGAACAGAGTATTTGGCCGGTTCACAAATTTAAACAGTTGTAGGTTGTTAGCACCCACCCCTTTCACCCAAAAGAATGAAATATTTTGGGAAATATTAAAAAGGCAGAATATTATATTTCCCTGGATGAGAAATGGAGAAGCATATTTTACAGACAAAGCAGCTCCCACCTTCCTGCCCCCCACCCTTTGTTAATGGGCCAGAGGCAGAAAGTCAATCCTTTTTCAAAGGACATTTGCAACACAATAGCAACAGAAACTAACACAATGGGCCCCATCTAGAAACCGAAACTCACCACACGTGACCTGGGAAGCATGTGACCTGGGAAGCACATGTGACCATCAGCCAGCAAGGCTAGCTAAGACCCCCACCTCCTGGGAGTCTGACAACCAATCAGGATACTCTTTCGGGGCCCCAAGAAATGCAAAGCCAGAGAGAGCATAAAAACCCAAGGATTTACTGTATCTGCCCCTTTTCTGTTCAGGAACTCAAGCCATGTGATCCTGTCCACCATTAAACCATCTTTCCAAGCAGTCTCCATGTTTCCAGTGTCTTTTTCCCCACTTGGAGCAGAACCCAGAAGGATATTTCTTCCAACACAGTGTTTAGTCATTTCAATTAAATTTACAATTTCTATATTTCCTTTTTACCATATTTATTCCTCATCTGTTTTTTTAAAAAACCAATATTACCCTTCATCCTCATCTCTAATCTTAATCAAATTCAATTTTCCCCTTCTATTCTATATTATACCCCTTCCCATTGTCATCTATTTTTATATCCATCCTTACATTGGTTAATTATGTAATATTACAGTTGTTTAATACAAATTCAACATTTTAATATAAATCAATTAGTTATATAACTATCTTTTTTGTATATTAATCAATATGAACATGAATATTCCAATTATTTCCATGCAATCCAATTTCTTACAAATCAATTAATTATATTTACCAATAATAATAAACCAGATAATTTCCCCCATATATTCCTCCAAACCACAACTTAACCATTTCTGCTTTCAACACAATATACAATTAATAGTATCTCAATTATTACAATTCCCTAGTTAAATAGAGCTTTTTTTCTTTTGTGTTTTAAAATCTTGAACTCTCCTCTTTCGCTCTAAATTTCCCATTGTTTGCAGTTTTGCACCTACCTTTTTTCGTGAAGAAAAAGAAAAAGAAATCTCTCTCTGCCTCATTTTGTCACATTGCAGCAAAGACCCTGCTTTACTTTCAGTTTTGCTTTTTCATCATAGCTAGGCTAGGGGAAAAAAAATCTGCTCCGCACTCTTTGCTGATAGCAACAGAGCCCTGGCAAAACAGCTGAGAGCAAATCAGCTGAGAGGAGGCCAATCTAATCAACTTGTGCTAATTAACCGATACTGAAGTTGAAGGGACTGTTTTTTCTTGCTGTTTGCTTGCAAGGAGGTAAGTGCTGCGAGGCACAGGCCAAAGGGTGGGGGCCACCCTCCTTGCCACTTAGCCCCCCCTGCCGCCCCCCTTGCGTCTTACCGCCCCCTAAGGCATTCCACCGCCCCCCAGGGGGCGGTACCCGCCCACTTTGGCAACCACTGGCTTAACTACTTAGCAACTGGTTCTACCGAAGTAGAATCCCACCACTGGGTCTACCCGTTTATTTTTGCAGGCATCGGTCTACTCATTTGTTTTCTTTTAACACTGATCAGCTGTAGGGCGGCCCTTTGAAGCCCCGCGGCAGCTGCAAGGCCAATAAAATTATAAAAAAACACCGAACCATTTGTTAAATTGCTGGCTCGCCCACCCCTCGCCCAGTGGTACGGAGGGGCGGGGCAAGGGGCGGGGCGAGCTAGCAATTTAACAAACAGTTTGGCCAAACCGCCTAGAACCGGTAGAATCCCACCACTGGTGCAGATCCCGTCTTTGTCTGCATCTATGTGCTAACTTTTCTGATAATAAGTGAGTTTAACACCATTTTAATAGATTTTGTTTTGTTTCGATAACTTGGAACTCATATATCATCTTTTCTTCACCTAATCAGTAATCAAGTTTGTTAGGTGCTATTGTTTAATTGCTTAGCTCACTCATTGGACTTCAATCTTTTCTCCTTCCAAGTTTATAAACGGGTTTCCATGCAAATGTTTACATCTCGCTCTGTAACTCTCTATTTAATGAGGAGGAATTCCTGTGTGGGGAAATGTCTAGGCATTGAGGGTTGGCAGAACAAGAGATATCATAGAAGCAGGCAGGAATCTCCTGGTCCCAACCCTTCACTCGGGTCTCCTATGGCCACGTGGGCTGCTCCTGTGGAGAACGCTTTGCAGTTGTGGGTTTAGGCACTTTTCAGAAACACACCAACAGAGCAGGGGTGGTATTCACTTACCTTCACTACTGGTTCGCAAATGTGAGCACATGCACACATTTGCTCCGCTCACACGTGCCACCTCCGTGCACACGCAGGACTTTCTGCACACACACAGAGTGTAAAAAACGGGACATGATGATGTCCAGGCAGGTGGGTGGGGCCTCCTGCAGCCACCGCTACCGGTTCGCCCGAAGCGGATAGAACCAGCTGAATACCACCCCTGCAACAGAGTGACTTTCCCATGAGCTTCTCTTCTGGTGGCATCCTCTGCACCGCTTCTTGGAAGCTCCCGGGTGTTGAAGAGCCACTGCTCTCCCTCAGGGGCCCCTTAAAAGGGGACATTTGGTTGAGAATTATTCTAGTCTAACTCCTTCAGTCGCATGGTTTCCTCCTGGGGAGCGGAAGGGGCTTCATCCTTCCAACATATGTTATCATTAAAGACCGATTCATTCTGGATAACTTTGGCAAGGAGGATGGGTAGCGACCCAGAAAGCCAAGAATGCATTACCATTAGTGCATTTCTCCAAGCAAACAACCCCAGATTATCTGCTAAGGAGTCGGTTCTCTCTACTGGCACTGAGCAGCGTCCACTTTGCCATCTAAAGCATTGGCATCAGGAGCATTTTGCCAAAGGCAAAGGCAGAGTTGCGGCGTATCAATGCACGGTTCTCGCCACCTCCAAAAGCTCAGCTGAACAAAACGAAGGTGGTAGGGAAGCAGCGTGTGTGTGTGTGTGTGTGTGTGTGTGTGTGTGTGTGTGTGTGTGTGTTTCATGCCAGGCTATTCTCAGACCATTCTCAGACTATTCTCGCTGCTCTGTGCTTGACCAGCGTTCGGGGGTCTTTCTGTTCTTTAATTCTTCTCTGTCTTGGCCCCTCTGATAAATGCCACTTGTTGCTCTCCTCCTTGCTGACCTTTCTGAAGGAAAGCAAGGATCGCCCACCGTTTCCCATCAGCGATTGAAACATGGTGTTCCCTCCCTGTGACACAATATAATTTTACTCTTTTAGGCATTTAGAGTTTTAATTTCTGCTTTACTGTATTAATACTGTGCTTACTGTAATTTTTTCAGAGGTTTTTCTTGGCTACCATAACTCCTTTGCATTGAGAAGTAAAAGGTAATTTGTAAAAGAAATATTTTAAAAATATGCAGTGGAGCTCCTGGGGCCTGTGTATGTTACTTTACAGGATTGATTGATTTGCTGTAATTTATTTGTTTATGGTTCTTTTTCATTCTCAGCTTTTTACGAAACCACATCCCTCCAGAAATGCTGGGAGCCTGAGGAAACATTCAGTGGGGAAAAACAGCTTCCTCTTTCCTTCTCCAGCGCTCTCTGTCAGTAATCTGTATCATCTGAAACTGTCATCAGTCATTCCCAAAGGTATAGACCGGCTAAACAGTGTGCAAAGAACCTTATAACTCCTAGTTTTTTTTTTTTTTTGTTGTTGTTGTTGTTGTTGTTGTTGTTGTTTTTTGGTATTTAGAGCAGTTTCTAAGCCTTGGCAACTCTAAGAGGGGAATCCGGGGAGAAAGAGAATTCTATTCATTGAATGGCACAAAACTTCCCGGGACAAATTCAAGTAGCAGATTTTTTCCCCCTTTAAAATGTGTTCTAAAGTTGTTTTCTTTCTTTTCTGTAGAGGCACCACATGGGCCTGTTGGTCATATTGTATGCACAGAAAAGGGGATTTTGGCTGTGGAGAAGAAAAGTATTTTGCTTCCTCCACTATGGAATAAAACCTTTTGCTGGGGATTCAGTGACTTCACCTGCTGTCTGACTGATTCTGGATCAGACAAGGTAATCACGAACTACAGATTGTCACCTGTTGGGGCAAAACAAAGATGAGTAATGTCAGTTAGTACTTTAAAAAATGTGCAAAAATTACAGCCACAATTTGATTGGTGGAATTGTGTGGGACAAAGGGCAGAGTAAGCAGCTCCTTTTCTCATTAGCTGTTCCTGCCAGAGAGTCCCGTCTGTCACTGTTCTGACTGTATTAACATCTATATAATAAAAATATGTATTTGACTACATTCGGCTTGAGCTTCCCATAAAATTTTGGGGTGCTGCACTCTCTTTCCACCCATGTTATTTCTTCTCCCACTTCCTGAACTAAATCTTGGTTGATACAAAGGATTGCTGATCGTTCTCTGACTTCCTTGCCCTCTGAAATGTATCATTAAATGAAGTCAGAAATTTCCTGAAAGGACTTCATGCTTTGTTAGAATTTGTCAGATGTCACAGTAATTAAAATTTTCTGTGACTTTGATTTCATACCTCGTTGAAAGACCTGCTGTTTACCTTTGGAAGGATTCTGCAGCATTGTTTTTTTTAAAAGCCTATTTTATTAAAACACACAAAAGTGTGTTTTAACTCTTAAACGCTTAACTCAATTAAAATTCCACATAAATACATACGCATATAAGTACATTCCATGCGTGCATGGAAGTGTTGCAGTTGTGGAAGTGTTGCATCCATTTCACTCCACCTCTTCCCTTGCCCTCCTCTCTGCTTCTCTCCTGCCTTGGGTGCATGCAGAAGATGACCGTCCTGGAGGCTCCGGCTGACTGGGGTGACTGCCTCTGTGCTGTGTCTCCCACACCCAGCAGCCTCATCACGTCTGGAAGCAGCTGCGTTGTCTGTGTCTGGGACCTCTGCAGGGCCACAACGGGAGCCACGGCCTTACGTCTGAAACAGGTGGGTTGCCCCAATTCCTCTTCTGAAATTGAATGGAGATGCTGGGGTAACAATTTGGGGCAACACCTGCAGAGGATTAGCAGGGATCAGAGAATGACTTCTTCTCCCTCCGAGTCCTCCTCATTCCTCTTTCTCATCTCCCCCCCACCCCCAGGTATGCATATCAAAAACAACCTTTCACACTTTTCTTTGCTATATTCCATTAAGGGCTTAAACTCTTCATAATCATAATCATAAGTTTATTTGTCAAGCATTGTTCTGCCTCAGCTACGGACCCCAAAGAACGCAGCACACACAAACTCTATACAAAGCTTATTTTACTCAAATAACTTAGTCTTTATCAACCAAAGGCTGTTAATAAACTGTTTTAACAGCCTACCAGAATTCTAAGATAAGGTAATCACAGTCTTACTAGAGTTGGCAGAAAGCCCAGAAACAATTTTGCAGAGAATCCAGACGCGAAGGAGATTGAACTAAAGTTGTTCCTTACAGCTTGCTGCAAGCAGCGTTCTTCCTTAAATAGGCTAAGGGAGTGGCCAATTAGCCCCAAGCTTTACTCTCGAGGAGACCTCCTCCTGAGGAGCCACTCCTGCCTTTTGGCAGCTCTGCGCACCCCTGCATTGAGAAGAGGCTTCTCCTCTTCATCCTCTTCACTCAAACGAGCTTCTGGAGGTTCTGAAGGCCCTGGCTGAATCCCTGCCTCTGGCACCACATCTTCTCCAGCCTCCTCAATGTCTGACTCGAGCGCCAGCTGCACAGGCTGCTGGTGCAGCACCACACCAGCCTCCTTGTTGTTGGAATCAGCTACAATCTGCACAGGCCGCTGACGGGCCACAACAAGCATATATAAGATAACAGGTAAAAGTATACACATAATTTGAATACATGAAAAGAGCAAGAGTAAAAAGGAATATTAGGACAGGGACGGTAGGCACGCTAGTGCACTTATGCATGCCCCTTACAGACCTCTTAGGAATGGGGTGAGATCAACAGTAGACAGTTTAAGGTTAAAGTTTTGGGGGTTTGGGGAAGAAACTACAGAGTCAGGTAGTGCATTCCAGGCATTGACCACTCTGTTGCTGAAGTCATATTTTCTGCAATTGAGTTTGGAGTGGTTTACCTTGAGTTTGTATCTATTATTTGCTCATGTATTGTTGTGGTTGAAGCTGAAGTAGTCATTGACAGGTAGGACAGATAATGTGTGGCAGATAATTTTATGTGCTACGCTTAGGTCAGACTGAAGTCGGCGTAGTTCTAAATTGTCTAAGCCCAAAATTTCAAGTCTGGTGGCATAAGATATTCTTTTGGAGATAGAGAAATGGAGGACTCTTCTCGTGAAATATCTCTGGACTTGCTCAATTGTATTAATGTCCAATATGCAGTGTGGGTTCCAGACAGATGAGCTATATTCAAGAATTGGTCCAGCAAATATTTTGTATGCTCTAGTTAGTAGTACAATATTACCAGAGAAGAAGCTACGCAAAATTAGGTTAACAACTCTTAATGCCTTTTTGGCAATGTTGTTAACAGTGGGCTCTGGCACTTAGATCTTTAGAAATGAGTACTCCAAGTTCCTTGATAGAGTGGGGGTCATCTACAAGGTCATGTCCATCTAATTTGTATTTTACGTTTTGATTTTTTTTGCCAATGTGCAAGACAGAGCATTTGTTGGTTGAGATTTGAAGTTGCCACTTGTTAGACCAATCTGACACATAGTCAAGGTCTTTTTGAAGGGTAGTTGCATTGTTGGTGGTGTTGAATAGTTTAACATCATCAGCAAAGAGAACACAGTTGCTTTTAATATGATCGCAAAGGTCATTCATGTAAAGTATGAAGAGTGTTGGACCTAAAACACTGCCTTGGGGAACACCGCTATTAACGTGTACAGGATTTGATAGAGTGCTTCCTATTTTGACCACTTGTTGTCTGTTTGACAGGAAGGCAGCTATCCATTTATGTAGGAAATGGATAGCAGAAATGCCATAGGATTTTAGTTTTAGAAGTAATTTGTCATGTACCACTGAAGCTTTACAGAAGTCTATGTAAACTGCATCTATTGCTTTGCCCTAATCGAGATGTGTAGTCCATATGTTTTTGCAATGTAGTAATTGTAGATTACAGGATAATTTTTTTCTGAAACCAAGTTGTTTGTTAGAAAGTAGGTTATTTGTCTCTAGATGGAGGGTAATAGATTGGTTAATGATTGATTCCATGACATTGCAGGTGACACAACATAAAGAGATTGGTCTTCTTCCTTACCAGGAATGAAGAGGAAGAAAAATTCGTGGAGAACAGAGAAAAATTAGCAGGATTTGCTCTGATTTAGGAACAGGGTTTACTTAACTATTAGTCCCCTTGAGAAAAAGATAAAAGAACTGCTTTACCCAATTAATGAATTAGCTCATTTTGAGGGTCATAATACAATAAATAGTACAATTAGTTAAAGGTTAACATTAAGCAAACTTAATGCATAAATGCAGGCACTAGATGTTTCGCCAACTTGATTTGTTTTAGGGTTGCCAGGTGTCCACTATTTGAGCGGACAGTCCACTTTTTTCACATTATGTTCACTATTTTTTTTCACAAAATAGTGGACATTTTTTTTATTCAAAAGCTTTATGATGAAATGGTACGTAAGTTTTGCGAGTCAGAATTCCATGAAGTTTTGCACCATGTTCCAACACGTTGGTTAAGTTTGTTTAAAGCGGTCGAAAGACTTCTTTTAAACTGGATACCTCTAAAATCGTATTTTATTTCTCTTGGATCTGATGAGTGCCATAAGGTTATCTGGAACCTTATTTCGGATCAGGAAAATGAACTTGCAAAGGACGATGAACCAACAATTTCAAAATTGTATTTATATTTCATGCACTTCTTCATGTCAATAATGCAAGACACCCTACTGAAGCTGGAAAGCAAGAAAATTCTTGCATATGATCTTCACATTATCATGTGTAAGCTGCGTGATTCTTTGCAAAAAAAATACGATGAGCAGTTTTTTGGAATGAAAGTTTTATTTGCCTTATGTAAAAAACATTTGCTTGAGAATGCCGTGCAAAAGTTCAAGAAAGAAGCCATCAACGTGTATCAAAGAGCCATTGCGTACCTAGAAAAGTGGTATAATTTCACCGATTCAGTATATGAGATGCTAAGTTGTTTCAATCTAATTGATCGCAATAATCCTCCAACTTTAGAAGAAATGACGAACATCTGGTTATTATCACCATGGCAAGAAGAACTTCCACCCAACACTCTCTTCGATGAAATTTCTGCCTTAGAAGAAGTTTATGTTCATCTGCAGGGCGATTCATCCCTTGATAAGTGGACGTACTTTTTCAAGAAAGAGCCAGCTCCGAGTTTACTGAAACTGTTCGAGTATTGTGCATCAATTCCGGTATCAAATGCAAACGTTGAACGAATTTTCAGCGTCATGGGAAATTTGTGGACTGACGAACGTAACCGACTGCTTGTACCATCAGTTCGAAGTGAACTTTGTATATTTTTTAATATTTCTCAACGTTGTACTGAAATTAAAGAATTATTCCTTAAACACAAAGAATTGATCAAAGCTGCGCAGTCAAATAAAAAATACACACGACAGCAAAGTAAAATGTAATTTAATATTTTACATATTATTATAATATATTTGATGTTTTGAATTTTAAGTAAAGTTTTGAGGTGATTATTTTAATACGTGTTAAAATGTTTGTAAGAAAATATATAATTTAATTGTAGGAAAAAAATTTTTTTTACTACTTAACCCCCCCTCCCCCCCCCCCCCCCGCTTGTCCGCTATTTTTTGGAAGCAGACCTGGCAACCCTAGTTTTGATATCTTCTGCACACTAACCATCATGGATTTATGTGGTCTATTATGAAGATGATGCTGGTGAGGTAACAAAAACTCAGCTTAGTGGAGTGGCCAATATGAAGGCAATTGTGTGAGGTAGGTTTCAGGCTTTGTACGTGTAAGTTGCTTTAGGAAAGAAGATTATGCATCATTGTGGAAAAAAGCCAAATAGGTGGCATATAAAATGATTTATATATAAAATGAAATCTGTAGATGCTAGATAGATAGATAAGTGGATAGTTAAATAGATAATAGATGGATGGATGGATGGATGGATGGATGGATGGATGGATGGATGGGTGATATATGGATGGATGGATAGATAGATAGATAGATAGATAGATAGATAGATAGATAGAAGCAGCTTGATGAATTTACATACTTTGGAAAGAAGTGGAAAGTAGAAGAATTTTAAGATATGTAAATTCTAATAGAAACGGTACGTGGGCTGTAATATTGATCTGTTGCAAAAATTTAACGTTTCTTAAAATTATGAAAAAATGCTGTCTGAGGGAGCTCTTTGTCATGTGAAGGAGACAGTTGAGAATGTCAGCAGAAACAAAATTGGTGTAGAGGAGGCAGTGGGAATGTGTGCTTCAGAGGTGTGTATAGTAAAAAGAGAAGGGGAGAAACATTAACAAGTGATGAATGTTGATCGAATGGAGGATTCGTGGCGGGGTGAAATCTGAACCGGTTTGCTGGCCACAAATGCATGCTACACATCAAATGCGTGCTGCGTGTTTAAAAAGCTACCGGTTCAGGCGAACCAATAGTTAGCATGCGCAGTACGCACCAAAAGGAGGTTTGGGAAGGTAAGTAGAACAGCGAGGGGGGGGAATCAGCTGTTGCACGCAGTTTAGCTTTGCTAGAAAGCAGGAAAGCCTGCTTTCTAGCAAAGCTAAACCACGTGGCATAGGTGATCGTCGGATCATAGCTTTTTTTAACTACTGGTTCTACTAAACTGGTAGCTTTTTTATACTACCAGTTCGCCTGAACTAGTAGTTTTCCTTGCTACTGGTTCGCCCGAACAGGAGCAAACCAGAAGCATTTCACCCTTGATTCGTGGGTACTGAAGTATTTGGGTCATATAGAGAGATTGAATGATCCACTATTAAAAAAACAAGAAAGGATGAATTGGTTAAATGGACTTGATAAGATGTAGAAGAAAAATAAATGATAAGAATATGATTGTTTGTTAAAACAGTTATACAGTTAAAACAGATGTGGAGTGGGGTAGTTAATGTAAACTACAGTATATTTGGTTAGATTACCTTAACTTGTCTTTTGCCTTAATTTTGCTTATCTTTATATAATATCACTCATTCTGAAAGGAAATAGCATGATGGGTCCGTGTATATGCATGCTTTATAGCTTGTACTAATTGTATTTGATTACCCTGAGATCTATTGATCTGAAGAATGAACTTTGAAATAAATGCATATAACCTTCATGACTATCTGGCCATTAACAGCCTTTTCTTTCATGAAACTACCTAATCCCCCTTTGATGCCCTTGAACGGCTGTACTGGACTGCAGCTCCTGATCTTATTTATTGAATTGTCAAGGCAAGGCATGACAATGGCATGGCCACGTGGAAGAGGAAAGAGGACAGGCGAGCCCCCGTCCCCAGCAGCCACCAAAGATAGGGAGGGAAGCAGCCTTCCCACAATCCCTCTGGCCCCAATCCATGAGGCTGGGAGCCTTCTTGCTTGCAGAGGGGCCAAGAGGGCAAGGCTGGCTTGCCAGCCCAGTCCAGATGTGCTTCAACCAGGGGGAACCATTTCCCAGGTGCCCTGGAACAGTGGCTGCTGCTGCACTGAAGGCTCTCTGGAGGCCATTCAATTGTCCCTGGTCGGCCTTCAGCAGTTGCCAAAGAAGATTTCCTTGGACTTTCTACATCCACCAGTCAGTGCAGAAGTTGCCCCTCGCTGGATGAAGGATGGTGTCAAAACTAAGGAGGGGTGGGCATTATGCAAGCCAGGAGGTCTTTGTGCATCAGGGAGAGGTATTTTACTTCATCCATCTGACTTATATGGCCCCTCCTCTCCCTTTTATGTGACTCTGGATCAGGGGTGAAATCTACTTACCTTCCCTACTGGTTCGGAAGTGTGCGCTCCGCGTGCATGCATCACATTCAATTTTGGACCTTCTGTGCATGCACAAAGCCTTCAGCGCATGCACAGAGGGTCAAAAACTGGTTACTTCCAGGTTAAAACCAGGAAGTAATGATGTCCGGGTGGTGGGCGGAACTTCGCGCTGCTGCCGCTACCAGTTCGCCGAACCACACGCTGCTGCTGCTACTAGTTATCTCAAACCGGTGCGAATCGTTAGCATTTCACCCCTGCTCTGGAGGGCTTTCAATTGTATTTGGGTTTCTCAGCAGGGCACCTGGAAGCGCCCATGATGTTGCAGACCCTTTCGTGGCTCTTCTCAGACCTCTTGACATTCTTTAGAAATGGTTATACATATTAAAACACAGGATGCTCGCTTGCCCTAAAGCAGAGGGTCCATTTCTGCATGATCTTGGCCATCTTTAAATGAGCCCCAGAAACAAATAATGGCTGCTGGCATCACGGTGCCCTGTCTGGAAGTGGACGGTCTGCCCAGAAAAGGGGCAAAGGCAGGCAGAGCATAGAAGGAAGGGTCTTGTAGGGACTCGTCGCATTGTAATAAATGGTGGGAAGGGGTTCTGTCCTCCGTGGCAGCCATTTTGCTATGGGGAACCCCCCAGCCTTTCTTCCCTTGAGCCACCCCCAGCCCATTCTCCAAATTCCAGAGATGCCCAGCAGTGCAAATGGTTTTGGCTTCCTGGATCAGAATATTTTTACCCCTCTCTTCCAAGGAACCCTACACATTGTAAATCAGGCCAAGGTCTGCCTCCAGAGTTAAGGTTGGGGAGATTCTCCAGGAATCCAGGAAATTCTCTTCCTACCTGGTTCACTGCTCCGATTTCTTTTCCCTGGGCACCAGTTTAGTCAGCCTTGATTTTCCTGCCCTTTGACTTCCTTGGCTGCCCCAAGGATTAAGCATGGTGAGAAACAGAGCAAACGGTGCTTGTTTCCTTTGGCACAGGTGTCGTCTGTTGTAGCTTTACCTTCCACCTTTTTCATCTTACAAAGTAGCCCAGAGGGGCTGCCCTCCTCTGCGGCTTCCCGGCGTCGTCACATCCTTTCTGAGATGAGGAGACCAAATGTGAGCGGGAGTTGCGACCGTAGCCACGCCAGAAGTAGGCAGGCAGCAACGTCAATTCAATTCTGCATTCTCACCATTGACTGATGTGTTTAAAGAAGCCAGTAGTGCTAAAGCAGGCCTCCTTATTCAATTATTTTCTTTAAAAAAAAAAAACACTGCATGGCTTTAACATTCCCCAGAACCAGTTTGGTCGCAAAGCTCAGGTTCTGCTGCTCCAAGATTGAAGGGGCAATCCTGATTCTCTGCGTCTTATTTCAAGCCCTTTTGGCATTGTGTCACCTTCATGCCAGGGCCTCACAGAAGGAGGAGATGGTGCCTGGCTGCCTCCAAGTAGCTCTCCTCCCACTGAGCCCCACCCCCAGGCACTGGGGAGCAGGTGGGGGGGGGGTCTGCAGGCCTAAGGCTGCCCTGGGACTCACTCCCACTTCCCTCTCTCTCTCTGTGTGTGTGTGTGTGTGTGTGTGTGTGTTTTGTGCTGATTGCTTGCTTTGCTCCCCAGCCTCTGTATGGACACACGCAGCCGGTGACCTGCCTGGCAGTCTCCACGGCCTACTGCCTCCTGGTGAGTGGCTCTGCGGATGGATCCTGCCTCTTCTGGGACCTGAACCAGTTGACGTGCCTCACCCAGCTTCCTGCGCACGAGGCAGGCCTCTCGGCAGTTGCCATCAATGATTCAACGGTAAGGCCTTCATTTATCATCGTTCTTCTGACAAATCCATGAACATTTCATGATGACTTAATGGGCGCTCTTCTCCGTGAGAAACCATCTCGAGGCGCGACAGATTGATTTTTTTTCTTTTTACCGAGGTTTTTAACAGGATCCTGAATGTTGAAAGAGGGCACTAAAAGCAATTTCTGAGTCAGAGGAGGAGGAGGAGGAGGGCTGTTATCTCTGAGAGCTTTCAGCTTTCAAGAGAGTTTGCCCTCTGGTGTGTTTGGTTACATGCAACCCTCCAGATGGCGTTGTTGGATGCCAGTTGGTGAAATAGCAGAAGATTCTCCCCTCCCCTCCCCATCCCAATCCACCCAGGGTTCTCTTGCATTGTCTGCATCATCCAGGTTCATCTTGGGAGACAAAAGTTCTCTCCTAGCTTGCTAGTTTCTGGAAAGCAGCAGACACCTCCCAAAGAAATGTGTGAGTTGAAGCAGGGAAATGTACTTGCAGGGAAGTGATTAGGGTGGACAAAACATCAGGTGAAGAGCAGAGGAAGAGGGTTTGGAGCTGGGAATGAGCAGAAAGGGGAAGAATTGGGCCACTCTTCCTTCCATCCATCCATCCATCCATCCACCGGACCTCACACTCCCTATCAACAATGACTGGGACCGACCTTGGAGAAAGGAGCCAAACCAGCCCCAAACTCTGCTGCCCAGCCCCAGCCTGCCCAAAGGATGCCCTAGTCAACAGCATTGAAGGCGGCTTAGAGGCCAAGGAGAGCAAGGATGGATGCGCTGCCCCCCATCCTACTCTCGCCAGGTGCCAGCAAGGCTGTTTCTATCCCATACCTGGGCCCGAATCCTGACTGGAAGGGACTCAGGATTTCATCCAGGACCCTCTGAAGCAGCCATGCACCCAATTTCCCACCATCTTCCCTGAAAAGGGAAGGTGGGAGAGACTGGGCAGACCTTGTTCAATCATTCAATTCATTTTGAGTTTTTGCTTTTGTGACAATCTCTCCTCCTCCGTGTCACCTGCCTGGGCTGTTCCTATGTGACCAATCCCGCTTTCTTCCATGGGTCGATGATGGTTGTCTGACCTTACTTGTGCGACGGAAAGGCCTGAACTGCCCTTGGGATGGTTTTGCAGGGCGAGGTGGCTTCGTGTGCTGGAGTGACCCTATACCTCTGGACCGTCAATGGGCAGCCCCTGGCCAAAGAAAAGGCCCCCTTAAGACCTGGAGGAAGGCTCTCGTGCTGCTGCTTCTTTGAAGTGAAGGACTGGGATGCGCAGAGTCTCATTGTCACAGGAGACACAGATGGTTGCGTGCAGGTAGGACCCTCCAAGAGGGAGAACACCCCCCCTCCAGGAACTCCCTGTTATGTCCCAGGAGCGGAGATTAGTCCGCCTGTGGGGCTACAGCAGGGGCAGGTTCTCAGAAGGTTTTGACAAGGAGGTGCACACCTTCTTCCCTGGCGCTCTTCTCTTCTGTAGGTAGGCAGGCGCGTGGGTAGGTGGGTGGGTGTTCGGAAGCAAAAGATGAACTGGAGACACTGCCTCCATGGGGAAATAGTTGGCAAAGAACAGATGAAACAGCCTCCTCCTTCACATCCCACCTCTTCTCCCCAGAGGTGGAATAGCAATAGCACTTAGACTTACATATCGCTTCACAGTGTTTTCCAGCCGTCTCTAAGCTGTTTACAGAGTCAGCATTTGGGTCCTCATTTTACTCACCTCAGAAGAATGGAAGGCTTGAGCCTGGTGGGACTTGAACTGCCAAATTGCAGGCAGCAGAAGTAGTCTGCAGTACTGCACTCTAACCACTGTGCCACCGAGGCTCGACATGGAAAAAGTGGTTTCAGCCAATCAAGGCCGTGTTTTTCGGGGGAACCTCCCCAGTTCCAATCGGTTGGATGGGGCTCATTCTCCAATTGCCGGATGGGGAGCTCTAGCCTTACAAAGGAGTCTCTATAAAGCCTGGGGCTTAAACGGCCGTTTATAGACCACATCCAGTGTTTAGTAAAACCACTCACGAGAATACAATATTTTATACTTGAAACTCCACACCACGGCATGTTTTCAGCCTGCTTTGCATTTCCTTCTACTAATGCACTGAATTAGTTAAAATCGAGAAGGCATTTTAAGTGTTTGGTTTATCAGGAAGGAGTTTTTAAAGAAAGGAGGCAAAGGCCCCTGCCTGACACCCCCCCCCCCGCCCCCTCCGGCTGAGCCCAGGGCGCCTGGCTGAAATCCAGGGGACGGTTTTCTTTGACGGGACTGTTACCTTAAAATACACGTGTGAAGGCAGCGATAGGGATCTTCCTCTGAGGGCTACAGAAGTTTGAAATCCAAGCCGCAAACAAGAAAAAAAAAAGAGGTTACTTTTAGGACCCTTCTCTGTCCTCCATCTTCAGGGCACAGGCAGTCCTTGACTTACAACCAGAATTGGGATCTATTACTAAGCGAGGTGGCTGTTAAGTGAGTTGTGCCTGATTTTACAATTTTTTTGCCATAGTAGTTATTTGATTCCCCGGAGTTGTAAAATGAATCACTCAGTCATTAAGCGAGTCCGTCTTCCCCCACTGACTTTGCTTGCTGGAAGCCGGCTGGGAAGGTCACAAAGGTGACCCAGGGAGGCTGCAACTGTCATAAATACATGACAGGCGTCTAAATTGTCATTATGTGGCCGTGGGGATGGTGCGATGGTCATAAGTGTGAGAACCAGTTGTAAATCCCTTTTTTCAATGCTGTTCAAACGGTCGCTAAGCAAATGGCTCTAAGCTGGAGGATTCCCAAGGTCCGTGATGGTGAACCTATGGCACGGGTGCCACAGGTGGCACGCTGAGCCATATTGGTGGGCACGCGAGTGTTGTCCTAGCTCATCTCCAGGGCGCATGCGCGCACCGGCCAACTAAATTTCAGGCCTTCCGGTCCCACCGGAAGTCAGGAAACTGGCTGTTTCCGGCCTCCGGAGGGATGGGGAAGGCTGTTTTTGTCCTCCCCAGGCTCCTAGAAAGCCTCTGGAGCCTGGGGAGGTGGAAAAACGGGCCTACTGGGCCCACCGTGCCATTGCGTGCCAAAAGCAGGGGGAAGTGTGGGGGGGTCACGTGCGCATGCGCGGGAGGGCAGGGTGCATTGAATTACGGATGTGGGCACCTGCACTCCCCCCGCTCCCGGCACGTGACGGCAAAAAGGTTAGCCATCACTGCCCTAGGTGCTTTTACTTAACCCTTTTCCTCGTTCCTCCTTCCTTCCTTTCTCCCACCTCGTAGTATTTAAAGCTAGAGGCCAGAAGCACCGAGGTCTCCCGGCTGAAACAATTCACAAACTCTTGTCTGAGAACTGAGTAATCTATTAAAGTTTATGGAATCCACTTCGTCTGATCCCCCCCCCTTCCTTTTCGCCCCTTCCCCCCCTCCCCCCCAATCGCAACTTTTGACTGGTTTTCCTGGATGTTTCAGGTCTGGAAGCTTGAAGCAGCCTTGCCTGTGAGCCAGGGAGAGGAGCCGGTGGGAGAGGCCAAGGCTGGTAAGCGCCAAGCCCAGCAGGGTAAGGACACAAACCAGGCATGGGAAGCGTAGAAAGAGAGGGCCGCCAGCCTGCAAACGGCCAGCAGGGGGATCCCTCTGCAAAGTTTTAGCCCACTCCATCCTTGGCTGTTCCTCCCAAGAGAAAGGCAGAACTCGAATTGGCTTCCATGGGATAAAGGCAGCAGCCTTTACCCCCCCCCCCCCCTCAATCAAGGGCCCCACAGACGCCTGGCCAGCAGAGCAACAGCCTGCTGGATTTGGGCATTTGTACATATTTAACGTGCATGCATATACCTATTTGGGAGATTATTGTACACATATTAGCAAGCATTTTCCCTCTCTTTGCAAGGCAAATTTACACACACCACATGCATGAGTATATGGTCAATTGGAGATTATTACTTTTATGATCATGGGGAAAAATTATCTGTGTGATTGCCAAGAGTTGCCACCGACTCAATGACACGTAACCATCAATCATGATTCATGGACAGTTCCTCCTCTTCATGTTTATGGCACAGGTTCAGCACTTGTTTATAAGACAACCTCCTTTCCTCAGTTGTACATTATCTACAGAAGGCAAGTATCAGTTCAGATGGTGAGCTGCGTCAGCTGGGACTCTGCCTTGCATCACTCCAAAGGCCACAAATCCTTACCGGGATCCCAATCCAAAGATGGCACGATGCATCTTTGAATAGCAAGCAGACTTCAATCCCAGCAGCCTCTGTTCCCAAAAAAAAAATTTGCTCTTGAGGTATTTTCAGCAGCAGCAACAGCCAGATATTCCTCTGTTAGTTTTGCAACACTGGAAAGAACAATTAATCCAAAACAGGAGCACTAAAAATAAAGCTGAAGTAACCACGATTGAATTATATTATTTGCACAGTATTCTTGGCATTTAATTACTGATTGTACAAGGACCAGATTTAGGTGCATTGAAAATAACCAGGACTTTAGGCAACTTGTTTTAACTGGGCAATGTAAGGTATTCAGCGACATCTTATTAAGCACTGAAACAGGAAACACTGATGAACAATTCTGCTGAACTAGGCATGCAATTTAGAAAGCAATAATACACAAATCCAATTTAGCCACAATTGATATAACCACACGTCAGCACATGTAACTATCATAGGCCGAAAATTCAATTGGGACTGGCCCTTCTGGCAGTCATAGAGGCGGGGATTAAATATATTTGTTCTCCGGTTAACGAATTATAAATAATAACATCTACACCTCATCTCCAAAATGAAAATCCCCACCATTTCACGTTTCCTTTCTATCCTGCCAGCAGGCAGGAGAGGGGAGAAAGCGGCGTTTGTCCTCCAGCGGGAGCTGCTGCTTCGCACAAGCCCCCCAGAGGGAGCCCACCGACCCGCCTCGCCTGTCACAGCTCTGGCAGTTTCCAGGTAAGCCTTTGGACTGCAGTACCTGGTAAACTCACTAGGGGGCACACAAGCTACACCCTCAGCAGCTCCGACGCGGAAGTGGCTGATGTGTCTTCCCAGCCAATCGCGAGTGGGAAGGAGGCAGTCAGATATTAGCCCGGGGCCCCTCCTGCAAAATCTTTTTAACAAGGTGTTTTCCTTTACAGAAACGGTCAATAACAGCCATTCGATGGCCCCATATTCTCCCAGTGCAGTTTTGGTTAATAACTTAGGGAAGAACAGGATGGCCACCCAGTGCCTCCTTTTGCCTCTTGCAGCAAGAAGATATCCAGGGTGAAATAAAACTCATCCTGACTAGGATGCCTTTAAACTTTGGTACCATTTTAGCTGAAAAGCAAACTGCTGGTTTTAGTAGCAGTAGAAAAAAGATGGTTGAACTTTCCAATGCAGTAGACCGGCAGGCAAGCCCACCTCCCACATTTTATTTATTTATTTAATAAATTTATTTGGCCACCCATCTCACAAAAAGTGACTTAGAAGTCAAGGGAATTTGAGCCTCAATCTGCTGAGAGGACTTGGCTGGGCACTCTAGGGGCAAGGAAATTAGAATAGAACAGAACAGAACAGAACAGAACAGAACAGAACAGAACAGCAGAGTTGGAAGGGACTTTAGAGGCCTTCAAGTCCAATCTCCTGCCTAGGCAAGAAACCCTACACCACTTCAGACAAATTGTTATCCAACATTTTCTTAAAAACTTCCAGTGTTGGAACATTCACAACTTCTGGAGGCAAGTTGTTCCACTTCTCCTTTCTCCTTAATTCTCCTAAATTTCTCCTTAATTCTAAGTTGCTTCTCTCCTTAATCAGTTTCCACCCATTGCTTCTTGTCCTGCCCTCAGGTGCTTTGGAGAATAGCTTGACTCCCTCTTCTTTGGGGCAGCCCCTCAGATATTGGAAGACTGCTATCATGTCTCCCCTAGTCCTTCTTTTCTTTAAACTAGACATACCCAGTTCCTGCAACTGTTCTTCATATGTTTTAGCCTCCAAGTCCCCTAATCATCTTTCTTGCTCTTCTCTGCACTCATTCCAGAGTCTCTTTTTTACATTGTGACGACCAAAACTGAATGCAGCATTCCAAGTGTGGCCTTACCAAGGCATTATAACACTTCACGTGATCTTTAATTTAATTTAATATTTAAATTTTTCTTGAAAATCTTGAGTCTATCCCTTTGTTTATGCAGCCTAGAACTGTGTTGGCTTTTTTGGCAGCTGCTGCACACTGTTGGATCATATTTAAATGGTTGTCCACTAGGACTCCAAGATCCCTCTCACAGTTACTACTATTGAGCAAGGTATCACATATACTATACTTGTGCATTTTGTTTTTCTTGCCTAAATGTAGAACCTTACTTTTTTCTCCATTGAATTTCACTTTGCCCAAATCTCTCTTCTTTTTTGTGGAGTTTGCCCAAATCTCTCTTCTGAGCGGTCTTCTCGAAACAAGGGCAGACATTGGGAGCCAAGGCAGAGAAGAAAAACCCGGGTCCTTCCATCTTCACAGCAGCCTTAGGATCAGCTGACTGGTATCCCAAGGGATCTGGAGGGGACTGAGAAATCTGCTTTGGAAGCAGTGATCTCTGCAATATTAAGGAAATAATGTTTAGCTTGAGATATTGTGGGTTTGGTTTTTTACTTTATGTGTATGCTTACGCCTAATCTTTTGTCTTGGTATTTATTTTCTCTGTTTATAATTTTTCATTATCTTTTCCCAGTCTAGCCTGTAACCAAATTTATACTGGTTAACCTTGCAAATGCTAAACAGAATTGGCCTTATTTAGCTTTTTCAAAATCAATCAGATCTCCAAATTAATGCATAAAGTAGTTGACCTGAAGGGAACCACTTTAGAACACAACCATATCCTATTGTACAGTTTCCATTCAAGGTGCCACAGCACCCTAATTATCTGAACCTACTAGTTGCTTCTTAAAAAGACATGTAAGTAAACTATTATCCTAAAACAAAACAACTCCCAAAAGGTGAACCTAGTGGCTTGGAAGTCCTTGATCATGGTCAGGGTGAAAAAGGCTAAATATGTTTCAGTCTTTCAAAGAAACACAAACGAAGTGTGATATTATGAGACCTCATAAAAACACCAGCATACAAACACAATACTCTCATATAAAGTTGGGAGTCCCCCATCCTTTCAGAAAGGTTACACCTCTGAGCTGCATCTCTGGTTAACCTCTTACCAAATAAGTATTTTCCAGCTGGACTGGATTAGAGTCAGAATATACGAGAAGTATTGAAGAACAGAGGGTCACCCTGAGGAGGAGAGAGATTACAATCTAAAGGTTATTTCTGTTAGTATTTCTTCTAAAGCTCTTCCAGGGGTTTTCAAATATGGATCTGACTTTAAAATGTCATGGATAGCATCAACAATGAAATCCACTTACCTTTGCTACTGGTTCAGAAACGGGAATGCACAGAGCCTTCTGCGCATGTGCATAGGGTCAAAAACTGGATGTAATGACGTCCAGGCAGGTGGGCGGAGCCTCCCGCCACCGGTGCTACCGGTTCGCACAAGCCAGATAGATCCAGTCGGATTTCACCACTGGATAACATCCACCTCCCACTGTAATAATTATTTTGGGCAGAAGCATTCAGTGTGATTGGAGTGCTCTCAGTCTAAAACTTTTTCTTCTTCTTCTATCTCTAGGAATTATTCCAAACTTCTGGCTGGCAATGAAGATGGGAAGATCTGCTGTTGGTCAGTTGAAGAGTAGAAGGAAGAAGTAGATGTAAATGTAAATCCCAGCAAAATATCCTTCCAACGGAGCCCTTCATTGAGCAAAGGATGGGATGGGTCCCTCTCGCCTTAGTTGTCGGAACCTGAAATGATTAACTGAGATGGGGCAGATGGGAGAAATTTTCAGGAATATTTGGCCCCAAAGTCTCTCCTCTGTTGACTTGCAAGGCTGAAATAGCAAATTCCCACGGGCTGTTTAAGAAGGGACCAAAGTGGGATCTGTGGGGAGATTTCTCAGATTATGAAGAGGAATGAAGACGGGGGCGAAAATTCTCCAATCTTGGAAAACCTCAGTCTGCCATCATCAGCACCAAGGAACAAACTAATCTACGAAAATGTTCGGCACACCTTTCAACTAGTATTACCTAAATATTAGGTAATATGCTGGTTGTTATTTATTTTCAATATTTTGGCTTTCCTGAAACTTTAGCAATGGAAGATTAAGTTTCATAGGATTCATCCTGATATCTGAATTTTTTATTTTATTTTTAAAATTTTATACCGCCCCCTCTCCCGAAGGACTCGGGGCGGTGAACAGCCAAAATTAAAAAACATACAATATAAACATTAAAATGCTATAAAAACAAAATTAAATTTATCTTTGGCTTCCCCAATTTAAAACCCCTTACCCATAAAATTCCCCAATTAAAGATTTTTAACCCAGCCCGGCTTGCTGAAATAAAAAAGTCTTCAGAGCCCGGCGGAAGGTCTGGAGGTCCAGGATCAGTTGTATCCCTGGGGATAGCTCATTCCAGAGGGCGGGTGCCCCCAGAGAGAAGGCTCCTCCCCGGGGGGTCGCCAGCCAACATTGCCTGATTGACGGCACCCTGAGGAGGCCCTCTCTGTGGGAGCGTATTGGCCGGTGGGAGGTTATCGGTGGCAGAAGGTGGTCTCGTAAATACCCTGGCCCTAAGCCATGGAGTGCTTTGAAGATGAGAACCAATACCTTGAAGCGCACCCGGAAGACCACTGGAAGCCAATGCAGCTCGCGCAGGAGAGATGTCACATGGGAGCGCCATGTTGCCCCCATAAGCACCTGCGCGGCTGCATTCTGCACCAGTTGGAGCCTCCGAGTGCTTCTCAAGGGGAGCCCCATGTAGAGAGCGTTGCAGTAGTCCAGGCGGGAAGTGACGAGGGCATGAGTGACCGTGCATAAGGAGTCCCGATCCAGAAAGGGGCGCAACTGGCGTATTAGGCGAACCTGATAGAAAGCCCCCCTGGCCACGACCGTCATATGCTCTGAATTTCTGGCAGTTTCTTTTGTCCCTCCCATTCTTTTCTTTTTTTTTTTAATGCCACACAACCACAGATGTTGACTGAGACCCTGCTGAGTTTGTGCGTGTGTGTGTTTGTGTAGGAATTAAAGTTTTCCATTTGGTCTGTTTTTCTTCTCTGACTAATAGCAACCAGGGTGGCTGCTCTGGTCGTCCATGAGCTGGTCTGAGTTGACTCGCGTCTCCTGGACCAGAAGCAGAATCCGAATTGCGCCAGAATTGCTCTTGGGAAAGATGAGATGGGAAACCCACCCTCATGGTTCTGGGGTCGCCTGTACTTTGGTCTTGACATTTCAATTTCTCTGCCCAGCCAAACCTAGTTCAGCTCTCGGGGACAGCTGCATCTGCGTTTAGGGCTTGATGCAGGGCGTTTCCTCGGGATGTTCTCGGTAGAGGCTGTGTGATTGCTAAAGAAAAACTTTGCTCACAAAGTCTGGTCTGAGCAGCCTGTAGATGAACAAATGACTTTGTCAGCAAAGAAGGTTGAGTGACAACTGTTCATTCCAATATTCCACAGTATGGAAAATCAAAGGTGGCTCGTTCTGCACAGGTACCTGAGAGGCACAGAAAAGAAACCACGCTGTGGCCTCACCTAAAGTGACAATCCGATAGGCATCATATTAGGATTTTCTGTTTTGTTTTAATCTCTGGCACCTCGTACAGATTTCGGCTGTGGCCATGAGACATCTGCAGACAGGTGTCCAGCTGGATCCTCAGCCTTCCAGCAAGGCTTCTGCATCAGAGGTCAGGGACACTGGAGGTGGCATCCTCTCTTTGTCCTGGCTTCCTAGCTGCGTTCTTGCATTAACTCAGTTCTGCAACGGGCCCAAGGCTGGGCCTTCTTGCTGGATCTCCGTGGAGCCCTGTTGAGACAGCCATGTCCTTGGGATCCCCCTCAAGTCCGTCTCCCCATGGAGAAGCAGGAGGCTCACAGCTGCCAATTGGTCCCTGCTTTCCTGGCTCTTCTTCTGGACGGTGACAAGGGTTGAGCAGCCAGCCACCCACCGACCTGCATCGTTCAACAGCTGCACGAGGGTTATTTAGCATCTCGGTCTGGAAATCTCAGTCACGTGGTGGTGGTGGTGGTGGCGGCGGCAGCCTGTGAGTAGAATACAGAGTGGCTACTTTGCGTCTCCTTCTATACAAACATTTCTGTGTGTCGTGGCCTGAGCTGTGATAAGTGGGAGTCAGGCTGGTGGAAATCTACTCGAGCCTGCCTAATTGTCCCAAACACAACGGTTCACTAGAGTGGAAAATAGTTTCCATCTATCTAAGTGAAGAAGATAATGACCTTTTAAATAACAGGAGCAATTTTATCTCAATACCGCAATTACTGTGAACTCTCAAAATGCCAAAGTGCTGGGCACTTTCAAAATAACTTAATTTAGACATTTATAGCTCTTAGACACTGCTAGTTTCTTATCTAACCTAATTATGGGTTGTTCAGGAAATGGCAGAGCATGCCAATTAATGTTATTTTTTATAGAGATAGATAGGAAGGGCCTTTGGCTCCCTCCTTCCTGAGGCAGGAGCTGTCCTCCTTTGCCGGCTGTTTTTCCAGCCCCGCCACTAAGGGGGCAGCCAAGCTGAGTAGTTGAAAGACATGCACTGATCCCAAAAAACAGGCTTTGGTGTCTGCGAGAAGACAGCCGTCTTCTGTCCGTTTGTCCTTGTGGCAACCAGATTCTCTGCTGAATGCTGGAGCACCAGGTGCAGAAGCCAACCATGGCCACATCCTACCGATGAACTGGACTCTAAAAAGGAGAGCGGGGAAGAAAGGACCACAGCTAGGATAGCCAGAAGTCACCTTTAAAGGCATTTTCCACATTGCATTTGAAAGTTAAGTTATATTGGGCCCCGAGAAACACCCCTCTGGCTCAAGGTGTAAGAAGGGTGCTTGCTTCTGCCTGTGGGGTGTCCTGGTGGAGAAATCAGGGCTCTGCTCTTTGCGCAGAAAAGGCTACGTGGTGGTGGGTGTCATCTCCAGGCGAAAGGGTTACAGCTTCCTTCTGCCTTGGCCAGGAGCATAAGAGGACGGGAGCTCCCGTGGCCTTACAGCAGCTGAAGAATGCAGCCCCCCCACCCCCCGAATTAGGAAACAGGGTCGCCAGACTGGGTGCAACCTTCCTCTCCACTTTCACACCTAATATAGGGGTCCTGGTTGGTCAGTTGGCAGCACATCAGCCCTAATTGTTCTGCTGTTCAATGTGAAATGAGAATCAGAAGAGAAAACAAGGACTTGGTGTCTGGGGAGGCAACGTTGCCATATTCATCATAATTTTAATTCCCTTTCCGCTTTTCTTGTCTCCGGATCCTTTTGAATCCCAGGTGTTGATGGGAGCAAATTAGAGCTTGTGCTGGGGGCTGCCAATGCATTGACTAACCATCTTCCTGCCTGAGCTGACGTGCTGAGTTGATGTCAGACTTCTAGTTCTGGGGAATCTTCTCCCCTGGAGCGATTCTCTGAATTCATGGCTTCTGTAACTATGAGTTCAGCTCTAGCCACCTTTGACTCACACCTTGTGCAATGTTCATATTGATTTAGTGCTTTGTTTTGGAAATCATGCTGTCTGAATGGAGGTACCTTGTTTCACTTGTTTACCATGGACAATTTACTTATGGATTGGATTTTAAAGACTTTCTGTGTCTGCTGAACTCTTTACAGGTTGTTGGGCCTTGGGGAAGCCCAGCTCTGAGAATACTGGACAGAACGGATTCCTCGTGTTTTTAGCAAATAACAAGTAACATTTCTTTGAATATGGCTCCTGTGGCGTATTTAATCACGTATTTACGTGATTTAAGAAGCCATTACCATCCGATCAATGTTAACAACTGTCGACTGGTGTTCCACTATTCCAGATTTAGACAAGCTGGTGAAGATGGTGGTGCAACAACACAAGTAACATTTGGATAAAATAGATTATCCCAAATCTTTCTACTAATTTTACACCACATTTTGCATAGACACGGTTTTGGCCCTATGATGAATGGCCTTTCCCAGGAAGGCAAATGTGGCCCTGTTGAGATTTCTAGCGGCTGGGATTAGCCTTCAGTATGTTGGCCTTCCTTTTTTGCTGGAGAACGTAAAAGATGTCGGAGGTGCATCTTAACAGCTCCACCTCTCCAGGATGGGGCTTCTCTTAGCTGAGGCAGAGCCATTTGTCTCCCTCTTCTTCAACATCTGTGGGACTTTGCTGGGGAGGCTACTTCAACTACATAGAGCTGGTTGCCTCAGTCCAGAGATGATCCTGGACGTCTTTCCTGTGAGCCCAGAGTTTGGTGTCCCCAAAGCCTTGAGACATCTTCAAGCGGTCTGGGGCTGCCTGTACAAGAATCATCAGGTATGGTATTGTGAGATACCAACTCAGTTATCACGCACTCCGTGAAGATACAGACCCTTCGGAACGTGATTTGACCTGCAAAATGTTACATAAAATGAAACTGCCTCCTAAATGCTGAAAGGTTCTCTGCCTCCCCACCTTCTCTCCTCCCTCAGGCTGGCCTTTATATGCACAAAAATACCCAGCCTTTTTTGCATTATTTTTATAGGTGATTTTATCCATAATAAATGGTTAGGATCAACAATCTGAGAGGACAGCTCCAATTTATTGTTAGGTTTTTTTTGCTGAATCCTATCCTTGCTCTTGTGGTCTGGACTATTATACTACAAATAGTATAATTATACACATTTCAAATGTGTATAATTCACTCTATATATAATGTGGGAAAACTATATCTTATTTATTTATTTATTTATTTATTTATTTATTTATTTATTTATTTATTTATTTTATTAGATTTTTATACCGCCCTTCTCCCACTGGACTCAGGGCGGTGAACAGCCAAGAATAAAAACATCACATACAAAATTTAATTTTTTAAAAAAAAGAATTAAACAAATTTTGGCCCAATAAATTTAAAACATCCCAACTAAAATCAATTAACAATTAAAAATATCCTAGGGGGTGGTCAAGATCGACACATAAAATAAACTCCACATTTAACTGGGTGAATTCTGAATCATGTTTCATAAGATACTAGCTTGCTGTAAGTTAATAGAGGCAACCCTAAGGAGACTATTATTACAGTTATCTAATAAATGAATAAATACCCTTACATCGACCTCAAAATGGCTCCCACGCCTAATGAACCTATTAGTTGCACAACAGAGTAGTTTTTATGCCAGGGATACCTCCTGTCTCCCACCGTGTGCCCACAACACACACACACACACACACACACACTTGCAACTGCTCATACTGATGTGATTGAGAATGTTTGCAGATGGTGGTAAAATTTAATGTGGAAGAACAGGCCACATTTAGCAGTAAAAGGTGTCCAAGACTGAACTCTCTAAACTGTAGGACACACAACATTAACAATAAGGGCCTGACTGGGAGCAGCTGAATGGAGCTGCCCGTCTCAGCACCCGTCCGCTCTTTTCCAATGGTAGCACAAGGATGGGCAGAAGCAGCACAACTCAGCAACTTCACCGATTGCTGAGCTGTCCTAAAGGAGCCTCTCTCCCCCCACCATCCTAGTTTATTTAAGGCTATTTAAAAATGCAGCTGTCCAGCATTTTTGCTGGGACGTGGGGGTCAGAAGGTCTGGAGGGTCAGGAATTCCTGTGGCCAGAGCCAGGAGACCTGGTCCCACTTAGAAATGGAGCCAGTCATCCCAGAGCTTGGCCGGAAGTGGGAGAGGGGCCACCTGCCCGGTCTGGGCTTTAATGGAGCCCAGGAGCAAGGCAGGGGTGGGGGCTCTGAACTGGGGAGGGGAGCTAGAACTGCCCTTGTCTGCCACCTGACTTGGGCCTTGTACCCCTCCTCAACTGAGGGGCCTCCACTGCCCTCCCCAAGTTGAAGCAAGGCTTCCCCCCCCCCCGACCCTAATGGGTCCCTCCTGGCTGACAGCCCAGAGGGGCCATGCCGAAGTCAGACACGAGATTGGTTGAATCCTCTGTTTCTGTTCCCTCCCACTTCAGCATGTGATTGGCTGATGGGAAAAATATCCATCAATGGGTGGCCCAATTCTGCTGATGACAAAACAATTTGACACCCACCCTCACACACCCCTCCAAACCTTTCCTGTGTTCCTCCACCCTCTTTGATGGAGGAACTGGCATGGCGTGAGGCAAAGGCGGAGTCTGGGCTGCCAGAGTGTTCCCCAAAAGAACAAAATATCCATTTCAAACAATGCCTAGTGATGCTCAGAAACCTGAACAATGTAGCTTTTCTATGCAAGAGTCATAGCATTAGTGGAAATAAACATTTTGTCTTATTCCGTTATCTTTCTAAACTCTAATCTTATCAAATTGTTGAGTTGATTATGCAATGCTCTGCTGGGCAATGACCACACTGAAGATTTGATTGCTGGATGGCCCAATTATCCTAAGCATAAACCAACCCACCAACCCACCCCCACACACATGCAACAGTGTTTTGTCTTCCTGCAGCTCCATCTAGCCCATCACCCATAACCTCTCCCCCCCCCCCTCTTTCCTAGGACAGGCCACAGGATGAATTTCAAAACAAAATCTGGGCCATAACTTCTTGCCCTGTTTATTTGCAAAGAATCTGCCTGAAGACTGCAAGGAAAGCAGAAATATCTCGCTAGCCTCACAAATATTGTTAATTAAATTGTTGAAGTTGGATCATTGTTTGCTGACCCTTAAAATTAGTAAATAGAGTATACTCTGGCATCAGGTACACCATACCAATAGTTGGATCCTCCTCAATTTAAAAAAAACCTTCCAAAAATTGACAGAAAATCTAAGAGTTGTGGACATGTAGGTAACATTTGTAAACAGTGATTTGCAAGCTGAAAGTTGAGCAAGAGAAAGTGGCATCTGGAAGGATGGGGCCTGGGATTTGATCAAGGTCTGCAAGAGTTAGTCTTTCCCAATATAAATATTCTGTTCGTCCAGCAAGCTTGATGATGTTGAATCCGCAAAACATGTAAATTATACTATTGAAAATTTTGTAAAGCTAAGAAACTTCTCTGAAAGCATTCCTAAATTACTCTTGAGACCAGCGTCTATCTTAGAGGCTACTATATAATAATACCACCTCTGGCTGGTCCCAGAGTGGGGTGGGAATGGGGATTTTGCATTATCCTTCCCCTGCCACGCCCACCAAGCCATGCCCACCAAGCCACACCCACAGAACTGGTGGTAAAAAAAATGTGAATTTCACCACTGAGTAGGGTGAATGAACTCAAATCACTTTAGAAAACAGGAAGGAAGGAAGGAAGGGCCAACCATCCATCCATCCATGATTTGCAAGACTGAATTTCATGTGTATGTGTGCACACTATACATGCCGATATTAAAATTATGTATTTTGACAGGAAGGAAAACATCCTTTTCTGGAATTAATCTTCCTGATATATACTTACAGGTTCCCATTTTTATAATTTTGGTTCTGCATGGATTGTTAATAAGTTGTTAATTTTTAGGGCACTTCCAGACAGCCAGGCTTGCCCTCTACACCTCCACCCAGCTGATTCCATTTTAAAATCTGTCTGACATTGATCAGATAAAAGTGCTCCTGAAATTGATCTCTGCTGATTGATCAGTTCCAACAGCAGGACTTGACCCCCCCCACGGACATCTTTGCATGTTGGGGGGTGAACAGAGAACCAGGACAGAGACATCTGCATTTTCGTTCTTTTGCCAATAGCTGAGCACGCAGTTGTGTCATACAAGCCACACTTTATGGCTTCTTGTGTCTTTTCAAGCTCATCTCCAACATGCATCATTTCCTCCTCCTGACAAAAGTTCACAAATAAATTCACTCAAGCAATTCTGCTGCTTCTTTTTTAGTTAACCTCTTGTCCTTTTTGAGCAGAAACTCTTCTATTTTCCTTTTATTTTGAGTAGAGTGTAACTAAAGGAGGCCGTTTCATATTCCGTGTAGCCAAAGGAGGCTGTTCTGTATTCTTAGCATCCCTTCGGCTCATTCAGTTTTTGCTTAGCTTCATCAGCTCCAAAGTTCACTAAGTTGCTTCTGCCTCCTTTCGTTTCCCCCGCTGGGTCTGCAATTTAACATTTGCTTTCTTGGACCTGCCACCCTCTTCCAGAGCCTCATCCCCTCACTTCTTCCGACATGGAATTTGACTGCAATATCCATTTCTTTGAAGTCCAAGAAAACCAAAAGCCAGCACTGGGTCATCACTCCCCCCCCCCCAACTTTCCTCCATGAAGCTGGTTGAGTTTGCCAAACAAATTACTGTGCAAGGCTGGAAGAATAAATATGGGCAGAATCTGACCTGAAAAATGGGCTGTTTTTAAGGGCCGTTTGCCGACATTTGGTCTGTTTTCAACAATGGGCAAAGGAGACGACTTTGGACTTATTTAGTCAAATTTCTGGTTGTTTTATTTGTGACACTTCCCAACATATTTTTTCTCTTTTTCTCCTTTTAGTTAGTTTGATATAGTCATTATTATCATAAAAGTTCTTGAAGTTCTGTTGAACCATACATCAAATATTTGGAAACGTGGATCTATTGCGTAGGGGCCGTAGTTTAAAAACTGACTGTCCACCCTACTTTAACATCCAATTGAAAATACATCTTTGCTTCCCATGTAAAAGCTCGTTTATATCAACGCAGAGGAAAAATGGGCTGTTCCCTTTCTGGCAACCAAAGCCATTATGTTTTTTAAAAAGTCCCACGGGCTGCAGAGTGCCAAAGACATTGACAGAAGTGATTGATACTGTTTGAAGGCCAGTTTCGGAAGCCCTGGGAAGCCAGCTAGGATGTTCCCGACTCCCTGCTAGGAGATTCTGTCAAGGCCAAAGAAAACCACGAGTGGCCCCGAGACCACTGCCAATAGCTCTGCTGGTGGTCCTGGCAAAGAGCCGGAGCCCCCTGGAGGGGATCGGAAGGTTGGCGGGGAAAAAAGGGCAGCTTTTCATCAGGATGTGAGCAGGACCAGGGATGGCAGCGGGGGGAGAGCCTCCATTTAGATACACAGATCACAGAATCATTGAGTTGGAAGGGGCCTAACAGATCACCAAGGGCAACTGCCTGCATACTGCAGGACTCTTGCTATAATTTTATGCTATAATACCAAGAAATCTGCCTTTTTAATGGAAAAATTTATTTATTCAAAAATACATCTTCATGTATGGTCTTAACAACATGGAAAAGGAACCTATGTACATTTCTTACATGTATAGAATTTTTTTAAAAAAATCCTGGGTCTGTAAAATTGCCGTTTTATAGTCACATTCATCTTCAACTTAAGAGCTGTTTCCCAGCCAATAAAATTTCATATTCCCACGATCAAGTTCTGCTGTAAAGGCAGTTTAACTTCCAGTTTTCTATTTATTCTTATTTCTCCAGTCTTTCAAAATGTTTATTGAATGTTTTTATTCACCTAAAAAAATTCCCTTGAAATCTTTCAAAACAAACTGGTTCCACAGTCTTAAAATCAGAGAAGTAATTCAGTGTGTGTGTGTGTGTGTACGCGTGTGTGTGTGTGTGTGTCCTGGTTAACAGGCCCCATCTCGGCTGCATCATTTACACACAGTTCTCCTCAAAGAGGATCTGAGCGTAGACGGTGGCGGACGCAACGCCTTTGGCTTCCTGATGAGGCTTCAGCAGCTCCAGCTCAGCGTAGGTCAGGTTCTCCTCCCTGCCCTTCAGCTGCAAAACAAAAGGGCTGCCTGAATCCATCGGCCGAGGAGGGACCGGCTGCCCTTCAACTTGGCCCAGGGAGGCAAGAAGGAAACAAGGCCAGACCAGAAGAACATAACCTGAAGAGGCTTTCCCCACCACAAGGGGAACCAGCTACTAAAACACGAGGCAGGCTGAAGAAGCGGGAAACGCCAGGACTGCAAGGCTGGGGCGGGGGGGTGGGTTCCCCTTCACTCCTGGAAGTCTCTCCTTGCAGTCCAAAGCGCTCGGTGCAGGGGGAGGGGGGCACTGGCTGCCTCTGTGGGAAAGAGGCCCCGAGAAGAAGAAGCGGCCCCAGAAGGCACCCGGGCGGCCTCTGAAGTCCAGCTCTGGGGCCTGGAGCCGATTAGCCAATTTAGCCCTTCACCCTGGGAGGCATTTCTGCTTCACATCAAATAAAGCTGGCCTTTAGTTATAATTCTCATTCAAATTCCAGCTGAACCATGATGAATTCTGAAATGGCACAGCAACACCCAGCTCATGTAAATTTTAGAGCTAAGATTTATGAAATTACATCATCCAGGTGTATTATTATGTTATCTGGAAATTGCATTGTTTTCTTGGGTAGATTATATCTTTATTCCTTCTTTATTCTATTAAGTTTGGATATGAAAAATAACCCTCGATTCCTCCAATACAGGTCACTGGGCAGCCCCGGCTGATGTGTTACTTTCATACATTTTTATGATGTTCCTATAGTAAACATAATTTAATAAAGCCAAAACACACTAAATAAATAATTGCATCTAGAAAAGCAATAAAAGCAAATAAAATTAGTACTTTCATAAGTGGAAAAGGTACTTCAATTACTGCTACAAGCAACGGCACACCATAAAATGTGTAGAATAATTTCCCTTATGCATATTTCCAGTATGTAATAATTTGATTGAAAATATGAAGAAACACACAGGAGGTTCAGAATCGTTGTGCACATACAGTTCTCAACTACATATAATAACTGAACGTAGAAGATACGGGTTTTTCCAAAGGCCGTTTCCTGAGCAGAAATCTCAGGCTGGGCCCTATTCTGCTTCCTGGGTTACCACGGACAAGTTCAAATAGCTTAAAAAAGAGCTTCGAATATCAACCGTAAGGAAATCTTATGTGCCTCCTGCATGCTCCCAAGCCTGGAACACGGAATATCTCCAATTGCGGGGCATTCAGCCTATTCAACTAAAACGAAATAGTGGCCCAAGATAATATTGCTGGCAATTTAAGGTACTGGGGGAATGAACAAGAATTTAAGAAGAAAGATCTTAAAATAAGATAGCAATACAGTAAAGAGTAACCATTATGGACACCGCTGTAAAATAGCGTCATGATTTACAACCTATACTGTAGCTGTGCTTGCTTTCACCCATGGCATTACAATGCACGTCTGCAGCTGGAAACACACCATCTAGAGAGGCAAAGAAGAATAACTAAAGTAATCTCCAGCCCTTCCCCCCCCCCTTTTTTTGTCCTCCCAAATTTTTATTTTATTTTTATTTATTTATTTATTTGTCAAGCATATATAAGATAACAGGTAAAAGTATACACATAATTTGAATACATGAAAAGAGCAAGAGTAAAAAGGAATATTAGGACAGGGACGGTAGGCACGCTGGTGCACTTATGCACGCCCCTTACAGACCTCTTAGGAATGGGGTAAGATCAACAGTACAGTTTAAGGTTAAAGTTTTGGGGGTTTGGGGAAGAAACTACAGAGTCAGGTAGTGCATTCCAGGCATTGACCACTCTGTTGCTGAAGTCATATTTTCTGCAATCGAATTTGGAGCGGTTTACCTTGAGTTTGTATCTATTATTTGCTCGTGTATTGTTGTGGTTGAAGCTGAAGTAGTCATTGACAGGAAGGACATTGTGACAGATAATTTTATGCACTATGCTTAGGTCAGACTGAAGTCGGCGTAGTTCTAAATTGTCTAAGCCCAAAATTTGAAGTCTGGTGGCATAAGGTATTTTATGGTGGATAGAGAAATGGAGGACCCCTCTCATAAAATATCTCTGGACTCTCTCAATTATATTTATGTCCGATATGCAGTGCGGGCTCCAGACAGATGAGCTGTATTCAAGAATTGGTCCAGCAAATGTTTTGTATGCTCTAGTTCAGTGATGGCTAACCTTTTTGCCATTGTGTGCCAAAAGCAGGGGGACCGCAGGGGGGGGGTCACACACGGGCACGCCCACACCCATATCTTTCTTGGAGCCTGGAGAGGGTGAAAACGCCCCCCCCCCCGGAGGCCCTCTAAAGGCCGGAAACAACCTGTTTCCCAACTTCCAGTGAGACCAAAAGGCCCGTTTTTTGCCCTCCCCAGGCTCCAGAGGCTTTCTAGGAGCCTGGGGAGGGCAAAAATGGCCTCCCCCCCCACCCCGGAGGCCAGAAACAGCCTGTTTCCTGACTTCCAGTAGGCCTGGAAGGCCTGAAAATTAGCTGGCTAGCGCGCACATGCGTGCTGAAGCTAAGGTAGGGCAATGCTTGCGTGCCCACCGATATGGCTCCGCGTGCCACCTGTGGCACGCGTGCCATAGGTTCGCCATCACGGCTCTAGTTACTAGTACAATATTACCAGAGAAGAAGCTACGTAAGATTAGGTTAACAACTCTTAATGCCTTTTTGGCAATGTTGTTACAGTGGGCTCTGGCACTCATTAAACTTATTAATCTTTCCCTCATTAAACTTAGTACTAGCAACAACCACCGAGACCTCTAGGTATTTTGCAGTAAAATTATTAATGAAAATCTGCATATTAAAGTATAGACATTAATGAAAAAGGAGAGACAGAAAGGAAGCTAAGAGACACCATCCCACCCTCAGGCAGCCTTTGGGCTTCGGGCATAAGGAGCCGCTCCTGCCAATTTCAAGGAATGTCAGCATCCGGAAGGAGACTTTTTAGGCAACTGGGTGAGATCATGAAGACCCGTAATAAAGCCTCCACCGAATGGAGTTATCGTGAGGGGCTCTAGGGAAGTTCATGATTGTTCCTTGAGGAACCATTATGGGATGAGAGTTCAATCCTTACTTTCCACAATAGTCCAAACATGATTTAATAGAATTGAATCTATTAGTTGGACAAGTTTAGCTCTTTCTTTCTCTTTCTTTCTTTCTTTCTTTTTCTTTCCTTTCCTTTCCTTTCCTTCTCTCTTTTTTCTTTCTCCCTCCCTTTCTCTTTCTCTCTCTCCCTTTCTTTCTTTCTTTCTCTCTCTTTCTTTTTCTCCCTTCTTCCTTTCTTCCATCCACCCACCCACATCTCTATAATTTCATTTTGCGAATGAATTTCTTGATCGGGATTCCATGTGCACAGTCACTCATTCCCTCGTCACCTCTCGCCTGGACTACTGCAATGCTCTCTACATGAGGCTCCCCTTGAAGAGCACCCGGAGGCTCCAACTGGTCCAGAATGTGGCCGTGTGGGTAATTACAGGAGCTGCATGGCGCTCCCACATAACACCGCTCCTGCGCGAGCTGCACTGGCTCCCAGTGGTCTTCCGGGTGCGCTTCAAGGTGTTGGTTACCACCTTTAAAGCGCTCCATGGCATAGGACCTAGTTATCTTCGAGACTGCCTGCTGCTACCGACAACCTCCCATCGACCCGTGCGCTCCCACAGAGAGGGCCTCCTCGGGGTGCCATCAGCCAAACAATGTAGGCTGGTGACCCCCAGGGGGAGGGCCTTCTCTGTGGGGGCACCTACCCTATGGAACCAGCTGCCCCCTGAGATAAGGAGAATCCAAGACCTTGGTGCCTTCCGCCATGCCCTTAAAACTTTCTTTTTTCATCAAGCCGGGCTGGCTTAACATATTTTTAAATTTTTAATTTTTAATTGGTTTGTCATTTTAAACTGGGGCCAAATTAATATATATTCTTTTAATTGTTCTTAATGTTTGTATTGTATGTTTTTATCTGGCTGTACACCGCCCTGAGTCCTTTGGGAGAAGGTGAGGTATATAAATTTGAAATAAAATAAATAAATAAAATAAATTTTGGAGATGGCTTTTTTACCTTACATTCTGACAGAAAAATACACTTTGAAAGATCCTCATAACTGCAGTTCCCATTCTCTTAAGCAATCAAATGATCACCTCAATTTTGTAATTTTCCAGTGTCTCTAATAATTAATAACAGAAATTTGGGAGCTAGGTTGCTGCATTTCTGCTGGAATTGAGAAAAATTGTGCAATTTTATATTCTGCGAAACAAGACTATCCCAAAGAATTCTTAAGAATAAAAGTTCATCTATAAAAGGAGTAACCTTCACTTGTATAATGAGGGGTGAGAAGGGATGAAATGTCTTATGGTTATTATCTGTGAGTCCCAAGCAGGTGTCCATTTTGGAACCGCCCTCTGGAGCTCACAGGTGGGGGCCATTTTTCCATCTCTCCTCTCGAGACTTTGCTCCTCGAAAACTGACTGCAACAATGAAAAGAAATGGGAACCTTTCCCATGACACACGCAGTCACCCTCCAGCTAGAACAGCGATAGGACCCAGGAGGGGAGGGAAGCTTCCAAGCGTTTCCCAGGGGAAAGGGAGACAAAAGCTTTAGGGAAATTCTCAACAACACAAGGAGGGCCCAAGGGGGCCCCACGGCAACAGAGAGAGGACCGAGTTGTGACCAGGGGCCACGCGTGTACATGCAGTTGCCTTCTGAATGCTTCGAGCAACGCTGATCACCAATGTGGAGAACCGTGACATCGCCAAAATTATAGAAATCAAGAAAAACAATCTTTAAATAAGAAAATTTAAATATGTGCTACCATAAGTTTAAAAGGAGCCCGAAGCACAGAAAGAGTCCAATAGGAATCTGTATCTTCCAAGTGGACTGTGCCGTTTTGTCTCCTTGGTGAAACCCTCCTGAACGCACCAGTGGTTGGAGAGCAACCACATAATGTCAGCCGACAAAGCAGCCTCTAGTTCAGAGATCTTAGTTTGCACAAGAGAGTGTGAGCGTGCTTGGGATAAAACTAGGCTTTGGTTGTGATGAAAGGGCAACAGAGCTGATTGGCATAGTCTTTCAGGTTAGCAGGGAATGTTGCACGGATACACTTTGACTAAGGAGCTGGTAAACTAGTCTACTCTTCCCTTCTCTTACAGAAAAATCATTTTTCCTGCAGCTCTGAAAAGGGACCAGTCTCCTCACTTAGCAGGAAGTCACTTGATACCTTCAGAAGACTAGCTCAATTTTTGGAATTGCTATTGCTATTAGACACTCGATGGCTGTTGTGTTTCTCTGCTTTGGTAAGGAAATACCTAAGTACCTACCTCTGAAAGGATGACCCAGTAGGTCACAGGTTGTCTTCTTTTATTGAGAGAGTCACTCGGGCTCTTTCCACCCAACTTACCCCAACAGGATGCTATGAAAATGAAACTGATGTCGATGCTGGTATACGAGAAAGCAATAAAATGTGTACAGTACATGGCCTTAAACTCTTTAGATGAAAAATGGATGAACAAGGAGCAATTCAATTCTGCAGGAGCTGCCACGGACACTGAGAGTCAAAGAAAGGATGTCTAGTATGCAGACTCTCCCCAAACCATCCCGAGAGGAAAGAAAGAAGAAAGGAAAGGAAAGGAAAAGGAAAAGGAAAAGGAAAAGGAAAGGAAAGGGATGGGAGGGGAGGGAGGGAGGGAAGGAGGGAGGGAGGGAGGAAGGAAGGAAGGAAGGAAGGAAGGAAGGAAGGAAGGAAGGAAGGAAGGAAGGAAGGAAGAAGGAAGGAAGGAAAAGAGGGAACCAAATTCACACATTAGATAACCAACAGAAAGTAAGGACAAATCTCTACAGTGCTACTCACCAAGGTGACCTTCCTTTGTGGTTTCAGAAGTTTAGGCTTTGAGAAGGCGTGGGATATTGGTGCTGTAAAAATAAGGACAGATCGTTTGCCTCTTGCTGCAATATGAATGTAAGAGTGAAATGCACAAAAACGAACATCTGCCACTCATTCAGCCTCCCTGCAGCTGGCCAGGCTGCCCCTCCGTGTGCCTTTTGCATCTCCCGAGATGCCTCGGGTTCTCATGTGCTTCCTTGGCAGTCCAGGGCCTCTTTTCCCCACCCGTGGCCGTGGCTTTGATGCAAACTCAGTTGGATGAAATGGAAAGGCTGCATCCCAAACAGTTGCTGATCGTCCATTCAGGGCGATTTGGAAGTCATATAAAAATGAGGAATAAAAGTTCTGGGAGATGGAAAAAGGAACAGGGCACCCCAGAAGAATGCAGCCCCTTACCTACAATAAAAGAATTAGGATACAATGTAAGGGTTGGAAGGGATCTTGGGAGACCATCCAGCCCAACCTCCTGCCAAGGCAGGAATCCTCTTTGCCAGCATGCCTGGCAAATGGCCACTTGCTTAAACAGTCAGCGAAGGAAAGATCCTTCCTTTGGGAAACCCCGTCAGTCCTCCAGAGTCAAAGTGCTCGTGATCTCACGAATACCTTTGGCAGGAACGGCTGGGGGTGCCTCGGTCGCCTTTGCCCCTTTCCTCTGGATGGGGAGCCCTGGAGACCCGGCTGCCTTGCTGGGGCTCCCTGTGTCTTGCAAGCTGGGAGGGAGAGAGAGGGGAGAGGGGGGGGGGAGAGAGAGAGGGAGGGAGGGGGAGAGGGAGATGCGTGTTTGCCAGGTGGACTGGTAATATTTGCTGTCTTACCAATTCATTTGATCTACTTAATTCATTTATTTATGCATTCAAGCAAATAAAATGGAGAGAGTATGTTTGTGTGGGGGAGAGTAATCAAAATCTTTATAATTGGGATAACAAAAATATAGCCTGGAACAGTATAACTAAGAGTAATTCACATTCACCCAAACCTCTGGCGCGTTTTCAGCCTGGCACAGCCTTTATCTCACACACAAAAGGTTAGTCCTGCAAGTAATCTACACACTAAGAGCAAAAGTAGCCTCATCAACAACTAAATCTAATCTGAGGTAGGTCAAAGGATGATTGTTCAAGGCACAGTCATCCTCACTAAACATAACAAAGGAAGAAAAACTATGTCACGCATACGAGAGCCAATTCATACCACCGTTGGCACTTCAACTAGGGCAAATAGCAATAACCATGTTTAGCTTTTAAGACTCACTCTCCCACATAGGTTTTTGTTTTTTAATGTTGTACACCACCTGGAGTAATGGTATCTGAGTTGGGTGGCTATATAAATTTGTTTAATAAAAAATAAATAAAAATATATCAGCAAGGAGGACACTTAAGAGCCTAAGGAAATACGCGGCCCGTTTTCAACAATGGATGATTATCGGTGCTCTTTGGAAATCTACATTCGTCCTTCATGGATTTTTTGGCGTTGATTAAAAGGCACTCAAAATAATTTCCAGGACTTAAAATATATTTTTCTCAAGCTAGGAGGACAACTAAAGTTAATGACATTTTTGTAGAAAAATTAAAGCTTGCAGCTCTCAAAAAGAAGCTTCTTCTCCTACCTCTTCTGAGGAGACTTCACCAAGGTATGTTTCACTGTGAAAAGAATACAGAAATAAGAAAAAACAGAAATTAAGAAACGTATTGCTGTATATAGTAATTTTCACTTGCATGTGATTTCTGGAAGAGTGATGGTCAGTTTGTTTTCTTTGTTCGTTTAAAACGCTGCAGGACAAATTATCTATCAAATTTAGATACCACCCATCTCACTATCTGAGCCACAGTGATGTAGTGGTTAGAGTGCAGTACTGCAGGCTATTTCTGCTGACTGCTGGCTGCCTGCAATTTGGCAGTTCAAGTCCCACCAGCTCATGGTTGACTCAGCCTTCCATCCTTCCCAGGTGGGTAAAATGAGAACCCAGATTGTTGGGGGCAAATATGCTGACTCTGTAAACTGCTTAGAGGGGGCTGTAAAAGCACTGTGAAGCGGTATATAAGTCTAAGTGCTACTGCTATTGCTATCTAAGTGACTCAGGATGGTTTACAAAGGTCAGTTTGAAAGAAGCAAAGTCAAAGATCTCTTGATTATTTAATATTAGATATAAGTATTTTGAGCGTAGTCAAAGAGAAATTTACAGAACATTCAAAGATAAAAATTGAATAAACAAACAAAAAGGCAGAATTAGTAAATTCAGTGACAATATATCAATATTTAAATTACAGATGAATTACAGAAATCTTTTATATTGACAATGGACTCACCGTGGGATCGTTTCTTGTTGCTCAGGATCTGGCAGAGGATGACCAGAGCAAAGAGAAGGATACTCAGGATCCCTGCCGAGCTCATCAGGACAGCGTAGACAGAGAGGTCTGGAGAGGCCAGGAGAGGAAACACGAGTCAGCTGGGAGGAGCCCCTCGCCCCCCCGGGTCTCAAAAGGCATGGAGGTTTAGTAGTGGAGCTCTTGGTCTACTCCCAAGTGCACAGGACTGTGTCACCCTAAGCGCACCTCCATTTCTGCTGTGGCTTATGTAAAATGTGGAGCCGATGACCAACTTAATGGTTTGTATCTTTCCATACATGCATAATCTGTTAACATTTTGCATTGCTGAGTTTTAATGTGTCCTGATCTTTGATTGCAAAAAATGTTACTGCATTTATTTGACTTTACATGGTGGTTTTGTTTTGTTTCCCCGTGTATTCCAGGGATAAATAATTCTCTGATCCAAATGCTGCAGGTAAGTCAGTGTATTAAGCTGAGATTCAGAAAGAGGAAAGCAGCAATCTCTTTATATAAGCTGTAGTTTTTAGAGTTTTGTAACTTATTGGAGGTGGACCCCTTAAGATTCTTGTGTGCATGTCTGTGTGTCTGTATTGTAGCTTTGATATCTCTCTTCTGAAAGTCTATTTAGCTTAGTCCATTTAACTTTTTTTTAAAAAAACCCTTTATATTTAAACATTTTAAACATGTATTCCAGGGTGAAATGCTACTGGTTCGCCTGAACCGGTAGTAAAAAAATGCTTTAATAAGGAAACAAAAAGTTCCCATGGTTGCGCGGCACAGCTGATCATCTGAACTTTTTTTTTACTTTTTTTAAAGTATTTTTTACTACCGGTTCGGGCAATAGGTAGTTAAAAAATGCTTTAAAAAAGTAAAAAAAAAAAAAAAGTTCTGACAATCAGCTGTGATAATCAGCTGTGCTGCACAATCCTCCGAACTTTTTTTTTGTTTACTTTTTAAAGCATTTTTTTACTACCTATTGGGCTTCCATTTTTGCTTCCTGGAGGCTTCCCTGAGGCCTGCTAGGCCAAAAATGGGTGGTGGTGGGGTGCTGAGAAAGAAAGAAAGAAAGAAAGAAAGAAAGAAAGAAAGAAAGGAAGGAAGGAAGGAAGGAAGGAAGGAAGGAAGGAAGGAAGGAAGGAAGGAAGGAAGGAAGGGGGAGGGATGGGAGAAAAAAAGGGAGGGAAGGGAGAAAGAAAGAAAGAAAGAAAGAAAGAAAGAAAGAAAGAAAGAAAGAAAGAAAGAAAGAAAGAAAGAAAGGAAGGAGGGAGGGAGGGAAAAAGGAGAGGAAGGAAGGACCACAAACCTGGCACTAGACGCAGCTTCAGAGGATACCTTGAAAGAGCACAGCAATCTAGGGCTGGAAGGGACCTGGAGGTCATCTAGTCCAACCCACTGCTCCAGCAGGACATTGTTAAAGTGAGTTTTTGTCTTTTGACCCCCCCAGTCATATGACTACATAGCCATGCCCACCCAGTCACATGACCCCCACCAAGCCACGCCCACCAAGCCACGCCCACAGAACTGGTAGGAAAAAATTTTAGATTTCACCACTGATATATTCCCTTACCAATATCTTGCCTTTTTATTTTTGAACTGTTAAAAGTTAATGTGTTTCAGTTTATCCATTTATTGACTTTTTTCCATTTTTTCTTGTCTCACAAAAATACTGGTTTTGCTTTTTAGACAAGCAGTTTTTATACCCATGTTATCTTTAATAGCCGTTTGGAATGTTAATGGCCAGAGAAGGCTAAGAGGAAAAGGACCTTTTCCAAATTGAGCGATACAACATCCAAATTTCCTGGAAGCAACTCATAATCTTCCTGATAAGAAGTTTTTGTTTTTAATTAATCAGATGGATAGGCTAAATATACAATTGCGGTAATTGAAACCAGCTAGAATAATGATTATAAATAATAAATTCTCAAATTTGATTACATCTGATACTATTTTTAAATATTGATTATTATGCTCCAACTAAGGGCAAACTGGAAGTTTTACATATGGTGGTGCTGAAAAGTTTCTTCTTCACACAAATGTAGTTCTGGATCATTTTTTCAATAAATAAATAAAGTATAATATTTTTAACCAATTTATTTAATTGGTTTCCCTTTACCGAGTTTTAGAACGTGTGGAGAACAGATGTTTTATTTCATATTTATGCAGAAATACTGAAAATTCAAAAAGGTTCACAACCTTTAAACATCACTATGGATATTATACCTGCCTTTTAAGAATGAATCATGAAATTATGACATGATTTTAATCAAGTTTTGAATCTTTTGCATGACCAATCAAATATTGTGTGGTTGCGCGACAGCTCCCGCAGTACCTGAATGAAACCGTCTATCTAGATCCGTGCCAGTCCGGCTTCAGGCCTGGGTACAGCACGGAAACGGCATTGGTCGCATTGGTTGATGATCTCTGGAGGGCTCGGGAGAGGGGTTGCTCCTCTGTTCTGGTCCTATTAGACCTCTCAGCGGCTTTTGATACCATCGACCATGGTATCATGCTGCACCGGCTGGAAGAGTTGGGGGTGGGAGGTACCGTGTTGCGGTGGTTCTCCTCCTATTTCTCCGACCGATCGCAGTCTGTGTTGGCAGGGAGGCAGAGGTCGACCTCGAGGCACCTTGTTTGTTGGGTGCCGCAAGGGTCGGTCCTCTCGCCACTCCTGTTCAACATTTATGTGAAGCCACTGGGTGAGATCATCCATGGATTTGGGGTGCGGTGCCATCTGTACGCTGATGATACTCAGCTGTACATCTCCACCCCAGATCACCCCAATGATGCCCTTGAAGTGATGTCCCAGTGTCTGGAGGCCGTGACCGAGTGGCTGTGGATGCCGGCGTCCCGATATAGCCAGCTGGTGCCATCGCTGGCTATTGGGGGCGAGTCATTGACCCCCACAGAGGGGGCTCGCAACTTGGGTGTCCTCCTGGATACACAGCTGTCTTTAGAAGAGCATATGACGGCCGTGGCCAGGAGGGCTTATCAGGTTCACCTGATACGCCAGTTGCGCCCCTTTCTGGATCGGGACTCCTTATGCACAGTCACGCATGCCCTAGTCACTTCTCGCCTGGACTACTGTAACGCTCTCTACATGGGGCTCCCCTTGAGGAACACCCGGAGGCTCCAACTGGTCCAGAACGCAACCGCGCGGGTGATTATGGGAGCGACTTGGCGCTCCCATGTAACACCTCTCCTGCGCGAGCTGCACTGGCTCCCAGTGGTCTTCCGGGTGCGCTTCAAGGTATTGGTTCTCACCTTTAAAGCGCTCCATGGCTTAGGGCCAGGGTATTTACGAGACCGCCTTCTGCAACCAATAACCTCCCACCGGCCAATACGCTCTCACAGAGTGGGCCTCCTCAGGGTGCCGTCAGTCAAGCAATGTCGGCTGGCAGCCCCCAGGGGGAGAGCCTTCTCTGTGGCGGCACCCGCCCTTTGGAATGAGCGCCCTCCCATAATACGACTGATCCCGGACCCCCGTACTTTCCGCAAGGCCCTGAAGACTTTTTTATTCTACCAAGCCGGCCTAGCCTAAAAGGTCTTATGGGTTAGTTTTTTAAATTGTATAGATGTGGGGTTTTAAATTGGGAGGCCGATCGATTTAATTTATTTTAGTTATTTTTAACTTTTATATTATATGTATCTTAATTCTGGCTGTCCACCGCCCTGAGTCCTTCGGGAGAAGGGCGGTATAGAAATTTAAATAAATAAATAAATAAATAAATAAATAAATAAATAAATAAATAAATAAATAAATAAATAAATAAATAAATAAATAAATAATACTGTTCTAAGTAAACAATGAAATGTACTTCAAGCTTATTTACTGGAATTTGTTGACTATAGTAACATTCAAATCTATCAAAATACTATTTTTCAAACTCCCTATCAGATATATTCTCAACTAAATAATTCTAATATGAGTTGTTTCAAAATGAGATGGGCAGCAAATAAAATAAAATAAAATAAATAAATAATAAAATTTCTATTGTTATTCTTAACATGTTCCAATAAATTTTCTTTACTTCCAAAAAAATATTCTACTGGTCCAAAATAATATTTAAATAGATCATTATCAAAAGGTTCACATTGTCTAAATCAGGTGGAAAAAAATTGAGGGTTTTAATTTAATTATTGTTTGGAACACCTTTAATAAACACATTCATGGCTGAATTATTTTATAATGCTTCACAGAAATAAGAAGACAAAATCTGGAAAAATGATGAGCTTTTGAATGCTATTGACACTCACACTGGAAACGGGAGAGGCAAGAAACAGACAGGGGCCCAACTGGAAACGTCATGGCTAAAAGCATCCTTGTCAAAGACCCTCCAGCCACACCAAGTGTTGCCCTCGTCCACTGGCAATTCACACTTTGAGCTAAACTTTGGGACAAGCATCTTGTTTTTTTTTAATTAAGGCTGCACAAAACCATGTTTTACTAGATCTGTGAAGAATAACAAAAGGGAAAATTATACTTAACCTTCAAAAAATGCCCAAGCATTGTGTTTTTCCTCATCCAAAAAACGGGATGGAAACACTGAAAAAGAAAGAAGTAGGTGATCACCTGCGCAAAATAATTTTGCATCTAAAAAGTAAATCTAACATCAACTTTCACTTAATTTGGAAACTCTTTAGAAATTATAATTCTGCACATAAACGTCTGTCACATTTTAAGTCTGTGTCTCATGTCACACAAGATTTTAAAACATTACATTATTTTTGGCTGATTCTAAGGTTAAAGATAGACCTCTTCAGATGAGCCAGAGCTACTTGCTACTTCCTCTTATTCCAACTGATCATTCAGTTTGGCTGTTTTTGTCACTTTCTGGTTTGACTTGTATAAATAACCATTAATTCCAATTTAATGACACTTGTACAGACAATAGTGGATGTCTCTTCTACTTTTTCCAATATTTTGTAAATTCTCCTGCAATTTTATATTTTGTAAAGTTTTATTCTTTTTCTCTTTCCTTTGTCCCCTCTAATTCTTTTTTTTTTTCAATTTTTCAATTCTTTTACATTAAAAAGATGTCATAATGGAACCTGAAATGTTTCCATAAATATTAAAGAGAATCCATATAGCATCACCGAAAAGAACAATTGAAAATAATCAAGGAGGCTAATCAACTAATCAAGAAACTAATTAAGAAGGGAAGCAACCTAGAACTATGGAGAAATTTTCTGACAAGTGAGAACAATTAAGGAGTGGAACAGAAGTTGTGGATGCTCCGGCACTGGAGGTTTTCAAGAAGAGAGCGGACAGCCATTTGCCCAGAATGGCTATAGGGTCTCCTGCTTGCGCAGGGGGTTGGACTAGAAGACCTCCGAGGTCCCTTTCCAACCCTATTATTCTGTTTAAATCTGTTTAAAGGGGTACAGGGGATATGGAATAGATTTGATACAGGGACAGGGTATTTTCATGAACACTGTTTGAAACTGATTTCAAGAACTGGAGAAATTCATTCAGCATACTACACATTTTATCTCCTTTTAAAAATCCCAAACGACACTGCAGAGCCTGAGTTGCTCTTTCCTGTTGCTCATCACCTGGGTCCTGGGGGGGGGGGGGGGGATTGTCCCCCAGAAGTCAGCCAAATTCCTGAAAGATAAGCAGGCAGGTAAATGGGAGCAGCAACCCAGGGATCCCTTTGGAAGAACCAAGATACCGCACAGACCATCCCCAGGGTCAGCTGGGGATCATCCATCAGCAAAAGAGAAAACAAGGAATAATGTGTCACATCAAAATCCGTGACCTGAAAATTGCACAGAAGTTACAGCTCCACCACATGCAGTCATGGGCTTTTTTTAGAAGAACGACCGCTTTAGAGCAGAGCTGAAGCCGAGAACCCACCAGCGATGGCAGAGCTAAAGAAAGTCAGCTGGTGGCTGAACTGGGCTGAGGGAAGGGAGGGGAAGGTGACCACATATATCATTTCAGTTGTGAAGCATGTAATTTTCCTCCTCCCTATTCTTATAATTGCTTCCACCATCCTGAAATTAATGGGAAAAAACATTAGTCATTTCTGAAAAAACAAAGACTGCATAGTTTTGCATTTTAAGTTCTCTTAAGTCATGTCTAGAGGAATAAAATGCAACGTCCACCTGATGCTTACTTGACTGTCCTTCAATGAGGATCTTGTGCATTCGACCACAAGGGTCAGCTCATTCATACGGCTTCACACCACACAGGACATCACACATTCCGATCAGACTTCGAGGTACCACTAGGGCCAGGGCTCTGCAACCTTCAACACTCAAAGAGCCATTTGGACCCATTTCCCACGGAGAAGAAAACACGGGGAGCCACAAAACCTGGGTGGGGGTGGCCTACTCCCACCCAGTCACATGGCTCCCCAGCCATGCCTTCCCAGGTTTTGTGGCTCCCGGTGTTTTCCATGGGAAATGGGTCTCTCTTTCTCTGCCCCTCCCTCCCTTTCTCCCATTTCTATTTTTCTCTCTTTCCTCTCCCTCTTTTTTCTTTCTTTTTTCTTTCTTTCTCTCCTTCTCTCTCTCTTTTTCCCTTTCTTTTCCCCCTTTCTCTCCCTCCAGCTCTCCTTTCTCTCTCTTTCTTGTGTGCGCATGCGCACGAGCGAGGATACCCAGCACAAGCGAGGGGCCGGGCTCGGCCAAAGCACAGCAAAGGCGTGCGGAGCGGGCAGGTTGACCAGCAGACGGGCAAGTGTCTTTGGCGAGGGCGCTCCGGCTTTCTCCAAGCGTGATCCCCGGGGTGGGCGTGCAAGGGTCGGTGGGGACAGTCCCATTTTCCTGCTGCCCTGAGCTTCTTTACTCCGAGGAGGCTGGCCTCGCTGAACCTCGCACGCCTACACCGGGGATCAGGCTGCACTTTAGCTGAGCCCAGCCACTCACTTGAGGAGGGCATCTCTGCTTGTGCACGCCTTCCCAGCCCCTCAACAGCTGGTCGAAGGGGTCACACGAGGGGGGTCATCTTCGGGGAAGCCGCCACTGCAGCTCATGCTCACTCCTCAGCTGCGGGCGTGTCCCCCTTTCCATGGTACCCTCCTCCCAGATCCCATTCCCACCCTGCCAGCCCTCAGGTTAGCTAGGTTGGCATCAGCCACAGCCAATTTGGGCCAGTGTCTCAGGACAGAGAGCAGGTCGCGTGGCCGGGTCGGCAGGGAGCTGCAGGAAAGGGGCCAAAGAGCCGCATGCGGCTCCAGAGCTGCAGGTTGCCGATACCCGAACTACGCAAAACTGAAAACACACAGAGTTTTTATTGAAACACAATGATTAGAGAAGTTCAGATATGTATGCACCTATTTTATATATATATATATATATTTGTGAGATTTCACAAATTCTCTAATTTATTAATTTTTTTGCCAGATGTGGGTTGTGGTAAGCACATATTCAATCTATTTATTTTTCTGGCTCACAATAAATATGAGCACCTATATGAATGTATCTTTTTTTTTTCTCTCCCTTTGTTAAAAGCATTGTCTGTGTGTTTGGATGTCAATCACTTTGCACAACAATCTGTTCTCCTTTCTGTTTAAAACTTCAGGAGAAAACGAAGGCGGATGCTAACCATTCCAGGTCAGCCAAGACAGAAAACACTGTTTGTGCCTTGGCAACCCAAAGAGACAATCTGTCCATGGGAATCAGCAATGTCCACAGACAAAGGGGTTGCATCACAACTCTTGTATAGTTTATTTTGATTAGTCAGTTGAGCAGATCAAACCATTCCTTTGTAAACATGTGGGTGTCAACGCAGGCCCCAAAGGGATGGCCTTCCATGGGGATTCTGCTATGACCACCTTGCCTGTTTCAACGTCTTGAGGATGCTTCCACAGAGGAAGCTCAAAGCTTGATTACACAAGTGCTTCACACAACCAATTTTTGGTTTCATAAAGAGGAAAAGCACCAACACACAACGATGGGGGAAAGGTGAGGTAGATTCAGAAACGGCAGGGGATAACGGCAACAGCCATTATAACCGGAAGAAGATTTGCGCGTCTACTTCATGGACCACAGGAAAGCCTTTGGCTGTGCAAAACAGGCCAGGCACAAAGGCCGCTCAGGTTTATGAGAGAACACGTGAATATCCTTCTGGGGAACCTTTATCACAAACAGGAACCTCCCGGAAGGTTCACGGGGAAGGTGTTGGTGCCGTTTTGATTCGTTATGTGGCTATGGCAATTTTATTATTGCATGTTTGAGCTTTATAACATTTAACCTCTGTTTTGGAAGTCATCTAGAGCAGTGGTCCCCAACCCCCGGTCCGCGGACCGGTGCCGGGCCGTGGAGTACCTGGCACCGGGCCGCGCAGCGGCCGGGGGACATGAACGCTGCAGCGCAAAGGCTCCTGGGCCGTGCGCAATGGGCCGTGCGCAAAAGCTCCTGGGCCGTGCCCCCACCCCTGCGCGCGCTCAGCGGGCCGCGGCGATAAAAAGGTTGGGGACCACTGATCTAGAGAGCTACACATTTAAATTGAAGTCAATAATTTGCTGTTTATTTTTCCTGAACCAAAGACCAAGGGAACCTTGATCACCCTGCTTCTACAGCTCCTGGATCTGGGGGGTACTGAGCGAGGAGGCCCCTGGGGAAAGTTAGGCCTTCAGAATGTCTACGGAGATTCTCCGCCATCCAGGTCCCGGTTGTCCCAAAGGAGCTTTTTCAAGAGGCAACTGGGCTTTGTTTTTCCTTGAAGATGTTTCATTTCTCATCATCCAGTTGCCTCTTGAAAAAGTACCTTAGGGTTCAACCTGTAGACTAGACCGGTCTGGGGAGTAAAAAAAAAGGGGGGGGGCATCTCAAAAGAATGGTGAGCCCAGTGGAAAACCTGAAAGAAAATACAACTTGGCTCCATTTCCAGGTGAAATTTCTTGCACCTACACAGACCACATGTGCAAGTCTCAAGCATGGCTAGAGGATGTGGAAAATGCTTTCTCTTAAACTGTTTTTCCTTCTGTGGAAGAAGGCGGCCATGGCAGATGTGGCTAAGCACTCTCTTCCAATCTCCCCGCTTACGTGAGATTCACAGCCCTGCAAGATGAGGCTGCATTTTCATTTCTAAAAGGCTGGGAAGATCATCCAGGCATTTTTCCTTTAGTTGTCCCAGAGCCAAGCAAGGCTGGAGCCCCCAGCAGATGTTCCACTTCCAGCCACCGCTGCAGCTGCACGGGTGTCCCGGATCCAGCAAGGCTGGGCTGTTCCCTCCCTCCCTGGGTGGGCGGGCGGGTGGGGGAATGGGCTGGTCGTCTTGCTCGGGAGATGTGAACTCTCAGAAGCCCGAGAAAATCAGAACCGTCGCCACGTGACGTAGCCAGAGGTTGGCCTGCGGTCTCTTCCCCCCAGAGCAGCCCGAATTACAGAGTGTGGTCAGCTCAGATTCTGAGGGTAGAACAACTTCTTCTCTAGAACAACTGAGAATAGAAGACCCATCTTCCACAGCTGGAAATTGCTGCTGCTGAAGGAGACCCCTCCCCTCCTCTTTGACCCTTAAGGGCATCATTTGGGTCACCATGGGATCCAGCTGCAGCTCACCCCATCCATCTGTTCATGCCACCCTTATTTCTGATGCCCCTGGACTCCTGGGGCCAGACTCAGAGAGGAGAACCCAACTCTGGGGCCACACGCCCCTCCCCACCTAATACACCGCTCCGTCCTTGCACAGAGGACCTGGGTTGCCTGAGCCAGCCCGGGTGGAGGAGGGCTGCTGACATCTGCAGTTCTGCCAGGGAGCTGGATTTACTGCTGGTCTTTAAAATGCTTCGCTATGGGAAAAGGAGAGTTCACGTGGCCGGGCTGGCTGGCTACACTGCCTATTTTTACAGGCAAGTAGCCACGAGGAACACGCCAACTTTAAGCTTGCACTGCTGGTGTTGTTGAGGCTGATGAATTCAGGTGTGGATTGAAAATACAGAAATTGTCATCCTGTGGCTCTCGAGGGTTCCCTCTCAACACACGCACTTTCTTTTTTTTTTTCTTTCTTTCTTTCTTTCTTTCTTTCTTTCTCTTTCTTTCTTTCTTTCTTTCTTTCTTTCTTTTTCTTTCTTTCTTTCTTTCTTTCTTCTTTCTTTCTTTTTCTTTCTCTTTCTTTCTTTTTCTTTCTTCTTTCTTTTCTTTCTTTCTTTCTCTTTCTTTCTTTTTATTCCTTCCTTCCTTCCTTCCTTCTCTTATAGGAAGCGATTTCGTGTTTCTTTGTGATCACCCCACTAAACCAGAAATCAAGTTTCAAAAAATCAACGTATCCCTTCATGGGCTTTTTGTGCTTTTTTTTTTAAAAAAAGTATTTCTTACTGGTACTTATTTTGAAATCATCTTCTCTAAAAAAGAAAGAAAGAAAAACTTTGGTAGATCGATAGCAATGAGCTGCTTATTACCAGATCTACTTTTGTAGCCCTGGGATGAAAAACTAGGAAATCAGGGTTTGTTCTGAGTTCCCATGATTTCTTATAGCCAGAACACTCAAAATGTTTTGTTTTGTTCCACACAGAATAGGAAGCACCCCGTGTGTTCTGGGTTCTTTTTCTCCTAATGAAGATGTTTTACCCCAGTGTAAAACAAAACATATGTTCCATTTAATGAGAGTTCCTAGTTGCAACAATTCACTTGCTCTGTTGTTCGTTCTGTTGTGATGAGGTTTGTAGTTCTACATTTCACTCATGCCAAGACCCCCTCCTTTCATCCAGCCTGCCAGAAGAGGGCTGCCCACAATTCCAACCGATAGTAAAATTAAAAGCTCTCTCCCCAAAGTACAGTATTATGCTCAAATATGAATGTCTCCCCTAAACCCAGCCTTTGTTTGGTAACATCCTGCTTGCTCAAAGAATTTTTGCATGGACACACACATACACACCTCATGTTATGCAAAGTCATAGGAACAGATTATGGATTTTATGAATTTATGGAAGTTGCTTTTATGTAAATAAATAGTAAGATGAGGACCTTGGTATGTGTATACTTGTGGCAAATAAAGACACAAGTATTGTTGAAAGATATCATTGGAAGGAGCTATTTCCCTTGACAAAGAGATTCACTCACTCACTCACTCATTCACTCAAAAGTATCATAATATACTTAACGCCCAAATCAACCCACCGTTACTAATAAGGGATCCTACAAAAGACAAGGTATTATTGCCTTCTTTGGCTTTCTGTTTTTAAATAATGGATGGTAACTGTCTTCCACCAATATGGTCAAATCTTAGGCCTTCTGGATGAATGCTCTGCTCTTTCTGAGGTAGTACAGCTAGGCAACCATCGTGCGTGGATTGCAAAGCAAAACCTCCCGTGTTATTTGCTCACCTTGGACTTCAGTAGAGGCACTTCCGTTGGACCAGGAAGTCCACTTGTTCCTTTGCTTGCTGATCTCTTGAACTTTGCAAATATAGTGTCCTTGTTCGGCTTGCTGGATATTCAGGATCAAAAATGTGTACATCGTCCTGTGTTTCTCCTCAAGAAGGTGAAGCCTTCGCTTATAGAAGCGACTTGTGTAATTTCCATAGTACTGGACGACCCCAAATTTGGTCATTTTGATCATCAGGTATTCCTGGGCAGAGGGGAGAGCAAAAACCCACCGGACAGCCAAAAGGTTTTCTCTTCGCCTTTTTTGAGAAACATGGCAGAATAAACTAACATTATCTCCAATGAGATGCTGTGTTCTGGGTCCCGGAGAGACGGTCACGTTCAAAGCTTCACAAATCTCTACAAAGCCAAAAAACAAACTCTCAGCAGTGCAACATCGTATCATTCGTTTTAGGTCTTATCTTAACCCCTATTTAACAAAATTACAGCTTTTTTTAAAAAAAAAATGGAAAAAATATTTTATGTTATGGGTTATCAGAGAAAAACTGACTCAATTCATTTTTTCCCCTTATTACAGACATATTTATCCCCAAACTTTTGTATTTTTTCCTCCTAAGGCATCATGTTGAACCTTATTGGACTTTTAAAAATTCTTCCACTGTATTTATGCTTAGGTAATTTTACTCTCCAAGCAGGGGTGTCCAATCTTGACGACTTTAAGACATGTGGACTTCAACTCCCAGAGTTGTGCATGTTGGTAACTTAGTATTCTGCGCTCCTTTAAGCTCTTTTAAGCACTACTCAATGATGGCCACAAGAAGACGGCTGAAGTTTGGAGAAAAGCAAGATATAGATGATAACAATTGCTTGGTCTAGTTTGGTGTAGTGGTTAAGGTGCTGACCTAGAAAGCAGGGTGCCGTGAGTTCTAGTTCTAGTCTTGCCTTAGGCACGAATGTCATCGAGGCGACTTTGGGCCACTCAGTTGCTCTTGGCCCAACCCGCCCTGACAGGGTTGCCGTTGTGAGGAAAATAGGAGGAAGAAGGGTTATTGGGTATGTTTGCCACCTTAAGTTACTTATGAAGTAATAAAGGTGGGATAAAACCCAAATAAACAAACCAAGTTATGGATAAGTATTGCCAGGCCTAACCAGTTTCAGAATGGTCACAGCAGGCACACTAGATACGCAAATGGGCCCATTAACTGGCAGCTGCATGCAGAGAAGCCTAAGGCCTGGCTAGGAACACCAGCCCCCCCAGCATGGAGGAGACCTGACACAAAAGGCCTGAGCTGCTTCGTCCCCAGACTCTGCGCCACCCCCACCCCCCCACCCCCCACCCCAGGTGCTGGAAGCTCCCAAAAGCTGCCCAGCAGCTCCAAATCAACCAGTCAAGTTGCAACCCCCCCCCCCACACACACACACATCCGTTCCGCCCAAAAGCCTGACTGCCTAATGGAGCCCAGATAATCAGGATAATAGCCCTGATGTGCCAGAATTGCAGGCCCTTGACTGCTTTAGATGGAACTGGCTCATTTCCTGTACTTTTCTTTCTTCAACCCACAGACCAATTGAAGCCGCCAACCTTGGGAGGCCTCCGGGGACGCAGAGCAGATCCTGACCCCAAAGCCGAGTGCAGGTCCTGAACTGCCCCCCTCCCCCAGCCACAAGCCTTTCTCTGGCGCCCATCCCTCTTCTCTGCTCCTAACCTCCACGCGCAGAAAAGGGAGGCAGAGGAGAAATTCCGCCCCAGAGACCCTCCACCTGTTTTCCGACCATCCCCCTCCCCTCCTTGCCTTGGGTTCCCATTAAAACAAGGGCTCAAGAAAGGGAAGGGGAGGGGACCCAAGCCCCGTCTCCTGTTGGAAGCCCCGATGAGCAGGAGGCCGATTGGTAACAGCCGACGGGCATCGGCTTCCTTTGCTTGCCATCGCCGCTAGGCAGGCAGCGCTCGGGAGCGGCGGGCTCTTTTCCCCTCCAGAACCATTTAGCAGCGCTGCTTGAATGCGCTCGCTCAGTTAGGGAGGCTTTTACATTTGGAGGCGGCAAGCGACGCTCCCTGGACGTCTCCGAAGAGGAGCTCTTCAGTTCCAGCCTGCGGCTCAGCTGCTCCGCGCCGCCCTTCTCCTTTCAAGAGCCGGGCGGAGGGCTTTGGGGTCCCCACAGAAGCAGCCCTCCCCTTCCCCGAAGCGCCTCCGCCGCCACGGAGCCCAGCGCTGCTCCCGCGGGAAGAGCTCCGCCGGGGCCAGGACGGGCGCGGAGCTCCTGCTGCCCCTCCCGCCCCCTTACCTGCCCAGGGCGCGCCGGCCAACAGCGCCAGCAGCGCCAGCAGAGGCATCGCGGAGGGCTGCCAGGCTCCCGACCGCCTCGCCCCACGAAGCGGCCTCCCTTCCCGGGCCGCGCCACCCCCGGCAGCCTCGCCGGAAGACCCCGCTGGCCCGGCTCCGCGCAGAGCCCCCGGAGCGCTTCCAGCCGCCGCCGCCGCCGCCGCCGCGCTCTCGGCGAGGGCGGGCCGGGCGGAGGGAGGGAGGGCAAAGCCGGCAGGCGCCGCCTTCCGAGCCTCCCCCGCGCCGGCCGGCCTGTGGCATCCCGCGTCCCGGCGCAGTAGCCGAGCGAGGCTCCGCGAAGGGCGGCGGGCCGCTGGAAGCTCGCAGCCGCGGCCGCCCGGCTTGCCTGCGGGGCAACGCTGGCCTTGCGGGCTCCTTTGAGAAGGCGGCGTGGCTGGCCGGGACCCAGCGATGCGCCGCTCCCTCCTTCCCTCCCTCGCCGGGGATGGGGCGGCCAGACTGGGCCCGCTGCCCTCAAACGGCTCACTCCCGGGTCGGGCAACGCTCCGCCCTCCCGCTGCAGGTGTCACGGTTCGCCTCCTGAGCGCCTCTGCCCTCCTGGTCTGGGCCTGGTGGAGCTTCTCAAAGGGGAAGCTTTCCTTCCCCCACGCAGCCATTCTAAATCCTTCTGGTTTGCAGGCGGTTCCAGCCACAGCAGCAAAAGCAGAGGCCTTTGCAAGGAGGGGGTTAGGGTTAGGCAATATGAAGACAGAGTCTGCATTTTTCTTACAAAATATGAAGTTGGACTGAGTGGCCCACATAAATCTGTCTGGAGGATAAAAAGAGTATTTCCTAGAAAGCATACAGTATGCCATTGTTAAAGCATTGGTTTGGAACCAGAGGTATCAAATTCCATCCTGGTTGATTCGGGGCCAGTGTCTCTCAGCACAATTTATTTCACCAGTTTGCTAAGGATTAAAATGTGGGGAGACCCACATGTACCCAGCCTTGAGCTGTCAGAGAAGAGATGCCATCAGTAAAGAGGAACCTACTTTTCTGTGTGTCCAAAGAGGGCGGTCAGGGAGCATTGCACAGTTTTTGGTTGTGCTCAGAAGCTTCTCCTTAGCACGCCTGACATATCATTGATTGAGATTATCACATCACCACTTGGCTAATACATATGCTGATGACAAGGGCTAGGAAGCTTTGCTGCTTTCTTAAAAATCTGGAGCATGCTTTAAAATAAATTACTTAATGCTACTTCAGAGTAGGAAAGCACTATAGAAAAAAAGAATGGGAGTAAAAATTGTATTCGGAGAGTTTGTTTCAGCAACTGCACAAACACATGTGTTTCTCATCATGGCAAGGGGCCTGCTCTGTTTTGGACTGGGCTCTTTCCAGCATTCAGTTGAAATCTGGCAGGAGGGCCCAGTAACTCCACACTTAAAACGGCTGACTCACCAAATTATGCAGGATGCCATTAGATGTGGGAGATGCTTTTCTCAGGCTAGAGTTTAGACCAAATCCATCTGGAAGAGAGAACCGGAGGGGGAGGGGGTGCTAAGGAAGCCCAGGGGGAGGAGTTTGGATCACCCTGCCTGCTTTTGTTGTGAACGAAGAGCTGCAAATGAAAGTAGAAGGCAAAAGAAAGCAAAGAGAGTACCAAGAATAATAGGCGCCTTGCGTGCAATCCCAGAACAACTGGAGCACCACTTGAACACCTTCCCCCTCGGTCAATTGCGAAAGGCAGCTGTACATCCTGTGACACCATCAAGCATCTGCCTCTCCCAAATCCTTGGGAAGGACTCCAAAGGCGGACAAAAAAAGCCAAATCTAGTCTGAACCTCTGGCTGACTGGGCAACCAACCACGCAATAGATTTGCTGCTGCAGCCCCATTCCAAAGGCAAAAATGCAGGGACAGTCAATGAACTGGCTGCAGTCCTTTTAAAATGAGATTCATGTTTTAGAAATTTTGGTTGCCGGGTCGGAAGACACAGACTTAAAACTTGCTTCATTCAAAAAGAATTCCTCTTCCCTTATTCTTCAAGCTCCTCTTGGAAGACCCTCATGGTCTCTGCTGTGTTAGCGCCTCACCTTGGTTTGTCACAGATTTTATTATAGTACAAAAAGATCCCCCCCTCCCCCGGTTAACTGATCTCCAGTGTATTGAAATTGCTGTTGCAACAAAAGTGGAGCCAGAAAGCCCTTCTAAAAGCAAAAGAAAAGGACGGGGCAGCTGAACTGCAACTGCTAAGGTGCTTCCTTGGTTCTTTATTTATTTGGCCATCCAATCAGTTTTTGGCGCCTGCTGACTGCCCGATCTGGTCCCTGCCGTTTTCTTGGCAAGGTTTTTCCCAAATGATTGGCCGTTACCTCCTTCCTGGGGCTGAAAGGATGGGACTGGCCCAAAGTCCTGCGGACGGCTTTGTGCCTCACGGTCTGCTGCTTTCTGGCCCGTCAGCCTCCCTGTTGGCCTCAGCCGGGCTCTGCTTTCGTGGCCCCGGGGGCCCCTAGGCCCAACCAGAAAGAGGACTCTCAGCGGCTTCTCTCTGCAGAAACAGGGAGCCCCGGCTTGGGACAGGGGTCCAAATCAAAACCTCTGCACAAAATGCTTCTCTGTCATTTATAAGTGGTGGACCTACGTGATTTCTTTCACAAGGTTAGTCTTTACCTTTGGTTGGTTACATTTGCCCTTTTTGATACAAGATCACATTTGTTGTATTTAGCACAAGATGCCAACCTAATCCTATCGTCCTCAGGAGTTTCCTGCTGCTGGTCTGTAGATAGTTTGTCAGTTTCGCAAGGGAGCCGGCAAAGAGACGGGAAGATTAGACAACCCGGTGGCTAAGTTAATCTATTTGAACTTTTTGTGACTTGTTTCTACCTAATTTGATCAATTCCTGGATGATTTGGTTTTGAAGCATTAATGGAGACCTTGTCTTGTGAGTGGGATTCCTTTCCTGCAGAAGTTTCCGCTTTTGCTGCTGAGCCTCTAGGATTTAAAGGGGGCTTTCCCTGTTTGAAAGGGAAATTGTTTTGTATTCTTAAGCTCTTATCAAGCTATCATTGCCACACCACAGTGGGTCTCCCGGAGACCTTGCGGCTGAAAGGCTTCCTTAAGGTAGAGGTTTGGATTCAGCCTACCAAATGCCCTGCAAAGTCCTGGGAGAGGCGTGTCCAGAGTATTTTCATAGAAGAGAAGTGGAGACATTTCCCCTGACTGGCTCCTATGTCCACTTCAGAGGTTAAGGGCCTCATTTCACCAGTCAAACCCTGGAGAGGCCCAGGACTGGAGATTGTGAACTCCACAGGGGCTGCCCTGTCCACCCCCCACCCCACAGCCCCAGTTCCACCGTGAGAGTTGGGTACCCCCTGTGGGCAGCTTTCTGGAGCAGTCACTATTCAGAGGTGGGGAAGCCAAGGGTGTATTGTGGCACCTCTTCTTTTTAATTTCCACCTATCAGCCCATCGATCCATGCCCCCTCGGGCTGACCTCATGATGTCACACACGCTACAGGCCAAGGAATTCCAGGTACCTCATATGAATAGGAATACATTTCATCTGAATTTCATACCACGCTCATGGCTGTCTCTCTCAGGTGGGATGGAGAAGGGCCCTGAGAGCTTTGGCCGCCTTCTGTTCAAAGGAAAAACTAGGAATAAAATGTTAGAAAACCTAAAGTTCTAATATTTGCCTAAAATCATCCTAACTTTCATAATTGGCAAATTAATGGGAATGCTGTGGAACAAGCGTGTGCTTATAAATACCTTGGAGGGCTGTTCCAGATTTTGGGGAAGGTTTTTATAACTGGCAAGTGTTGCTCGGTGTAACTCCACAGCTATTCTGAGATTTTTCCATTGGAAAGGCTTTATCCCTGCAGCTTGCAAGATTTTCCTGGCCAAGGTCATCGCCCAGCTTCTCTATAAGTTTGTACTTTTGCAAGACTTGATATCCTCGAAGGAGTTCAGCTCTTAAGTCTTTCGGTCTTCAAGGCATTCGTGCCCAAGAAGCAGGAGTTAAAATTCTGTCCTTTTGTTTAGAGATCACCAATGTAGTTTTCACCAAGGCCTTTATTTTTTTAACAGTTGTTCAAATTTTTCTTCAGTGTTTCTGATCCCTGGGGTTCTCAGAGACCATATTAAGGCAACCTTGTTAAAATAAGCTTCATTCTTTAAGACTGTTTTAGAAAGCTTTTGCCCAAGAGAACTCAAGCACAGCATCCTTAAAGGGTGTACATGGTTCTCAAATCAACCAAAGCCTGATTGATACCTGGGGGGTGGGATTGGGGGTGTTGTGGTGGGTGCCAATAGCACCAACAGGCAAGTGAAGGCTGCAAGTCACAGATTAGAATTAGAATTTTTTATTGGCCAAGTGTGATTGGACACACAAGGAATTTGTCTTGGTGCATACGCTCTCAGTGTACATAAAAGAAAAGATACGTTCATCAAGAATCATAAGGCACAACATTTAATGATAGTCATAGGGTACAAATAAGCAATCCGGAAACAATATCAATATAAATTGTAAGGATACAAACAACAAAATTACAGTCATTCAGTCATAAGTGGAAGGAGATGGGTGGTGGGAATGATGAGAAGATTAATAGTAGTGCAGACTTAGTAAATAGTTTGACAGTGTTGAGGGAATTTTTTGTTTAGCAGAGTGATGGCATTCAGGAAAAAACTGTTCTTGTGTCTAGTTGTTCTGGTGTGCAGTGCTCTATAGCGTCTTTTGAAGGTAGGAGTTGAAACAGTTTATGTCCAGGATGCGAGGGGTCTGTAGATATTTTCACAGTCCTCTTTTTGATTCGTGCAGTATACAGGTCTTCAATGGAAGGCAGGTTGGTAGCCATTGTTTTTTCTGCAGTTCTAATTATCCTCTGAAGTTTGTATCTGTCTTTTTGGGTTGCAGAGCCAAACCAGACAGTTATAGAAGTGCAGATGACAGACTCAGTAATTCCTCTGTAGAACTGGATCAGCAGCTCCTTGGGCAGTTTGAGCTTTCTGAGTTGGCGCAGAAAGAACATTCTCTGTTGTGCTTTTTTGATGACGTTTTTGATGTTAGGTGTCCATTTGAGGTCTTGAGATATGGTAGAATCTAGAAATTTGAAGGTCTCTACTGTTGATACTGTGTTATCTAGTATTGTGAGAGATGGAAGTATGGAAGGGTTTCTCCTAAAGTCTACCACCATTTCTACGGTTTTGAATGTGTTCCGTTCCAGATCGTTCCGGTCACACCATGAGGCTAGTTGTTCAACCTCCCGTCCAGAAATTCTTTGCGCGCTTCCCCTAATGCACGATGTTCCTGTTTAAAATGTTCAAAATAGAATTTTGAAATCCTTTTTGGCCATGTATCAAACAGAACATCTCCACTCAGATCTCTTGAAAGGTCAGCAAAGAAGTCCTGTCTGTCCTCTTCCAACTAGAACCTCAAAATCGCTGCCTAGCTTGATCTCTATTATCATTCGTTTCTCTGTGTACCCATATTTACCGAAAGCCCACCCTCTGCTAGAGAGAACTTCCCTGAGGATGGGCTCCAGCACGAGTCCGAAAGCTCAGAAGACTAAACCTCCAATCCCGGTGACCCACCCAGAGTGGATCCTGCAATGTTATCCTGGGACAGGCAGGTTTACCCATATTTCTGCTCAGCATCATCCAAAGGAGGGTGTGTGGGTGTGGGTGTGGGTGGGTGGGTGGGTGTGTATGAGAGAGAGAGAGGCTTCAGCAGCACTGCAGGGCTGCAACGTAAGCTCCCTCTTTTTCTCCGCATGTTGCCATAGTGCCTCCCTGTCCTTCTTAGCGGGACTTTCCTCCTCCTGACAGAAGTGACAGGATCCCGCAGGAGTGGCTGCTTCTGCTTTGTTTTTCCTTCGTGGGAAGGAAGAAGCACATACATATATATATATACATATATATATATATATATATATATATATATATATATATATATATATATATGTGCCTACTTCTTCCCTCAACTTCCAAAATGGAAACCTTAATGAAAATGCAGGCGTAGAAAGAAATCTATTAATAGGCAGAGTTTAGCCTTCACTATGACCACTCAGAATTACTTACTAGCATAACTTTAGTAATTTAATACGTTAGTTAGCCTACGATACTAATAAGCTCCCGTATAATTGAACTGGGGATCTCTGCAACTCAGACTAACACAGCACTTTGCTTTTCAGAGGAGGGAAGTGCCAAAATGTGATGCAGACAAGAAGCATCTCAATGGGTCCCCCCCATCGTGCGTCTCCTCAGAACGTTCCTTTCGCCAAAGCATTTGCTTCAGTTCTAAGGGAATTGTCGTAAAACCGGCTCCCTGTAAAATATAAAGACAACTGTGGCTATTTTGATCAGTCACCCTGGGGCTGATGCCGGCCGGCTGGGGCTCCTTTGCACAAAGCTCTTCTTCACCTGGCGAAGGGCCCTCTAATTGTTCCCCAGACGGTCCATCACTTTTGACTTAGGAAGACAGTGACACCTGAAGGCCGCCTTCAGCCCCCCTCCCCCCCCCAGGATTTCTGTGGCTCAAGTGTGTGCAGGAGAGTCACCTGCGTCACAGCCCGCTCATTTGTTCCTCTGGGGCCATGGCTGAAGGGAGGAAAGCAGCAGGACCGGTCACTCTTTGCCAAGGTCATCCCGTCCTCAGAGGGAGGGAGGGCAGGGAAGAGCGGCTGCAGGTCGCTTGTTTCTAGAAATGGATGTGTCGGACGGTGCTGGTCGGACTCTGCTGAAGTGGCCTGCCAAAGAGGGCACAAACCTTTTTTCCGGCTGGGTCAGGGTCAGGATGAGGGCACGTGCCCTTTAATTTGGGCCGCCATGAGGAAAGAGGTCTCCAGGCAGGCAGGAGGATCTTTATAATTGACTGTCCCTCCCAATGTATGCAAGATAGGATGACCATAGATTGGCTCAACTATTTCCTTGGTCTCAATTTATAAAGTGGATGATTGATTGATTGATTGATTGATTGATTGATTGATTGATTGATTAAGGAGCACTATTGCCTTGTTGTGGAAGCACAGATTGCTTCTTTGGTGATCCAGGGCTCTTCCACGCTTCCTCCTTGAGCTGGCATGAGGAGAGACGCTCCCAAACTGGTGCAAAACCTACTTCTGGTCTATCACAAAAGCAACCTCCATCTCTCATTTCTGTGCTCCACACCAAAATGTCTTCCTAATTTTGCCAACTCCAAGAGTGCTGGGCAGTCAGTCTGCTGCACTTCATGTGGGGGTACACAAGGCCTCAGTTCCCATCACTGGCCTGCCTTGTGGCAGGTTCTGGGCAAACAGTGAATCATCTAATCCTGCTGTTTAAAGCCTGTTTAGCAAGTTTCTTGGCCTGGATGAGCAAATTGATTTGGCCTGCAGGAGCAAAAGCTGTTTGAGTAAAGATGAGCATTTGTAAATTCTCTCCAGGTGAACCCCAAAGTGGCCAAGTAGATTAAGTTGGCAAGAACTATAGGTGGGAAGCAGGAATCGCTGCATGGTATTATAGAGGGGGGGGGGAAACACCTCATTCTGGCATGATTAAGCCAAGGTTGGAGCTCCTGTTTCCGTGCTCCCCAGATCAAAGGTGCCCTGGGTGCTCCACAGCCCCTTTTGCCACAGAGTCCAAAGCACGACACCATCAGAATTGCGAGCGCATTTTCCGTTCTTGCTTACTGTTACCCAAATAAGGTAGCAATTATGCCTGAGCTATAGCTTTAATCACAAGGACTTTGTAGGATTGCAAAATTAAAGACTTGTTAAAAATACCATCCTAACCAAATTTCAGCTCATCTGCAAGAATTGTATCTAGGCGTCCCTGGCCTAAATGTCGGCCTGAAAGGTCACGTTAGGCAGAGTCTAAGCTGCCCTTGGGTGACCTTTAGCCAAGCTGCCCTTTCAGCCCAGGGTGGCCTGGTCCTCCTCCCTTGCCCCTGAGTTTCCGTGTTTTCTTTTCTGATCATCCTCACTCACCGGGAGTGTTTCGGGTCTCTTAAACTTTGTGTCCAGTCTCTACTTCTTATATGCCCATCTTGAGCGTTGTGTTTAGCGTTCCAAGGATATACAATAGGAGGCATGTATGTCTATCATTTATGCAGACCGAGCTCTACTGTAATCAAACTAAGGGCAAAAAGGACACAGGATGCATTGACAAGACAACATAACCACCATTTCATTCTTTCATGAACTGTTGGGCTTCAGAATGTGCATTGATCTATGGCGGTCCTTCATGTCTTGGAAGATTGCTATTGTGTGTCCCCGTAGCCTTCTCTTCTTCAGGCTAAACAGACCCGGTCCCTTTAACTGCTCTTCATAGGAGTCAGCCTCCAAGCCCCTTCTGGTTCTTCTCTGCACCCTTTCCAGGTCCTCAGTGTTCTTCAAGTGTGGTCCAACATAAGGTGGGAATGTGGGCATGTGTGGATTATGGGCAAGTAACTGAAGGCGCAACTCTGGCTCTTGACCCATCGCTATGGATTCCAGAGATTCCTCCTCACCACATGGCAGGACTGAATTGTTGCCAATTTGCACAGATTCAACACGTGGACAAAAAAGGTCACAAAATAATGAGATCTCAGGACTGCTCTTCCTGTGATGTTGCCACCACGCTTCCTTCAAACCTTGGGTGGACATTAGCAAAGAAATAATACCCCTTGCCTCCCTACTGTGGAAACAAACCCAGGTTTTATGGAAAACAAATTCTGAATATACCGCTCCACAGAGCTTTGCAGCCCACTCTAAGGGGCTTACAGAGTCAGCCTCTTGCCCCCAGCAATCTGGCTTCTCATTTTACTGACCTCCAGAAGGATGGAAGGCCTTGAGCCAGTCAGGATCAAACTTCTGGCAGTGGGCAGTTAGCCTGCAATGCTGCATTCTATACACTGCACCACCAGGACTCTTATCAACAGTCAATAGTTATAGACGCCTATTTCAAAGGAAGAGAGGGTGCCCCACGGCAAGCTCAATACGCAGAGGACCTTCCCGCTGCCAGCCCTCTTGCCAGCTCCCCACCCCCCCACCCCCGAACTGAGCCTTCATTTACCTGATTGCACGAACACTTTTAACTTGTTGGCTACAGTTGGGAAGAGAAATATTTCCCCTGTCTTGGGCAAAAGGGACACCGGGAAGTTTCCGAAGCCTCTAATTTCAGCTGCCATGAAACTTCGTACGTTGCAGTAATAAAAGGAACTATAAACCTACCTCATCATTAAAGCGAAGCAAAGAATTCCTCCTTGGAACATCATGTGCAAATACTGGGGTGACTAATAAAGGCGGAAGAGCGTAGGGGCACTTAAAGAGCAGCTTTTCTGTCTCCACAGTTTCTCTCTCAACTTTGGAAGCATATTTTTATTAAGTGCATGTAAGAGGATGATCTTAAACATCAAGAAGAGAGTGCATAATAATTGTGTGTTCCTCTAATGCTCTCCGAAGGCCTATTCGGAGTCCATTCTGGAAGACAACAATATATCACAAAGTTCTACAAAGTTCCTCCTAATGAACACATGCCAATTTGAGAGCAAGAATTCTGGCCTCAAAAGACAATATAACCACTGCTCTTAGTCTCTGGGTACTTCGCTACTTTATTTCAGAGCGATTCAAAATCTAATTAAATTTCTAAACTCTAATGAAATTACAGTAGAAAAATCATTTAGGACTATATTATGCACAATTACTCATGGCTGAAAATTACTGCTGGCCTCTTTCACCAAGAGAAGGTCCCCAGAGAGAGGCTGGCTGTTCTGACCACAAATAAATCCAGTGCCATTCGCTCGAATTTACAGAGTGAAGGTAAAACTAGAATTAATTGCAAATATATATCCTGCTGCTGGCTGGGGAGTTGGGCTGCACAAAGGTTCAGGGAGCAGAGCAACCCCAGAATCTTTCCACAGACGGAAGGGATCCTTTGCTTTTGGCCTTGGTTTCCTTACCACACAAAGAGCATAACTGGGAGAGAGAGAGAGAAGGCAAAGGCAGATGGAAAGGCATCTTCCAGCCAGGGCAAAGCTTCTGTTAATATCGAGACCAGTTTTAGGACTAAGCCTCATAACTCCACAAAATTGTATTGTAAGAGGAAAATGAGCGAAGAGACAGAGACCTGCATCTAAATACACAACTCGGATCTCATGTTTTGGTTTATGAACTTTCTCCTTATGGCCAAGATTGGATGCCTCTATTTATTTGTCTAATGTTATCCATGCTCTCCGTGACGTGGAGAGCTCCCGGGTTCACACTGAGGCGATCACCCCATAGAGGTGCATCCGTAGTGACCGGCTGTGCTCTGGGCAATGTTTGACCAACTGGGACCATTCCTGAACAGGGAAGACTTAGTGACAACAGCGATCTATGCATTGGTGTAAGCTCTTTCCTCAGCTTAATTGCCATTTATTGGGGTGGGTGTGGGTCAGGAATGGGGTAGGCAGAAAAGGGTGCAGTGTCCCAGCTACAGTCACTCGCAGCAGAAAAAACATGATCTCCCATTGGCACAGTGGGCATCCCTCTCTGCCAAGTCTTCACACCTGAAGCCTTTGCCTGCCCCACCTGGGTAGATGAGACCAGGAAACCCAATACCCAATAAAATACTTTTCTCTGCATAGTACTATTTAAAATTCCCTGATTTTTTTTTCATAATTTCAACAGCTACTACAGGAAGTACAAGGAAAGCGTCTTGGTCGCTTCCACTGTACCCGGGTGCCCACACGTATGCCTGGGCTCTAATCGAACCAGGGCTTAATAGGCTTTGTGTCAGGAAATGGGGGGCACCTTCCACTTAGGTCACGGGTCAAGTTCCATTTGGGGGAGTCCCGCCTACATTTGGATCTGGTGGGCTTGCTGGAGGTGAAAGATGCAAATTGCTTTTCACACCTTAAACAGGATGCCCAGGAGGCAGGAAGTATCCTCTGGGGGCTCTTGTTAGGGACTGCAATCCTAGAATCACAGAGTCGGCATTTTAGTCAATGATGTTTGTTTATAAATAACCATAACTCAGGTTACACAAGGCAGCCTTTTGTCCAACAATGAGCCAATCAATTAGTCAAAAACATGATGTGGGGCTCTTACCCAAAGGGTCTTCAAACTAATCCAATAGGAAACCTTGGGAATGCCACAAAACAGAAGCAGGGTTAGAAATGAAAGAATGTTGTGATATAGTTGAAAAAAACCCAAGAGCCAGCGGAGATCATTGGGTGGTGGGTTCCCCTCCCCTTCTAGTCTACTGCTTGTCAGCTGGGATCCGTGTGGTTACAGCTGTCTAGATTTAGATCAGGTTTCCTCTGTCCAAGGACAGTCCCCAGAAGACAGTTGGGGTGCTGGCTCTGCAGACTGTAACCCGAGAGCTTCCCTGGCCAGTGAGAAGAGCAACCGCCTCTCCTTGGCTGGGAAAGTTCCCCCCCTCCCCCACACCCTCTGTCTCTCAGAATGAAGATGGTGGGAACTGGATTGTCTTTTGTCTCACTTCAAGTCTTCCAAACTCTCAGCAGTGTGGTAAATTCCAAGTAACTGTCCTTGGATCAGGCGTCTCCGTGTATTGTTCTGGCATGCAGGACTGGGAACACCAAGGGGCATTTTCCCCTGAGTCTCATGGGAAAGATTTTAAATGCCTTTCCTTTCAGGAGCCATGCAATACACGAGGAAGAAAGGTGTTGTTTTGGAAATATGACACATCTGTTGCTAAAGGGGAAGGGAAGCAAACATGAGCTTAGACCATCCAATATTTTAATTGTTCTATTCCTTGTGCCCCTTTTTTTGTACTGATACACACTTTAAGGTCTGGGAAGTGGCCTAGAAGTCTTGGGGAGCAGGGTTGTCATTCCTGGGGGATGGGCAGGACTGAGGCAACTGGGAAGAGTCGCTCTCCATGCCTGTTTGCCCTTCCAAGAGCTCTACCAACCCTCTTTCTGCTTTGCCTCTTCCCTCTGCCTGGTTTCCGCCTCTCCAGCCAGATGGTTTGCTCATCTCTCTTCTCACAGGCTCTTCCCTTGCCGGTTCAAAAATGGCACAAGTTCCTCAACCCATCAAGTCATTGGTGCTGCACCTTCCCTTTTTGGAAGGTTAGAAATTACTTGAGGCATATCCATAAAACCTTTGAAAACCCAAGTGCCAAACGGCTCCTAATTGGGGTCATGGATAGTGTGATACGGAGGTTGCGATGAGAGACAACAGTAACTGCCATTTTGAAGAATCCAAACTTAGAGTTTGTCCATATAATAAAAATGTCTTTTGAAGCCCTCTTAGGGTGAAGCTGTTCATAATGGCATCATTGGAGACAGATGTGAGTGGGCATTGGAGGCCTGTCTATTTAGAAGTCAATCTGGATCTACATCATTGACAATTTTTTTAAAATAAATGTGGGCAGCTTTGTGGGACAAATGTGTAAATAAAGGTCTAGGAGTAAATCAGAAGGTGGCGCCTTCTTGGGATCTGGGCTGATCAGCAGGAGGAGGAGGCGCTGACAGGTGCAGGGGCAAAGGCCGGGCCCCGCCCACCTGCTCTGCAGCTGGCCATGACACTTCCTCCAAATAGCTGAAGCCGCCACACCCACCCAGAATCCGGAGGCCCACCTGATCCGCCCAAGGCCAAGCGGAGGGTGGCAGGAGGGTGACTGTGCCAACGGGGGCAGCTGCTGCTGCTGCTGCTCCTTCTGGCCTCCCAAAGCTGAAGGGCAGTGTTTCCTCAACAGGTGCAGCCTGGGCGGGCCCGAAAGGCCTATCTGAGCCTCTTCTTTCTTCTACAGGGCCACCTCTGGGGCCATCCTTCTTGGGGGGGCAAAGATGCCGCTGGGCTGAGCAGCCTCGCCTCTGCCGCTGGGGCTGCTCCACCCTCTTCAGGGGTGGACTTCTCAGGGCAGATTTTCTAGACTGGGGGGGGGGGGCGGGGCCAGCCCTCTGAATGCTCACCTGGGTCTGTTGGTGGAGCAAAGATCTCTGTCCTCAGACTTGAGTGTCCCGTTGTGGGTACCCAGAAACTCAACACAACGGGCGGCAGGGCGGCTGGAAGCTGAGCAAGTCATCCACATGAGAAGAGCAAAGCCCCAGGAATGGCCTGCACTTAATTTCTTTTAAATCAAGTTGGTTATGTTATTCTGTTTGCAATTCTACTCCAAGGGCTAAAATAAAGTTTTATAAAGGCCCTCTAATCCTGCGTTTCCAATAGTCAAATCTCTGTTGAGTTCTTCTTCATAGCTCTAGGTTTAATTAGTTTTCATTGCAATATTAATGACTTGCATAACCCATTGTAACATTCCTGTTGCACAGCTGGAATTCTCTTATTTAGCATTCTCTTCCTACAAGGGAATAAGAAAGGAAGAACTTGCTTTTCCCTACATTGTTTCACAAATATGCATTAAAATCATTTTTTTTAGCATTCTAGCATAGCTTCTGTGACAGAACTCTTGCAAAACACAGAAAAGTTTTAAAACATTCATGCCATCTTTTCCAAAATAATAGTACATATGGTTCTTTATTAATTAAACAGTGCTCATATAGGAAGCTAATATTTGCAGCATATGGACAGCTGACTGGCAGGAATAAAAATAAAGCTGTCTTTTAGAAAAACCCATAACTGGCTAGCAGTAAAAATGCCATTGGCTTTCAATCTTTAAGGGAAATCTGGAATCTTTTAAAAAAACTGTTTTGGATCGCCACTAAACCTTAAAATACCTCATGTTGTAATATATTGAATCTTGTGGTTTATTCCTGTCATTCTAGTTTCAAAACTCTCTAGGAAAACTTTCTGCTGATGAATGTAGACAGCTAATATTTTTACTTTTCATAGATTTGCTCATGATGGGAGAACTGGAACAACGTGACTTACTCTTGAATAAACCTGGATAAGATTGCAGCCTCAAAAACATCAGTTTTGAGCCTTGGTGGTGCAGCGGACTAAAGTGCTGTTAAAGTAGCACTTAGCTGCCAGCTGCCTGCAATTACTGCGAGTTCAAATCCTACCAGGCTCAAGGTTAACTCAGCCTTACATCCTTCCGAGGTAGGTAAAATGAGGACCCGGATTGTGGTGGTAATAAGCTGACTTTGTATATAAAAAAGAACACCGCTTGGGGGAGGGGCCGAAAGCCCTACTAAGCAGGTCTATACAAAAGTATGAAGGCTATTGCTTAACGCATTGTAAGCCGCCCTGAGTCTCCGGAGAAGGGCGGCATATAAATCGAACCAATAAATAAATAAATAAATAAATAAGTTTTACAAACTGCATGGGAGCAAAAGTCACACAGACGTCTATTCCAAAGTCCAGAAAAGTTTCATCCGGGGGACTTTCATTATTTGGAGAGCCACAAAATCTGCATACTTTACTGAGGTTTCCATCATAGTACTGAAGATCACATACCCCGAGCTAAACAGAGAAAAAAATCCCAGGCATCGAACCTGTAGGGCAAAGATTGCAGGACTCACTGAAGTCCAAGGAATTTTATTTTAAAAAGTGTGAGAAGCTGGGTGGCCAGTGACGGGTTTTGCTCGGGCCTCCCCTGGACCAGACTGGGCTACCCCATCCTCCGTCATGGGTGACCACGGAGGGAAAGACTCAGATCGCTGACTCTGTTCACATGACCGCAGGAGCCCTCGAGGAGGCTTAGAGAAGGGAGTTCCCAGGATCAAGGCTGATGAATCCTTGGCTGTTTGAACAAGTCCTGCTCCCCTTTGCCCAGGCATTGGAATAATTTTTTAATCTGGAGTTGAAGTTAAAAACAGAGACAATTAAGTGAAGCAAACTTATCCTGTTATCCCTGCTAGGGATCTCCTGAAGTCAAATGGTTTCCCTCCTGTGGGTTAGCTGGAGACAGGCACCCTAAAGCAAGGAGGCCCTGCTGACCGGAGGGGTGGGGGAGCCTCCGGAGGTGGCTGCCAAGTTCCCCAAGGAGCAGGAGAGCCCAACGAATCCGGCTGCTGGAACAGACCGACTGCTCAACGGTTCGTGAGAACTGAGGCTTTGCAGATGCTTCCTCTACCAGCCTAAGGTTTAGAAGAAAAGTTGATACTGCTGATGGTCCCAGAAACAAATTATTTCTGAGGACTTTTCCTTTTCCAAAATAAAAAGAGAGATTATTTTACAAAAATGGTTATTACTCCTTATTAACAAAGTCTCTCTCCAACTCAGCTTAACTCACGGTGGCTTTATGGAGACGGCCAAGTAGCTTTAAATAATGCACATTAGGAAAAAGATATGTGGAATGCTGGGAGAATTTGGGACACACAAAAGGAGTTATTATTTATATACAATGTGCAATTATAGGATCCAAAGATCTCAGTATCCTTGTGGACCACAAGTTAAATATGAGCTAAAGTGTGATGCAGCTGGTTTTATTTTAAACAAAATATTGGGGTCCAGTGTCCAGATCCCTGGAAATGATAGCTGCTTTCTGCTTCTCTCTACCCAACATGCCTTTTCTGATGTGCAAATGGGAGCCAAAAGACCCCATTCATTTAATAAAGAAATCTTACAGGACAGAGCCTCCCCTTGGGGGATCTAAAAGTAATGCTTAAAAGGGTAATGGCAAAAAAAGTAAAAAACCAAAACAATGCTAAAATTCTAAAAGTAATGCTTTTAAAGGAACAGATCTGGCTTGAATGGTCCCTGCCAGATTTACAATTCTACACTCCAGAGTAGGATGGCTGGAGGAGGAAATGGCCCGTAGTTTGTCTCTGCCATTAGAGTGGACATTCTTGCAAAGTTGTCGGTCATGGCTGCCTGCCTCTGACCAGAACACAGATGGGGACGTCCATCATGACAACAATCTGCGCAGTGGTTGCTGTCAAGTGGACCCTGGGGAAATAGCCAACGTGTTTGGCTCCAATTATAGCCTCCGCCTCCCTGGCTGCAGTTTCAGGCTGGAGGAAAAAGGCTACAGTCATCTCTGGAGCCTGCCTGGCTGCTGCATCTCTCTGCGGGTGGCTTTCAATGGGATTTTCCATGGAGAAAGAAGCTTCGAATAAAAGTGTCATTTACCTAATTTAAAATATTTATATCACATGGTGTAAGATGGTTTCCAAAGTGAAGTTTTTTTATTTCTTTTGTAATTTTAAATCCCCTGTGTGTTATTTCTATTGTGTAGTACACATACATACCACATTGGAACACACAATCTTTTGTGTTAAAAGGCGATACCTATATTTTCTAGAAAAGCATCTTCAATGTTCAGCAAGAGAGCCATTTTGGAATAGTGGTTAAGGCATCAGGCCAGAAAACACAACACGGGGAGTTCTAGTCCCGCTTTAGGCATCAAAGCCAGCTGGGTGAGCTTGGGCCAGTCACCCTGTCTCAGTCCCAGGAAGCAGGCAATGGCAAACCCATTCTGGAAAACCTTGCCAAGAAAGCTGCAGGGACGCTGGCTCAAAGGCACCCAGGGACATACACACATTTCTTCAATGTTTGCCCATTATGAGAGATTAATTTCCACTGAGAAAAATTACAAGACAAGAGTTTTGACTTTGGATGGTAAGAAATAACGCAAGGTTTACTGAGATCTAATGGATGTCATTTTCTTAAACCATCGATAACACGGTTTGGCTCTGGTTTCAGTTTGGCTTTGATTTTTGTCACAATGATGTAAAGGGCCACATTTTGATCTGGGTTTCTGCTCTCCTTTAGGCCAACCTGCACCTGTGAATTGTGATGCATTGTGTCCCCTTTAAAGAATTTATATGGGGGGGGGATGACCACATCTGTATGATTACACATTTCAAAATGCTAGAGTTATTTATTTATTTATTTATTTATTTATTTATTTATTTATTTATTTATTTATTTATTTATTTATTGGTTCGATTTATATGCCACCCTTCTCCGGAGACTCAGGGCAGCTTACAATGCGTTAAGCAATAGCCTTCATACTTTTGTATATACCTGCTTAGTAGGGCTTTTGCCCCCCCCCCCCCCCCCCCGCGGTGTTCTTTTTTATACAAAGTCAGCTTATTGCCCCCACAGTCCGGGTCCTCATTTTACCTACCTTAGAAGGATGGAAGGCTGAGTCAACCTTGAGCCTGGTGAGATTTGAACTTGCAGTAATTGTGCTACTTTAACAGCACTTTAGTCTGCTGCGCCACCAAGGCTCCTTTATTTAACGCAATATTCAAAGGCAATATGCAAAACTCCTAAAACTGTTCTGCCCCAGCTCCGGATTCCCAAGGATTGTGACACACACCAATGATCCTTATCAAAGTTATAACATACCAAGAATAAATGAAGTCCGGCAAAGGTTGGCAACCAGCCCAGAAAACAAGATATGATAAGACACTCACTCTCCAAAATGCTCTGTAATAATTACATGTTGTTTCCAGCAAGAAATTACTAACTGTGTGCGACTTAAATAGGCTAAGGGAGTGGCCAATTATCCTCAAACCTTACTCTCGAGGAGACCTCCTCCTCCTGAGTAGCCACTCCTGCCTTTTGGCAGCCCTACGTGCTCAAGCATTGAGGAGAGGATCCTCCACTTCGCTCTCTCCACTTGAAGGAGCCTCTGGAGGTTCTGAAGGCCCAGGCTGAGTCTCTGCCTCTGGCACCACATCCTCTTCAGCCTCCTCGCTGTCCAATGCGAGCGCCGGCTGTGCAGGGTGCTGGCGCGACCCCACACCAGCCTCCTTGTCGTCGGGATCAGCCACGATCCATGCAGGCCGCTGGTGGGCCACAACAAAAACAGAGAAATATAATGTATTGTGAAAGTCACTCTAATTTTTTTCCATCTGGCTAAAATCCTTGTCTAAATCTTAATCTTTCTCTCCACCTGTCGTACCAACTAGCTGAATAAAAGTCTCAAGGAATTCAATATTTTGCACGCTTTCCACGGTGAAACCAGGGTCCTCCTCTTAAAACAAACCAGGGTTTGTTGTAAGTGTTCCATAAAGAGAAAGACAAACAACCCGAAAGAATTCCAGAAACAGTCCAGAAGCCGAGCGCCTGCCGGAATTTAGGGGAATAACTCTGTTATCAAATACGCAGGCAAGGTCAGGAGGTAGAGTACAGATATAGCCTTCAGCAATGACCGCTGGAAGAATCAGAGCCCTGTGGGCAGCCTCCAAGCTCAGACTGAAGCTCAGACTGGCCATCTCCTTTATTCCCCACGAGGCCCGCCTGTCTCCTAGCTGAGCTTTCCCTTTGGGCCTGAACCTCCCTTTGCCTGGTTCCCTCAAGGCCAGCTGCTCTTTCAGGCTCAGGCTCTGCACTGGCCCTTCAGCCGCAGCTGGACCTGAGTCGGAGATGGCCGCTTTCCTGGGGCATCTGAATTAGGGCCGAGAAGGCTCTCTTTTTTTCACTTCAGCCTCCCACCCCTCCCGCTGACTGTCCGCATGAGGCCGTGGGATGAGGTCATGGGCTGGCATGGGGTCAGCTATCATCACTGATGGGCTGATGATGCTCAACTGTGTATCCCGACTCTGTGACCAGAACAGAGGTGGTCAGGGATGCCCGGAGGTCGTGGGGTCTGGATGGAACTTTCCAGTTCTGCTTCCGAATGGGGAAAGCAGGGGGGCACTGTAGCCACAAAGGCCTCGACACAGGTTAATCTGGAGTCCTAATTACATCTAGAGTATTCCTGAACTGGGGGCGGGGGGAGGGGAGGGCTGGAATCTCACTCATCACTCATGCCATGGCTATTTCATGTATGGACTACTGCAAAGTGCTGCAGGTGTGGCTGCCCTTAAAGACTGTTTTGAAGCTTTCGCTGGCCCAGAAAGTGATGATGGCATTTAAGGACACCTGCTATGGGCTGCTGATGTAATGTCTCAGCTTTGCAAACTGCACAATAAGCTCCTGGGTGAAATTTGTGGCAGATTATCACCTACAGAGCTCTTAATGCCAGAGGGCCGATTATTTGAGGGGCTCCTGTTGTTTCTGCTCTGATTCTACAGTCAGCACGACCTGGATCTCATCCAATAAGCATCCCCTGATGGGACCCAGGAAGCCTGATCTCCATCTGAGTCATAGAAGCAGCCTGGTATTTCAGCCAACCCCGTTTTCCTTTTGTTGAGTCTTGGGGTCCTGGCTCAGTCTCCAGACTCCAGGCAGGCTTGGGACATGGAGTTCCTGGGGGGGGCTGCAGGGGGGGTTCCTTTTTGTCTGCTCCACTAAAATGACCGTCTTCCTTTTTTGTCTTCTTGTCTTCTACTTCTCTGGCTTTAAGTTTATTTGTCAACCAGAGACGTCTAGAGGTTAGGTGACTTTTGAAATATAAATTATGATATACACAAACATGCTCTGAGCCAGCGGTGAAATCCACTTACCTTCGCTACTGGTTCGGGAATGGGAGCACATGCGCAGAGGGTCAAAAATGGAACATAATGACATCCTAGCGGGTGGGTGGAGCCTTCCGCCTCTGGTGTTTTTAGTTCACGCGAGCCGGAGAGATCCGGCCGGATTTCACCGTGCTTTGAGCCCTGCAGAAAATTATTGCCGGTGTCATTATAATAGGAGTAATTCTACTTTCTAAACCAAGAGGTATTAGCTTTGGAAGCATCCCCTTCACCCTTGCCCTTTGGTGATGGGAAGCAGCCGGGCCTTCCTGGGCTTGACCCAGGACCAGGCTCTTCAAGAGGGAAGCCACCGTTCTGGCTTGCCTTTGGCACCACGGGATATCCCCACCGTTTCACTGACCACGCTTCCTTTCTCAACTCCTGTGAACAAGCCCCATGCCAAGTCCTCGGTGGCTTCGAAAGGGACATCTGACTGGCCGGCCCAGCGAAGGCACGGGGGCCATGGGAAAAGCACGTCGCTGGGGTGTCCAGTTGCCTTGAGGGTTACTGATAGTTTGCCATTAGGCCTTTAAAAAGATGCTTAGATCAGCATCGCATTCCAGGATTGTCATGTTCACAATACTGTGCGTGTGTTTTTAAAGGACGGTGTAATTGGTTGTGGGTTGCCTGCGGCTGAGGCTGAGAGAAGCCAAGCTCATTTGCTTTGAGAGCCTGGCCTGAGGCCTCCGAAACGTTCAGAGCCAGGAGGGATCTTCTTGCAACCTGTGCAGAGAAGAGATCCAAGCTCTTCTGGTCTCACAAACGGCACAATGGCACCTCGACTGAAGTGCGAGATTACTTAGTCCTCCATTTCTCAATCAACAGCATGATAAGTCTGTTGAGTCTATCAGCTGCCACAGTCTTTATCCTCTCAGGAGCTGAAAAGTACTGTTATCGTGGCTCTCAAAATGGAGATTCTCAGGGATGTCCCAGGCTGCCCCTGATCCTTTGCCACAAATCTGTTCCGGAGTAGAGAGGTAGATTACGGGTCCTGCCTCAGCCCTCCCTCTGATGCAGAACGAAGAACTGCCTCTCGGGACCTTCACAGGAGCAGCCGGGGCCATCACGGATTCATCCATTCTCTGTCTCGGGAAACTCTGTTTAAGCTCTGGCACTACATTCTGCTCTGCAAGTCATGCACCTGAGTGATGGCCAAGAGAGTACAAAACATTCCTTGACAGACAATGGTGATGATGATGATGATGACGACGACGACTATGAGGTCCTTGATTTTGCTGGACCAATATTGATAGGACCAACATTTTTGAGAGCGGTCTCTGGGATACAGCATTGATGTTAACATTCTTCAAGGATCCAAATACTTTTTCATCCCACCTGAGCAAAATTCTAGCTAAGCCACCAAGAGTCATTTTGATTGTGGAGGGATAGAAATGCAGGCAGTAGCAAAATACTGTAAATAATAAAATAAAATGGAGACGATATCAAGCTTTTGTGAGATCAGGATTTTGCTCAACATTAATCCTTTGTTTATCCAGCAGATTCACTTTCTCCATCTGAAACAAATACAAAGGCAAATCGAATCATACAATAGTATCTACTGTTGAATTCCCATTGGTGTAGATGGAACGTGGGGAGCTGGACGTCTTAAATAAAGTAGCTCAGTATTCAACAAGGGTATTCAACAAGGGTGAGAAACCCACGGAATCATCTGGGCTTTGGGGGGCTTCCTTGGTTCTCCCGGGTCTCAGGTGGGTATTTTGGCGATAGGCAGAATTTTTGTACCAATGGTTCCATCTGAATAAGGGTGTTGCTATAAAAACAAGGAAGAGGAACGGTTCAGTTCTTCTCACTTTGCTTTCAGAAGCAGACTCCACTTGCTGGCCCCTAATTCCAAACATGCAAGGATCTGGCCGCTCCCTCTGCCTCTAAGACCAGGCTGTCCAAGGCCGCCTGCAGATTCTACACTCATGTACAGAAGTGATTTGGGCTGAAAACATCAACTTTTCTTTTCAAACAAAATCACATCTGCTGCCTTCAAAGTTTTGATGCTGGGAGCTGGATCTGCTTTCATCAGTTGTTGTTTTTCTTCCTTCTCTCTGTGGCATGAAAGAGGCAACTCTAGAGGCACATGACAAATACTGTAGGACTGGCACAAGGTCATCGGACCCCATACAAGAATGTCCCCTTATTGCTCAGAGGGAGAGGGCTTCTCTTTGACCCCCAGTTCACAGCCCCCCTTATTGTGTATCTCCCTGCGAATCTTTTTAATAACAAAGCAGTACTCGGTGACACACGCTTGTTTGTCAGTTAACGAATATTTTGTCGTATTATTAAAATTGGAACCCGGTGTTTACTTCTCTGGGTCATGGACTGTTCTGTTCCTATTGGCTCCCAAAGCAGGGAGGGGGGAGGGGAGGGGCCCCCTCTTCCCTTTGAGAAGGAGCATGACCTGCGTCTGTCCGGCCCCAGTGATGAAATGTGCTATTTATGAACTGTCACCATGAAGACAATCATGTGTATAAGTCACGGGCACATCTTTGGTCATTATTTTTCATGGTGACTTTCATTCAACCCTTTTCAAGCTGTGGCTAACGGTATGAAAATGCAGGGATTATAATCTGAATCAGCCCTCGGCTCTGGCCAGTCACCGAACTTCGTCTTCTGTCCCTCGGTTTTGTTTGAAGCACTGCCAGTAGCCAAGCTGGAGGTAAAAATAGCCCATGAGAAGCTGCCTGTTACTCGACACTGCGTGGTTTTTCTCCTACGTAGCTTTGCTCTTCCTCCCCCACCAGGTTTCTACTCGCCCAAGAGAGATTTAAGTGCGTTTTACGGACACTTTGGGTTTCTCGTTCAGCTCCTTTTTGCCGATTTGGGCAGATCTTGGCAGGGAAACGTTTGGCTCCCACAACTTTTACAATCACAGCTCTCCTTCCTACTCAAAAGAAAGAACCCCCCAAGGATATAAAGTACAGGAAGTGTTGTGGTTAAGCAAACTACGGAGACATTGAATGTGCCTGGGAAAGTTGGATTGACTGAAGGGAGCACCATGTTCCTCGGGCCCTGATTTTAAGAAACCTGGACACCAAAGGTAAGACAAAGCATGGACACTCAGGGGTGGGTTGAGCGGTTGCGCTCCCAAGAATAATATGAAAGCCTATAATGGAATACTGAATATAAACCATCTTAGGTTTTTTAGGTAGGACTATACCTCTGAATTATCCTTATCTGTATAATTCCACTCTCTAAACAGCACCTAAACTTTAATTTTCCATACACATTTCTCCTCCAATTAAGTCAAGTATTGGTCAATAGATCTATGCAAGGTCACTTGGGATCTTGGAGATCGAGAGAACCTATTTCTCAAAAGCATGTATAGAACTGACTCTTCAGTTTATTAAAATATATTTTATTTAGTGTCCTGCCCTAAATGCTGTTTATCTCTCAGGTTGAGGGACCTATTTGACACATATTTTTGTCAGAACAGAAACTTATTTTCACTTAAATACTCTAATTCACTAATAATGTGAAGGAAAAAAATATGAGACTGTTAATTATCAAGTATTCTCAATAGGTTGAATTTCTCAAATCCAATTGTCAATGATTTTATTAAGTTATGTCCTGAAACTGTTTAATATAGAAGTAAATGAGCAATTTCTCATGGTTTTGAAAAATGCTCTGTGAAATATTAAACGCACTAATATTGTTCACAAACATGGGTATATAAAAGATAATTGTGTACCGCCACATGAATTACTTTATTTAGGGCAAAATAAATCAACTGAAAATGGAGATGCCTTATTTTCTTGCGACTGTATCCCCAGCTAACTAAATGAATCCCTTGGGGCTTTTGTCAGTTCCTGGATCTAGCCCAGCCCAGGGCCCTTCTGCTCAGGCCAAAGCCCCACGGAGTCCTTGGCCCTTGCCTGTCCAGCGCCTCAGCCATGAACCCTCAAGCAAGCCCTTCCTTCTCCTGCCCCTCCTGCTCCCACTCCCGGGCAGACTTTCTAGTGGGTTCTGCCACCCTTCCCCAGCCAGGATCGCCAGGGGATGCATCTCTTGAGAGCAATGAGGCACAAACTCCTGTTGCCCATCAAACAGGACCCTTTGTGGGGGTGCTCAGTGGGAGGAAACTCCAATCCCAAGGAAGTTTACTTACTTATTACTCTCAAGAGCAATACCTTATTAATTTATAATTAGATGAACATTTTTTTTCCTTAATGAACTTTGATCATGACTTATTCCCTGCATTTATGGCCTGTTTAAGTCTATCTACAAATGGACTTGATGTTATTGCACAGAATAAGAGCAAACAAAATGCCACAAAACTAGCCGTCAAACAATTCACCAGGGAGGGACTGCAGTCGACCAAAGCTGAAAGTCGTGGTAGCAACCGAGGAGGGAAATCCTTGAAGTGGGAGCCACACTTGAGAAACCGAATCCATGAATCCTCCCGTCTCCTAATAGAGGTTGTTAGTCTCATGTCTGTGTCCGCTTTGGTTGGTGCCAATTACAGCTGAGCGAAGGTCTATTGAGAAGGAAAGTCGGTTCCTGCCAGAACCCGGTGATATTAAGAGCTGCAAAGCACGGCCCTCTCGCAGCTTAGGTTAATTAGTAGAGCAGATTGCGCCAAGTATAAGTCAGTACACCTTTTACGCCTTTATGCTATTTGTGTCTTTGTGCATATGGCCTTTCATCATTCATCAGATCTAATTCAGTGGGCATCAAAATGATGCTGTCACTATCCGCAAATTCAGTGAGTCAAAGACAAAATAATGGCTAACCCAGGAAGGGAGATCCTCCAGCTTTCAGGCTGTTTGTGTCCAAACAGGCGCCTCACAGTGTGGCCTCCATCCAAATCACCACCTCCTTGGCCATTTTAAGGAGCCGTGAGAGTCTTTCCCAGGGCTTCCCGCTGCCTTCACTGCAAATTCTCTTCCTAGAGAGAAAGGCAGAAAAATAGAACATAGAACAAACGGGTTGGAGGGGACCTTGGAGGACTTGTGGTCCAACCCCTTCCTGAGCAGGAGCCCTTATTCCATCCCAGACAAATGGGTGTCCAATCTCTTCTTGAAAATCTCCAGTGAAGGAGGACCCACAACTTCTGGGGGCAACTTCTGTTCCACTGGTTGATTGTCCTCAGTGTCAGGAACTTTCTCCGTGGTTCTAGGTTGGATCTCCATCTGATGATCTTCCATCCTTTCACTTCTTGTCCCGCCTTCAGGTGCTTTGGAGAATAGGACCCGCTCTTCATTGTGACAGCCCCTAAAGTATTGGAAGACTGCCGTCATGTGACTCCTTTTTTTTTTAAAAAAAATAGTTTTTATTAAGCATTTTTCACCTTTAAAAACAGGAAACAAACAGAAAAAACAGTAAAAAACAAGACAAACATAACAATATATCATATTTTTACAGCCTTCTGCATCAGCATGTATATTCTGCATTTATAATTAGCTCTTCTATTTTACCTTTCTATCCTTTATAACAATTTTAACAGCTATTATAACCATACAAGCTACTTATATTTACATTATACTAGCTAGCTCCCACAACCATTCATCCTAGGAATGATTATCCCTCCAGGCCCCTGATAAGGTTTGTTGCTCTTCTCTGCACTCTTTCTAGGGACTCTGCATCTTTTTTTGGTAACCAGAACTGATAACCAGAACTGGACACAGAACAGGACTAGCCCTTCTTGTGATCTCAATCCCAAAGGTGCTTTTTTCAAGAGGCAACTGGACTTTCTGATTTTTCTTTGAAGATGTTTCGCCTCTCATCCAAGAAGCTTCTTCATCTATTGGATGAGAAGCGAAACGTCTTCAAAGAAAACCAAGAAAGTCAAGTTGCCTCTTGAAAAAGCACCTTTGGGACAACCGTGGCCTGGATGACTGAGAATCTCCATCGACATTGAGATCTTGATATTGTCCCTCTGTTGATGCAGCCCAGGACTTCACCAGCTTTTTTGGCGGCTGCAGCACAGGGCTGGCTCATACTGAAGTGGTGGCCCACTAGGAGGCCTAGATCTCTCTGTCCCCACCGTTGAGAAAATCCTTGAAGTATCTGTCCTTGTGTCAGTCATGAAAAAGTATCATTCGTATTTTATTTTTAAACGGGGACGATAAAGGATGGATAAGCTCCAACAACTCAAAAGTGCCATGCTGCCTTAAAGCCCCCCTTCTCTCAAGGGTTCGTCCACATCCAAGCTTTCAGAGTAGGATGTGGAGTGAAGCTGGTTCTGGAGGACTTCCTGACGTGCGAAGGAAGGATGAGGGACTGCCCCTGTTCCATACAGAGTGAAAGACAAGGGAGGGAGGGAGGGAGGGAGGGAGGGAGGGAGGGAGGGAGGGAAGGTAGCACCCTTCAGCCTCCAGAGAAATCTCACAGGGCCCCTGGATTTAAACACTGCAAACGGCACTTGGGGTTGTGGCTCTTTTTGTTTCTTTGTGTTGGTACCCTAAGGGTATCTAGTCTACGGAGTTGGACATGCAAATCTTTAAGTTTGGCTAACACCAGAGAAAACCAAGTAAAGGTTTATAACAGCAATAAATGAAGAGAGTAGGACTGAGGCAAATAAAAAGTACTGAATAAAATATTTTAATTGCCTTTCATCCCCCAAGGCCATATACAATTTTAAGAACCATCTCAAAACTACCAATTTAAAGTAGAACAGAACAATCTTAAAATATCAAAGAGCTGGCTTTAAGAACAAATTAAATGAAACAAAAGAAGTTTTACAAGCCACCTGCCCGGCCCAAAAGGACCGAGTTTAGCTCCCTAGGTAGGCGATGTCCGCATCCCAGTGGAAAAGGCCTGGTCCTCCTTGGTGGCTGCACTCAAGGGTGAAACGGCCCTCGGATGACCACAAGTCCAGGGGGCAGGAAGAGAGTCCTTGTTTCACAGAGCAAACCAACTCGCTTGGATTTGCCTCGGATGTTGGCCCAGAATTCCCCCAGAAGGACACCGTCCTCACCAGCTAAAACATGTTGATTAGATCTGCTTGAAAGACATTGTGCTTGCAGCCAAAAACTATGTCCTACCAGACTTGAGATCTTCTTCCTTGGGATGTTTTGCTTCCTGCCCCAAATTACTAAGCTACCTTCCATACATTCAACAGCATGGGACTTTCCTGGGACTCTCTCGGAACCTCTTTTCTTTATGATTGCCCAGCTTCTCACCATCTTTCTACATCTTTCTAACCTGCAGTGCTACAGAATAGCTCACTTTTTCCAGAAACTTCCACTGGTCCTTCTCCCCACTCGTCTTGTTTCGCTTATTTTCCTAAAATACAGCAGGGTAGAGCTTTTCTTGTCACCTCCCTTTTCCAATCCCCCTTTCCTCAGTTCTGGTTCTGCACACATTTCCCCTTTTGGGAAGGAAGCCCAGATAGCAGATTAAGGTTAGTCATGTGTTGTGCAGGCCTGGAAGATGGAATGTGCTCATTCTCTGTATAACTTTTCACACACACAAAGACTTCTGATTCTCAATTGTTGACTATGGTCACAGCCAGAGTGAAAGAGTACATTACGTCTTAACTATGTCAAAGGTTTCCTATGGACTATGTTAGTTTCCAACACTGATTCTAAGATATTAAGCAACTTTTCAGTTTAAATTTTCAGTTTTTAAATCTCTAGAGCAGTGGTTCTCAACCTGTGGGTCGCGACCCCTTTGGGGGTCCAACGACCCTTTCACAGGGGTCACCTAAGACCATCGGAAAACACATATTTTCAATGGTCTTAGGAATAATTTTATGGTTGGGGGTCACCACAACATGAGGAACTGTATTAAAGGGTCGCGGCATTAGGAAGGTTGAGACCCACTGATCTAGAGCATAAAGTGCAAGGTGTAAATTGTAAATTGTAAGGCCGTGCTGACAATTAAACCATTGTTTATTCAATCAACTCAATACTCAAGATCCAGAAGAAACATTAAGTCATAAATTACCAAGAGGGCTGAGTTTTTACATTGAGTAAGATGAAATGTGTCTGGCTATTTTGCAGTTCAGAGTGTCATATGAATGTAGGCAGAGGTCAGAACAATATCAAGAATCCTAGTTTTTTATCTTTTTCCTGGGAAGAACTTCTTGATCCAGGTTGCAGAATTTTCATTGACAGAGGCTCCCACTAAAACAACAAAAGTTTGCAAGGTGACATTGCAGGCCATTCTCACCGTGATCTTGGTTTGTCATGTTGGAGGTTGTCACAGACAATGTTGCAGGTAGTTGTTACTGTTGTCAACAGGTAGGTTGTCCTCTCCATTTTTTCTAGCTCAGCCAATGGTTTTTTTTTAAATCCTATGATTGATATGCAAAAACGGTGAAGAGGCCATTTATTATTCTTTGCAACTCAAGAGAAATTACATAATGGGACTCAGGACTGCCCATCAGCAGAATTGCTGTCAAAAAGCTGAAGAGAATGGGACCCATTTTTCTCTGTGTGTGTTGAGGAGGCTGAGGAGGACAATGTTTCTCCAAGACCCCCATGGGAGAAGCAGTTGAACTCTCCTGTTCCAAGCCTCCTTCCCCCGTGCCACTCTGTGCTTGGCATAAACCACACACAGAAAACAGAAACACAACACTAAGAGAGAGGAGAAGTGCACACATGCACACAGAGAGGCTTCATGTGAGCCTCTACCCTGACCTGCACATATCCCGATGGTGGATTTGGGGGGGGGGAGGAGAGTCCCAAGTCATCTGCATCATAGAATCTTATTCTGTGATGCAGAAGAAAATACAGGCGCCCCCTGTGGCCACTGATGGAAAAAAAGGGTCCAGATTGGCTTTGCGCATTTCCTCCTCTTCTTTATGAGGGCGATTGCTTGCTGGTGATCTCCTGCTCTTTGTCCTGAAGGCAGCTGGAACTGCTTTTTCCCTATTTCGCTTGGCTAATTGTCACTTAAAGTATCACCATTTTTGCTCATATTGGCCAGAACTGCAGAGGGATGGAGAAAAAGAGCAAAACTGACAGAAATTCAGCCAGCCCTAAGAAATCACATTGACCAGCCACAAGTTCATTAGAATCATAAATAAAGCTTCATGGATGAGAGTTAATTTAACTGAATGCCAGGCCTAGAACATGGCTGGACCTGAAATCAGGAATGAATAGAGAATCTCTGTAGCTCAGGGTTGAGCTGTGGAGTCCGTGGGGCTCTCTGAGTTTGGTTCTTTGCTTGCATTACCCAACTAGATAACATCATCCGTGCACTTCGGGTCTCTGCACTTCAGCACACCAAGCTTCTTTGGAGCCTTGTCTTCCATATATTGGCCAGTTCAATGTCTTCTACGTCGTTTTATCTTTTCTTAAGTTACACAGTCATTTTCTTTCATTATTCTCCATTTTTTAAACTCATCATGGTCTTAGGAGTCTTCCTTTTCTACCTTCCTCCTTTTCTTTCTGTGTCATGTGATTCTGTGACAGCCCTGGAGGTGAGACTGGGAATTTTCTTAAAGCCAAAGTTTGTTCCGTTTTGGTCTCTGCCTCTCAAGCTCACCCCTCTCTTGCTCTGTGACCTCTGCTTCTTTCAGCTGCCCTCCCTCCATGCTGTGCCGCTTTCATTCTCCTGGTGACGCTTAAACATCAGGACTATAATAAACGGTATCAACTGATCTCTTAATAAGTGCAATCTTTTTTTAAAAAAAACCTGTTTCTTTTAGCAACTTAGTGACTACTTTGCTTAATGACCTATTTGCCATCCTGTGGTTTCTATCAGTATTATAAAGTATTTCACCTGTGCCAACCATTCCCAAAATGCCTAGATTATCAACAGATTTTTCCAACTTTTTGTTTAATTCATTACAATTAATTACAAGAAATCCACTCTAATATTTTAGTATTTTTTGCATCTTGTTTTATTCTGATTCCCCCCCCCCTCTCTCTCTTTCTCTTGAAGTAACTATCAGCCTCTTGATCTATTGTAAATACTTCTTCCTTCCCCCTTTCTCCTGCCCACTCACTCAGGTGGGCTCTTCTGCCCAGCTCCGGGTGTGGAGTCTAACTGGACAGGACACCATCATTCAGGTCAGGGGCAGAGGGAGAGCCTGGCTCCATCGCCACCACCTCGATGAGAAGAAACTGAAGGCTGCTCTGAGGGAAGGTTAAAATTCTTCTACGGGTGTTGTGCCCCCCCCCCTCAATTCTCTTCCGGTCAAAATAGTGGGGCAGGAATGGCGGAATCTCTCATCACCCAGAGGCTCCTTCATTGAGGTCAAACAAGAAAACTCTTTATGGAACCGAGCACAGCGCCTCGGGTGGGTTTTTTGGCCTCTCGCCAGGGTCCTTCCACGCGGGGGAGAGGCCTCCTTGGGGCTGCTCACAGGCGGCTCCGAACCCAGCTCGTCTTGGAACTTTCTAAGACCGGCTTTCTGCCCAGCAGCTGCCCCATCCTCGCTTCCCTGGCCTGGCCCACCCCCCGCCTCAGCTCTCCTTGGACTCATAGAGGCCTCGAAGCAGTGGTGAAATCCAAATTTTTTTACTACCGGTTCTGTGGGCATGGTGTGGCTTGGTGGGCGTGGCAGGGGAAGTATACTACAAAATTGATTATTACCTTTAAAGCTCTACATGGCTCAGGGCCAGGGTATCTTTGAGACCGCCTTCTACCATATAACTCCCAATGACCGGTAAGATCCCACAGAGTTGGTCTCCTCCGGGTCCCGTCAGCTAAACAATGCCGGCTGGTGGGCCCGCGGGGGAGGGCCTTCTCGGTGGCAGCCCCAGCTCTCTGGAACCAGTTACCTCCTGAGGTCCGGACCATCCCCACCCTACTGGCCTTCTGAAAAGTGGTGAAGACCTGGCTTTTCTGGCAGGCCTGGGGCTATTGATCTCGCTCTTGCAATCCAGCAAGATCCGGCCATGAACGGTGTGAATGGGTTTTAATGTTTTTAATTTTTAAATGTTTTTTATAATGATTTTAAATGCATTGTGAGCCGCTCTGAGTCTTTGGAGAATGGTGGCATACAAATTGAATTAATAAATAATAAATAAATAAATAAAATCTCCATTCCCACCCCTACAGGGGAAAGGTACTGCAAAATCCCTGTTCCCTCCCTACTCCTGGGAGAAGGATATTGCAAAAACTCCATTCCCACCTGTTCTCCAAACTACTCAAAATTTCCGCTATTGGTTCTCCAGAACCTGTCAGAACCTGCTGGATTTCACCCCTGCCTCGAAGGGACCTTGGAGGTCATCTAGTCTGGTCCCCGAGTTTTCCAACCCTCCCCCAGAAGGAAGTGGCCAGTTAAGCCAGAAATCCCACAGCCAGAAAGGTGGGGACGCCCATTCTACAGGTGCCTCTGCTGACTCCCCCCCCCAACCTTCTCCTTCTCTCCAAGCAGCACAGAGCCAGTTTCATAGAATAACAGAGTTGGAAGGGACCTTGGAGGTCTTCTAGTCCAACCCTCTGCTCAGGCAGGAACCAGCGGTGTGGGCCTCACTCACCCTGTTAATCCGAAGGGAAGGGGAAGGCCAGCCACCCCAATGGCCTCCTGGCTGGAGGGGAGTGGCTGTGGTGTTTTCTGGGCTGAGGCAGTCCCCGGGTGCCATCTGTCCTGTCTGGCGCTTTGGCCCCTTCCCTTCCCTTCCCTTCCCTTCCCTTCCCTTCCCTTCCCTTCCCTTCCCTTCCCTTCCCTGCCTCACCCAGAGCCTGCAGCCTTTTGGCTGCCCTTCTGCTCTGCCGCCTCCATCGCCACTTTTCCCACTCCAGCCAGGCTCTTGTGCTCCCCTCTCCGCCATCCTTGGGGGCGTCTGGGTGGGTGGGTAGGAGAGGGTGGGAAAGCCAGAAGAGCCTTTTCCCTCCTCCTTGTTCAGGACATAAGAAACCGGCTCTTTTGTCTGGGACAGCGTTTGCCTGCCAGCCTTGGTATTTTGGAGACACGCAGACTTGAACTCCCTGGAGTGCTGGCCGGGGAAGCCGTGCCTCTGAAAGTTGCCACGGACGAGGTGGTCCATGGGCCCAGTGGGACGGGAAGCAAAGGGTGCCACTGTGAGCGATGCTGATACCACTTGCAAACTGCACGCAGGTTCAGGAAGGTTGAATTGCTGCTCCCCGACAGATCTGCAGAAAAGGGTCCCTGACCCTCAGGCCCCTCTTGCTTTCTAACCAACCACTCCTACTTTCCTCTCTCTCTCTCTCTCTCTCTCTCTCTCTCTCTCTCTCTCTCTCTCTCTCTCTCTCAAAAAAGAAACAAAGATTCTTGTTGCTCTAGGGTGGGGTATTTGAATGCCAATCATACCAACTACGACCCCCCCTCCCCTGTCCAGTTGGACACTTGCATGACCAGCTGTAACTTGAATCTTTGTAAATGAAGACATATTCTGGAAGGCTGAGCCATTGCTGCACTTGCTTAATCAGGAGTCTGACTGAATTCAGGTTAAAAGGAAATGGAATCCAAGTAAATGTTGGATATCATGGAACTTCCCATCGCATGGAGGTCGCCACACAAAAAGAACTTTATGGCCAGTGGGAGGGAAATGTGAACCAGGCTTGAGAAGGGAAAACGCAGCCCAGAGCTCTGCAATGGCAGGTGAAGGCTGCAATCCTGGCTTCTCAAGGAGAGCAGAGCTGCTGCTGCCCCCACTGTGCTTTGCCCTTCTCTCCCTTGCATGTTCCTTGTGGAGTTTCTTTGGAAGACAGCAAGGGACTCTGTTTGTTTATTCTGGGACCTTGAAGAGTGGGCTATGGTTGGTGCCTTCACCCCGCAGGCCTCCAGAAAACCATTTTTGCTCAAAAATGCACAAAATATGAAGTGACCCTTCTACCAACTACGTGGAGAAAAAGGAAATTTGATGCTTGTGAACTGCTGTTGTATTGTGCAACATGCCGCTGGAAACCCCGCTACGTCTGCCGTTATTCTCGTTTCCCCTGACCAGAAAACACTGCTGGGCATAAGCTCAGATGTTGGCCATCAGGCCCACGGAGGAGCATTGGCTTGTGGGACGCAGTTATTTTGCATGTAATAAGTTAGGGAAAGCAGGCAGAACAGGACCGCGGGAATTCTTTCAATCGCTTTAAATTTGCTTTACTCCAGTCCCGTGACTGGAAAGAAAAAGGGAGGGGCTGAGAAAGGAAGGGCAGGCAAGGTGCTGAGCCAAGTGCTCTCTCCCATCGGGATGCGGGTGGGTGGGTGGCGGGTTAGGATGGTTTTCTTTCTCTCAACCCCCAGCCCTGAATAAGGAGGCAGGGAGTAAATGGCCCCCAGTTTCTCAAAAGGAATTTATTTCACCCTTAAGGGTGAGAGTCAACGATTGAAATGCAGCAGAGAAAAGGCAGTGTAACATCCAGGAACTACACATTGATTTGTTTTCAAAGTATTAAATTTTCTGACATAGAAGTTCCACTGTGTACAATCTGTGGGCCAGATCTACACACACACACCCCACCCCAACCTACGTTCTGCCTTGGGTCGTTCATAAGTCAGAGCTCTCGAGTGTGTTTCTAGGCTATTTACCTAAAAGGAGTGGCAGTGGTCAGAGTTTAAGGGTCAAGTGAAGTGGAGATTTATTTTTACCCAGCCGCAACCCTAGCCAAGATGTCTACACAATGCAGCACCCACCTCCTGGATGGGGAGTGCTGTGCCCACAGTAGATTTAAGTTGTCACTGAGAGATCCCCAGATCCCTGTCCCAGCCGTGTCATTGCCAGCAGCCTCGCCAAGGTGCTGCAGACTGACCTTCTACTCTATATCCAGGGTATATCAGGTGTTAAGAAAAATAATTATAGCACACGAAGCATAACTTCCATCAACCCTGTTTCATGTGTTCACCAAGTGAATATACCCCAAATGGCTAAGCATGAAGTTTTCAAGTCCCTTGTTTCGATTAGCAAGATTTGTCATATTTTGCTAGTCAGCATTTTCCATTTTTATTGAAAAATGTGTTAGAAAAACATAAATGTCACAGTGATTAGATTGGGTGTGGAAGAACCAGGTGCAAATTGTTTCACTTTTTCTCAAACAGCTGGTTCCAAAGAAACTTCTGTACCTGAAGGATATGAAAGGCAAACATTTCAGATGTGTACGCAAATATAGTTAATGCAAGAATTGGAACACAGAAGACATGATAGATTTTAGGCATTCAGGAGCAGAGATGAGAAGGGGACGAGAGACCTCCCTGTCCTTGGTGAGATTCCACCCATCACTAGACAGATCTGGGGGCTTACTATACACTGTGCTATATCCAGCAGTTTCATTGCCTGAATTAGTGGAACTGGTTTCAGAGATGGGGTTCAGAGTCACACTAGGTCCAGTCTCCCTAGAGCTGCCATGGCGGTCACGGAAGACAACCATGTATTCCGGCTATTATTCTCTGCAACTGGTCTTTTAACTGACGAACCTCTGTTGAGGGACCAGAACTGATTCTCTGCCATGGATGGATCACCACCTGATTAGGTCAGAAAGGTTGACTTAACCCTAAGCCATTCCCACAGGAGCTTTGATGTGGCTTTGAGGTCAGGTCTTCTGGAGTTGGTGGAATTCCAGAATTTTCTGGTGGGTTGGTTTCTCTTGTGCCAAACTCCCCTTTGAGACCTTGGTGCCAGATTGGGATTTCCAGTTTTCCCACACTCCCAGCCTCCTTTGCTGCAGGGTAGCCTCTGTCAGCTTGTCAAGCTCACAGGTCACTGGTTCACTGAGTAAGTTTGGGCAGGGAAACTGGCTGGCAGATGTCTAAAATGCTGGAGGCCAAAGTCTAAAGTGAATATGAGCGGGCAGCTTAGATCGCCATGGAAAGTCTACACTGGGGAACAGAGAGCAGAAAGAAAAAGAGGTGGGGGTGGGAAGTGGTCTTCATCCCAATTACATCTGCTGAAAACTCCTCTTGGAAAATAGTCAGAGTGGTTGGGGCTTGAATGTTCCATGAACCTCGAGAGGTCAAGATGCTTGAGTGGTCAAAACGATGCCGAGATCTTGGGAAAAAGTGCAGAGAAGAATCCAAAGATGATAAAGGGCCTGGAGGCTAATTGAACAATGCCCGGTTAAGGGAACTGGGAAGAGAAGACTTAGGGGGGACATGACAGCAGCTTTCCAATACTTGAGGGGCTATTACAGAAAAGAGGGAGTCAACCTCTTCTCCAAAGCACCTGAGAGGGCAGGACAAGGAGCTTGTGAAAGAGAGAACCAACCTGAACCTCCCAGTGACAACAATTAAGATTTGGCACACAATTCTCCAAAAAGAAACTTTAATGGAGACACATTTCCAAATTATATGTATAATATTTTCAGTACTGTGAATTTATCTAGAAAGAAAACTTTAATTCAACTCAGAGATAACAAGAAGAACTTGAAAGTTTTGAGAAGGACATTTGTGTTCACCGAAGTGAGATGACAATGTCTCTTTTGGGGATGTTTACCAATATTGTATTGATTTATTTGTTAGATTTATATTCTGCCTGTCCTTCAGGACCTCAATATTTCCCCCCCAACAACCACTCCATTGAGGGAATTTGGAGAGACAGAGAACGTGATTGGCCAAGCTGCTGATTGGCCAAAGAGCTGACTTTGTGACAATTGTTCCGGAGAGCATCTGTGCTTCTTTTTCTCCAGTGTTGTGGATGAGACGATCTGGCTTTTTTGTATCCTCTTGTGTATTTTTAAGCCCTCCTAAGCTTTAAAATGGTCAGCCATCACACACCGTGTCTTATTACATGCAGTTTAGAAACAGGATCCATCCAGGAGCCTCTTCCACAGCCCTGGGGCAAATGGTCCCAACTCCATCACTCATGCTCCAAATTGTAAATTCAACCAGGATGCTCTCTTATTTCCATTCCAGCCATTTGCCTCCAACTTCCACGTGATCAAGAGGCAAAGAATGTTGACCCACCCGTATAGACTTTCAGTAAGATTTTTTCCCCCTTAGATCAGTATTTTTGACATGCAGAAGCCTGAGAAGAGCTGGACTGCTTTAGTGAATTTAGCGAAAGGTTCTGGGGTCTAAAGCACCACCCAAATTAATAAGGTCATTTCCCACAGCAGCCATTGCTAGCAATTATTCCTGCACCAACTGCATGCATGCGTGCATGAGCTATGATCAAGAAAAGTGACTTGTGGTTGGGTCCCCCGTGCAAGTCTGATGCAAGAAGCATCAGAAACAAAAATGCAGGATGAAGACGGGCCAAGAGGTCAGACCACAACGTTTACCTGTTTCTCTGTTTATACAGTCATATGAGTTTCTTTTATGGTTTCTGTAGAAGCAGAGTCCACCGCAACCAATCAGTGAGAGATCTGGAAAGAAGGTGAAGCAGCGGGAGGCTTTCTGGCTGAAAATCCCTTAGCCAGGAAAAGGAGGCTGCATAATGAAGAACGAGGCGTCGATACCCTGATCCTTCACCTTTCCTACCCCAGAGATGGACAGCTATAATATCCCCGCCCCCCCCCCCCCCAACATCTAGTAGCTACAGTGGGTGTCTCCATCTCCTGTGAAACCGGAGTCCTGCATGTTGTCCTCTCGTGGCAGAACAGACACGGGGCCTGCAGGAGCAGATCTAGTTTTCACAGGGGACCCACCATCAGATTGGCCTAACCCAGCCCAGTCCTGCCTAGCCTGGTCCCCACCTCTAAAATCTCCGCCCAGCCATCCAAGCCTACAAGGAGCACCCTCAAACTTTCCCAAAACTGAAAGAGCTCTGCAACCTGATCAGCAGCCCCTGGAGGGTCATTTCTTTTACCCGTGCAGATGTGATTGGTGCTGAGGGCCTGTATGCTGTGCCTCTGAGCTGGTCTATGGCCATGACTGAGATGGACCTGGGGGGGGGGGCTGCTGTTTGGAGCATGGGGCAAGCCCTGGGCAGGGAGCTTTTGCAGGGGAATGCCTGGCGGACACCATGAACTTTTCACTCCTGATGTCTCTGTGGTTTCCAATTCACCTTTTACTAGTCTGGAAATGAAAAACCTCCTAAAAACACAGACTAACTCTTCTGGGTCCCTGGTTTCTTTTCTGTTATTTCTCCTCCTTCCTTCTTCCCTCCCTCTTCTTCCTCCTCCTCTTTTTTTAAAAAAGGGAGAGATCCTTTAAAAAAAGAATGAATGAATTACAGGGCAATTGATAAGACTCCCAGGAGACACAATTGCATGCAGGTGGTCTCCAGTCTCTTGCCCCTCTGGGCCTAGTTCTCAACTCAGCAATCCGTAGCTCCAACCCGACACCTTCCCACGTGGCCCTTTCCCAACCTTTGCCAGGCTCAGAGCGTTTAAGAAGGGAACACTGTGGATGGATAGGAAGCTCTGGCTTTTGCAACCACTTATGGAGGCTGAGGGACCAATGCAGGCCAGAGCAAGAGACGCGGCAACATCCTCTGTGGCTTCCTGGGGTGGCCATGTTGCTTTGCAAAACAGTTTCAGGGAGTTGATGGGACTTTTATGTAAAATTGCATCCTTTGAGGATCTCTGGCTTTAAAAAGAAGCTCAGACACATTGACAACTTTAGAAAACAGACGAGGGTTGCTGGCAATCAAAGCAGGAGGAGAAGAAGAATGAAGGTAGGTTTAATAACAAGCCTTATTTCCTACAACTTCATCTATTTCTTTTCTTTGTTTATTCAGTTGCAGACTGAAAGGATCTACAGAACATAATGAAATATGTAGCTTGGAAAAGCTTTTCCCCCAAATAATTTCCACTCATCCTTACTGGTGAGCCTCAAAGGGGCAATCAGAATACAAGAAGATCAAAACTTCCACAGGGTCTGTTAACACAACAGGTAAGAACCACCTGGGTACAAACATAACATTGCCTAGGAAACTGTAAGTTCTCAGTTTGTAGGTAACCAGCGAGTTCTCCCAACAATATGCTAAGTTGATCTATGATCTTCTCCTAGGCAGGCAAGCGAGGAAGGAACCCTTCACTGCAGGGATCATTTTCAAACAGATGGCAAAACAAATGCACTGAGCAATTCATGGTGGGCAAGATTAATTTTCAAGTATAGAAATTAATTTTAGCAGTTTTCCCTGTTAAACTTTCCTACCACCAGCTTTGGCCTTGACCAAAAACCAGGTATTAGGCATGATTCCCATCCAGCACATATTTGCTGTTTCCAACAAAACATCCAGACGTACAAATAAAGAGTACAGGACATTTCATTCAGTCTATTCTGATTAGTAATAAGGGGGGAAATATGCAGCAATCTTATGTTCTATGCCAGATAACTATTACATTCTTTTGTTGCAAAGAATTTCGAGACCAAAGTCATGGCATCCTAGGTGTCAGAATGATCCCTTCAAGCAAGGTCCCAAAAGCAGATTAGACAAACTGCTCAGAAAGTCTCAAAGGACATTGTCTACAAAGCCAGAGAAGTAGCTCCCCCCTCCCCCCGCAACCTCCAATCTGTTCAAGTTCTCTTCCCAGTTCTGCATCACCGGAACAGCTCCTGGCCCTGGTTTTATTTCCCTATTTCCTTCATCTTTGCCATACCTGATTTTATACCCCTTCAGTCACGTCCCCAGCCAGGTGCCTTTGGTCCAAGCTAAAGGGGTATCCTTTCCTCCTGGGGAAACTATTGGGGCCCCTGATCATTTTCTCAGGCTTCTGCTGCAACTTTCCCTGTTCTATTATACCCTTTTTCAGGGGTGGCCACCGTATACAATATTTCATGTGTAAATGTGCTATGCATATAATTGGAGGTTCCTTCTAATTAAAAACTAGTATTAAGTGTTTTGGAGTAAACTGACTGAGAAAGGGGTGGCCTCCTAGGTCCAGGTACATCTGGATGTCTCTGGGCCAATTTCAAGCAAGGTTTTGTTCAGGATAAAGTGATTGTTTGGTGGATGACTCCCAGGGGAAAACAGATGGTTCTTCTCAACCTCTCAGCAGCTTTCAGTGCCCTCTCATCTTTCCAGGCTGAGTCCTTCTTTTGCGGGAGTTCTGGCCCTTCCTGTTGGGACTTCCCCAGGAGGTGGTGCCAGAGGTCCACTGTTCAATGTCCAGGTCATTGTCTGTGCTCCATAACACAGCCAGGAACTGCCGAGGCAGATAATTCAGAATTTGGTGTATGAAGTCATCAATGTACGCTTAGGACATTGAGCTCTGCTGCTCCCTGCTGCCCAACTCTAAAGATACCGTCAATACCTTTAAATATTTTCCGATCTCAGTAAGGATAGATAATTCAGGGAGTACAAGTCAAATTAAATCAAGTCTGAGGTCACTGCACTTTGGGTCTGAGGTGAAGTTTTTTCTGAATGGGGGACATCAAGTACAAGGCAGGGCAAAAAGTGCAAATGCTCCTGAGCGGAACAAGGAACAGGAATCATAGAAGGCCTGCAACGAAAGATTGGCATTGGGTACCAACTTTTACCTGGCCAATTTAAGATGCTGGCATTGTCCCCTAAAGGGCTCAGGAGCTGCTCATTTGTGGGAAAGCCTCTCTCACTATGAACCTCCCTGGTTAGATCATCAGGAGAGCCTGCTCTCAAGATGCTCATCGTCTGAAGCTTAACTGTCATGGAGAAGGGCCTTGTCCCACCTCACTCTCAACTATAGGAACCTGCTCCCCCTGGGGAGGAAGGTTCACTCCTACTTATCCAGAATTTGTCAATATTTTTAGGCCAAGCTTTTAATTGCTGACTATTTTAATGATTCATTTAACTGCATTAATTTTGGGTTTTTTTAATACTCTGCATTTTTATAGTTACAAGCTACCTTCAAAGTTGGAATAAACAGAAATGCAGGCTATTGTTTTTAAAAACAATGTTTGAAATGCTTTTAAGTAAATACATTAAGGGATGTATGTATATTCTTAGTCAGACTCCTTAAGGGCCGGAAGAATCAAGTCTCCTCCCTGAATAAAAGTTCACTTCTCTCTCAACCCAATCTACTTTCTCTTCTGTAGTTAAGAGGAGATACAACTCAGAGAAAAGAAATGAAAACGTCACCTTGGCAATCCTTTTAAATTCAGAGTGAAATGTAGAAACAGGAGGCATATGTAAGCATTCACATTCCCACCCCATTTCCTGTAGCAAGAAAAGTCATTTCTTGTGAAACATTCTCTGCAGTATCCAATAAAAACGTTTTATAAGTAACAATTACAGATTACTCTCTTGTTACAGCAATGCTATCACTTTATGCACTAGATCTATCACCAACTTTTAATTAACCTGATTAAGGAAATAAAAACAGACAGGAAATGGTAATGATAGATTATTTCAATAGCGTATTCAATCCTTGTAAATGTGCTATATTATTGCAAGAAATATTAAAACCACTGAAAAGTGTTAGAATGGCAGCGAGTTCCTTCAAGTGACGGGAAAAAGAAGGTATAAACAGATTGATAAAAGGAATGATATAAGTAAAAGAACAGTGGTTAGTAAACACATATGTATAATTAATAACAGATAAAAAACAATACTGATTTAACTGGTTTAATAAACCAATTAACAATTAAACAATCTCTGCTTAAAACAAAAAAAATGAAAATAGGGAGAAACAAGATGTTATTAGTTTAGAATTAGAAAAATTACATCAGGATTTAATGCAGGTACTGAAGTTTTAGTAAGAGTATATCAACACATGAAAGTAAACAAAAACACGACTAAGTCCTAGGAGGAGGAGAGGAATCCAGTAAATGTAAGTTCTTGGACCAGCGGTTCTCAGTCTGGGCAACCGGAGGATGTGTGGACTTAAACTCCCAGAATTCCTTAGCCATGGTCACTGAAGAATTCTGAGAGCTGAAGTCCACATATCTTCAAGTTGCTCAAGACTAATTTGCGGCATAATTAGGAATTTTAGCAGTTATTTAGACTAAATAACACAACATGTACTTCACCCTTAGTCACAATTGACAAATGCGAAGTAAAGTTGAGAAATTTGAGTTTGAAGTAAAGTTAAGAAATTACACTGTAATATTTAAAAATAAAATATAAAAAATTAAAAATTTTAAAAATGAGTATTTTGAAATAATGGGAAACAAGTCCAATAGGAAGAGGGCACATGAAACTAATGGGGAAGGATAAGAATGAGATGAATGGAACGTGGACGGAAATGATAATTGCAAAAATTAATAGATCAGAAATTATTGATTATTCCTAATAAAGACAAACGTCACACAAAGGGAGCCTATACAATGTTGAATTTGACAACAGCCATTTTTGTTCACCTTTATTTCTGTCTGCATTTTCCATTGTCTTGCAATCCAGTGAAAGGCTGAACTGACCGCCTGGTCTGTAAAACCCGTCCTCTTGAAGACAGTAACTGCTTAGACCGGGGTGGGGGTGGGTGGGAGGGGGGGTGCTTGAACCAGGGCAACCTGAAGACTTGTGGATTTCAACTCCCAGTCAGCATTTCTATCCTTGCTGGAGTTGAAACCAAAGCTAGCCAGAAAGGAGAAATCCTTCCTTTTGCTCTTTCCATTAGAAAATAATCATTAATTTGCCAGTCAGCTAAAAACATTTAAGTGGAACCAAGCCGGTAATGTTCTGAAAATATTTTTATAATGATTTATAGGTATTTGTCTTTATTAAAATCACTCAGGATCACTTTTTGTGAGATAGGTGACTATATAAATGTGATTAAGAAATAAAATCGAGACAGAGACAGACATATATTTTAATATTTCCTTTCCTACAAGCATAGGTGCATCTTCATCTATCTCTTGGTGTCTCCTTTCATCTGCTCAATATAGTTTAAATTGTTTCTATCTTCTAAAATTATAATTCATAGGAATTATAATCACTATTTAATAGATTTTGAACAAACACAAAATTCACCTCTTTAGGAACCTTATTGCCAATCGGCATAATGTTTGATTTTTGTATACCTCGCATATTTCCCATATAACTATACAATTTCAACAAATATAATGTTTTTATAATCCCTTTAAGAAGCACCCAAGTATCACATGAATTTGGGGACCATTTGTATTCCAGTTCAGGCTGGACTGGGCTTTTCCTGGGCATCACCCGTTCATCTTATTAAACACTCCGGGGGTTCTAGCACCAAATTAAATATTAAAGGAGATAATGGAGATTTGCGATGCATCCCATGTTGGTGTGGTGGCTTTTTTTGTTTGTTTGTTTTGCCTTTATAAAACAGAACAAAGGAAAAGGAATAACAAAAGGAAAGAGAAAGGAAAGCAAGAGAAATAAGTTATAAAAATTATGCATGTAGTGACTTCTTATGCATGAATATAATTTTGGTGTTACAATGTCAATAAAGGATGGCCATATTTATAGTAACCGTAATCATCTATATATAATCTACCTCTGTAACCAACTCATTTGTAAGTCAAAGTAACATCAGGTCTTCGATCCACTGAGGAACTGAGGGCCATAATTTTATTTCTCCTGTGTTGAAGGGCAAGAGGAAGGGCCCCGAGAACCCCTTCCGGTTGTCCAGCATACCCAGGGTAGGTACCTAGTTCCAAAGAATGTAGATGTCAAAAATATTAAGCCTGATATCTCAGGCAAATTCATATATGTAATAACTTTTAGGACATTGCAGAAAACATGAAGTTTTATTCTCTTTGCATCTCCCACATGATTCCTTTTTAATCAATGTGATAGATAATACAAATAAACAAACATCTGGAAAACTAACAACAGACCAGTCATTTCACACATGCACTCCAGCCCAATGTCTGCGGGAAAAAGCCAAGTTTTAAGAGCCACTAAAAGGATGTGTTTGTGTGCCACTGTAAAAACTAAAATGAAATGAAGTGCAGTGAAGTCTTTTGAGGCAGGAGGCAACACTGTCTCCATCCAGGCTAGTGGTATCACCTCCTTCTCTTAGCCAAGCAGGTCAAGCTAGTTGGACCCAACAGTAGATTGGCCTCCACCAGCTAGGAGGGGCGGGGTGGCACCAAGCAGACTTCAGTGTCCTGTCCACTCCTTCAGGAAGTACAGTGTCAAACTTGCCCCAGGCAATCACTCAAGATCGTTCCATTCCATTCACCTGGACGAACTTCCTAAATTAGAGCCCAACTCCTAGCAAGTCCCAGCAACTTTATCTTACCACCACACCTTATTCAGAATACACAATTAAAGACAGAACACTTTATGCAAGAAAAACGAATTCAGGTGCAAAACTACACAGACTCGTGAACGGAGGTTTCTATTATACACGTAGCATGTCAATCACAAATAATTATTTCCAAAAAAAAGAGGCCAAGCATCCAGGGGGCAATTAGACATTCAAAGGAGACATGGCATCACCACTGTTGAGTCATGACACGGTTCCTATTACAGAATCCGTAGCATAAACGTATAAATAGAAACCTGCAAAGGCCATCCGGGGCTCTGCACCCCCGCTGGGGTTCTCCTAGTGGTGAAATTCAAAAATTTTCTCTTCCGGTTTTGTGGGCGTGGCTTGGTGGGAGTGGCTTGGTGATCATGTGAGTGGCTGGGCATGACCAATTCAATGTCACTCCCACCCAATCACATGACCCCTCCAGCCACACCTACCAAGGTTTTCTGGCTCCTGGTGTTTTCTGTGGGAAATGGGTCATGTGACTGGGTGGGCGTGGCCAGCTTGATTGGTCTCACCCTTAGGAAATTTCTTCTTAGTCCAACTCACACTAAAATAGCACAATAAAATAGCACTGTTCCAATATTTAGAATAGAATAGAATAACAGATTTGGAAAGGACCTTGGAGGTCTTCTAGTCCAACCCCCTTCTTAGGCAGGAAACCCTACATCACTTCAGACAAATGATTATCCAATCCCTTCTTTAAAACTTCCAGTGTTGGAGTATTTACAACTTCTGGAGGCAAGTTGTTCCACTGATTAATTGTTCTGTCAGGAAATTTGAGGGGCTCCTACAAAAACGAGGGACTCATTTTTCCAAAGCAGCAAAAGGCACAAGAAAAAGCAACGGATGGAAATTAACCAAAGAGAGAAGCAACCTAGGACTAAGGAGAAATTTCCTAAGGGTGAGACCAATCAACCAATGGAATAGCTTGTCACACTAGAGGCTTTCAAAAAGAGTGAGGGAAGTACACCCCAAAAGGACAGTGCCAGGAACCACTAAAGCAATGAGAAAACTTAAAACAGACATTCCCCTTTTTTAAAAAAGTCAACCCCAAAGCAAACGCAGCAGCTGAGAGGGAAACTAAACCAACAGCAGCTGCTCAGGCTAATTGAAAGCCTGGGGGTGCTGCTAAAAGCCATTAACCCTTCCAACTCTATTATTCTATGTTCTCTATGTTCTAAATCGGGTGCTTCACAGCAGAAGCCATACAGCTGGCTGGACCACACATGCCTTAGATTCACAGCCTGTACGATCAAGCTGCATCATTGTCCCCTCCTGTACCTTTTCCCCCTGGAAGAAACAAGAAGTAGCCAACACTGCAGCAGCTATAAAAGGTCTTGGGAAACTCCAGGGAGTATCAGCTGATCACAGAAGTGTTACTTAATACTCTTTATCATGAAAATGTTTGTAAGCTTGTCCTTCCTGAAGGGAAGAGGTTAATTGATGGATGATTGATGTTTCCCTGCCCTAGTCCTGTCAGTTTCTGTTGTTTATTGATTCAGTATGCATCGGCTGCATTCCAGCTGCAACTGTTAAGTGGAGCTATTAACTGAAGGGAGAGAAAGGGAAAAAAACCTCTCTTGCACTTTATTTTTAACTGGTTCGCCGAACTGCTTAAGCAATATACTCACCAGGCGAACCGGTGAGAACCACCTGAATTTCACCTGTGGGTTCTCCCCATGGCTGACTAAATGAGAAAGAGCTTCTAAACCAAGTAGACTAATAATGCAACTCGGGTTTTCAGAGGAGAAAAGAAAAATTGGCTTTTAAAAAAGAATTTCTGGAGAAAGAAAGGGGGGGAGAATTATGAAAGTTTAAGCACCGTTTTTAAAAACTCTTGATTTCTCTCTTAATTATGTTTCTGGGGGTTATTCTAGTTCAAAACTATTTTAAGTATATATCATGTATAAATATTTCAATATCAAGTAATTCTAAAATATCAGGTTAAATTGGGGATCAATGGGAAATTAAACAGAAAAGGTTTATGGGCGATTGGATTGAATTGTATTATAATACAATAATGTAAACTTATATATGTTCAATTTGCAGACTGTGCTTCCTTATGAGAAATGAATATAACATTGCAGATTATCAAAGAAAAGTTAACCCCAAGTTGTGAACAATGCTGGAGAAACAGTAGTTCCAAAAGTCAACCACCCATTTCATTAATGACTCCTCTGGACCATGCAGGGGAATAAGAAACAAGCGGACGGTCAGAGTGACTCCTCCAGCATTGGGAGTCTGCTCGACGAGACCGACAGAGAAGTGTGCAGCCTCACCGACCGAGCTTTCAAAAGTCTGTGCGTGGCTGAGCTTCAAACACCTTACACAGATGTAGATCCTGTTGTGGGGCCACCCAACCTCTCCCATCAGTTCTCTAGCAAATTCCTTCATGGCCCCTGGAATTATGCCCTCAGGAAAAACACCAACTTCCACAGGCAACTATCAAACAAGGAGCACGCAACATTCCTACTTTCCAAAGTTTCTACTCACTCCAAAACTCATGAAGATAAAAAGTATTCTATAGTCAACCCCAGCATAAGAAGAAACTTGGATTTGCCACTGTCTGATCTGCACAACTGTACACATATCTCGAAAGTGTCTTCTTTGATAAAGACCTTTGATAAGGTTGACAATCAGGTCTCACTACTGATAGCCAGGCAGCCAGTCAACAATAGTTTGACAGAATGCCCATTAATATGTGGAGACAATATGGCTTTCTGGAATGACAAAAGAATTTTAAACATCCAGAAGGAGATCTCTGAACTTCCCGACCCACGTCCAAGTAAAGGACATAGCAAAATAGATCTGGTCTATCAAAGCCTGCCTGCCTCTCATCCTTCTCAGCCAAACATTTCGAATACACCCAAGTTCAGCATCTCTAACAAGACGGTGAAAACCAGAAGTGGGAAAGCAAAAGAAGTAGCCAGAAAAAGTAGCTTTCTCCACAGTGAAAACAGCGCTTTTGAGTCATGGAATGCACACCTTAAAAAAATAATTGAAATGGGAGAGACAATGCCCACAGATGGCAGCCTCGGTTACTTTGAGGAAACGCCTTTCTTTAAGAAGTCTTGCATTTCTGAGCCGAAACCAATAGGTGCCTTCATGCTAGAAGAAAGCTTCTCCGATGACTCCTCGCCAAAGTCTCTCTTCAAAGCCTCCCTCTCTTCGGGGCCTCTGGCGGAGGTATATTTTCCTTCACTGGCTGATGCAAAATGTACAGTTGCCCAACAGCTGTTACCCCAGGGACTTGCACCTGTGTACGAGGGTTCTTCTGCAACCTCCCCAACATCTAGCACGCTTTTCCCACCAAGAATGTCCCCTTCAGTTCCAGTGTCCAAGGCACCAGTCCCCCCGTCACCTTTCCCTCAAATCTCTGTCCCTCCAGAAGCAGCATTCCACCACACTGATACGCAGGAAATATTGATGCCACACATTACTGAACTAGCAGAGAAAACCACCAAGCCAGAATTTGCACTTAGGGTAGGAAATGGCGGCCCACCACCCTGGAGGAAACAAAAGACTACTCTTAGTAGAATGAAACTGGCAGAAGTCAGAGCAGCTGAAGTGTTAGAAATAAAAGATTCCACGTACAGAAAATCCCCCGAGGTTGCCCCTTTGGTCGAAACAGCTGCACCCGAGTCACCAGTGATCTTGTCTGATCCTTCCTTCAGCATCTCGGCCCTTCTAACTCCGGTCCCACCCCTGAAGCCTAAGAATGAAGGACCACCAGGAAACCGGCTTCTAGTGGTGACGCCGTTCATACTGGAAGCTGGAGCAACCAAGGAACCTGAGGAGAGGGCCTTTTATTCTCAGAATGATTACAAGTCTAAAGCGCCACGTTTACTATTTAACTTGAAGGACATCCGAAAACGTGTGAAAAGCACTTACAGCCCCTCTCCTCTCCTGAGAGCCCTGGAAGACAAAAGCAAGATGAAAGACCCCCAGGTCCATCTGAAAGCAACTGTTATGGCAACCAATGTATTGGATGATAGCAATAAAAAAATACTTGGTGGTACTCATAAAGTTAATATATTTGAACAAATGGACTACATTCAGGAAAAGGACAATTTCACCAGTTTAAATGAGAATTTTATCAGCGATGATGTCCTGTTGAGCTTATCTAAGTCAAGGGCAGGTATTTTAAGGTACCAAAATAAGAATCATTTGCAGCAAAGTGATTCCGTATACCCAGAGGACGTTGAGATGGTTTCCATGCATGAACACAGCAAAACTCAACCTGCTCCTTCACCCAAACCTCACCTGACAGATGTGGCAGCCGTACAGCAAGAGGTTGTGCAGGAACATAAATATAAAAAAGTCACTTTGGGTCAAGATGCCGATGAAGCTTCGAGAAATCTCTTTTACCCTTTAGCTGAAGAAAACGGAAGCAACCGTGGAAGTCAGGCCTGTTCCTCAGCTGGAAATGACCACAAGGACAAAAGAAGCCCCAGTTCTTTGGAGCAATCTTTTGTTACCACGGCAGACCAACCAACGTTTCATGAGACACCCTGTTCCCTAATGCAGCTTTTCCAGAAAGCCTGTCTCCAGGAGAGCCAGAGAAGGAAAAACGACATGGATGGAAGAGAAGAGCAAAGTAGCAAAGAGAAAGAGAAAGCCAAGGAAAAAGATTTGCACGGCCACCTTCTTAGCAACTGTGACTCTGCTATGGATGAAACTGACAAGGAGAAGAATGAAAAGGTGAATGTCCTGCAAGAGTTGGTGTTGGAAGAGAAGGAAAAAGACGGCTGGAAAAGCACAGACCGCGAAGCTGAAGGCAGGCCAGGAGAGCCCCTCACCCCAACTTTATCAAGTGTGTTGAAGCCCACTTTGTTCATGATTAAAGACAACACGTTTAAGTCACCCCCTGTGACTAAGGCAATCAAGCTGCCTCTGCTCAGGTCTTTGTCCTGTGAAGAAGCCACTCCAATTGCCCAAGAGGATCCCAAGAATGCCGAGGAGGATGGGTGGCGGTCTCTACAGGGGAACAGGGGCTCTCAAGTGGCTGACAAAAGTAGTCTGACAACAAATTATAGCTTTAGTGAAGGATTAGATCATTTTCCTATTATGGCAGAGTCTAAAGAAACTGATTGTTTATCAGCGTTACCAGAGAAAGAATTTAAAAGCCCTGAGAAATTAGCTATTTCCAAAGAGAAGATCAGAATTAGAAAATTGAGGTCCAGTTCTGCCATTCAGCCAAATCTAGACTTTGAAAATGAGCCAAGACAAAGTGAGGAAAGGTCCCCTATAAGAGAAAGGATACGTTATACGAAGAACCGTGCCTTAACTAGACAAAGAGGTGGTCCTTGCATTAAAAAAATAATAAGCCAAGATAGAAAGTCCCCCATAGTAGCAGAGAATCATGCTTGTTCTCCCGTTTCCAGTGATGCCTTCGGATATACATCATCTCCGTTGAGTAATTCAGCAGGTTCTGCCCTCCAAAGCCCAAAGTCAGATACTGTGGTGCCATCAGCTTCCACTGGTCCATTGTCAGATACAACTGCAAACGTCAACATACTGCAGACTGAAAAAGCAGCAAATTATCCACTACACAAAGCAACAGGAAGTCTAAATAAACCTTCCACAACACCCACACTTGATCCAGAACAAACGGGTCAGCTCCCTGGAGATACTGACAGTCCTTTGGGAACGAATGAAAGACTCCAGCTGGTGAGTCAAATGGGAAGGACAACAGCCAAACCCCCAACGGTGCCACCCAAGACAGAAAAGGCATTACGGAGGGCAAAGAAGCTGGCAAGTAGGAGGAAAAAAATGGAAGCTCAACAGAAAAAGCTTCAGGATGAAACTCTAGCCCAGAATGAAGATGCTTCATCCCTGACACCAGTCCAATCTCTGCAGTCTCTTGCCTGCCCTGATTCTCCCTTGACTGCCCCAAAGCATGATCTGATAAAGCATCAACCTCTGCTCTCCGTAAGCCCCACCCCCTCTTTGCCTGCCACTCAGCGGAAGCTGCTCCAGGATCCAGATTCAGGAGAGTACTTTATTGTAGATTTACCTCTTCGGTTAAAGATGTTTTATGACCCAGAAAGTGATAGATATATCCAAGTGTCAGTTCCTTCCTCCAAAAGGAACTTGTCTCAAACACCCTCTTCAGAAATGTCCTTTTCTCCTTGTGCCTGGGGTCCCAGCACACTCCCACCCAGAGTGGCTTCTGTTCCGGCCCTCCCGTCATCAGCTCAGCTTTCTGAAACATTTACGAAGGCCTCGGGATCGGTTTCAGATGAGCAACCAGGGGCCGCCTCTCCAGGATCTTTAGATGGTCCACCCTGCCCAGATTCAGCTCTGCTTGATATTCATAGCCAAAATGTCGATGGATCCCCCTCAAACTTTGAAAAGGATATGAGCAACTCTGCTACTACAGAGAACATTTCGATGGGTTCAGCCGAAGAGTTTGCGGTTGAAGGCATATTGTGAGAATCTTTGGTGTTTGCTCTTATTTTAGAAGAATTACTGTGCATACCTGAAAGCACAAATGATGAGGATTTCCACTTGCACAGCAATTATAACAAAATAATATCACTTCTCGGCCTTTTTGCTAAGATCAAATGTAGAATAAGAAAACATATTAATGCAAATTCACTTTTTTGTTTACTCTGAACAATTCTAATCTGTTAATGACCTTTCTGTACATTTGATGTACAACACAAAAATACTGACTACCTAAGGACTGGGTTGGAGCGATCTGAAGTCATACCTCACGGCTCAGTTATTCATGATCAAAAGCATAATTCTGAATTCAGACATCAGGTTTTATATGATTTGAAGAAGAATTGGAATATAACATCAGGTTTTGAAACTGAGTGATTGAATTATATTTGGTTAATGTATTTGAAATGAAATATGTCCACATTTCACATTTCTGTTTTCCATTGCTTATTATGATGGCAACACAGTGGTGAAGAAAAGCTAGCATATATATATATATATATTACGTGGGAGAAGACCCGAATAACCAAAGATCTACATACAAACACCCACGAAAACCTGAGAAAACAAATATATATATATATATATATATATATATATATATATATATATGCATATTCTTTCTAGCCAGGTTTTACCTACGTAAACTAAGTTGTTCTGCAGCTCTGGTTAGTTTACGTAGGTAAAATCTGGCTAGAAAGAATATGCACATAAAAGCCTACGAAAAAGAAAAAGACATATATATATATATATATATATATATATATATATATATATATATATATTAAATATTTGTTTTCTGCCAACACCCCATCCAATCAGAGCACAGCCAAGCCCCCAACCAATCAGAACACACCTCCACCCAATCAGAACACAGCCAAGCTCCCACCCAATCAGTTCACACCCCCACTGGCAGTTAAAAAGAAGAAACAGCTGTGATCATACACATTGCTCTTAGAAGCACAAAGCCGAAAACACCAGCCTGAAGATGACGAATGAGACTTTATCGAAACGTTGCCAAGACACCTCCAATTTTATGCGGGAGAAAACCCGAATAACCAAAGACCTACGTACTGTAAATACACACACACACACACACACACACACACACACACGGCAGCCAGCAGACCCTTTTCTGCCCATTGGGAGCAGCAAAGGGTCTGCTGGCTGCCAGAAGAAAAAAATACCCAGAAACAGGTCTTTCAAAAACTCTGGCTGAAATCCTAACCAACACTTTAAGGTTAGGCAATGTTTCGACAAGCTCTCTACCTTGTCATCTTCGGGCCTTTATTATCAGTTTAGAAGCTGTGGGTCATGCTTCATTATACTAGCTGCAGCCGGAATGTGTGTTAATGGTCTAGGCACACATTCCGGCTGCAACTACTATAATGAAGCATGACCCACAGCTTCTAAACTGATAATAAAGGCCCGAAGATGACAAGGTAGAGAGCTTGTCGAAATGTTGCCTAACCTTAAAGTGTTGGTTAGGATTTCAGCCAGAGTTTTTGAAAGACCTTAAAAAGGTTTATATATATATAAAACTGCAAAAAAAAAAAGAAAAGAAAGACCAGGCAAAGAAATAGATCTAGCTAACCTCTGTGTACCCTCCCTCTGAGTGGCCATGATTTGCCTGCCATCTGATAGGTTGTGATCTAAAACTCTAGGAGGACACTAGATGGTCAGCCTCTGCTGATGAAGCTGAAAATTAAGAAAGAAGAGCAGAAGTGGGCTACAGGTAGCCATGGGGCCCCTTACTAGCCTTCCGATGGCCATTTGCAAAAATCAGTTGTGAGGTTTCTGGCTGTTTTAAGACAGGAAATCCACAGCTTGTATCGTTTCACCTTAAAATAGATGTTATGCAAATAAAACCCACAAATTCTACTATGTCACTTTAATATAGACTTTATGTAAACTCACATACATACGGGCACAGGAAAATTATAGAATTGCTCACTTCACATTGCCATCTTGTGAACTGGACCTTAAGTTCGCACCCCCCCTCCAAAGAATCCTCTTCTTCCCCAAATCTGTAAAGATTTTGCAACTGTTAGTTTTCTGCCAGGAGTAAACTAGCAAGATGGAAAGAAGACTGGAGAATATTGATCTCTTCCCTCCTCCACGTGTCCTTGTTTAAATTCCTTATATAATTAACCAGCCTAATTTCCCCCCAAAGATGGAGATAAGATACATCTCAGGAAACAGGACTCTCTGTTGAACTTCTACCACATCTCTCCGTTTGCTCTCCTTCCTACACCCGGATCAGGAAAACTGGTTTCCAAGAGGCTAGAATGGACTGCAATGTCCCTTTGGGTATGGGGGTGGGGGAGCGGGGGCTCGTGACTGAAGTCAGCTCTTGTGATGTGCTCCACATTATAACCACTCAGAGCTTCCGTTAATTGCTGGCCACATTTCTGGGATGTTTTGCCTTTAAACAACAGAAAAGTTGAGTTGAAAAAAAATAGCGGTTTTTGTAGTGTTGACTGTCCCACTGAAAGTCTTGTTTGTAACTATGCAAGCCTTTATTTCCTATATGAGATTCCTCAAGTAACAAAATCAAGATATCCAATACTATTATCTCGGTTTGCTTCTACACATAACTGAAATAGTTCGCATTCTCCAAAGAGGTTTCTCGGAGTGAAATAAGTTTGAATCTTACTAGCTGCATGCTGCCGTTCAGGAGCTTGGGAGCAGGGGAGGATCAACACTATAAAAACTGCTCTTTTCCTTCTGTTGTTTGAAAGAAGAACACCCCAGGAATCTGGTCCCCAACAAAGCAAAGCTCTCGATCATTATTTGGAATATCTATTAGCTGTTAGGAAACATTACATTGAGAAAGCTCCGTGTGTGCACATGTGTCTTATTTTAAGCCATTTTTTTCAGTCACCACGCAAAGTTTCAAAAGGGCACAGCTGATCTCAAAGGCATGGTAGGCTCCAATGGCAGAAAGGGGAGCCTACAGAGAGCTCAGTCAGGTCTTCTCACAAATGGAGCAACACTACATTCAGTTGTCTGCCTTTTTTCTTGACTAATCTTGCCTGGTGAAAAGCTCTTGGATTTCAAAAGCTTGCAAATTTTATAACACTTCAATAAGCCAAATAAAAGTATTGACTCCATGGAATTTGGATTTTTATTTCTCGTGCCCAATATGGCTACTACTTTTTAAAAATATTATTAAAGCATATTTTATTTTTAAGAGTTTTGTCACTTATGGAAACAGGGCAAAATAGACTTTAAACTGAAGATGTAGAACTGATGCAGGTAATATATTTCCCTGCATCTGGCTGACAACCCAGAAGCAGAGAAGGAAGAAGACAGAGACGGTGACCCCATATGGCAGGACGTTCCCACCACCACTGTCTATCCCTGCATTCAGTTTGTTATTCTTCCTGAAGAAGCCAGGGGTGGGGCTGAAGGATTCTCCTGTCCGACCCCAGGGCCTGGTGCTCATCTCCATTTCTTGGCCAAGGAAGCCTGCGTTATCCAAAGGCCATTTCTGTGGTCACGTGACCAGCATGGCTCTATGCCAAAGGCGCACGGAGCACTGTTACCTTCCCACCGAAGGGATACCTATTTATCTACTCGCGTTTGCATGCTTTCAAATTATCTCCCATTATCTGAGTCGGTGTAGTAGAGCTTAAGGCTAGAAACCAGCAGAGCGGCGGCTCAAGGGAAGAAACCTGCCCCTCTGTATACTTGTCTTGGCATGGAGTGGTCCTATAGCGCCATCCTGAGGGGAGGAGTTGAAACCATTTATGTCCAGGATGTGAAGGGTCTGCAAATCTCTTCTCAGCCCTCCTTCTGACCTTTGCAATATACAGGTCTTCTATAGAAGGCAAGCATTCCTTTAAATTTCATTTCATTTAAAATTATTAAAAATAATTTTAGTAAATTAGCATATCCTTGGTCAAACCTAGCTAAAAAGCAGTTCAGATAAAGCTATATGATTGCCACTATATATTTGAAACCTCCTTTCAAACAATCAAGATTAGGAATAATTTTAGGGCCTGGATAGTCTAGTAACTGAGTGGATACAGATAATTTATAGGAATAAATGAACCTGTTTCAAATCCATTTTAGTTATTTAATAAAAGTCCATTTGTTCTAAGTTAGCCAGCATCTGTGCTATTCTGTATCTTCCCCATATTCCATCCAGTTATGTTATGTTAGAGACTTAAAGAATTTCTAAACTCGCAGAGATGTGTAGTAGAACAAATTAAAGGTGGGAAAACAGAGTAAGGTGAAGATACGATAGTGCCATTGATAAATCCTTATTATCACCTGCAATTACAATTTAATGTTATATTATATATAATATAAACTAAATTTACACAGAGCATTAACCCAAAATCTGGTTTGCTTAATTTAGTGGGATCTCTGAAACAGGACAGCTCTGGCTCAGCATGTTGTGCAACTCCAGCAAATTGTGATGTATTCTTTAAACCATGGTTAGCCAAGCTCAGCATGGTGTGAACTGCATCCCGATGTGGAGTCTCTGTTCTGGAGGGCAGAGTGATGGGCCGGATGGCCTGGGGCTGCTGCCTGCCTGCTGTTCAACACGAGGCTCCGTCTTTATTTGCAGCCTTACAGGCAGGACCTCCAGAGAGCCAAGACTCTGCTGGGCCGGTGGGAGAAATCGATCCTTGGGCTACAGCTGCCTTTAAGAGAGGGAGTCTCTGGTGGGAAGAGAATGCTGAAATTTAATAAAGAGTAATTCACAGGCAGAAGGATTAACAGGGAAACAAGTTCAGATGACAAAGCAAATCTTAACTTAATTAGAAAAGAAAGTTAGGCGCATGGAACCAACAATTAAATATGTAATTCCCATCCGTACCTGTTGGGATCACAGGGTCAAACTACATGTTACATTACCTGCTGGACAGGCTGCTGACTTGAGCCCTTTGGGTACCGCAAGGAAGCATCTCTGAATCACGATGTCCACGCACCAGCCTTAAAGTCCCCTTTGCTCTCTTGCTTCGAGTTCAAAGTCCTGCTCCATCTTCTGGGTGGAGGTGAAAAAGTCCCTCCCATTGGCAACCCCCCCCCCTCCCTCCCTCCCTCCCCAGTCTATTATCTAGCTGCAGGTTGAACATTTAAGTTCTGAGAGCTTCTGACTTCAGGCATTGATTGTATCTAATTCCAGCACTAGCACGGACTAAGTACAGTCATAATACAACTCAAATACTTTTCTGAACCCTGAACTTATTAATTTATTAATGAGAAGGAGATTTGTCTGAGAGAGGGGGGGGAGGGAGAGAGAACTCAGATCAGGAAATCAGAAGAAATAAATAAATAAAATTGAGTGCATCATCTGCACATGAAAAAAATCAAATCCCTGTGTCTGATCCTGATAAGCGGAGAGGATTGCAATAGCCGAAACCTTGAACCAAAAGCGTTCCTTCACTGCAATCTCATTTCTTCATACTAATAGATTAGTCATCTTTCTTCTTAGGAAAACTGAAGGAGATCGCAGGACACACTTATTCAATGCGGCCAGAAGACGGTGGTTGGGGACAGTTCGGTGTGTTTTTAGGCATTTATTAAAGGTGCAGAGGTTTGGGTGCATTTCTGCCCAAAAGTACATGGAAGCAATTGTTTTTAGCTAGGACCAACCTGATCGCAGTCAGCTAAACCATTGCCTCCCCGCCCCCTTTCCCAATTTAGTAATTGTTGTACACCCACAAACATGCAAACATACCAACATGGCTTAGCTTAGTCCCAGACAAGATTTCTTCGGTTAATGTTTCTAGGATTCCACAGAAGAAAGATGGAAAATAAATCACCGCCGGAGATCTTGGAGAATTAGTGTCAATTATAGCAAACAGCCCAAGACTGGGTGAATCAATTCGAAGCCGGAAATTCATTCGGGCAGAGTGAAGATTTTCCAACTTGCCTTCTTAGATTAATAGTTTGTCAGAACATGGAAACTCAAATATGCCTTGAATCAATTTACCCTTGATATTTCTCCTCTTTTTATGAACCTTCTCCTTCACCGGGATGCAGCCGGGATTCTGCACGAGTCCCATCATTTATGTGGTTTGGGTCAATGGATCTTTAGGATCACATTGGAGCAGCTCTGAAGGACTGCGGTACACAGCTGTGACTGTTCACACACACACACACACACACACACACACACACACACACACACACACACCCCTGCATATACCTATATGAAACCAGCCAGGCCAGGGAGAAACAGAGAGAAAAACAGACTTACAAATAATTCAGAATTCTCTTTGGAGTCCTTTTTTTTTCTGACTGTATTTTTTTTTTATTAAAGCAACAGAAAATCCATCATGCGGAGTATTTCATATTATTATACAGCGAATCTGCCAGGCAGCTTTTGCAGCTCCATCAGGCAGACTTTGTGATGGCCTCCAGTTTTGCACAGTCACTAGAGTGTCGCACCATGAATTATTAAATCAGTGCTTCGTGGTAATACATAATTTCTTATCAATTATTCATGCTAATGTGTGTGTAGTTTACTTAATTGTGTTATTGACGATCAAAAGTAATTTCCTGAAAATCCTCAAGGACCGAAAATTTAATCAGTATAACTACTTTTCAGATGCAATGCTGTTAAGTGTTCTTAATTTGCTCAACAGTTCACTTATTTATGTACCTTTCTGGTGGAAAAATGAGTTTAATCCAACCATTAGAATGAAGAGCTAGTATATGTAACGGGCAAATTCACCTGAGTGATCGGTAATTATGCTGCAATGGAAGCGAAATTGCTTCTATTTGGCAAACCGTTTTGATGGCGGAACTTTTGGAAAGAAAGAGGATTAAAAACTGAGCCTCTCGTGGTGGTGATTGGGATGATGGCAGAAAGAGGCCGGGTTGGGTTCTCTTTCTTCCCGGACTGTTTGCACAGCTTCGCTGGCAGGAAGAGCCGCTCTCGTTGTTCTTCAGATAAATGCAACCACCGTGATGGCTGGAGGTGAAGAGGAGTTGGAAGCCTGGCTGCAGGCTAATGCGGGGGGGAGGGGGGAGCCATGTTTCCTGCTTCTTCTCTTTTGGGAATGCGAGGGAATCAGAGAGATCAACAGAGAGGTCAATCTGGATCAAGTGTACAGAGAATAAACAACCCTTTTGTAGTTTGGGGAGGGGGGGAGATAGGTGAGATCGCTGGCCCCATCCTCTGGAAAAAGACAACACCGCAGGGCTGTTTGCCATCACCCTAAAGAAGACAGCTCAGAACAACACTTCTGCCTTTGTGCCAGAGAAATGCACTATGCGTGTGGTTGGTACAGATGCGGCACTCTTCAGGACACCAAGCTATTTAAGGAATACAGGTATCCGGTCAGTTGGGAAAACACCTACATTATTGATAAGAGTCTCTTCATCTCTGGTTTATATATTCAGGGCTATAATTCTACATGTTAAGGGTGCCCTCAATAAGGCACACTTCTGCTTCTTGTACTCTAAACTGCCCTAGGAATTAAAAGGGCCCTAATTGTGCTTGTGATGGGATCTTTACCAGGGCAGAAGAGGAGCACACCTTCGCATTAATGGGTGACTCCTACAAAAAAGAGGTGTGTGTGTGTGTGTGTGTGTGTGTGTGTGTGTGTGTGTGTGTAAGCACAACTGGTTTCAGAAGACAGCCAGAGAGGAATTAGGACAAGGCAGGAATTGGAGCTGGAAAAACTGCAGCACCACAGCTTCTAATTAATTACAATCATGAATCAAACTTTGGTTGAAAGTGATGGTTCCGGTGGCTTTTCTTCCTCCTGCTCTGAAAACATGGAAGGAAGGAAGGAAGGAAGGAAGGAAGGAAGGAAGGAAGGAAGGAAGGAAGGAAGGTTGTCTTACGCCTCTCAGTGTGATCTGGAGGCAGAACTAGATACGTTAGTGTGAAATTTACAGTTTGCCACAGCAAGAATCAGATTGAATTGAAAAAGGATTCTTGATGTGGGAAGCACACAAAGAGAACAGAGCAATCCCTCTTCATCAAAGAGGGATCTGAGAACTGATTCATTTGCAAAACACTTTTGGTTATAATCCTACAGACATTTACCTAGAAGGAAACTCCACCGAATTCAGTGAAATTTATTTCTGGAAATACTGCCAATGACCCAAAATTAGATATAATTTACAGTCTGGCCTAAGGTGTTTGTTTTCCCAAATGTTGCAAACTTTTTAAAAAATGTCCCTCAACCCATAAAACCTTTCAAAAGGATTACACTATCAATGTAAGGGCTGGGATCATCACCCAAATGTTCACTGGCCAGACACTTCCTAGATGCCACCGCTGGTGCCCTTGTGGTTCTAAAGGAAGGTAGATGGTTTCATGAAAGTATCTCTGATTCCTATAATGCAGACTCAGCATGCTCCTTCTGTCCTGGGCATGGACAGAAATTCAGTACTATCATCGGTACAATAAGGCTAAGCCTATTAGCAGGTACGTGATTTCGGCTTCCCTTTCTGCACATTACGGATCACTGCCCAAGTCCCTGGGTCAATCGGCATATTCCAGCCTCCTGAACCAGGCTGATCATGTTCTCATAATCTCAGGTTCTGCCATCTGAGATGCCAGCATGTTTCTATGCGCCTTTGCTTAATGAAGAGGCTCACGGGTGCTACGCGTACAGGAGACATTGGGACTTCCACCATAGGGAAGATCCCCTGATCTAAATCTTCTTTCAACTGAGCTAATGGCAGAAGGTGCCGACAGATTTAGTGAGAGCAATAAGGAACCTGAGGGAAGTGAAGCTACCGATCAGAGATGGCCAAAACAAGTGAACGCCTACATCTTGCTAATTTGCAGCAACCGAGTCTTCTCCCAGTTGCAGAACAACCCAAGGAGTTGGACTTCATTTTGGCTTTGGAGGGCGTGAGGGGTCCCTGTGTGTGGAAGGTGGGCTCTCAAACGCTCTTCTCGCTTTCCTTGTGCTCCATGGTCAAGGGGGGCTTGTTGTCCAAGGCATTCTCGGAGGTCGACTTTGGCCCAGAGGCCGGGCTGGGGCTGGGACTGCTGGAGGCCAGAAGGTTGGCCGACTGTAGGACGGCTTCCGAGTGCTCCCGTGCCTTCATGCGCAGGGCTGCCACGCTAGCTGTGCGGTTGCTCTGACAGCCGTACGTGGGGAGGAAGGAGAGGCCCATGTGGTCAGGGACACAGCAGGAGCACAGAGGGCTACCTGAGGGAGAGAAAAAGGTGAACAGACAAAACCACCGGCTGCCAGAAGGATCACAAGCGAGAGCTAGAGCGGACTCAGCCCATAGCACACGTCTCTAGATACAAGCCAGAAGCAGCAGCAAAACCTGGTCCAGTTCAGAGACCATTTTAAATAGGGAAGCGCACAGAGATCGTAGCTCTAATGGAATGGGAAATATTTGCAAAGCAGGGGCAGAATCCACGGCTATCAAGGACACTTTGGACTATTTCCCTTAGACCGTGGAATGTCCGGCAGGAGCCATAAGGTCTGGATTACAGCTGCCCTTTGACGTTTCAGAGCTGGGAATTTTCTCCTTTGTCCCCATGCCCTGTGTACAATCGACAGGCAACACCAAGCAATGGGACATTTCTTCACTTCAAAACCTTTACCTAAAATAAGGAAGTCCTTACTGGCCACACAACCTGGCTCAGCCCTGCATTTTTTTTCCTTCACGCTTGATGCCAGGACCTGAAACCCCACGTGCTCTCACGGCTACAGATTAAGACAAGGGAAGCAAGGTGATAACATGTCCAGGTTAGCCAGTGTTAAAATCAAAGAAATGTTAGTTTAAAATCAATAACAACAAGTATTCATAATAAACCACAGTATGCCTTAAGTTCATGAGTCCAAGATCTCTCCCCTGAACTTTATTAGGACAAAAGTAAATAGTAAGATGTAAGTAAGTTAATTTCTCTCCATAAAGCGAAATTTCCGAATGGTGAGAGCCATCAACCAGTGGAACAGAAGTTGCCTCCAGAAGTGAATGGGTGCTCCATCACTGGAGGCTTTCAAAAAGAGACTGGATAACTCTTTGTCTGAAATGGCATAGGGTCTCCTGCTCAAGCAGAGGGTGGACTAGAAGACCTCCAAGTCATCCTATGTTCTGCTTCAGCTCCCAACTCTCCAGCTTCCACAGGGGGAGCAAAGGGGCAGGAAGGGGAGCGACTTGCACAAGATCCTCCCAGTGCGTAAGGGCAGAGGGGAGGATGGGGACATACCACATCTAACTCCCAAGCCCTGGGAGACGCCAAAGGTTCCACTGCTGGAATTTGGTTTCAGACTCATCAATAATGGCAGCACAAATGTTCATTTAACGTTTCTTTCTCTCTCGGAATAGGGAAAAAGGTGAATTATGCCTCCGACTGGCCTAATGCATGTATTTTACTTTAAAACAAATAACTACATAAATAAACAATTGGAAAAGGGAGGGCGGACATTTCTATCCCCCGAGGAAGCATTACCACCAGGCACCAACCGCACTAAGATGGTAAATGAATATATATAAATATATACGGAACCTATAAAAGCCAGTGTCCCCTGACATAACAGGAGCTGTTCTGAAGGATTCACGGAAGAAGCAGCATGTGGCAGGCCGTGGCCTCTTCTAGCAATAACTTTTTCATTTTTATGTAGACCTACAGTACATACTGATGATCCCTTAACAGACATTTGTACCCATTACGGTGGAACTCATAAATCTTGCTTGGTGAATTTAAACCCCTTTTGCGGACTGAGGAGAGCGACGTGAGTTTTAAGGAGGCCTCATAAAAACCTTTCCGGAGTCCCTGAGAGAATCCCCAAGACAAGGAGTCTGCGCTGGATGGAGTCTCGTCTCTGACGGACTGAATTACAGAAAAGCTTTTGGTCTCTGGAGAAGAAGAGCAGCTCAGCCTCCCACACGGGCGTAGCTCCACGAAGACAAGGGCAACGTGGGTTGTGGCCGATTTCATGGCCAGAGGCCCCTTTGCCTTCAGTCCTGATCTCCCTTTCAGCACTGACCGAGGTGGCCCTTCAGCTGGCTAACAAAGTCAACCTCTGGGAACTTTGGGAAACTGATCTCAAACAAATGACTTTGCCTTGGTCCCTCACTAAGATTAGTCCCGGGATAAGATTAAGTTACACAAACGTAGGCTTCGGTTAACATAGAGTTGAACAAAAGAGATCTTCTCCTACAGCTTCACCAGGGTGTGCCAATAAATCTCCTTATTCAACTACCGGTCTTGGAAGTGCTAATACTGGAGTCTTTTCCTGTTCCTCAGATGCCCCTTTAGTCTCTATCAGCCAACTATTCTTTGCTAAATCCAAGGTTAAGTCCTTTGTAGCGGAGCTCATGTACACTAGCTGACCACTAAAGCCAGCGGGAGAACTCCACTGCCTTCTCCTTCTCTCTCTCTCTCTCTCTCTCTCTCTTTCTCTTTTTGCTGAGATGTTTTAGGAATCGTGGAGCCTGCTGATTCTGAGGGGGAGTGAATGTCCAGTTTTCTGGATACAGCATCAAGGGATGCGCCAGGAGGGGGGGCATAGCTGTGCTCTGTCTTGCTTTGAAGGAATGGGATCTCCAGGTTAAGACGGTGGTCACAACTGTGCAGCTGACGCTCCTGCTTCTTGTCGTGACAGGTATGAAGGGGCGGGGCTTCAATCACCTGGTTGTGGCTGCCATCTTGACCCAAAGGTGCCTTTTCCAAAAGAACTTCCATGGAGGGTTTTCCCCCTTTGAAAACGTCTTGCTTCTCATCCAAGAAGCAACATACCTTCGGGGTTCTGCTAGTAGCTACAAATTCCCAAATCTGAAATATAAAAAATGTACACAGGCCCCTGTGGCACATGAGCGAGTGTAGGAAATGAAAGGCCAGACTGCCATCATAGAGGACAACAGGCGCTGGATCTGAGTTTGGGGATCGGCCTTAATGGTTCTATTGTTCACAATAACTACAGTTCTTGAGCTGCCCTCCAGGTTCAATCCTGGCCATCTTTGCTGAGCCACGGCAACACTGGGGGAGTCTGTCAACCCCTATTCAGAGGCCTCCCGACTGAGTCTTCCTGCGTGCAAAGCAGAAAGTCTCCTCCTCCATCTTCAAAACAACGGGGAAGACTCTGGTGGGCTCAGTGGTGGGTCTGTGGGGCTCTGTCCTTTGTCTTCTGCTCCAACAGAACGGCATATACTAGATGGGGAATTGGCCATTATTTTAATTTCCCATTGTTTATCAGCTATTTCTTTTCTATGAGCTAGCCCAGCAAACTTTTGTATTAATGCCCAAACACTCTTGGGACTAAATGCCCTTGTAATGGCAGATTTTGTATCTGGTTGCACATTTAATTAAAAAAGACCTGTAATATCATCACAGAAAGAGTCTTCTGGAGATTCTGCTGCCTGAGCAGCACAAACCAGATCTTCTCAGACAGATAGACTTCAGCAATCAGAGTATTTAGGATATGTTGTTTGAATCTTGACTTAAATAACAAATTGGATGGATGAAAAGGAATGGATGCTTAATCTTGGCCAGCCCAAAGGAGACCAAGAAAGAGGAAGAGAAGGATTGCTGAGGCCTCGATGTTCTTCTGGATGTTCTCAGAGAACATCCTCTAGGCACTGAGGAGCTGTGTGTTCTCAGGGAGTCTGGCCAGGTTGGCCTTACCTTCCTCACCTAACATCCTAAGATCACGCTCTCTCCATAGTGGGCTGCTTTCTGATACCTCTAATCGCACTTTTGCTTGGCTCCACGTCCATCAGGGGTAGGTTTGCTAAGGTGGACTTTCTTTTCTTTTTTCATCAATGTGTTTTAATTCTTTAGCTGGTTTGTTTAATTCTTTTCCATCCTCATTTTTGCTCCTGCAAGTTCCTGTGAGCCTCCGAATACACCCAATACATACTTTCCGTGGCTTTAGTGGCACTTGGTCTGAGCCCACCCCTCAGTTCTGCTCTGTAGGATTACTACTAGGGGCTCAGCGCCCTCACAATGCCGTATTTTCTTTTCCATGCCACATGAGAGGATTCAGTGCAGGAGGACAGAAGAGCAAGAAAAATAGCGACATATGGACACCAGTCACTTTTCCAGTCTTTAAAATCTTCTGCTACTGCAACCATCAACTTGAACTGCTATATTTTCCTCCCCACAAATCCAACCCATCAGGCTGGATGACCCATCTGGGCTACCGCAGCCATGTGTCCCCTGCCCTCCCCTGGGCATAATAACGCCGGGTGCCTCTCTGCTTGGCCTGACGGATAATATTTCAGCCGCTTTCTAGGCGCTGCTTTTGGCCCCGTGTCGAGGCCTTTTATTTACATGCCTTTGATACTCTCCAGAGTTGATTTCTGGTTATAAACCATGTTAATTGATCTGTTGCATCACTTCAGAAAATTGTTAACATGGGACAAAAAAAAAAAAAAGAAAATCATTAAGAAAATCAAATTCTACCACATGTTAGGCAAAGCCTGAGCAATGTTTGAATTTCATTTTTAAGTCCAGTGGGATACTAAAATAACGCAATAAGTACAGCTCAACGGTCCTGGTAAGGTGCTGCCACTTTAAGTAAACACAGCTGAAGGAGCCCACACACAAAATGCACACTTTAGTGAGTATAAGAGCCTAACTTTGTTTTGTTACTATTGCCTTCTAACCGGTGGACTGACAGCTATGGACCCCCCACGGCCTCGGTCAGTTGAGACTTTCACATAATCTTTGTTTTATTAAATTTAGAGAAAATGAGACCACCAGCTCCAGTCAGATCCTTGTCACCTGCAGCATTGCTACGAATAAGGCAAGGAAGCCGTCACTTGGGTTCTTCTGGCCAATATGCCACAGACACAACCAAAATCCAATTTTATCCCAAATATCCTGACATTATTCATAAAGTAGAGTGCTAGGACCTCTAATCTGGAGATTACTTTGCAAGCCAGCATGCCGTTTCCCACATCCCTCCTCCCCAACTGAGAGGTACCCCTCATAAGCAGGTAGATCTTCTACCAAACTTCTCAACACACCCAGGAACACTTGCAACAAAACGTATTTGGAGGCCCAGTCTCTTAACTGGGCCTTTGCTCATCCGTTCCAAGAATCTGCCATCTCCTATATTCTAAATTACAAACACACAATTAGTTTTCCATTAGGTTAGAGCAAATTCTGCAAAATTGATCTGGAGCACCTACTGTTGCTATATTACATCATGCTTGAAAGGCAGAGCTCGGACATAAATACTTAATGTAATAAATACAGTCTGAAATATTTGATCCACTTGACAGTTTAATTGATCTGCGACAGACAGACTGACAGGAAAAATTAAATTAGTCCTGCCTCATTTCTGCCAAAAGCACATTTTGACTCGAGGTACTTGAATTATAGTTTGGTTCACAAAAGATCCCATTTATACAGTTACCACTCAAGGAGAATAGGAGCAGTTCAGGCAGATCAGCTCTGGATTTTAAGAGGCACCTCATGGGTGCCCCAGTTCTCCTTCCTAAGAGTTTGGGGCAGGGATGCAAAACTACAAGACAAGATAATCCTTTTCTGGTTTTCAAAAAGGAAAAAAATGGGAAGGCTTGGGAGGGGGTGTTTCAGGGGACAAGAGGGGTCCTAAAATCTTTAGAGGGGCGAGTTTTTAAAGGGGGTATACAGTGATGAGTTTGGGGTCCCAGCCCCCATATGGTTCAAGAAGCAATGGATTTTCTGCATTTCTGACTTAAAGCAGTTTAGGATAAGGTGAGCTTTGAGTGGCAAGTCCTTCTGGCTTTACAATTCCCACATGACACATAAAGAGGCAGGAAGGAAACTGGTGAAACCCACCTATTTCATCGGGATTGCTAGTTAGCCAAACGCTGCTTTGTTCCCTAAGAGCGAACCAAATCCCAGGTGAAGCAGGCTGCTTCTGATCAGCGCTCTGTCGTCCTTAGGAAATGAAACCAAATTCTTCGGAGGGAAGCTGAAGGGACTGTAGAATCATTCTGCCCACAACTCTGGAGAAAGACAGGCGAGGAGGACATCGGCAAAAGACACGATTTTCACTTCAGGGCCTAGTCGATCAGAGGCTCTCCTGTCATCATGCTTGGGGACTGTGAAATTGAATACTTGGCCCGCACAAACGGTGATAGGATCATATGTCCCAAACAATTACAACCATGTCATATAAAGGAGACCAGATTCCTTCCACATACCACAGGGTATCTCTACTAGACAGTCAAGAAAAACATTTAATTCTGGTTGCTCCGCCTTGTATTTATCCATCTGACACTAGGCCCACAGGGTAATAGCAGAAGGACCTGCCACTCACTTTATAGCAAACAGACATCCACTGGAGACTTAATTCCAAATTTCCCCACTTCCTCTTCTGATATTGGCCCAGTTCCATCTCCACACATTCTACCTGGAAATTTCATCCATTCTGAAAATTTTCTATGAAGTTTCCTTCTAGTCAAGAGGAAAAACTCAGTTTCCCAATTCTGACTTCTCACTCAAGATTGCCTCTTATTCCACCCAAGTGGGATATTTTCTGCAATGCTAAATTAGGCCCAACTCTGCTGCCCCTCACCCAACCTTCCCTCTGCTCAAGATCCAGAGCTCCAAGGAGCTCACCCACTCAGAAGTCAGAACCTTAATCAAAAACACCACCATTCTCTGGCTCCTGGCTTTCTTGTTTCATTCCCACCTATGGCTCGCACTGAGGGTGAAATGAAATGCTAAGGTGACCAACTGTTTTACAATGAGAAGGAGGACACAAATAAATTGAAGAAAAAAAAATATATCGTAAATAAAAGAAACATTTTATTCATTGCAGCAATGAGTCTAATGCGTGCATGTGTGCCGTGTCGTGTTTCGGTAAGAAGTAAACAATGCCACTTGCGCATGGCACACTCTTGCGAGCGGCACACTCTCTCAAAACAATTCTGTGCGGAGCGCATGCGTCTCATAACCACGTCTCGCCGCACTGTACCGAGCCTTGATGAATCATCATGTCAAATACAAATACGTCACATCACACGCAACAGATCGGATCGGCATCGATCAAATACGGAGATTTACAGATTAGTCTTCAAATATCGAAAAGGAGGACATGTAGGAGGCCACTTTTCGAGAGAGGACAGAACTTACAAAAGAAGGACTGTCCTCCCTAAAGGAAGACGATTGATCACCTTAGAAATGCGAATCAGGTTTTTAAGCCACTTGGGATATTACAGGAAGAATTAAAACTGCAAAATGACAGTATATTCCATTAAAACCCTTCCTGGACTGGAGTTTGTCCCTGAAGCCTTGGCTACATCTATAGTTCCTAGAGTATCATCAATATAGAAACATGGTTTAGTTGTATCCAAACTTTTTATAATATACATTATTATTACAATTGATAGTATTTATCTTTTAAAACTTTGGAAGAAGGAGGTAACATATTCCATACAAGTAAATTAAGGACAAAACATGAAGTATATTATGCAACTAACTCAACTAAAGCTTCATGCAGGGGTGGGATTCAGCCAGTAGTGGGAGTCAACTAATTTAACAACCAGTTCTCTGACCTAATGATTTCTTCCAACAACCAGTTCACCAAACTGCTCAGAAATTTAACAACCGGTTCTCCTGAAGTGGTGCGAACTGGCTGAATCCCACCACTGGATTCAGCCAGTTCAGACTGGTACGGGGAAACCGGATGTTAATTTTAATCTGGTTTGCCAAACAGGTAGTTAAAAGGACTGGCTGACCCCACCCACCCACCCCACCTCTCCCCTCCCAGGAGTCTCCACACAGCCTGTTTTGGATGCCAGGTAAGTGCAGGGTCTGCGCAGAGGCTCTGGGAGGGCGAAAAACGGGCCTACTGGAAGTTCTGGAAGTCTGGAAACGGGCCAGTTTCCAGCCTCCGGAGCCCGGGGGAGGCCGTTTTTGCCCTCCCGGAGGCTCAAGGAATGCCTCCGGAGCCTTGGGAGGGCAAAAAAAAGGCCTGCCAGAAGTACCGGAAGTCCAAAAACGGACCCATTTCAGGCCTCCAGAGGGCCTCCAGAGCCCAGGGTAGGCCGTTTTCGCCCTCCTTGAGGAAATTCTCCAGAGCCTGGGAGGGCGAAAAACAGGCCTACCAGAATTACCGGAAGACCGGAAATATGCCCATTTCCAGCCTCCAGAGGGCCTCCGGAGCCCGGGGAGGCCATTTTCACCTTCCTGGAGGCTTGAGGAAAGCCTCCAGAGTCTGGGGAGGGGGAAAACGCCCCCACTCCCATGGTGCAGGAGGCCGAGTAGGCCACGCCCACCATGGCCACACCCACCCAGCAACTGGACAGAGAACCAGTTGCTAAAATTTCTGAATCCTACCCCTGCTTCCATGTCTACTGAACTTTTCAGAGAATGTCTGAAATGTACCATTTTGTAGAAGGGCAATATGGATGAGGCAATACTTAAAATATACAATATCAGTTTGTTCAACTAATATCCCTTTTTGGTTTGAAATTCATAAATATGTTTTATGATATTGCAAAGATATGTGTGTACTTTTGAATTATGTACTGAAACTCTGGAATGCATCATTGTATGAAAAATTAATATCAAGCAAGGGGATAACAAAGAAGATAATTAGTCAAAAGTAGAAAGGATATTACAGACCTTCAATCTGGGATTACAGAATGAAAAAACTGCACAGCAGACAACTGGTGAATAACATTTAGTATATCAAGATTTGTAACATATTCTTTTTAAAAGTGGCTGACTATTTTGTGTGTGTTTTTTTTTCTTTCTTTTTATTTTGCATCAAAAGAATAAACAAGGCATAAATGTTAAAAAAAAACAAAAAGAGGGTAACTGCCAAATATACAAAATTTACCAAGTTAAAGAAATGCAGATCAATATATAGAACTGGGAAGTATTGAACCGAAATGTGTTCAACTATTTACTTAATTAAATATGTGCATGTAAATAAAGGTATTCAATGTTTAATTAAAATTTAATTTTGTATTATAAATTTTATATTATAAATTTTATACAGCATGTGTAAGTCAGCTGATTTGAATGAAATTTTTCTGCCTGCACTAAGCCAAGAGCTGCACAGCTGTTCAAACAGCTGGTTTGAAACATGATGTTCAAAATCAAAGCCACCACATGCTGGCTTAGCATGATGTAGAAAACCATCTTGTGGCTTACTATTTTTATAATTTGCTTCCACTTATGGTAGGATTAGCTAGCTAGGATAACTGACTTTCTTTCGCAAAACAAAAAGATGAGCCATCACGCTTCATAAAATACTGTTTCTTTAAACTGACCCCCACTTCCCTTTCGCCGTCTCTGTAGTTCCAGCAGGACTCCTGAACGCGCACAAAACAGAGCCCAAGACTTTAGCAACAGCCCTTGCTGGAAAAAATGGATCCATTCAGAACTGCGTCTCCATAACGATCAAAAATATAATGAAGATCTAAAGACATTTTGAATCAACCAGCAAGGAGTCTGAATGAAAAGCATCTGGAATGCCTATGAATTCATGAAACAACTCCCAACACTAAATATTTCCTTTCTCTGAACACATAAATTTGCCTTCAAGGAAGACGATAAAAACTCAGCCCAGAAGAAAATCTTCTGTTTGGTTTTGCCTGCCCAAAATCACTCGGAGCCCCCCATGATATTCCTGCCTGTAAAGAGTCGGATGAGTTGACAAATTCTATTAATCCGGGGTAATTTACAGCTCAGCCCTTTCTCTCCCTCAGAAGCACCACAATTGAGTGTCTAGCAGCCCTTCTGCAATCCCAGCAGCTCCCAAGCCCTGAATGGCCCCGATCGATCCCCGTGGCTGCTTTGATGTATAATGCAAAAGCTACTTTCCCATCAATGGCGGAGGAAAAGTGGGGGGGGAGAGGAGGCGGCTCTACCCAAGCAGGAGTAGCCACGCAAAAGAAAGGGAGCAGCCGCTGCCGGGGAGGGGAGGGGGCAGCAGTGCAAGTCATGCTCTGAACAAGGAATTCTGCTTTGCCCTCCAATTTGCTCCAGGTGAAGAGAGCGAGATTCTCTGAGAGTTGAGAAACCAAAGGTTCCTGTTGGCCTCCATTAATGATTTTGCAATTAATGAATTGCCTCTGTCCATTAAGGAAGTGCGCTGGGCACTTGCTTTTAAGCCTGCTCGTTTATACTGCTAAATCCACGTCTCTCCCTAGAGCATCAATAAAACAAGGGCCGTGAGACAAAGTTTCTCATCCTCAGTGACCTCCAGGCGCGTGGAGTTGAAGCCCGCTTGGCCGGGGAGCTCTGGGATTGGAAGCCCACACGTCTTCCAGTGGCTGAAGCGGAGAGAAGTCGAGGCAAAGGATTTTCCCTTGGAGCAGCATCAGCAACCACGTGTGGGCGTGGGTCCATGGCTTTGTGAGGAAAAGCAAACCCTTTGGCTCCACACATCCACACCAACCTGCTCTCTGTGCCACGCTGTCCCTTTCCAGGGGGAGCAACGTCACACAAAGGAGGCAAAAGAACGTCAACTGTCAAGACGAGGAGATGGGCGGTCTCAGATAGGAAAAGGGAGCATGGCTTTGCTTGCTGACCCCCACTCCCAGGACCCCCACTTCCCTATGCCTTCCATGCTTCTGAATCCACGCAGGGCCCTTCCTTCCACAAGGTGCAGGCGATGGCACACTTTCTCAGCCTTCCCCTCCCTATATTCCTTTTGCAATTCAGTCCCAATTCACACTTTCTACGGGATTGAACCACTTCACACTGGGCCCCGACTTCTGCACTTCACTGGCATTCCTCCTGCCACTTTGCAACAGAGCAAAAGGAACACACACACACACACACACACACACACACACAAGGGTGAACCTTTGTGTAGTCACATTTGCCATCTTGATTTTTTTAATCGCCCCACCCCCATTGCTCCGATGACCCTGAAAGGATGTCCCTGGACCGCTTGGCTGGTCTCAGAAGCTAAGCAGGGTTGGGCTAATCCCAACTTGAAAGAGAAACCCAAACTGGGCGTGGTCACCAAGGGAGGAGGAGGGCATCTTGTCTTCTCAGAGGGGAAACCCCCTTTCAATAAAGCATGTGGCTAAGTAAGTGAAGGACTGCAGCCTTAGTGCCCATTTATTAAATCTTCAGTTTGCATTCTACAGCGAGGGAAGTCCCATGGGCCTCTGCCTAGAGAAACAGCAGATGGTTGAAGGATTAAGCAGGACCCCCACCCTCCCCCACTTGCTCTCAACTGCCCACTCCCACAGAAGCGGAGCTTTTAAAACAAGATCAAATCCACTCCTGGGCAGGTATAAATCTGAGGCCTGGACCTGGCCTGATGGGAAATGGTCATAGAGTTCTTCACCCTCTGGAGCCTTCTGGGCCGGGCAATCCCTTGGAAGCACAATGCCGGAATTAGGAAAACAGGATAGACTGTAGCAGGATTTGCTCAGTCCAGCTCTTGCAAAATTAGCTCTTTTCTGACCTGGAAACTCATCTAATTGCAAGTTAGGCTGCGTTAAAAAAAAAAAAGGCTAAGAAATATGGTTATTTTGCCCTGCTTGGATCCCTGCAATGGATCATCTCTCCGATATTCATGGGAATATCCCAGCCTGGCACTGCTTCTCAGCATGAATCTGCCTCTAGGCTAAAAAAAAGAGGAAGGAAATTCTTGACGTAAATATTAAAATATAATATTTGGGAAAATATAACCCTCTTACACATTACTTCCATCAGTTCAAAATAAGCATCTCTACCACCATAAATGATCTGTATACCACCCTGACCTCTATCTGTAAAAGAGACATGATACTTTCAGTTCCCACTGAGGAAGTTTTTGTTGGAAAGGAAGATAAATGGAGGCCAACTCCTGAAGTCAATCAGCTTCTAAAACTCTTTCTGAATATTCAGCATTTGAACAAAGCTCTGGCTTCTCATCTGCCCCATCCACAGGCTTCCATCTCTCCACCCCCACCCCCACCCGTGACCATGAGGGTCCAGGGCCCTGAGTGCCCCCTAAAGTTGCCCTGGCTAAACACCACTCAGCTTAATCAGGCTTAATACCAGGTAAATGCAAATATATCTGCAACTCTGCAGCATCATTTCATCTATATTTACATTTAAAAAATACCAGCTTTGTTCCATATGCATCAATTTTGGGAAAGTTTGTCTAAAAGTACAGTCTGAATCCCTCTCTCCATTCTTTCTTTATGACAACATTGGATAACAACACTCCTACAAAACCACACTGGTCTGCACACTGCATTTCCTGCCATAGTACAATGTGCCCCTTAAAGGCTGATGCAATCTGTACACTGCCACAGGGCCCACAAATCACAGGATGGATATAATGCTGGGACTTACCTGTGTGTATAAAATTATATTGGAAAAAAGCACACACTATTCTACTTTTCTTTTAATTTATTTACCCAGAAAAAAGGGAGAGAGAGAGAGAGAGAGAGAGAGAGAGAGAGAGAGAGAGAGAGAGGGAGGGAGAGAGGGAGAGAGACTGGCTTGAGCTAGAAGCAGCATGAGCTCCTAGCTCTGCTGGCATCCATCATTCAGCCGCTCTCTAAATCCCAGGCTTCTCTCTCGTTATGGGCAGTAACCAAGTCTATTGATGGTCAGAGGGAGCCAGCACAGCTAAGGAGAGTTACAGACCTGGGACTCGATGCTTGGACTCCGATCCCCAGAGTGCACCAAAGCGAGGCCAGAGAGAGAAATTCCTGGATGAAGTTCCCTACTCGCATCCTTGAAGTCAATTTGAATCACATCATTTGAATCTGGCTGACTTGGTCCAGATGTAGCTGTCCTGCACCCGAGGCACCAGGATCAGGCTGACCTTGATTGATTCAGCCATGTCCAGTTTGATCTAACGCTTTGGCTCCATTTGCCATTTCAAGTCAAGTGTTCAAATTGAAAGCAGATCTCTGAATCAGAATACTTATGCCTTGTGGGTGAATTGTCTAAACACAAGCAAACCCCCCCCCTAATTTTGCAAAAAGGGTGCGTAACAGGGAATCAAATCCACAAGTGACTTTAATGCAAACAACTCCCTAGCTGATCGGATTTTAGCAATGCCTTTAATCTAACCTTTAACTAACACACTGATGTTTATCAATGGTAAAACTGTTGATGTCACATCTTGATACAGGAAGCATTGAGACCTAAAGCGAGCTCTTCCCAAGAGCAAACGCGGCTCTTGTCTGTATCTATCATATGTGCAAAGGATTATAAAAACAAATACGGCAAGCCAGGAAATCCAGAGCTCCGGAGCTGTCCACAAAGTATGATAAAAAGAAGTTAAAATGGCAACCCGACAATGCAGCGTGCATGAAATAGCAGCCCTCGCTCCGGTCATTCTGTCGTGGCCTAAAGAGGCCCTGCAAACCACTATCTTTACATCCAAGATGCACCTCCACCTCGCATCTTCAGGCACAGAAAAGTGGCTAAGAGAGTTGCATCCTGTTGACACAAAATAAGGGAAGGGGCATCCCCAGGGCAGACCCCTGCTGCACTTGCCAGGCTGAAAAGGGGAAGCAGCCCGTGGGAGATGCAGGGAGCCGGAGGGGCTTTGATGGAGGGCAGCTTTCAGCCCCCTCACCCAGCAGGACAGGCACTTCCAGCTCCATTAAAGTCAATCAAGAATGTTGCTAAGCTGGCATCAATAGGGAGAGAAAAAAAAAACCCCAAGACTATGATTTTGATTGGTCCTTCACCAAAAAATGGTCTTTCTGCTACTTTTGGAACAAGAAGGTCAATTTATTCCATCGACTCTCCTGGTTAAAACAAGCTGGAAGCTCCCTCCGGCCCCACTCAAGAAGGCTTCACCCCCGTCTGGGCATTTCCCTGGAGGCTCCGTCAGGCCCTTCCTCTCAGCCTGTCCAGTTGGGGCTGGGTGGGGGCCACAGTCCCTGCTCGACATTGCTGGAACAGAAAAGCTCTACCTTTTGCAAACTATTCTTCGGCCATAAAGGACATTTTCCTTCATTCAACAAACGGGTGACATTTTCTTGAAATATCAGAATGGGAGGAAACATTTTCCTACTAAATATCATCATTTTTTTCTCTCTCTCCCAGTATATTTTCTTTCAAATTCTCTCAATTTTGTTTTCCTTTTCTTACGCTGCTGCTCCATAGTTCTCTCTTTCTATTTTGTAACTTTCTTTTGTTTTTTCCCTCTACTATCCACAGGGGACAAAACAAGAAAAGATTGGGAGTTGGTGGGGCCTCCCCCAACTGTCTGACACTAGCCATAAAAACCACCTGAAGCTACTCAGAAAGTATCCAGAAGTTATGGGAGACTGAGGACTTTGGGACAGATCTATTGTACAAGCCTGCTGGGGAAAAGGCAAGGGTTCGGGTGAATTCTAAGATGGAAATAAAGCTCCTGGGGGAAATCCCTCAGAGCCCTTGTCAATGTTAAGTTGTGGGAACCTCAATTCCCAGAATTCCCCAGCTGGCATAGGCATAGTCCAGAAGTTGAAGTCCCCACATCTGAAAGTTAGCAGGGTTGGGAAACGCTGCTTTAGAGGAATGACAAAAAGGTGATTTTTCAAACAATTTGAAGAGAAGCAAGAAAGAGGCAGGGGAAAGACGCCCACCAGAAACATGGCAAGGAGGGAAAAATCTAATGTTTTACCGAAACAAAGTTCCTCTTGATGCCATGGGTCCTGTGCTTTGCTAGCCCAGCCCTTTTGCATATTCAGCTTTGCCCAAAGAGAGGGCAGCAGGGCAGAGGGTGATTAGCTCTGCCAGAGAACTTTCATCACGAAAATACGTTTTTGATATGTGGTAAGTTTGCCTTTGGGTAGAATTTGTCCAGAATAGAATAGAGGGAAGAGGAGGAGGAGGAGGAGGAGACCCTACACCCCAAGGCCCTTTCCAACTCTGTTATTCTGAGGTAGAACATGAATTCACAGGAGTGGCCCAGTCAGCCTTTTCAATTCAGCACTGATATTTGTCCTTTCCCAGCACATTTTACAGCACATAGTCTAAGAATTCTAAGCCCAGTGGGGCAAATGAATTGTCCTCCCAAGACTTTATAGGATTTCTCCTTTTCAGCTCATGGTTTAACCGGTTGCATCTCAAATCAGGCCTCCGTTTCCAAGAACCCATTTCTCTGTAGGCACTTAGCCAAATATAGTAACAGCATGAATGTTGACTCAGAAGGAATAGTTCCATCGATTTTAATTGTATCTCCTCCCAAGTAAGATTGCATCTTAAAAAATTAATAAAATTTAATTTCATTTAGAGTTGGGTCCCAAACATACAATAATAAAATTGAACATTTAACCATGAAGTCAGAACGTGATGTTCAAAAACACCAGCTCTGCCAAGGAAGCCCAGCCAACTCCGTGGCACTCAACGAGCGAACTTCGGCTCAGTCCAAGGGGCGGCTGCTTCTTATTGCCAGAGGAGACTTTGGCCTGCTGCGCATAAAATCTCTTACCTTTGAGGGATGCTACTTGGGACAAGGCTTGGGCATAGGTCGCTGTATTGAGGAGGGTCCCCGGCAGACAGGAAGGGAAGAAGGATCCAGAAGGACCAACAGCTCTGCTGAGGCTGTAGTGGGGGAGGGGAGAGGGAAGATGACAAGCAAGCAGTTCAAGAATGGATCAATCCACTGTGGTCTCAGCATTATCCGTCCGCCTTCAGGAACATCAAGATGTTGACCATCACATTACTTTGAACATCTGTTCTAAAGCAGCCACCTGCTAGTGTGTGTTGGAATTTCATTCAAGATGTCGGTGTTGACCTTTAAATGCTAAATGGCCCAGAACCAGAGCGCCTCCATTAGATCTCCCCTCGGGCTTTACAGCCAACCATTAAAGTTCTTCTCCAGGTCCCATTACTTCAGACAGGCAGGTCCTCTTCTTCAAGAGCAGGACTTTCAGGCAAGCCTCTTTCAAAGTCAGATGGTAACTTACCGATTCCATTAAGCTTTTGGAAGATGATCGGCTAATTCCTCTTCTTTGGGTAGCCTGTTGCTACTAATCTAGTGCTTAATTTTTCAGCCTATTTATATTTTTGCAGGGGGATCTACTAAGAGGCTCTCTCTTTCGCCAGAGTGCGGGACATGGAGTAATGGATTGAATTTACAGGATGGCAGTTTCCCATCTTGAAATGTCCAGAAGAGCAGTTTAATTGTAGCACAGGAGAGCTAGAGTAGGGCTCTCCAAACTTGGCAACTTTAAAACTTGTGGACTTCAACTCCCAGAATTCCCCAGTCAGCACGGGTGCTTATTGTTCTGTGTCAACTGTGAAAGATGCAATTGTCCCTTTCGGTTATTAGCCGTAAAAACAGTGGTGGGATTCAGCCAGTTCGCACCACTTCGGGAGAACCGGTTGTTAACTTTCTGAGCAGTTTGGCAAAATGGTTGTTGGAAGAAATCATTAGGACAGAGAACAGGTTGTTAAATTACTTGAATCCCACCACTGCGTAAAAACCACCGTTTTATCTTAGAACAACTACATGAGGCCCTGTGGCAGCTGCCTCTCTTGGCATCCATGTACTTTATACGCATTTGGCACCTTCCCACAGGGCATAAAGTATCCACCCAATTTGTCCCCTTGGTGAGCCAGGTAGAAAGCCCTCCAGATGCGGCAAAGGCACCAAATGCTCCAAGACAGAGAGAAAGGTGGGCATGGGCACTGCGCAAAAGTTGAGACGGAAGTTGTGAGAAGCACAGATGAGGAGGGGCAGAAGCATCTGACTTAAGAAGTGCGGTTGGCAAAGAAAGTAAGGAAACAGTTCAACTTTAAAAGACATTATAGAAGAAGAAGGACTGGTCCTGCCCCCCACTTTCCACCCATGAAGGAACATGGGAAGGATGAGAAAGTACGTCGAGCCTCATCAATTTCTTCCCTCTGTGCAACCACAAAGGACTTGTGCAACACAATTGCAAGCCGTCTTATAGGAAAGCCAGGAGAGAACCCATCCCTGTGCTTGGAGAAAGGGCTCAGAAACCCCCTCCTGAGCACAACTCCCAAATCCCCCACCCCACTTCTCCTTCCATTTCTGTCTAGATCTCTCTTTGCATTAATACTGCCCTAGGCATCACTGCATGCCCTGATTCACTCTCTTGCTCCATAGAAACTCTTTTCAATTTCTTCTGTGTTTCCAGGACCAAAAAGCTAAGCAGACAATAGAGTTCTATCTTCGTTAATGTTGCCTACTTAGCCTAACCTTGTGTTGGAGTCATCTGAACATCTTCTTCTCTGTTATAGGACGCTCCTCCTTTTAAATCTACATGACATCAATTCATTCCCATTCGTTGGCGCCTCCGTTAGATTTGATTTGATGTTTAATTTGACTGAGGAAGACTAGAAGCACCTTGGACAGCTCCCCACCTTTCATGCTCTGCCTAGTAGCCTGTAGGTAACCCAACACCTAGAGGAGCAACGAGAAGCCAAAGCTTACCTCTGCTGAATCTCCAGGCTCTCCTTCTTATTCCTAGGTTGGTCAGCAGGGGAGGGGGAGCTTAAATTTCTTCCAGGGGGTGTCACTTCTGTCACGGCCTCCTTAGAACTTTCTTGATCAGAAGATCCTCTCTCTGTTTTCCTCCATTTAGCTCTTCTGTTCTGGAACCAGACCTGAATCAGGTTGGAGAGAAGCACCGAGAATCCTTGTGTGAACATTTTAAAAAAAATCATACAGGTGGACTTGTCTTCTTTGGACAATCTTCTAAGAAGGCTGAGGTTCTAGGAAAAGGTCACGTTCATGTGCCCTAATCATCTTCAAAAAATAGGAGAAAAACAAACAACATATATGCATATACCTGTGTGTATGTACGTACATGTATCTATGCAATTATAAGGTCACCACAACTGCAAAATTATTTAAAATGTCTGCAAAAAGCAGGCTGAAATGTAGTTTGACTCTCTTGCTACTAAAAGAACCAGTCCTGCAAATCGGAGTGCGATTATTTTAAACGGAGTTTGGCTTAACTTGGTTGTGCTTTTATTGCTTTTATTAGTGGCAATGGGGCTTTCTTAGTTATGGGCTGAGGAAACCCACCATTTAAAAGATGATTACAGTGTGCTGAGTATCATTGTTCTTATTATCACTCCATTTTTATTTAGCCTGCTTTTAATTGCATGTATCAGCAAAGGCTGAATAATGATTTTATCTGCATTCCAAATTTAGGAGTTAAACGCAAAGCCAATTGCAGACACTTCCTTGTGCCTTAATTGAATGAAGGTCACCGCTATAACAACATTTAATTGAGCTATTTTTCATTATCATATTTTAATGACTTTGCAATGACAGTTTGCCGGCTTCTGAAGAAAGGGCCTGATGAAGTCGTTTATTTTCGTATTTAGTTTTTGTTTGACAACATCATCTTCGATTAAGGCAGGGTCTTTCAGCGCATTAATCATATTTGAATGAGCAGAGGGCAAGAGTGTAAACAGAGCTTCTTCTCCGGGTGTCCCAGCATGAAAGCAGACCCCCAACTCCATTGTCTGCCTGCATAAGACCCGACAACAAGGCTAAATGCTATAATTGTCACCACCCCTATCTCGCCCTTGCACCTTTCAGGGAGAAGTTATGATCTTCTGAATGCTCTGTAATTGTCCCATTTATCTCAATTTGCAGCACAGTCTTTAGGCACCAATTGCTAAAATGGTGGGAGGGAAAACTTCAAACCAACATAGCTCCCATGTACTGGCAAAAGGGAGATTTCAATGTCCAAATAATAATAATCATCATCAGTTTAATTTTCTTGCACATGACCAGTGATTCATGTTCAGATTTAATAATCATGGTTGCATAATCTGATTATGGAAGAAATAATTTGTTTACAATCCCCAATTTACTGCAGTGAATTCCATTATCTCTCCTCAGCCATTGGGTTTTAAGAGATACTAACATGACCCAGGGGAAGGCGAGGCATGCTATTATATTTCCTACAATTAGATCTTTGCATAATCTTAACCCCAAGCACCTACATAAAAAGAAGACAGAAACAGCAGGCAGGAAAAGCCCCATAAATAGCATATGTGGGCATAAAAAAAAAACCGCTTGGCTCTTGCTAAATAAGAGGGGTGTGGGTGTGTGGGTGTTTGTGCGTGCGCGCCCACGCATGCAGATGTGGAGCTATTCAGCACCTGGTTCCGTCTTCCGGGGTCTGTTTGCACATGGAGATGTCCTCCCTGAGAGGGACTGCACAGCCAGATGGGTGCCAAGGGGAGGGAGCTCTCTTTTAAACAAGGCTCTACCTCTTCATGGTTAGAAAGGAGAAGGCTAAATTACACCTTTTTTCCTCAAAAAAAGAAAAGAAAAGAAAAAGAAGAAAAGCAGGTTCTCCTGGGGAATTCTTCCCATGCAGAGGAAGGCTCCTTGATCTCAGAAGCAGGTGGGTTAAAGGGAAGGCTACCCCTGTCTGAGGCAACCCAAACTCTGGAACTTTGCACTAAGAAACCTGGGGGGTTTTCCTGCCATGTTCTTGCTGTCAGTTGCAATTCCATCACTGGTTTCCCCTAAGGAAAAAACGATATTAGGCACCCAGAGGCAAGGAGGCACCTGTGGCTTCGTCCCTAGGAAGACTCTGCCCCACCCACCTGAATGAATGAAACCATTCCCCCTCCCTCCGCCGCAATTCCTCCCCCCCCCCACCTCCCCCCAATACCTTGCTTGGCACAGAGCCTTGGAAAGACCCCGGGCCCTTCTGTTCACCCAGATTCTCCGAGAGCGGGACAGTCAGAAACCAACGGATACATTTCCTCACAGGACTTAAAGTGAAGCAGGCACGCAACCTCAGCCTATGTCGCCCAGGACATCGCCACGTGTTTCCCGCTCCTCACGAGAGGGACGCTCCTAAGAAGGTCTTCGGGCTAGTTGGGAATAGAACTGCTTCTGCAGGCCTCCAGGAGAGAAAAAGCGGCAGGTCCATCGCAGCCAAAGGCAGCCCAGCCCAATCCAACGTAAAAACAGCGCGGAATTCCACTAGTCGACAAGCTGCTCACTGACACATTTTGCTAAACGTGGCTCTATTTTAATGCATTTCATTCGTTCTGACATCCAGAAAGGAGGAAAAGCAAGGAAACTTCGGGCAGAATGAAGAGAGAAACAGCACCGTTTTCTCCGTATCTTCTGGGCGTAATATATATATATATATTCGCACCTTCCCCAAAAGGGATGGATGGATGGAAGCAGAGGAGCCCCGGTGTGCGAGAAATGGACGGCTCTTCCCGCTAAAGCTTGTTCCGGACCGAGCGAAGCCAGAGAGCCTCGCTTGGCGAGAACCGGCTCCGGAGCGGCTCCGGAGGAAGAGGCCTTCTTGGGCCCCGTTTCATTCAGATCAAGCCAAGTGGCTTTTTTCATTCGGTCACCTTCACCGGACAGCAGCTTCGCCAGAGCCGTGGGAGCTTCTGCCCCCCCCCCGGTTCCCCCGCGCGCCCCTCCGCCCCTCCAATGTACGGAAATGGACGGGCGCTGATGTAATTTAGTGCCTCAGAGACACGGACAAATTAGTGTAGAACATTATCACTGGTTAATTATGAATGACCGATTAATCAACCTAATCTAATATTCCACATTATGTTGATGTTATTAAAGTGCATCGTGAAAATGACAGATCGGCTTCATTTATTTTCTTTGGCCAAATGTGCCGGTGGGTCCCCTCGCAGGCGAAGGCGAGAGGAAAAGGGGCCGAAGCGGGAGGCGGAAAGGCCGAAGCTCCTTTACCTGCACGCGGGCCTCGGTCAGGTTGATCTTCATGGCCAGCTCTTCCCGGGTGAAGACGTCCGGGTAGTGAGTCTGGGCGAAGACCGCCTCCAGCGCCTCCAGCTGTGGGGAGACAAGCAGCGCCGTCGGGCAGGGCTCCCGGGCGGTCCCCCGACCCACCCCGGCCCCACGGCGGCCCCCGCGCGGAAGGACGGAGCGGGCCGGTACCTGCTGGAGCGTGAAGGTGGTCCGGTTCCGACGCTGCTTCCGACGGAGGAAGCCGTCCTCGAAGTCGGCGGTGGAAGGCCCGCCGAAGGCCGTGGCACCTGAGCCAGGAGAAAGGGCCGGTCAGAGGGAGCCCCGAGGGGCCCCGGACGGACTCCAAGGCTCCTAACTTAGCGGGACGCCTCTGGGCCGAGCAGGGAAGCCTCGCCTTTCGCGATTGGCGCCTTTGGGAAGGGGCGGCAGGGCTGAAATCGCCCGGGAAGGAAGCCGGAGCTCCACGATGCTTTCCCGGGAGGATTTGCTTCGCGCCAGACGGGCTGCGCTCCGGCCCAGAAGGAGCGGCCAATCCTCGGCCAAGGGGAACCAGTGAAAGGCCAGTGGGAAGGCCCGCGGGGGAAATGGGAAAGCTGCCACGCCGGACGCCCTGGGGCGGTGGTCGAAGCCCCCCCCCCCCAGCAGAGCCGTGGCGCTTGAGCCGGGTTGGGAGTGGCCAGAGGAAGGCCCCGGGACCGCCCGTCCAAGCCAGCGCTGCTCCCTCCTGTACTCTGTGCGGGAGAAAGCCACCTGGCCCCCGACGAGCTACCCGACAGGGAGGGGAACTTCCCGCAGGGAGCCTGGCTCTTGCCCGGGTACCGAGAAAACGCCCCAGTTGATCCTGGCGATGCCCTGCAGGGCCCATCCGAGCAGCCTCGTTACGCGCCGCCCGCCCTTCGGCCTCTGTCCCGGCTCCCCGTGGGTTTCTCTCCCGTCCCGTCTCCCCTGGGCTCCCGCGAACTGCGGAGGAGCCGGATGTCTTTCGCCTCTTCCAGGGGACCCGAAGGCCTGTCCGTCCCTTGTGGCGCCGCTCCCCGTCCATGCAGCGGCCGCAGGTGCGGAGGGATTCTCGGGGCGGCCTCCGGCCTCCTTTGCAGACGCTCGAGGGTGGCTGCGAAGGAGGCCCGGCCCAAAGGCGTCCCGCGGGGAGGAGGGAAAGCCTCGCCGAGCGGCCGCTTAGACGGCCCAGGGCAGCGCTACACCGGGCATCCGCTGAGCTGGCCCCGCTCGCATTTGCCCAGCCGCCCGGGCTCCGCTCGCTCCCCCAAGTTTAAGCGGAAGGAGCGACTGACCTGGTCTCCAGCCCCTGCGCCCCCTTCTCTCCGCGGACGCCTCTCTGGAGACGGAGCGCTTAGAGCCGGCCCGCAGCCCCCTTCCCGGAGACCCCCGCCAGCCTTGCCTACCGAAGAGGATTTTCGGAGCAGGCGCTGGAAGGGGATGGCTGGACACCGGTGGCCCCGCCTGCCCTTTCCTTCCTGCCCCCGCCAGGCTTCCGAGCTGGCAGGAGTTTTCACCCGGACCATCTCCCGTCCCTCTGCCGCCAAGAGAAAGCCGGAGGGTTCGCCTTGTTCCCGCGAGAAGCCTCCCTCCCCTCCCCGGGCCCGGCTCCTTTCCAGAAGGGCAGATTTATGTCGCCCCCGGGCCAGCCGCTCCCAACGCCGCCGCCGCCGCCTCCCGATTACAGGCGAAGCGGGAGCATCTGGGCGGCAGGAGGCGGCCGGAGCCTCCGGGCTTGGCCTCTCAGCGCCCGCGCGCGGCTCTCCGGCTGCGGCGGAAGCAGGTGGGCCGCTGGCCGCCAGACACGTGTGAGGCCGGGCCGGTCTCGCTTCCCCAACGGCCAGGCCGCCCTCGGGCCGAGCTTCCCCGCTCGCTTCTCCTCAGCGGCCGCGGCCGAGCCTCCTTTGAGCCCGGGAGCCTGAGCGCAGTCCCGCCTGCTCTCCTCCTGGGCCCGACCGAGGGAGCCAAGCTGCCGCCCAAGAGCGCTTCGCCCGCCCGCCCGCCCGCCCGCCCTCCAGAGAAAGTTGCGCGCCTACTTACGGTCGGGGCTGCGCGCTAACACTCACCCTCCAACGGCGGGGGACAATGGAAGTAGAACATGTCCGGCCCGGGCTGGGCGCTGCAGGCAGCAGCGGTGGCGGCGGCCGAAGTGGCTGGAGCTGCGGAAGAAACGAGGAAGGTTGGCCGACGGGACGGCGCCGGCAGCAGAGGGTGACCCGTTCCCCTGCTCCGCCTCGCCTCTGCCAGGCCCTCGTTCCGGGAAAAGTGGCCCGGCAGCCGAAGCAGGGCAAAAGGGGGGTGGGGAGCCTTGGCCTCCCTCGCCCCGACGGCTTCTTCAGCCTGCCCGGGATCGGCTGAACTGAGCAGTCGGAGACGCCGCCCATCCGGCTTCAGCCCTCCCAGCCTGAGGCTCTCCCAGAGCGGAGGCCGGGGGAAGCGCTTCCTTCTCCTGCAAAGCCCCCACCCCCCGCAGCCGCGCCCCGGGCCTCGTGGCCGAGCGGGACCTCTCCTGCCGCGGCCTGAGAATGGGCGCCCAGCCCCGTCGGCGGCGCCGGATGCAGCCAAGGCGGGGACCGGGGCAAAAGGCCCTACTAACCGGCGCGGAGAGGCGGGGCGGCAGCTGCCGGCGTCGGGGCAGCCGCGGGCCTTGGCGGAGCCGTGCCAACGGGCAGCTGCCTTTGCGAAGCTCTCTCCAGCCCGCTCAGCCTCCCCGCACTCGCTTTTATAATCTCACGCGTAATTGGCCTTAATCTGATTATTGCCGGCGCTGCGAGGAGTGAGGAACTTGGATAGGTCTAGTGGGCCTTCCCAATGACCCACGTGGTGCGTGGCGGGGGGGGGCACCGACGTCATTTCTCAGTCAGCACCCCGAGCACCAGCCGTGGGAGGGAGGGGGGGAGGGGGGAGGGGAGGCCAACTCCGCCGCCCCACGCCAGCCCAGGCCTCTTCGACGCGCACGAGGCTCCAGGGCCCGCGGGTCCCTCCCGGCCCGCCCCCACCCCTTTCCTGGCGGGGGTCGGCGTTGGCACTTGTGCTTGGCTGGCGCGCTCCTTCCCGGGAGCGCTAATGGGCCATTCGGTGGGCTTTCCAGGAGCCGCCTCGCCTTTCCGCGGCGAGGTTTGATTTTGTTCGCAGCGAGGGGTCTCCGGATTGAAGCTCGCTTTCCGTCTGCAAATGAGAGGCGGTGGGACCCTCCGCAATTACTTTTAAAACGCATTGGAGACTCGGCGGCGAGAGAGATGGCTCAACCCCGAAGCCCGGGTGAAAATGAGGCTCGGAAGCCTCCAGCTGAACATGTGAATTCGGGGGGCGCCGGATTGGATGAGAAGACATCAAACGGAGGAGTGGGGGGAAGGGGATGGGGGGGCATAATAGGCTCCATAATAGCGGCACACCAAGATAACGGCTGCTGTTGCCCCCCCTCCCCCCGCCGCCCTATTAAGAGCTTCCCTGGCGCAAAGCCTTTACGACGTGAAAGGGGGATCTAATGATATTTGGGTTATTAAATGCATGTAATTAATTTATGCACCACTGAAAATAAAGTTGGTTTTTTGACCCCCTCAAGATGCATTAGACGATGCAAGTCAAACAACTGTTGATAAATGTATCTGACCAGCCTCTTTGATTGGGAACAATCCCCTTTCGGAAAAGTTAGAAAGGCCAGACGTGCCCCCAAAAACGGGCTTTCTGGAACAGAGAATCTAAAGCCCAGTTTGTAGCCCGGGACGAGAAGAGGAACGAGAGGGGCGTCGGAAAGCCCAGATTTAACACTCGGGAGGCTGAGGAAATGAAGGAGCAGCTTTTCCTTCAACTATCTTAATCCGAATCCCCGGATTAGACGTGAAATCCCCCCCCCATTTTGCCAGAACTGCTCCTGGATGCCGGTTTCTGTCTTCACAGCTTCCCGCAAAAGCTGAAGGAGAAAGACGGTTTTGCTCTTGACTCGCAGCCCGACAAACAGCAGGTGGTTTAGGCTAGACCTGGCTCCTCTGGATCGCCACCGCCAGAACTGGGGAGGGGCGGTCAGAACGGATCCCGTTTAGCTCAGCAAAGCCTGGAGCGGTCGAGGCCGTGGGGATCCTTTACCTCGACGCCTCCCTGGACGGGCGCCCTTGCCGGGGAGAGAAGCTCCCGTCCCTTCTCGGGCGGAGGCAGGTGGATGCTATCACTTCCTCGGGGCGGGCTCCCGTCAAGAGGGAGGCGAGGAAGGGCCTCCTGGCCCCTTCTCCGGCTCACTTCTGCCCTTCGCGGTTCGCAGCTCGGAGAGGCCGCAAATTGAGCGGCTTCCGCGCGGGGCTCCGCTGGCCTCCTCCGGACAGAGGCCTGGCTAGGGCTCCGTTCCGGCCGGCGGTGATCTACCCGGGCTCGGGCGGGACGTTCAGGCCAGGGAGAGCCATCGGCTCCCGGAGGGGGACCTTCGGAGAAGCTCCTCCGAGCTGGTCGCTAACTGCGGAGCTGCGGGAGGAGTGCGATGCCCAAGCAGCCTCTCCGGATTCAGCACCAAGGACAGAGGCCGCGGAGGCTTCCTGGCAGGCGGAATTGAGGCTTAGCCGCGAAGGGGCCGCCCGACGACCGGCGCTTTCCCGCCTCTGGAGAGCCGACCCAGGGCTCGGCTTGGGCTCCCGGCCTTTCCCAAGGCGCCTTTGGGATCCTTCCCCGCTCAAGGAGTTGGGGGACAAACTGCGCTGGACGCGGCACTGCTAAAGCGCCTTTCGGGCGGCCCGCCGCGTCTGCTAAACTGTTACAATCCGGGCGAGCGGGGGCTCCTCCAACCAGCCCCGGTCTCCGTGCAGGCCGCTTGGCCCAGGATCAGGGCAGCTCCCAGTCCAGTCCCTGACCCCTGCTCTTGGGGGCGAGGCGAGAGGGGGGCGAGAAAACGCGCGGCATCCGTTGGGGCGCAGCTACCTTTATGGGGAGAAGGTAGGGCGCGCGTGGGGAGGGGGCGGCAAATGGACCCCTTGCCTCGGGCGCTACAAAGGGGCCCCTCCGAAGCCTTCGGCTCCAGGAGCGCCGTTGCGGCGGGCGGGCGGGGGGCACTCTGGTCCCAGAAGTCGCAAGCTAAGCCGCCCCCTTCCCCGAGCTCCAAGGTCCCGTTCCGAGACCGGCCGGTTCTCCTGCTGGTGACTCGGTCTCCAGCCGATCGAGTCCGGCGCGGCGACGGAGACGCGGATTGTTTACGATGGCTATTATTTAGGGCTTTTATTGCGGCTTTTATTTTCCTATTATTTAGCAGCGTCGTTGACCGCCAGAACTAGTAACAAAGCGTTTGTATTTTATCCTGATCCCTGCGCAGTAAAATATACTTTCCAATTAGTCAAATTTGCAGATTTGCCCCGCTTGGACTCGCTTATAATTTATAAGAGAAAGATGTTCGTTCGTTCTTTCTTTCTTTCTCTAAAGACCAAGGTGACTGTTCTTCATTTTCTCTAACCTTTTCTACACTTGATGTTCACCAGACTCATAATGTTAATTGGCTTCATGTACGGATCATCAGTTTAATGAAGGAATCAATCCTATCTTTTATTCTTTATGACCCTCTGCCTGAACAGCCCGGGCTTTAATGACGAATGGAACAAGTCCCCAAATTAAAGGCGCCAAAGGTCTCTTGGGGGGCTCCGGGGCGGCGGTGGGAAGGAAGGGGAAGAAGCAGGACCCCAGCAGCCCAGCTCCCAACACAGCCGAGCCAGGGCGGCGGCGGCGGCGGCGGCAGCGGCAGCGCTTCCTGGGTGCCCTGGATGGCGGTTGGGGAGGGGCAGAGGGGTTGCGTGGCACTTCCTCCTGTCTTCCTCCCTCTCTCCCTTCCTCCCTCCTGCTCCACCGCCCTTGCCCGCCCTGGAAAGAGCCGTTGGGCCTTGAGCCAGTAGGCCAGCGGGGATGAATGGATACCCTGGATGGTAAAGGGAAGAAGAAGAGGGGAAAGAGAAAATGGGAGGAGGAGGAGGAGGAGGAGGAGGAGGAGGAGGAGGAGGAGGAGGAGGAGGAGGAGGAGGAGGAGGAGGAGGAGGAGAAAGCACCAGCCCACAACATTCCTTGGTTTCAGGTTAAAGCAGGGAGGATGACTTTCTTTTTTATCTCAGATTAACAGATTAACAGATTGGAAGGAACCTTATATGTCATCTAGCCCAAGCAGGAGACCCTACACCATTTCTGATAAATGGCAGTCCAATCTCTTCTTGAAAGTCTCAAGTGATGAAGCTCCCACCACTTCCGAAGGCAACTTCTGTTCCATTGGTTGATTGTTCTCACTGTCAGAAAGTTCCTCCTCATTTCTAAGTTGAATCTCTCCTTGGTCAGTTTCCATCCATTATTCCTTGTCTGGCCTTCAGGTGCTTTGGAAAACAGCTTGACCCCCTCCTCTCTGTGGCAGCCCCTCAAGTATTGGAAGATGGATATCATGTCTCCCCTGGTCCTTCTTTTCACTAGACTACCCATACCCAGTTCATGTAACCATTCTTCATATGTTTTAGTCTCCAGTCCCCTAATCATCCTGGTTGCTCTCCTCTGCACTTTTTCTAGAGTCAACATCTTTTTTATAGTGTAGTAACCAAAACTGGATGCAGGATTCTAGGTGTGGTCTTACTAAAGCTTTATAGAGTGGTATTAGTCCCTCACTTGATCTTGATTGTATCCCTCTGTTAATGCAATTTAGGATTGCATTGGTTTTTTTAGCTGCCGCTGCACACTGCTGGCTCATATTTAGCTGATTGTCCACTTAGACTTCAAGATCCCTCTCACAGTGACTGCTATTAAGCCTGGTTTTCCCCAATTTATATGTGTGCTTTTGGTTTTTCTTACCTAAGTGTAAGACTTTACTTTTCTCTATATTGAATTCCATTTTGTTAGATAGGCCCCAGTGTTCAAGTCTGTCAAGATCCATCTGGATCTTGAGCCTATCTTCTAGGATGTTAGCTATTCCTGCCAGTTTAGTATCATCTGCAAATTTAGTGAGTTCCCCTTCTATTCTATTCCCCATCTCAGCCAACAGATGCTGAAACATGAGACAATAACCCAATAACCTAAGGCATTGCCATAATAGAATGAATAAAAATGCACTTAGTTAGTATCTCAGCTTCCACTAAATTTCAGAGCAAGAGCAATCTTGATTGTGGCCTACCTTGTAGGCTCTCCTGGGAGGACAGTGACCAAACAATGTTCCCAGGTGCGAACAAAACACGTTTATTTAAAGTGTCCCTGGCAATTACTGCCTGGTCCTTCTTTGCTTTTGGGCACCCTCCATCTCTTAGGAAGAAAGGCAGGATCAAAGGCAGCAGGCAGGCAAAATATTTGCTCCCTCACTGAGTCAGAGATGAGCCTTTCCACATCTCCAAGTAGCATTTATTTGGCTATTATTACATCTATTTATTTAGATCTAAAACTTTGGGAAGATATAGGAATGCACATAAGTCCTTACTCAGCAGAAGAAATCTAAGTCACCATGATAGCAAGGGAACCTTAGTAGTGGAAGATTAATTTATTGTTGTAAATACCCACATATCATTTTTTCTTCAAATGATCCCGAGTAATATTGGAAAAGAGGAGAAGGAGGAGAAGGCATTGTAGCTCGACTGGAAGACAGTCTCAAGACCCTCCTCAACTAATTATTGCCAATTATTCCCTCTCACAAGCCCACCTCACCTGATCGTTATTGGTGATGGCAGCTGTGAATTGGGCAAAAAAGAAGAAGAAAATAAGGCTGGATTCCTATTCAACTTCACATCAAATACCAAGAGATCTCTTCTGAGTAAACATGCTATTGCACATTGACTGTAGATAAAAAATCTAAACCGGTAACATTTATGCCAGAACCGATCTGGAAGGGCTCGGCTGCCAGGGCTGTCGCCCCAAGCACCCTTGCAATAGAATCAATGGAAATGGCTTCAGAATCAGGGACAGACTTGAAAACTAGGCCACCTCCAAATATAGTCATCAAATTATAATACCTATGAAGACAGAAGGAGGAATTATTCAAAATATAATTGAAGAGCAATCATACTGACTACATTTAACGTTTGTGAAGTGTAAACAAAATGCAATTTAACTGTTGTCCTGGCTCACTGTTTTTTTGGCATATGACCTGGAAAAAAATTGCAAATCCTAAAAGAGGGGCACTTTTAGTATCAAGGCAATGAATCTGTAGGACTCATCAGTAATGTTTGTCAAATAAATTTAGCTGTGAATTTCAGTGACACAAAGACAAATCAGTTAAGATCTAGAAATTGCACTCTTTCTGACATTAAGAGCAATTAATGTGAGACATCAATGCCACACACACACACACAAAGAAAATGGTCACCACAATATAAAAAAGATGTTGAGACTTTGGAAAAAGTGCAGAGAAGAGCAACCAAGATGATTAGGGGCCATGAAGCTAAAACATACGAAGAGCAGTTGCTGGAATTGGGAGGTCTAGTTTAATGAAAAGAAGGACCAGGGGTGACATGATTGCAGTGTTCCAATATCCGAGGGGCTGCCCCAAAGAAGAGGGGGTCCACCTATTCTCCAAAGAACCTGAGGGCAGGAGAAGAAGCAACAGATGGAAACTCATCAAGTAGAGAAGCAACTTAGAACTAAGGAGAAATGTCCTGTGAGAACAATTAGTCAGTGGAAGGGCTTCCCTCCAGAAGCTGTGGCTGCTCCATCACTGGAGGTTTTCAAGAAGAGACTGGACAGTCATTTGTCTGAAATGCTCTAGGGTCTCCTGCCTGAGCAGGGGGTTAGACTAGAAGACCTCCAGGGTCCCTTCCAACTGTTATTCTGTTCTGTTCAAATGAAACAACATGAATCTCATCAAGAGAAAGAAATCAGGAATGTTCTCCTCCCCCTCTGGCATCCGAGGACTTTCCTCCTTACCCAATCCAGTTCTTCAAGATCCTGATTTATTGCTGCATTAATGATGCATCCAAGTTTTGGATATTGAGTTTAATTTATTTCTTGTATTATTAGGAAATGTTTATTGGATTATTTTTATTAGGATGATGTAGTTAAAGATTTTTTGACTATTACTTTATATCAAAAGGATAGAACTCTAATTTGGGGGGGGGGGAATGGACCGTAAAGTGGACTACAAAAAATATGGCTTTATATAAGAGAAAATAAAATAATGGAATCTTGATCAAATAAGCCATTAGGAGACAAATGGGCACTACTGCAATGATTTCTGGGTGGTAGTGGGGGGGAGAATGAAGAGCAGAGCAGTGGGAAATCTGCAAATATAAGAAGCAAAAGAAAATTGGAATAGAAGAAGGGAAGCAGAGAAGCCAATGTGAAGAAGGGTTACTGTGCTGTTTTCAGCCTTGGTCAGGGTGATGGCACTGCCCCCCACCCAGGAAAGAAATTCCGTGGGCTTAGGCTCCCCTTTGGGCTTTGGATTGGTATCCTGAGGGAATATCGAATCCTCCTGGAGTCAGGGGGATCCTGACATTCTGGGCATGGAACTGAAGCCCCCGGAAGTTATTCATTTGCCTGAAAAGACTTTCCAATGTGTGCTTGAAATGAAGGGGAGCCCGTCTTATTCCCAAGGAATGGGTGCTACCATTAAATGGCCCTTATTATGAAGGAGCTTTTCTCAATGTTCATTTGCTTTCATGCGTCCTTTTGTTCCATTGTTCTTTTTCCTCCCTCTGGAGCAGATTCCATGATCCCTGTCACCCCTCTATCCTATCCCTCCGTCTTCTCTTCTCCAGGCAAAACCTCCTTTGCCTTTCTGCTCCTTCCTCTGCCATCGCCCTTCTTTCAACCTGTTTCACTTCCTGTGAATCTTTCTGAAAGGATCCTGATGCTCCAGGAGATCACGGGTGACTAGAGATCTATTCATAGGAGAGATAACAACCCCTCTGCGGAGAGAAAGGCTCTAAAGCCGCCTTTCTGGATCTTAGCAACTTTGAGCAGGGGGGCTTCAAGAATCGGCCTTAAAGTTGCTGAGGTTGGGAAACGTCGTCCTAAGGCCGCCTTTCTCGACTGGGGCTTCAGGGGTCTCGGGTTCTGCAAGAGGTTGCAAAGGCTCCCACGAGCCTTTGCAACAAATTCAAAAAATAAATAAAATTGTGATTCAAATAACCAACATCTTTTTTGGGACGCCATATACTGCCCACTCCTAGCCCTCAGCTCAGCTGCTCATGCCATGAGCTGTAGCTATAGTAAAATTTAGGGGTTGTCAGAGGCATAGAAAGTGGGAGCTCCCAATGATAAAATTTCACTAAATATTCATAACGACCAATTCATAGGTTGGTTATTGTATCAGATATTAGACTGCAATAAACCATAGGAAACAGGCCCATTCCGTTCTCTCTCTGAATTAAGAGAGGTGGTGGAAATATCCCAGCTGCCCACAGGCACAAAGCCATTGTGACCAGCTCCAAGCAGCTTCCGTCTAGTTTTGACCCACCCACCAGTTTTGACCCTTCTTGGTGCTGTCGTTCTCTCAGTGGCTCCCATCAGCCGGCACGGAAGCCTTTGTCATTATGCTCTCCAGGTGGATAGATGGCAGTTAAAAAAGAAAGAATCCAGGACTGGTTGCATTCAGGTAATGCTATGCAAACGTTCAGCATCACTGGAAAAATCAACATTGCCCAAACTGAGCAAGCAAAGCCTCCAGGCCTTGACCGCCTCCCACCCATAGAGGAGCCGCCAAATGGGCAGCCTTTCAGCCTGGGGTCAGAGGCCACCAAAGGCTGCAATCCAATTGACCATCCCTAAGGATGTTACGGGGAGGAGATGCAGTAAAGGCATCCTTGCAGAACGGAAACCACTGGGAGCCAAGGTGAAAAGCCTCCTCTTGCAGGAGGAGCAGCTCCGCAGCCGAAGAGCCCTCTGGGGGATCCGCGGGGGGCTCCTCAGCCTTGCCTGCCCCGCAGGATTCATCAGCTGCACCAGGAAAAAACAAGTCGTTGGTAATTTGGTTTATTTAAATTAATCCAACTGAAATAAAACTAAACTGGGATAGTTATGATCAAGACATTATTCTGTGCCACTCGTTGCCTTGGAATTATAATCCAATAGTTAAGTCACTAAGTAGTACAGGTAGTCCTCGACTTACAACAGTTCACTTAGTGACCTTTGAAAGTTAGAACGGCACTGAAAAAAGGGGCTTAGGGCCCTTTTTCACAGTTACCACCTTTGCAGCATCCCCGGGGTCAGGTGATCAAAATTCGGATACTTGGCAACTGATTCGTATTTATGACGGTTGCCGTGTCCCGAGGTCACGTGATCCGCTTTTGTGACCTTCTGATGAGCAAAGTCAATGGGGAGGCTCGATTCGCTTAACGACCAGGTTATTAACTTAACAACTGCAGTGACTCATTTAACACAGTGGTCCCCAACCTTTTTATCGCCGCGGACCAATCAGCCTTTGATAATTTTACCGTGGCCCGCTGAGCGCGCACAGGGGTGGGGGCTTTGGGCCACACGTGCGTACCTGCGCGGGGCTCTCTTCCCTGGAGCCTTTGCGCATGGCCCAGGAGCTTTTGCGCACGGCCCAGGAGCCTTTGCGCTGCAGCGTTCATGTCCCCCGGCCGCTGCGCGGCCCGGTGCCAGGTACTCCACGGCCCGGCACCGGTCCGCGGACCGGGGGTTGGGGACCACTGATTTAACAAATGCAACAAAAAGGTTGTAAAATGGGGCAAAACTTACTTAGCAACAGCTCTGCTTAGCAACATAAATGTTGGGCTCTACTGTGGTTACAACCACAGTCAAGGAGCGCCTGTACTGTACAGAAATGAAAGAAATTGTATTTTGCTTTCTAGAGCAGACCGGCTGCTACAAAAATGCTGGCATAGGCTAAGCAGGCTTTTTTTTAAAAAAACTCTTTATCTTCAGTACAGTCTAAAGTTAATAAATAACAAAACACATTGGACAACTTACGTAGATTTTTTAAACAACCAAGTTTTTTTTAAAAAAATCAGCTAGTTGCAAAAGGGGGACTCGTTCTTCCCAATTTACAATAATTTCTAGAGATTTTTCATTTGAGGAATATGGTGATAATTATCCTGACTGAATTTTGCCCTGGCCAGCAACTGAAATAGGTGCCCTCCTTTCTCCTTTGGAGTTCTCTGCTTTTGTTCTTGCAACTGACTTTATTTTGCTTTTATAGGAATAATTGACTTACAAGGGAATGAAGAGAATGGGGAAAATAAGGAGCTGAAAGAGAAAGGGATTCTGTTAGAGATTTATTCCATGATGATAATCCTACCAAGGAAAACGGATTTAAAAGCTGTGCTAAATCAATTAATTGCTGGTGCTCTCAGTTAAACCAAAAATAGAAGGTTTCTCATACCAAAATAGTTCCAGAATATGAGAAAGGCAGAAGATGGAGCTGCTAACAAAGTTGAACGCCAAGCCATGTTATTTGGAAGGAAGACAGACGCTGCTGGGCTAATTCCGCCTGGAGCATCTTCAGGAGACCTTTCCACAGCTCTCCAGGCTCAATAAAGAAGGGGAAAGGGCCTTCCTGGAATATCTGCGTTCGTTTTATTAGCCAAATCAAAATGAAGTTTCTAACAGGGGTGAACCTATCGGAATTAGCCAAAGACCAACCAGAAAGAAGACACGTTACCATGTCCATGTACCAGAACGCCCCACCAAATGGGTCATCTCTCACCTTCTGTTTTAATTTCCCCCCAACATCTTCAATTTTCTAAGTTTTTGGTTTTCTTCTTTCTTTTCTTTTTTGGTCATGTTCCATCCCTATTTTTAAAAATGTATTTCCTCTTTAATTTTTCCTATCTGCACTTTCCTAAAAGCTTCTGAACTGGTTCCTTCCAGTTTGCAGAAGTTTGTTCCTTGGAACTTGGCTGTGAATTAATCACCTTGTTTTATTTTGTTCCTTGGGCTGCTGAGCCAGCCTGCCGAAACTTATAAATAGCTGGACTGGTGGAAATTTAGGTGGAATGTTTTTCACCCCACTCCACCATTATTATGGACTTCATTTCCTTACACAGTTCAGGATAAACAATTCCAATATATTTTGTTTTAATTATTAGTGTTTAATGGGGCATATGGAGATGATGCTGTGTGGTGCATGGAAAAATGGTAATTTACAGTGTGCTGTTGAAGGTTGGAACTTGGCCGTGAATATTTTGCCTAGAGTGGACAAGCAAGTGCTTCTATAATAATATGGTATTTATAATCAACATGTATGATGTCTTAATTGCACCTATTTTCCCCATTCCTCTCCTCATAGCTTTGCAGTAGACAATGAAGTCCCTGTGTAAAAAAAAACACCATAGAACAGGGGTGTCAAACTCAAGGCCCAGGGGCCTGATCCAGCCCATGGGGTGCTTAGATCTGGCCCGCGGGGCTGCCCTGGAAACAGTGAAGGACCGGCCCGCAATGCCTCTGCCGTTTTGGCTGCCAGAGGGCTGCCAGAGGCTGTCACGGCCAAAGACAGTTCTTGAGCTGGCCATGCCCACCTTGGCCACAGCCCCCAACCCCCTGAGGGCAAACACAACCATGATGCGGCCCTCAATGGAATAGAGCTGGACTCCCCTGCCCTAGAAGGGAAAAGGCCAGTGGCAGGAAACGCCCTGCACTGCAGAGGGAAGTTTTTTGCCAAGACAGGCATTTAGGCTTTAGCAAACCTGAATTAAAACTAAAGTACAGTACATGAAGCCAGACCTGCCATATTCTATGTCCTTATATCACTCTCAAATGATTTTAAACAGTCTAATTCTTATGACATAAACATTGGAAACCAACATTCAAAGATCCACACGTATAAAGTTGTTGTGTTAGTTTGGGGGGGGGGCATTGCTTCATGCCCCCTGGATCTGGTTCAGAGACTATAATAATAATAGAGCAATTCAGGTAAGTGCTGAAGATCTCAATTCAGGAGGAGATGCTGTTAGAGATCTTGAACATCAGCAGAGTGCTGAGTAATTTTCATCCCATTGATATACTAATAAGAAAAATGAACACATTTGCCTTGGAAGCAAAGTATGGATGATGTCAACAGATGCTATCACTGTTATCCAAGAATGGCAACATGGATAGTTTTTGAAATAGAAGAACGGTGTGAAGAACTGTGTAACATACTTTGGTCTAATCTACTGTGTACCTTGAAGAGAAGAACTCAAGGGAGAGGGGGGAGGGGTTCCCTTTATCTTTTAAACCCAGGGACCCATTTAACTCACAAGAGACCAGGAGAGAAGAAGACCCAGATGAGACCTTCTCTTCTACCTCCCCCCATGTGCTCTGGTGGTCCAATGGGCTCAGGTGTGGGGTCAGGATAAATATTGCTGCTCCCCCCACCTTGTGCTCTTAATGAGCCCCTGGAATGGGGCTGTGAAGCGTTGCTGCCAGCTGTACAGCCCCACCAGGCTGAAATTGAACTGAAAGATGGCACCCTATCTTTCACCAACTGTTAGTAGGCAGGATGTCTTCCTGCAGCAGCAGGCAGTCTACAATTAGGAGGAGAGAGCTCGGTTTCAGATCTGTAAGGGTATGTGGGAATGGGGGCCTTGGGAGACAGGCAGAAGAGCCACAGCAGGAATGGGGCAGGGCAAATGCTTCAGAAGGGATCCTCCCTGGTTTCTTGGGCTGCAAAGACAAGAGTGAGAGAGATGAACGTTCAGATGTACATTAAGATCCTGTTCCTGTGATCATACAGTAGAGTTAGTGCTTCTGGATTCACTTCTTATCTGGACTAACTTGCGAGGTGACGAGTATTGTATCATACTACTTTGCTTAATTTTAAGATGTAAGAGATGCTCCTGCGGCAGAAAAAAAAATGTAACTAGATAGACAACATCATGAAGGTTTGGGCTTTGACCCAGAAATACATCATAATTTTGTGAAGTTCTTGAAATACTTTCTCCTCTTAACACTTCTGTCCTCCTGAATTGCAATGCAGAGAATAGTTGGTTGGAAGATAGACAGGGGGAGGAATCCACAAAAAGATTATTAAACATAATAATTATACATATGAAGCTCCAGATGCACCGAGAAAGCAGAATAATTCACCTAATGCTTAAGCTTTTAGGAAAAAGCAACTTGGGAGGAAGTCTTACTCTATAATTAAATATTGGAAGGTGTGAATTTGCTCCGATCTGAATCCAATTGTTGATTGTTGATCATCAATCAAATCCAATTTAAGCATTCAAATCAATTAGGAAAATCGAGGCGTTTAATTTGATTCTTTGATCCAAATAACTGACAAACGTTGACCAAACCCTTCCCAATCACTGACTCCAATTGAGGGCACCTCCTCTAATACAGTCTTCAATTTGACTTTCCAATTCGATTAGGAGAACAGATTCAATTTGGAACTTCAACCAAATTGGTTTTAAATTGAATCTCGGAATTAAAGTTTCTTGCAGTCTTAGTAAATATAGGCAGTGTTTGCTGCAAGATTTTGAAAGGTTTTTTTTTTTTTAAACTCTCTGGAAATGCCACTCCACACCACAACTCTATCTGGTGCTGAGTTTCAGCTTTTCACAAAACCTTAAATTACATCAAGAATATGTCAGGTGCAGCAATTCTGTGACTTTTCTGAAAACAGTGGATTGAGGCAGGCAGGGCCGTGGCCAGAGAATTTTTTTTTTTACTTGACTCAGTCACTCTCCCCTTTTCCTTCTCTTGAACCCCACCCACAAATTCCTGTTACAAATCAGAAGCGCCTGCCGTGCCTCCCAGCACCGACCCTGAAAGTTTCATCCACCTTTAAGAGCCTTGGTAGTACAGTGGTCTAAGGCACCCTGTTATTAAGACCAGCTGCCTGCAATTTACTGCTGTTTCGAATCTCTCCAAGGCTCAAGGTTGACTCAGCCTTCCATCCTTTCTAAGGTAGGTTAAATGAGGACCCAGTTTGTGGGGGCAATAAGCTGACTTTGTATAAATATACAAAAGGATGAAGGCTATTGCTTAACGCATTGTAAGCCACCCTGAGTCTCTGGAGAAGAGCAGCATATAAATCAAATTTAAAAAAAAAAAATTCCTCCCGATTTTACTTGAGAAGCACGATGGCCGGAAGCCCTATTATTGCCACCTACTGGAACAGAACCTGTAAGCCTACTTAATTACATCACAAATTGCAGCTGCCATGCCTCAAGCAACCAAGCAAACCCCACCGTTTTAAAGTCACTTCCTAAAGGTTCTTGTCATAGTTCCTGTTGAAGGAAGTCTTAGACTGTATTTCAAACCGACCTTCATTAAACAAACTTCAGTCTCACCGAAAGGCAAACAGGGCCTGCTCATCGTGTCCTCCAGTCCACAGGCACCTCACCGTCTTAATGCGAGTCTTCCTTTTCCAAAGGTTGCGACTGGAATTCCCAGGGCCTGAACTTGTGGGCCAAAGAGCCAGAAATGGAGAGGCAAAATAAAACAGGCCCCTCCCCCGAGATGTCCCACTTCTCATTGTCTGCGTGACATTTTATCTGACAGTTCACACACTACATTTGGGGACATACAGGGGAAAGAACACCAGGACCGATAGGACTCAATCCTTCCTCGGTTGCATCAGGTGTTCTTCCCTGTTCCATTACACACCCACAGGAACTGGAGTCCAACAGAATTAAAAGCAAGGTGTGCACAGCTAGTCCTCAACTTACAACCCATTGGTTTGTGACCGTTAGTATTCAAAGGTACCATGGGGCACTGAAAAAAGTGACTCGCAACTGCTCCTCGCCCTCACAACTGTTGCGGCATCCCCCCCGGTTACCTGATCAGAGTTTGGGGTGCTGGGCCACCCGCAGGTGTCTTTAGGGCAGCCGCAGCCTCTGTCCTCCCCCCCCCACACCGGGTATGTGTGTGGGGTGTGTGCGCTCAAGGGACCGTCCTTTGCAACCTTCCTGACCAACTTCCTTCAACAAGGAACTGGAATTCGCCTAAGAACTGCAGTGATTCGCTTAACAACCGGGACAAAAAAGGTCGTAAACCTGGGTGTGACTCACTTAACAGTCTCCTGACTGTTAAGTCTTCTGACAGAACAATTAATCAGTGGAACAACTTGCCTGCAGAAGTTGTGAATGTTCCAACACTGAAAATCTTTAGGAAGAGATTGGATAACCATTTGTCTGAAGTAGTGTAGGGTTTCCTGCCTGGGCAGGGGGTTGGACTAGAAGACCTCCAAGGTCCCTTCCAACTCTGTTATTCTAGACTATTCTATTCTATTTAATAACTACCTTGCTTAACCACAGGCATCCTGACCTCCACTGTGGTCATTAGCCGAGGACTACATGTGCAGTCGTAAACCCATTTCCAGGGGCCGCACACAATACTAAGTCTCTCTACAAGGGAAACTCTACGGCCACTCGGATAAAAGAAAGGGCCGTCCAAGCCGGGGTGGGGGCAGACCTGGAAGCCCTCCTTGCAGGGTTTAAATGTCCGCAGTTGACTTGGTGGGTGGGAAGAGCCGCCTCCTCTGGCCCCCGGGGGTCTCCAGGCCCCTCTTGCCTTTCAGCTGAACCAGTCCTTCCTCCTCCTCTTCTCCTCCTCCTCTCCCCCGACTTGGCCATGTAAATACTCTCTCGTCACACACAGTCCTTAATTACATTCGGTCCCATTGATGCCAATTACAAATCATCCTTGATTAAACACGGCCCCATTGTTAATTGCACATTATCCTTGATTACACACTGTTTTCACCCTGTAGACTTACGCCCGGCTCCTAAGCCTTTTCACGGAGGCTACTGAGGCCTCCCGAGCCGAAGTCTCTGCTTCCCTCAGGGACAATTCACCGTTTTTGCCACTGAATTTAATCCTGTTATTTGCACCCAGTATTTTTAACCGACTGAAGGAATTTTGAATAATTCTGTCTTGTATCAGACCCCATTTTAGGTCAGCTGCAGATTTGATTGGTATTTCTTTACTCCTTCATCCAAGCCATTAATAAAAATATAGAGGAAGCTCAGGCTTGAGGCCAAATCCTGTGGCAGGCCTCCTTAGATCCAGGAGGAACCGTTTGATGAGTGCCTTTATTATTTTTATTTTTATAAATAAGGAACTTATTCAGGTTTAAATGTGTGTGTGCCGAGACAGGAAACCTTATTAGTAAGTTGAATGTAAACATTATGGAGGCTTCATGAATCCTCAAGGTCATCGTTAGACGCCTTGTCAACCGAAGGTTCTCAAAGCCTGGGTGACTGGGCCTCCAACCACAATAATACAGGATTCCCTGCTTTTTCGGAAAGGACCGTGTCAGATTCAGAAGGCAAGCGCCCACTCTCTGGGCGAAGACCTGGCCCTGACAACTGGCCTGGGGGGGAGGGGTGTCCAAGAGCACCATGCATCGGGGGGGGGGGGGGGTATTTGTGGGCTGAAATCACTCCCTCTGCCTTTTAACTTTGCAATTGTTCTCTTTAATCTGTTTTCGAACTTCGTTTTTAACGAAGAGCCTTGGTAGTACAGGGGTTTAAGGCAACCTGTTATTAAGCTGGTTATTAAGACCAGCTGCCTGCAATTACTGCAGGGTTCGAATCTCGCCAAGGCTCAAGGTTGACTCAGCCTTCCATCCTTTCTAAGGTAGGTAAATTGAGGACTCAGTTTGTGGGGGCAATAAGCTGACTTTGTATAAAATATACAAAAGGATGAAGGCTATTGCTGAGCACATTGTAAGCCGCCCTGAGTCTTCGGAGAAGGGCGGCATATAAATCAAATTTTAAAAAAAAACCAAAAAAAAAACCCTATAACTCGTGTATAATTTTACTATTTTCTCTACAAACCACCCAGAGGCACACAAGTGTGATGGTCAGTATAGAAATTTGATAAAATAAGAATGGAAAGGAAGACCCCAAAAGGAAGTGTATTAGAGAACATTCAGGCGTATCACTCCATTTTCCTCAGCTGAATGCCTGCAAACACAAGATGTGAAGACTTCTTGCCGCTTGTCCCCGTTTTGCAAAATCTCTGTGACTTAGCTAAGTCTTTTCGTAATGAAATCCTTGTTATTCTCAAATCCCCAGCTGCACGAAGATGAAAGAGATGCGAACAGTCTGTCGTGTCATTCAAAATTGCTATCACCTCCGTCCCAAGTAATTTAACTGGCGGCGTTAATCTCAGGGAGAAAACTGCCCGGCTTCTGTGCTGGGCCTTCATTTTATCTGCGCAGCACAGAAAGGCAGAGGGCTGCCTACAGGAGGAGAGGGTGATCTCCTTTTCTTTTCCCGTTTCTTAGCAGGCATTCTGGAATTTTCTTTGGGTGGGTGAAAAACATATCAAGATAATGGATTCAACATCGCATGTCTGCCTGGAGGAGAAAATTCTTACAAGTCTTAATACGAAGGCGGCTGAGGGGAAATCAGAATCAAGAGAAGCTTGTTGTATTTTATAGGTTTACAGCTTAAAACTACTGCACTGAATGAGAATGTTATCCTATAGAAAGCAACGTAATCATTTTTTAAGGTTCCCTCTGGTAAAGGCTCCCTCTTGTAAAAAAAATCCTTCTAAATACTAAATGTGCCGAAGAGGCCCTGCCTTCCATCTCCACCCTGGGCCGTCCAGGGTCTCACTGTGGCGGTTCTGCCTGATGGCTGCAGAGGTCTGGACAGGGCAGAACAGGGCCATTCAACCCTAGTTAAGGCGGGAGGGTTTTGGGTTCTAGGGCTCCCATTCCTCAGGATTCCCCATCTCTTGTCCTGGAGGGGGTGGCCTTACAGAACTGGTGTGCAATCCAGGCAGCCCCAGCCGCCACCCGGGGAGCCTTCGCCGCACTTCGTGTCACGTGCCTCAGCTGCCAACTGTCTATTGTGCTGCCTAAGTCTTGTAGGCTGCCCACTTGCTTGAGACAGCTATAGAGAGTGAGTGAATGGCTGGCAAACCCAGCTAGGTAAAAACTTCGGCAAGGTGAGGTGTCCACCACCCAGGAGCCAGCAGCAACTCTCCCGGTCGGCTCGCTGCACATTTTCAATGAGCAGACTTGGGAGCTTGAATCATTAGATGCCACAACTGAGCAGGTGGGAAAAGGGCCAAGGAGAAGATGACCTGAAACTACAACTGACAGAAGAAAACCTTTCTGCCCAGCAGACAGGTTTTCTACTGCTTTTTACAACTTGGTACAAAATTATGTTCTTTTTACAACCAGGACAAACTCTTAAATATCTAGCAGGTCAGTAGGTCCCAAAATGTTGAAAAGTCTGCTGTTATTATGATTTCAAAACCAAACCAGGTGACTTAGGAATTTCCACTTAACTTTCTCTATGGCCAGAATCTCTGGCATACGGACTACATTTTTACGTGACACTAATGTTTCAGTGTCTCAGCTCCAAAGGTAATTCTTACTAAGGCTGTTGATGTACGTGGCTAATCCATGGAATGTTACTTAAAGGTAGTTTATGTAGACACACAGCTTGCTCGTTCCAATTTTTATTGCATGATTTACCAGAAAGCTTACTAGAAATCCATTTTAATTCTCCCTTAAATAAGGAAAACGTCTGGCTGGTCCCTATTCCTGCTTTATAAGGTCGGTGGCACCCTTTGTGTAGGAGAGGACACACACGTGCCCCAAGACACAATATGCTGCTGAAAAGCCCCAGCAGGAGAGTCAGGTAAGGTCAAGTAAATTCTGCTTTGAGCTTCCAAAGCCCTTCGCCTCCCAACTGCCTGTGAAAAGTGCAAAGGTTTCTCAGAAGTTCCCGGAAGATGCAGGACTGCTCCGTGGTCAGCCTTGACCCAAATTCCTGCAGGATTTCCCGAGTGCTGGCCTGGCCCGGCAGCTGGGCCTGGAAAGCCATGAAACTCTGGATATCCGAGAGCAGCTCATCATGCTCTGTGGCTGCGGGGGCACCGGGGATCCTGTGCTGAAAACTCCCCTCAGCCGGATCCTCCCTCTGTTGGGATCCAGTCAGGTGATTCCTCTCCCTCATTTTGGCCAGCAACGAAGAAGAGTCCAGCGCGCTTGAAGAGGCCTCTCCATCGAAGTGAGAAACTCTACTACTGGCAGGCTCTCCTCTCTCTTTTTCACCCTCCTGCAAAAATAAATCAAAATGGTGGGAGGAATTCTCGTATCATAGAACTTAAAACAGTTAAAAGTTTTTTTCTGATTTGTGTCATGCCAGTATCCAAACAGCAGCAGGGTAACTCCCTTTATAATCCAGGAAGGTATTTTTGGGGATGTGATCATTATGAATTCTTCTCAAAGCACTTAGCGTGTTTACCAATTTATTAAGGAGAATATTGTGAGGGACTCTGTTAAAGTTCAAGCAGTCACATCACGCCATTCCCCCTCTCTACTAAGGGAGCAACACTATCAAAGGAGGAGATACACTCAGTCTCACCTTAAAGGAGACATTTATAAGGCCTCCTTAAATACTATGGTGCTTACTTTTGAACCAATGGGGACAAGCCCACACTGCAAAACTGTAATTTTATGCACCCTTTTCCACATATAATCTTCAATCAACACAACTTCTGAGCAGATGCCGTGGTTCTGCAGCCCCCCCCCCCCTGCTTTCCTTCCTCATTCACTCTCACAAATGGGTGAACCGCTCAGAGCAGAGCTCTTCCTGGCCTTCCTCTGCTGATAAGAGGAATCCACTTATTTGCCCAAGTGGAGAATGACTTCCAAACAACAAGAATGGTGTTACAATGGAAGTAACTGCCAGAGGAGGCATGTCCACCGTCCTACGAAAAAAGAGCCCTGAATTGGTGGGGGTCTTGAAATAGGGATGCAATGGAATGCCTCGCTCGACTCTTCCTTCCTTGAAAACCCTTCAGGCTGAAGAACTTGTCTTTCCCATTCTTTCCTCCTCCCCATCTATATAGATTCCACTTACAGGTACGCCTTTAAGATACACTGGGCTGGATAAGGTGTTCCAGGTTAAACCCCTAGGTACACCTTCCACCAGACCACACTAGGAACGCTAAATGGGCCTCGTACAGAGGAGGCTCCTGGGGGGAGGAGGAAACCATCTCTGGCTCTTGAAACTTGAAAATGGCTTCCAAAAGGCGGCCAAGGTGTGGTGAACCACTTAGGAACCGTTTCTTCTCCTTTCAGGGGACCTTTTAAACCTGCATGACTATAACCAAAGCACAAATGTCATGTGAAAAAAAAAATACATCCCCCGTTGATATTAATGACTGCAGAAGCTGTGATCAAGGAGACGTAACCACATTCATCAAAAGGCACATCTAGGAGGCTACCGCTGTGGAAGTTAAATAGGAATTAAGCAGAATGTAGCATGCACCCTAAGATAAACACTGGAACTGGTAATCAGTAGGATGGGCTGAGCTGCTTTTGTATATACAATGTGATTCTGTAAGGGGACTTCTTACATTCACTATGAGTTGCTCATGTTTCAACTTGCACTTTTTTCCTGAAGCCTGATAGGAAGAAGATGATATCATGAAATTTGGGTTCCTCTTCTGGCCAAATCTGCTTCTGAAATTAACCAGAAACCATAGATATATTCTTCACAAACTGATCACATAGCATTACAAGGCGGATACATTTACATATAGACTGATAATAGAGGGCCAAGTGGCAAAGCAAAACATAGGAAGGTTGACTCCATGTACACCTCCTGCTGGCCCCATTCATCTCTTCTCCCCCCCCCACCCCATTTCCTGAGTGCCATTTTTCTCATTCCCATGCAGAAATATACGACATTTTATCACTGCTTGTGGGAATTGGGTATGTCTAGCCTAACAAGAAAAGAACTAGGGGTAACATAATAGCAATCTTCCAATATCTGAGGGGCTTCCATAGAGAGGAGGGGGTCCACCTATTCTCCAAAGCATCTGAGGGCAGGACAAGAAGCATCAGATAGAAAGTCATCAAGGGGAGAAGCAACCTGGAACTAAGAAGGATTTCCTGACAGTTAGAGCAATTAACTAGTGGAACGGAAGTTGCCTCCAGAAGTTGTGGGTGCTCCAACACTGGAAGTTTTAAAGAAGAGATTGGACAACCCTTTGTCTGAAATGGTACAGGGTCTCCTGCTTGAGCATGGGGTGGACTAGAAGACCTCCAAGATCCCTTCCAAATCTGATATTCTGGTATCCTGTAACTTATATATAACATTGATTTGGAACTGGGAATATTTAAGCTTTTGGCAACCCAGTGTTCTCATGTCCTATTAATTTAATCAAGAAATAAGAAGACATTACCCACCTCAAAAAATGGTTATTTTTATTACGGTCACTGACCAGAATTTATCTCATAAACTAATGTAAAGATAAATGACATGAAGGAAATTTCTCTTGCCTAACAGCCAAAGAGCATCAGGGTAGCTTGTCCTTCAACATTTTAGGTGGCATCAGTAGACTTTCCAAGCTTTTTTTTTTTAGATACTGAAGCTCTGTAGCTATTTCATAATGGCTAAAATTTAGAATCAAAATCACACTTCAGCAAGAAGCATGGATTTGAAACTGGGTTGGCTGTTCACCTTCTCTCTGAAAAAGTTATGCCTTGACATGTAGCAGATCACCAAATTAATTATCCTGTAAGAGAAACGACCCTCAGATCCATGACGGAGGGCCAAAGGGCTTACTTTAACCTAGTTGGGGCGCTTTCAGCCCAAGTGGAAGCAGCTCCCCGGTATCGTTGTCGAGAAACCTTCAAGGCTCGGAGGGCATCTTGAGCCACACGATTGGCCTCTGCTTCAACCAGCACGAAATCTGGACTAGAAGCTTCCATTATGGCGTCATGCTTCATTATGCTGTGTATTCCTGGGGGAGAAAGGAATGAATGGCTTTTGAAAAACCACAATCTCTCCATTCCTTTTGTCTGAGTGAACACCAGATGTTCTGCATGTGAAACTCAACAACTGGCCTGGAAGTGTTGAGCCAGAGTGGATTTGCTTCAACCTTGGCTGCCTTGCTTCTAGAAAAGCAGGCTCTGCACACGAACTTCTAAAAATAAAACTGCTAATTGCCCCAGAAAAAATGTGGAGAATGCCACCATCTGTCCCAGCCAGTATCTCCTTGTCTGGGGAGTCTGGGGAATTCTGGGAGTTGAAGTCCACACTTCTTCAAGTGGCCAAGGTTGAGAAAACCTCCAAGTGGGTTACACAATGAACTCTGATAAACTGGGTGCACAATAGACTTTCTTGTCTCAACTAATTCACTATTATAGATTTAGAGTATTAGCTTCTCTTGGTGGGTTGGAGGGAGATATCAAGTGGGGCTGTTCAACACTTGTATTAATGCTAGCTAATTTCAATAAAGCCCACTGTCCAGGGCCAGACCGATCACACTCTAGGCTCCTGAAGAAACTGGCAGAGGGGATTCCACAGCTGTTGTCTGTAGTTGGGTCATTTTTGAGAGCTCGGAGAGGGAGGGCTGGTGCAGTCGCAGGAGAGGGGAAGGCCATTTCCATCTTCAAAAGGGGGAAAGAGGCAGGAGCTGCCTATTTGAGGTCCATGCTGGACAAGGATTGTCCAAAAGATTGAAGAGCAGGGTTGCTTCTGTGATTCAAACAATAAAAGCTAGACATGGATCAGGTAATATTCTGCAGGCAGTGGATTTGATAGCTTGAATGAATAAAGTTTGCATAAAAGGCCCAGTTGCCTGATAACTCTATAAGCAGTTTACATGTGCTACATTAGCTCAATTTGGATTTCCCAAAGGATTTATAAAAGGAGTCCAGATCTTTCAGGAGTCTGGATCTCTGTCACACCTGGAATTATGTTTAAACAACATAGAAAACAGCAGAAGGTTACCTGATTTTTTGAAAAGCTTCTCCAAAACGTAATCGTCACTTTTCGTCGGCTCTTTAAGCCCCTCACGATCTTCCTTCTGGTACTTTCTCTGCTTCACCAGGTGGGGAACCATCACCCCCTCGAATCTGGCATCTCGAGAATGCTTGGGCCTCTTCCGTTGGCCCTTGCCAGGCTCCAGGGCTGAAGTGGGCTCCCTGGGGTTAGTGAGCAGCCGATGATGGCCCTGCTGTTCCCTGGAAGCCGGCTTCTCCTGGCTTCTCCCGCCTTCGCCGACCGGCATCGACCGGCCCTTCCCCTTCAGTGCTTCTCCTCCTCCTCCTCCTCCTCCTTCGGCCAGCTCTGACGGGGGCTCCTCCACTACCCCTGAAGGCTCCTCTCCGGTCCTCAGGAACAAATCTGTATCGGCAGCGGGAGTTTGGGCGGGGTCTTTTGGAAAGGGAGGAGGGGATGTTCCTGGTTCCCCTGCGGCAAGGGCTGCATTTTCATGTTTTCTTGCTCTGAAGGAATCGGACTGCTTGGAGGTCAGCTTCCCATGGCGTCTTTCAGAAAATTCAGAAATATTGGCACTGCGACGCTTCAGCGGCCGCTTTGGTGCTGGAACATCAGAACCTGTTCCTGAAACGCATCATCACACAAACTGTCACCGGCTGCTCACGCCTCTCTCTCTGCCTTTCAACATCACCCTCCCTCCCCAGACAGACCTGCAAAGATGGCGCTGGTTTCCGTCCCCTGGGCTCCGTCCGGAGTGCTCAGGGTGAAGAGCTCGTAGAGGTCATTGGATTTGAAGAAACGCCTTTGCTTTGGGTCTTTCAGAATTCTGTTTGTCAGGAACTGTTTGAATATTTGCCTGGGAAAATAAACATTTTCTGATCAGGGATGTTACGTTCTCTGTCTGAAACACGACATATTTTTCCTGCTATATCTAGTTTTTTCTCTCTCTTTTCTCTCTCTTCTCTCTTTCTCTCTCTCACACAAATGAACATAAAGATCTCAAAACTGAGAAAATGTTTAAGGAATCAATGGAACAAAATAAATAATTTCAGTCAAAGTGGATACCTCTCACTGTGCTTAAATTCAGAATTACACTCAATTTCCAATAACTGGCTTTTGTCTACTGCAACTGTAACTCAAAAAGGTTCTATCACTGCCATCAAACGATCCATTACAAGGCATTTAATCCTCCCTACCAAGGGAAGAAGGGGCCTGGGTGGCGCAACCAAAAGAAGAAAAGCAGCTGGATCCAGATTCTCAAACCGACACGTGGCAGAAGGGTGGCAGAGGAACCCGGCTGCAACATCACACGGACCTGTGGTAAATCTTTTCCTCAATGGTCCCTGCAGTGAGAAGCCGGTACACCGTCACCTCTCTGGTCTGGCCAATCCTCCATGCGCGTTCCCGAGCCTAGGACACAAAGACCAGCTTTGCTTTTCAGGCGATACAGCAGGACAAGGCGGGGTGTTGCTGGGGTTAAATACTGAGAGCTCCGGAGGCTCCTCCTCACTTCCTCTGGGTGGCCCTCCAACCGTTGGGAAGCTTGCTTTCCTGCTCAACCCCTCCGGTGGCATCTGTTCCCCAGGATGCAGAGCAGCTGAAGGGCAACTTTCCTCCTGCGAGTTAAGATGGGGGGTGGGGGTGGTAAAATGGCTCCCTGCAAGCCCCCCACCCCCCCCCCCGAGCCTGCTCTAGCGAAAGGGGGAGACCAAGCAACCATTTGACTGAATGAAAAGAGGCTTTTCTGAAATGTACGGTTCTTCACTTCTTTCCCAGCAACCTACCTGAGTGTCTGTGCTGGGATTCCAGTCAGGGTCATAGATGATCACCCGGTCTGCACCTGTCAGGTTAATCCCAAGGCCACCAACTCGAGTAGTAAGGAGAAAGACAAATATGGACGGATCCTGTGGTGATTTGCAAGACAAAGCACCCTTAGGAAACATGTTCAAAGATCCACCTCACCATCTGCCTTTCAAGGGATGGGAGACGCTTCTTTTTAAACTTAGGGATGAGGGCATCAACGTTTCTGGGCTATGTAACTTTATTGTCCATTATTCCAATCATGTAAACCGCTTGGAGAGGGCTGTAAAGGCCCTCTAAGGCCTCTATTGCTATAGAGGATGACCAAGAAGAGAAAACCCAGAGCATTCCCTGAAATAGGTATCTGTATTGGGGGGATTTTGAGTGAAAATGGAACTAGCAAATCTCACAGCTACTTGGTTCAGCTCTGCTGTTGTTAACCCTGATCAAACAGATGCGTAACTCCTGCTGAGGGCCAGGCCTCTTAGGCCTTACCACGACTTCCTCACCTCATTGAATCTGGCAATTAGAGGCTGCCTCGAGGCCACTGTGGTGGTGCCGTCCATTTTGAGGTAGGAGTAGTTTCTCTGCTTTAAAAACACTTCAAGGATGTGCAGCATCTGCAGCATTGAAAGGGGGGGGGGAAACAACCCCACAGGGGTCTCTGATCACGACCTCTAGCAGCACAGATGGTAGGAAGTTAGTCCGGCCTGCCTTTAGCAAAAGGCAGCTGAGGGCCAGCACCAAAGCTCCGTGAAGCCAACTACCTTCTGGCATAAAAGATGCTTCCACCCAGGCCTCTCGGGGGCCATTCCCCGTTTACCCCCCAATTTATTTATTTTATTTATTTATTTATTTATTTATTTTTTCAAATTTCTATACCGCCCTTATCCTTTCGGACTCAGGGCGGTGAACAGCCAAGTAAAACACTTTATATACAAAAGTTAAAATAGATTTAAAATAATTAAATAATTTGGCCCATAATTAAAACATTTCAATTTAAAACCAATTTCAAATTTTAAAAACCCCATCATAAAATCAGGACAGCCCGGCTAACTGAAAGAGGTAGGTTTTAAGGGCCCGACGAAAAGTCCGGAGGTCTGGGATCATTCGTATCTCTGGGGGTAGATTGTTCCAGAGGGTACACTGACCCCGTGGCAAGGGAGGTTCAAACCTGAGGGGCCACCTTGTCTCTGACACTGACCTGCCTGGACTGGGTGAAGAGCAGCACCCGGTGGCTCTGCTTGTGCCAGATTTTCAGCAGGGACTCCACAACTATCAGTTTCCCAGAACGTTTCCAGAACCCAAATCGGTCTTCTTCTTTTAAGTCTTCCTCGGGGGTCCCCTTCAGAATCTTAGGTCCACCGGAGAAGATGTCGGGATGGTTGCACATTTTTCTTAGGGCTATCAGTCCTGGGAAAATCTGCACGGGAAACACAGGCAAACAACGTCCTATTATGAAGCCTCTGACGGACAGAGGGGGTTACAACCAATTTATAGATAATTATTCCAAAAACAAGTTCTCATCAGAGCCCCAAGAGACAGGTGGGGATTGCCTGGGGAGTTCCACATCAGTATCAAAACTTTGCCCACAGAAGGGCAGGCCCTCCGAAGGCAGGAAGGAAAACTTTGCCTTCCTACCTGGAAGGCAAAGTCAGCGGGGGAATCCTGACTCCTGCAGAGGCTCTGAGTAAGTTCTGAAGACAAAGAAACACAGGCACATGCCCTGAGGCTGGGAAACGGGCCTTGCAGGTTTGTTTAAAAAAATAATGAACGTGTGACAAAATTCTGTACACTTTAAAGTACTACCTGAAAGTATGTAAGAAAATGAGCGTTCCAGAAAAATTCAGGTAGAAACTTATTAATTTTATAGACAGAAACAAACAATTGGAGACAATAAAATGAAAGAGCCTGGGAAACAGAAGTTTAAAAAGGTAGCAAAAATGCAAAAAATCTTGATGGAAATGTGTGCACTGGAAGTAAAGGAAAAAGGGCAAACAAGTTGTTTCTGGATGGCTCCTCCAATGTCATCCAGTCGGCTTTCACACCTGAGGCAGACTCGAACTGGAGCTGGAACAGCAGAACTAGTCTAGGGCAGTGGTGAAATGTAAAATTTGTTGCTACCAGTTCTGTAGGCGTGGCTTGGTGGTCGTGGCTTGGTGGGGTGGGGTCATGTGACTGGGTGAGCACTTTTTTACTACCTACCGTGTTTCCTCGAAAATAAGACCCTATCTTATATTTTTTTGAACCCTGAAATAAGCACTTGGCCTTATTGCCATGAGCTCAAAAGCCCGACTGGGCTTATTATCAGGGGAGGTCTTATTTTGGGGGAAACAGAGTATTCGCCGGAACTGGTAGTAAAAAAAATGCTTTAAAAAAGTAAAAAAATGTTCCAAGGATCGCGTGGCACAGCTGATAGCTGTGCCACGTGATCCTCGGAACCTTTTTTTTTTTTAAGCATTTTTTTTACTACCAGTTTGCCCGAACCAGTAGTTTTTTTTTCACTACCCGGTTTGCCTGAACCGAAGCGAACCGGTAGCATTTCACCCCTGGTCTAGGGGCCTTAAGCACTGGAACAAACTGGCACAATACTGAGAAATTAGCTGCAGCTGGCAAACGGCTCCCAGCTTCTCTGAATTCGGGAGACCTTCCCAACGTGGAGCAGCTGCTTTGGGGAGAACAGGACCCTCGTGTTGTAAAGATGGGGCCATCTTAAGAGTCAGTCAGCCTCTGAATTAACAGCCAGCCTGTCTCGCTGGTTATCAGCGTTAACTTTCTCTTTCTCCCCCTCCAGATATTCACAGCCTTCAAGTAGCACATTAAGACGTCTGTCCCGTATTCGAGATGGGCAACTGGGTATCGCTGATAACGGCAGTGCCTCCCACATTGTCTGATTTCCCAGTTGTTTAAAGCAGGGGGCAATTGGAGCCCTTTGATCCCGGATATCGGAGCTCAACCTTTCCTCTCCTGGATTCCGGGTGGAATTTTCACTCAGGAAGGAGGGACATCTCCTTCCTTAAGAGACTGAGAGAGACACTCAAAGCCCTTCCAAGAGATTAAGGAGGACGAAGGTCACATATCCACAAATCCCGCTGGAGGTTATCGGTGAGAGCAACCCAGGCAATTCATGTCCCAGGTCTGGGCCTGAACCCCGAATGAAAAGGAGAGAAACGTACGGAGAAGTACAGTGAATGGTGTTAGTTTAAATTAGTTCGATTTTCTTTTTCTTCAATTGCCTGCCTTTAATTTATTCTACTGCAAATGGCAATAATATTAGCTCTTTTCTTTGGGCAACCTCTTAAATGCCTTACTTTACTGCATTTTACCTGCATTTCTCTATTGAGGATCTGATAGACTTCTTTGGAATCAATAAACTTTTTGTAAAGTTGTTGCTGTTCAGCCGTCAATCGACAAAATAAAACCTAAACAGAGACATTGAAGAAATTACTATCCTCGCAGCGTACCGTAAGTAAAGCAATAAAAGCACAAATACACATCTTCTCCTCCTGAAAAGTTTACAATGCCTGGCTTTCGTGACTGGGATCAGCCTCTCCGCAGTGCCCATCTCCAAACCCCTCAGCTTGTCTACAAGAACCCGCAATATGTCAGGCTCATCTTGCAGAAGGAAATCCCACCTTATCTGCAAGCAGAACTTTTAATTAATTCCAGTTTGTGAGATGAGTCCCCCTGCCTGTGAGTGCTCTACACCAAGCAATATGGCAATCCCCTACCAAGAGATGCCACTTTCAGATACCACCACACACGCCTCAGTCTTTGGGGATTTTAATTTTAACCTACGCTTTTAAACTTAACTACCTTAAGTATTCACTGGAACAGAAAAGTGGGTTATACATTGAACAGATTTCTTCTCTCATAACATAACTGTTGATAGGCATTCACCACGCACTCTAAATTTTCTCTGCTATCTGGCAGCAGGTTGTAAACATAAAGGAGAATTTAAATGAGTGAAAACAATATACCAGAAAACTGTGTTTTATGTTTTATGAAGTAAGCTACCCAGAGTACCTGCTGAGGTAAGTAATTATAGAAATCAACAAACAAACAAAGCCTCTGTTGTCAGATTTCTTGGGAGGCGTTTGCAAAATAATTCATGCCATATAATAAATAACAGTGCTGTAAGTCGTAATTCAGTGTCGCCTGCAAGCACAGCTCAGTATGTTTATGAGGGCCACCAGTGGGTATCACCGGGATCTTCTTCAATTAAGACTCATTTCCAGGATTATTATCCACTTGGACAGGGGTCAATCTCCCTGTAAGAGGTCTGATCTTAATTTATTCCCAACTTTAAGGGGCAATGTTTTATTCTGCTAGGCCAGAATTTCTTCAAAGGTGACATCTGAGCAAATGGAAGGGAGAAGTTGTGTGTGTCCACAGGCACTTTTCTCCTGCCAGGGATGTGTAGCTCAAGCATTTCTTCATGCTGACGTGGAAACAGGGAAATTGGGACAAAATTAAAGATACCTGCTCATTTTTATCTGGCAAAGAGAGGCTCATCTGAACATCTGCCTTCATTCTGCGCAGCAGGTAGGGGTTAATCGTATCCCGTAAAATACAGGCACACTTGTACGCAGTTTTCACCTTTGGGGAGGAAAAAATGCCAGTGACTTTACTAAGCGTTTCTCATACTTTTTTATCCCAGCATGGAAATGATGCGGAAGTAAGGATAAAAAAAAAACAGCAAAGGGTAACAAACAAACAAAAAAAAAAAAAGCAAGAAAGGTATCTAGGGAAGTGACTTCCAGCCTTCTTTGTAGCAGCTACAAACAGCGCAATCGCCACCTCCAGCTCCTCCGGGTTGCCTACCATAGTTCCCTTCTTCCCATAAACTTCAATCAATAAATCGCGAAATCAGCAGTGCCTTCTCATGCCTTTTACCAGAAAAAAGCCAAGAGAGGGTTTCCAGAGGAGGTTTGATAGACCTACAAAGGACTCTTTCAGGGGGACCCTCCTGGTCGTTACCTGGACCGGAGAGGCGTTGGAATATCCCCCCATGGTTATGGGGACCGAGAACTGCTCCAGGAAGACAGGGAGGGTCCCCAACTTCCCTGGGAACACAAAGTCAAAGAGGGACCACAGCTCTTTGAGGTGGTTTTGCAGAGGTGACCCAGACAAGATGATCCGATGCGGAGTGGAGAACTGCAACGGGAAGAAAAGAAATTGTGATGTCCCATTGAATCAAAAGACACAATTCTGTTCAAATGATGTGATATGGTGCTGTGTGAGATTAAAATGAACTAAAATCATTCCAACAGCTTTGCAGAATTGCTCCACTTAAAATTATTATTCTTTCTGAGATTCTATTTTTCAAATACTCTCAATTCCACTGCCTCCTCTGCAATTTCATGCATAGCGAATAATTTTCTCTGAATTTATAGCTTATTAAAAAAACTCTTTATGAACGAATCCACATTAGAATTAGTAGGGTTAAGATTTAGACCTACCAAAGTCAAAGCATTATTTTTATGTTATTTAATGAAACCATTTCCTAAAATTCAAATAATCCGTAAAGATACAAAATGGCTTATCCCTGAATTCCCTCTGAATAAAGCAAAATATTCCTTGGAAAGGCTGGAAAAGTCAGCCGGTCTCTTCTCCCTCAACCGTCCTCTTTTTAAACCCAAGGGTAAATTTGTTCAATGCAAAGAAATAGCATTATAAAGGATTTTACAGAAGTAGAGATAAGAACGGGAATCCTGTTGTTGCTGAATGTACTTTGAAAAACTTTAGTTGCAGCAATTACTAGAACTCATTCATTACACTCATTAACCTCACTAGGGAAATGAACACATTCACTTCATGTAAAAATCTAAGGATTTCTGCTATGTGTAATCTATGGTCTATATATTCTTTGCCTCCGAATTATGTACATGGACATCAAGGTATTATATCAGACCTTGCTTGGAGATTAATTAATGGAATGCTGTAGAGGGAGGAGGGCTCTCAGTCAGCAAATAACAATCCAAGGCAATCCATGCTTTCCATCTTTTTTGTTTAAAGGATCCTACCTGTTTGCAAGCCAGTGTAACTGCAGCCTTGGGATTCCGAATTTTATGTCCCTCGTCCAGAATCACATAATGCCAGTTGTACCGCTGAAGGTTGTCTTGCAATAAGCGAATGTAAGAATAGGAGGTTATCAAGATTCCATTGCAGGCCACAATTTCACGAATCAGTTTTACCTGCAAAAAGATTATTTTAAGATTATTAAACAGTGAAGGGACCACGATTTTCTTGCATAGCTGAACTAACTGAACAGTTGCCCTGTGTTAAATTGGAAACAAAGTGAGATCTTAAAGAATAATAAGGATTACAGTACGGCGATGACACCACGTGATTACGTGGAACCTAAGTCACAGGGAATCGGCCATATGAGGAATTACATCACAAATCAACTTTTTTTAAACGAAGGTAGAATATACATGTCAGAGGGGATTCTTTAACAAAGTGGCCATTTGCAAAACGTTGGCCTTTAAGGCAGCTGCCGCAAACTGATGGCTCAGACTTCAGAGTGGGAGCCCCCTAGGACTCCTAGACCCCCCTCAGTTGCTGCTGCTGCTGCTAAGCCCAGGGGTTCTATACCTGCACAGGTGGTTTTCCTGCCTAGATGCAGGACTTCGCTTTCCTTGCCACTGGGCTGCGTCTTGTTGGATGGGGCCCCATGCTCAAGTCTTTCAAGATCTTTCTGAATCTTGGGCCTCTCTTCCAAAGGGTTGGCAATTCCCCCACTGCCTGGTGTCACCTGCAAATCTGACGAGTTCCCCTTCTACCCCCCCTCATCTAGATCATTTCTGAAGGTCCTGAAGGGCACCAGACCCACGGCAGAACCTGGAAGTGCCCCACTGCAGGCTTCCCCTCTAGGACATTACATCATCACTTTGCACCCCAGCCACACACCCCCTCCCCTCTTTTCCATCTTCTTTCAAGGGGGGAACTACTTTCGGTGTCTCACTTTAGTTCATACCAGATTCTCATCAGGAGAACTTGAGTCCGGAGAGGCCCCTGGGGAACGCTCCAGGGTGACACCCAGCAGGCTCCCCCATGTAGTCCCGTGTTACATTCAACTGTGGTTGGGTGATGGATGACACATTGCACAAAGGCCTACGCTGTGGTTTTTAAGCCACAACTGAAAGAAGTACGAAGAAAATCCGACAAGAGAAGGAAAGAGGATGCCACACAAGATTACGCCTGGGGCATTTTACAGCTGTTTAGCGTGATGTGGTGTGCCTCATCTACTGAGCGGTGGACAGATGGCCTTACATGGCAGAGGCTGGTGAGGAAGCCAAAAAAGGAAAGACTTCTGGGAAAGCAGAAATCTCAATTTACAAGTAATTCTCAGGCACAGAAGAAAACCAGAGCTGTCAATGGAGCAGAAAATGATCCATTTGTGAGGCCCAATTTAAGACAGCTGTAAATGTACATTCACTTATTTGCCAGTTAAAGACAAATCTGTACCTCTATGGACACACAAGTGTTTACAATGCACACACAGACACTGCTTTTCACGAATGGCTGCTGCCATCACCGTATATTGTATGTTTGCTGACCTTATGTGAACGGGGCCAGAAATATTGGGAGAAGGGAACTAACTTTGCCCAACTTCCAAGTAGTTTTTGTCATGGGCTGGGGTGATTTTTGTGTCCTCACAGAGTTCTTCTCCGTGCACTTGCTTGCTTGCTGTATCCCACAGAACTCAGTGGGAGCTTCCACTGTGCAGCACAAAAACCAAAATTGGAAATTGGCCCTTAGACAATCATTTTGATTCAGGGCTGCGGGAAAACTGCAGGGGTTCCATAATCTACAATTATGGAAACACACAGTTTACAAGAGACAAGTCAAGGAGAAGTCGATTTCAAGAAAATTACGGTTATTAGTGCAGCTAAGTGTTTTTTCTCTCGTATAATCTTCCTGGATGTCTTAACAGGAAGATCCTGACCAGCAATTCCGAAAACAAGCACCTTTGTAAATCAATCCAAGGTGCCTAGTTGCTTTCACAGGAATGTCTTCTGCTTCTTCCAATTTTGCCTTTCCCACCGACAGAGGAGAGCAAGTTGGTTTCTCTCTTAGGAGATGAGGTTGCAAGAGACAGGCAGGCAAAGCAAGATTCCCCACCCCAACAGATAGACTTACAGCAGTTCATTTAGTGACGGTTCGAAGTTGCAACGGCACTGAAAAAAGTGACCGATGACCATTTTTACAGTTAGAGCCACTGCAGCCTCCCCAGGGGCACGTGATCAAAATTCAGGCACTTGGTAACTGGCCGGATTCACTTAACAACCATGTCCCTAACAACTGCAGTGCCTCACTTAACAACTGTGGCAAGAAAGGTCATAAAATGGGACAAAATTCACTTAATAACAGAAATTTTGGGCTCAATTTGTAAGTCAAGGACTACCTGGACTAAACATAAAGATGGATGAAAACGTAGACACCACTACATGTATGGGCTGGGAGGGATTCTAGAGACCATCTAGTCTGACCCTCTCAGTGACGGCACCCAGTACTACATCATCCTTAAGAAAAGGCCATCCAGCCATTTAGACACCATACTTGCATCTTCTGCTATCATTACCCTTGAAGGCAACGTGTGACAATTTGCAGTGTGCACCCTCCCAAAAATGCACGGACAGCAACATTTTTAATCAAAGCATGTCATTTGCAGAAATCACCTTGATTGAATGGATTCTCTCTGAATTCATCACCTGCTGCCAGGGAGACAAATCAGCTTCCAATCAGCTTTATTTATTTACTGCTCTTCCGCATGGCAGCACCAGCTCTGTGAATCATGGCGTTTCCATCGGAGGACATCCGAGTGCCGGCTAATGAAGGAAGGCCCGTTCCCCCACCAGCTACCGTGTTCTGGACAGCCAGTCTCTTCAGAAACCCCCAGGCCCCTTCCTCTCTTCCTATCCTGATCTCTGGCAGAAGCTACCAAAATCTCTGCTCAGAGCTAAGAGCAAACCATCTGAGGCGATTTCAAATTAAAAGCTTGTAAAATACGTAACCTCTCCTAGATTTTGCAATTAATAGGGTATGTCTGCAATTATCCCGACTTGGAGAAGGCGGCTGCACCGTTGTCATTAAAAGACGTTCTGCGGAAGGGCTGCCGTTCTTACAGAGGCTCAGGAGACCAAACCCTCCTAGAGGGCAATCAGAGCGGAGGTAGGAAACAACATCCATAAATCACACTGTCAGCGCAGGAGGAGGAGGAGGAGGGAAGAGGAGGGAAGAGGAGCAGCCCGGACGGCCCGGAAAGGCCGCTCACGGCAGGCGCAGCACAGCCGAGGCCCACGGCTCCGGCTTTTACCCAAGCTGTAATTAATTAAAATTTCCTTCAAGCCAAAACTTTATTAAACAAGGAGTTGTGCTGACAATGAAGGAAAAGACGGGAAAGCAATTCATCACGACCACTTCTCCACTTCAGCTTAAGGTGATATAAAACTCGCCATAAATCTTTTCAATCCTGGAAAGGAAGAGGGCTCTCGGGGTTCCCCGGAGGGGCTCTCCGGGGTGTTCCCGGCCTCTCTTCCCCCTTTCTGCCTCTCCTTTAAGGGAAGTTCAGTTCTGCCGGGTTAATTTCTTTACTCAAGATTGCTCCACAACTGGTGCCGTAGTAAGGCCCCGCTCAGCCCATCAGCGGGAAGGGAGGCAGGACTGTCCCAAGGAAAAGGGAAGGAGGGGTCAGTTGGACCCATCCTCTCAAACCTTCAGCATCTGTCAAAACTTTGAACGGTCGCTAAGTGACCGGTCGCTAAGTGAGGGCTATCATTAAAATTCTGGCTGTTATTAATGCACTGGATGTTCAGAGACCATTGTCAATACAGGCGCCTAAAGCTATAAGATGCATAAGAAAATACTGCAGTAGAGGAATAATTTGGACCCCTGAACCTACAAAAATGCGCAGAGTTGCCAAACGAAGAGAACAGCTAAGGAAGAAGGGTTGACTTGGGAGAAAGGCCACAGGTGGACGATGAGTGGCCCTGCCCAGAGGGAATAAAAGAGCAGCGAAAGGGGAGTGGAGTTTGCAGGAGACAATTAGTTCGCCTAATTGGTTTCTGGCTCTCCAAGACTCTTTGTCAAGTTTTGAAGCTATCGGCCTGGCAGCTCTCCAAGCCAGATAAGGTCTGTGACTGTAAATTCTCCCTTGAAGGTGAAGGTGAATGAGAGGAATTCACTGTTTGTTTAATAAAAGGGGTTTTGTCGGCACCAGGGTTCTGCTTCCTGCATTTGGGGAAGCCTGGGTCAGAACAGCTGAACAGGAGTTATCCCCAAACGCCCCAAAGGCAGCCCAGGGATTGCGGGAAGGTCACCGAGGGCAGCCAAAGGAGAGGGGCTCACTGACCCTGAAAGCGGAATGACCGAAGCAAAAGGGACAAATCCCAACACTGTGGAAACGCACTGCACAAGGACCCAAACTTTTTCTGTAGCTTCCGAAGGCTGTGAAACTGAAACCAAAGAGTCCACGCAACGTCCCCCCTGGAGAAGTGAGGGGGGAATGAAGCGGGAGACAGCCTGACTTACGCCGCCTGGGACGTGAGCTCTTCCCTACGGCCTCTGCCTCCTGGGACCGAAGGCAGCCCACACAGAAAGCAAATCCCACACCTCCCGGTCAGAGGGCTGTGACTTTACACGCTCCCCCTTGGGAAAAAAAGGAAACCACCCAATTGCTTAAGGCAGGTAATATTCGCGCACAGCGTCCAGGAGTAACGACACAATATTTGAAATAGAGAAGAACTGCTCCTGTATGGGGATATTTAATAAACGCAAGAAGAGCTTGGAAGGCTGACGTTAACTGAACAATGGGGGGGCGGGGGCGGGGGGGAAGCAGGTACCTTTTTATCAGCATAGGAGCCGGTCTCGTGTAAAACTGCAACTCTGAACGGCGGCCACCAGGCGTGGAACTCCTTCACCCACTGATGCATGACGGTGGTTGGGCACACGATCACCGTGGGACCCAGCCCTCTGTGCCTGGGGCAGACAGGAGGAACGAAGGCAAGGGTTGAGAAAGGCCTTCGCCGCCTCAGCTAAAAGGTTGAATTACCACTTGTGTACTAGAAGGAAATAATTTCCCTATCAAATTTATCAGAGACAGAGAGAGTTCTTACCGAGCTTTTTTTTCACTAAATATTTTAGGGGAAGGAAACATTAGTGAAAAGATCTGACACCCGTCCATTCAGAAAGTTGCTAAAAAGTTTGAACCGTCTCCTGAAAGTCACCACTGAAGGATACCAGGCATCCCTGAAGGGAAAGCTGTGGCTGAGCTTAGCAAAATTGCAGCTTGGTTTCCTAGGCCGCAGCTGCCTGGTTGGGTCTTGGAACAAGAATGCAAGTACAGCCTGCTCCTCTTCCCACAAAGACTCAGTCTTATATCATAGACGCATCCAATGATCCCCTCAGAAGTGCTGTTTTCTTCAGAAGGCAACTGGGCCGTTTGTTTTCCTTGAGGAGGAAAAAGGAGAAAACATTTTGCTTCTCATCCAAGAAGCTTCACCCGTTCTTCATCAGATGAAAAAGAGAACGTCTTGTTCTTCTTCCTCAAGGGGGAAAAAAACCCCAGTCCAGTTGCCTTCTGAAGAATTAAAAGCACCTCTGAGACAACTATGACCTGGATGACTGAGGGTCTCTACCCAATGATAAGAGGTTAAACCCCCCCCCCCCCCCGCTGACCCTCCAGAACTGATAAAGCTCCTGGGGAGAGAGAGATCAGGCCATGGGTCCAGGGCACCCAGGGGGAAAGCCCAAAAACCAACAGATAAACTGAAGCCCTGCCAGCCTGGATCCTGCTCACTTTCCTGGACCATATCCTACCCCTGGGGGTCAAGGGTAGAGATCTCACCACTTTACACCTTTGCTGCAATGCTCTGGGAGGGAGATGGCACCGCTCAGCTGGAGACCCTAAGCGCAAGGCCTGCTTGTGACTGGCGGCCAGGCGGGTGAGGGGAGGGGAGAGGATTGGGCCTCAGGAGCAGACATCATGCGGAGGACGGAGGACGGGTCTCTCGGCTGCCAGCTATTCAGGATCCTTTGCATGAATGGAAGCTGAAGGATATCAAAACCCTAAAACTGAAAGAGGCGGCTACGATCCAATCCCCGTCCAGCAAATCAATTAAAATTAAACCATCCCCAACAAATAGCCATCCAGGCACTGCTTAAATGCCTGAAAAAAGAGGGAGTCAATCACAGGCTTAGGTAATGGGTTCCACAAACGGCTTTTCCCCTTAGGGAGCTCTCAAATCCACCCGCAATAGAATTGGGAGAAGAGGCGACACTTCAGTATCTGGGAGAACCCAGCAGCCCTTCCATTACAGCAAGGTTCCCTTTTCAGTCAGTGAGGGTTTCCACCCCCCCATCCCCTCCCCCCACACACACACAGATTGCTATACACACCCATTGTAGGGGTTACCCTGAGATTTAAAGGTTAAGAAATGCAGGAAATTAGGCCCTGTTGTTCATCTGGTGCAAACAAAACACATTTCAGGGCCCGTAAAAGCTCTGGGACTGGAGGTTCCCAGCCAGAGGTGGCATTCACTTACCTTCGCTACTGGTTTGTAAATGCGTGCGCAGGGCCTTTGTGTGCAGAGCGTCAAAGGGATGAAAGGGATGTGGTTACGGACAGGAAGGTGGGCGGAGCCTCCTACAACCGCCGCTACCGGTTCACCCGAACCAGATAGAAGCGGCTGAATACCACCACTCTTAACCCCAGATGAATTAAAGATGAACTTCTCTTCTCAAAACTTGCTGCCGTTTTTAAAATTCCATGCTAAGATATGATGCTTGTAATTTGGCAAAATACTAAATGTGTAGTTAGACTCTGACACAACAGTCCCTATTTCTCCTCCTGGGTGGAAACAAGGCTTCTATTTATGCAAATTATAATTGAGTTTGTCCCCTCTCTCTCTCTCTCTCTCTCTCTCTCTCTCTCTCTCTCTCTCTCTCTCTCTCTCTCTCTCTTTTTTTTTTCTTATCCATGTCACATCAGATACTGTTTGTGGCCCACAACTGCAACTTCCTTATCCAGCCATCTATCCTCTCTGCAAGACATCCGAATTTAATTCCTTTTCAGGCCTTTTCTGCAGCAGCATCAATACTGTAGAGGAGCCTCCCTGTAGATATTAAATCTACAAAATAAGATCATTTGTGATCTTATTTTGGAGGGGAGTGCGGACCTGGCAGGTATTACGGAGACCTAGTTGGGCCAGGAGGGGGGGGTCCCCCTCGTTGAAATGTGCCCACCAGGTTTCCGTGCATTTCATCAGCCAAGGGCCCAGGGGAGGGGTGGGGGAGTGGCGGCGATTATTAGGGAAAGTCTTAGTCCGAGGGAGACCACTGTTCCTCAGATAGCCGGATGTGAATCCCTTTTTGTGAAGTGGGGCCGTGGGGTGCAGATGGGTTTGCTGACTACGTACCTGGCTCCCTGCCACGTGGCGGCAACCCTGCCCGAGCTGCTCGACGTTATTGCCGGGGTGGCGGTTGATACCCCCAGATTTATTGTCACGGGGGATTTCAACCTACCATCCGCAGGTGAGAAGTCAGAGGTGGCTCGGGAATTCATGGCTTCCATGGACGTGACCCAGTTAGTTCAAGGCCCCTCACATAGGGGGACACACTCTGGACTTGATTTTCGTCTCTGGTCAGTGGTTGAATGATCTTGGTAGAGGGGACCTAGACATTAAACCCTTGTCATGGACAGATCATTCGCTCTTTCACTTGGACTTTCCAGCCGCTTCCCCCCCCCCCCCCGACCAGATGGTTCCGTCCCAGGTGCCTGATGGATCCTGAAAGGTTCCTGACGGAGCTTGGGCCATTTCCTGAGACCCTGGCACACGATCCGACCGAAGACCTGGTGGCCGCCTGGGAGTGCGGCTGCCGGAGCTTTGGACCGCGTCGTGCCTTTGCGGCCTCTGACCAAAAGTGTTACACCTAACTGAAGAGTCCCTAGTATGTAAACTATTAATCCGGCAAGCAACCTTGTGGCGCTGCCTGGCCTTACAAGCAGATCTGACCCACAGTATCTGGTGAGGCTCAGCTACAAAACGAAGCATCGATGCCTGGAATTCATTAAGAGTGTTACATGTTTAATTTTTCCTGCCCTCCAGCTCCACTGTCTCATAAAAAAATGCTCTGATGTTCCCCAGTAAGAATTAAAGAAATATTGTAATTGAAATATCATTAATAATGAATGAGTTTCTTCTCTATGGCAATACATCCAATGAAATATTAATCGGGTTTCACAGACTGACGGTCTGCAGAAGAGCACTTGCCTGTAATTTGTGCCGCGAGTCCTGATCTTGCTGTAACTCAGGCCTGCCAAGAAGGCAATTATCTGGATGGTCTTGCCCAGGCCCATCTCGTCTCCCAGGATGCCTCCTACCTGCTGGCAGTGCAGCTCCCACAGCCACCTCACACCTGTCTGCTGATACCTGTGAAGAGGGAAGCCGCAGAAGGGAGCAGAGACAGAGACAGAGACAGAGAGAGAGAGACAGAGACAGAGAGACAGAGAGAGAGAGAGAGAGAGAGAGAGAGAGAGAGAGAGAGAGAGAGAGCGTAAAGACGGGCCGGGTGCACCTCGTGTCCTGGCTTTTCCGACCGTCACAGCCACGTGGATATTGCAACAGGGCCACAGTCACAAGTTAAAAGGGTTTTGAATTACACGAAGACATTTCTTTGAAGGGTATTTCATGTTTAACATGAGGGTTATCCCAACGGCTCCTGCCTTCCACTGGATCCGCAGGGACCGTGTTTTTAGCAGCCTGGTAAGGGGGGGGGGGGGGGGGGCTGTTGAAATGCCACAGCAGCTTCCTAGTAACCAAATGGTCTGTTCACAGGGACAAAGAGTAAAAGGGTTTCTTCAAATTAAGATGATGTTTTATTAATTGCACTTCCATGGCAAGGTGATGGCTGGCTTCCAGATAGACAGAACATGTTTTTGATGGATTAAAAGGAAGGGGGTGGCAAACAGGTGCAGGGATGGCAAGGGATTACATAGACCAGGCTGAGTTTCTCTGTTTTTCCTCAGGTGGGTTTTTTTTGGGGGGGTGGGGGGGGCATTAATATTATCTTAGTTTAGGTGCAGTAAATCTAATTTACAATGTAAGAGCCCTTTTACCCATTTCTTGCCTCAAAATGGCAGGAAACCGACAAAACAGTTGAGAGAGAGTGTCCAACCATGTGCTAAAACATCAAGTAACCATGATTTATGAATAATATTGAATCCACACATTTTGCTAAGTCATACTGTAGTTTATTTGGCTTTGGCTAAGCTTTCATCCAGGCCCTGGAGTATATAAACCATGATTTAGGGCTTAACATGCTATGTAATTCCAGACAAGTATAGATTATCAGCAATCATGGTTAGGAAATCAAGGTTTACCAAACATGAAATTTCTCCTTGGAGGGTTGGGGTGAGAAGAGCACTGAAATGAGTGTTGACACAAGATCCAACTCAATTAAGATGAATTAAAATAGGCAGAAGCAGGAGGGCCCTACCTGGTAAATAAATTATAAGGGAAAATTCACCCAATAGAGGCACTTCTCCAGATTAAAACAAATAAGTAATTCTAAATCCACGACCGAAACTATCAAATTAATCAACTGACGCTTGAAAACAGAGCTCTATTTCTTATTTACTTAAAATGCATTCCCTTCCTGCCCCCCCCCCCCCCGGTGACTCTCGTGTTAAAAGGGACTGTGGTGCTGAGAGTCTCTGGCCTCAGGCTCAACACTGAAAGCACAGGCTGCCCCCAGAGGGAAAGAGGGGAGCCAGGCACAGTGTGCTTAACGTTTCTCACAATGACCACCTGGAAAGGGAGCCCTTCACGGGGCCAGATGAAGCAGCCGTCACCAATTGAGGACTGGGGGAAAACCATACAGATTCCTAGCAGAAGTAGTGAAGCAGGCAGCTAGGATAAAGAGAGAAGTTCCACAAATTCTGTCCTGCCCGTCAGGAACTATTTGTGGGAATAAGAGCAAGAACTTTGAAAGCCTAATTAGACCATTCTGAAGGTCAACTGTTGGGATTACATCTCACGGCTTACTGGGGTGGTCAAGAGGGGTCAGAAGGACACCCTTCTCTGAAAGTTTAAGCAGAGGGATTTGTAGCCATTCACTCCTGCCAGGGATTCCAAAATGTATGGCTAACATGGTCTGCTTTAATTTCTTGTAACTTTTCTCACTCACCGATACTCTTTTCAACATTTCCCCAAAATTATTCTGGCACTAACAAAGGAAGGAAGCAAGAGGTTTTTAAAATAAAGTGTTTAAGAACGAGAGCTGGTATGTCTTTTAATATACCTACTTGTACAGTTTCTTGAAGAGGTAACCTGGAACTTTAAAACCCTCAAGAAATTCCGCATCGCTTTCATCAGACTCTTTGGCCGTGCTCTGACGCCCTTTTTGGTCTGCCAGTTGCTGTCTGTGCCACCTCCTGAAATTACGGTAAGAATCACCACGTCATTACCACAGTTAGAAAACCTGATACTTTAGACAGCTCATAGGGAAGAAAGAGTAAATGTGAAAAGCCTATTTTACGTCGTCATCATCATCCGTTCTCAAAGCACAGCAGGGTTGCTCTGGAAATGGACAAAAATTTAAACCAAACAAATCAACATTTACAATATCCAGACACACAACAAGCAGCCTAGAGGTTAATCACGAAGCCCAGTGAAGGAAAACATTGCTGGGGAATCCATTCCATCCCAGGGCTGCCCTTCCTTGAAGGAAGGGGAATTGGAGCTAAATATTCTGCATCAATCCATGTTCAGCCAGGCCATGCGTAACGTGGTCGACCCAAGTCCAGCCAATGCGAAGGGCGGGCTTTTTTTTCTGCCCCAACAACACTTCCATCCTCCAATTCACCCCAACTGAATACCCAAGACAGCCTGTAACTCCTTCAACCTGAGCTCACAGACTGGCCATTTAAGGGAGCGTGTGCTGATCCCTGTGGAAATTCTGCTCTGAACTAGGCAGAGGAGCAAGAGAAACCAGCCTTGGGGGTGTCCATGCATTCTGTGTGCCTTTGACTCAGTCTTGACGCCTGGCAGATGCGGGACAAACATTGTTTCATAAGAAGAAAGTACTATGCATATGAGGGGTTTGATGTTATATGAGGAACAAGTAATAATTTCTCATAAAAATTCAAATTAATTTGCTATGTGGAAACTAGATAGTTCGTGAAAGAGCAGATTAATTTTATAGTTTTATTCATAACATGCATAAATTCCTAATACAAAAAAATCCCAAGTTTTACACTCTCTAGAGGATGAGGAAAGAGGGTGCCCTCTGGTGCACAAGAGACACGTCTCCCACCCACTCTACAGCCACCGTCTGAACTGGCTCTTCAGCAGAAGGAAAGAGATACAGTTCAGCAATTTCTTCCAAGACGAAAGGAGAAAATTGGAAGGAAGACAAAAAGCAAACAGGGGGCAGGTTTTCTGCTTTGAAACTTTTCAGAGTCGCTGAACTTTTTAATCACTGAAAGCGTAACAACATGTGGGGATTTTTTCAAAATACAAACTTGTCATCTTTTAAAGGCCCTGGCAATTCTCACCTGCGCGTAACTCTGTACTAAGTACTTTATTCTACTTATGGGGAAGGCGACCGTCTTTCTGGGAGAAGAAGCCCAGAGGAGCTAGCTAGGAATCGGGCTGGGCACCCCTCCTGGGAACTCTCGCCAAGGGAGGCAAAGATTCAAAGGATGGATGGGAGAAACGCATGAAGGCAAAAGCCAAACCAAGTTCTTCTCCTAGCTAAAATAAATAGGAGTAAAATAATAAAAGGAGGGGAAAGGAAGCAAATGACCGCTCTAGCAAGCCCACCCCCCACTCTTAAAACCGAGTTCCTCCCTCAAGCCCCGGGACAAGGCGGCCTTGGAGCTCAGGAACTCTGCTTGCAATTATTGTTGGTGGTTCAGGGAACGTGGCTTAAGTCTGCTAGGATTTGTTTTGGGATGTTGGTTTTATCACAGTTTTCCCAGAGTTCTGACGCATAGACACATAAATGAAGTAATTCATGTTATGACATTTGTGTATTTTGCACCCCCGTGTTCCTTGAGTCTCCCTAACTTAAGAGAGCTGAACACCTTCTTCTTAAAGACGCACAATGCTAACCAGGGACGCAACTGTGGCCATCAGGGCCCCCTGTGCCTGATCCTTTCGGCTCCCTGGCAGGGCTGGGGGCTTTCCAAGGGGTTTAAGAGGCAGCATCAGAACTTATCTCAAGCCCTGGCATGTCCTCGCTAGGCAAAACAAGGGCAGAAACGGAGGGGAGGGGCATGCTTTTGGGGTGGAGGTCTCAACTGAGCCACTGGGTTAAAAACTGTTACTCTGTGTAAATAAATAAAATGTTTAGGTCAGTTAAGTAGTAACTAATGACACATTATTATTTTTTTTACTATGGATTCCACACTTTATAACATCTTAGAAGTTTGGAGCACCAGGATCTTATCGAACCAATAAATAAATCTCAAATATGGCTACTTTCTAAAGAACCGTAAATTTTGACTTCATGTTCTTGTTTATAGGATTTAACATTTCTATTATTATTTCGAATTTTTACCTTATCAAAACAGCACTTTGTTCAGTAAAGCTCAACCCTTTCTTATGGAAAATAGTATGACAACTGCTGCATTTAATTCAGGCAACGTCAAATACTCTTCAATCAATAAGGGTTTTTAAACTGTAAAATGTTACATAATTATGTACAACAGATTTTAAGCTCAAAATGTCCTTTCACTTTCAATAATTCTCCCAAACCTAACCAGAAGATGAAACAGCTCCACGTTTAAGCTTGGAATGCTCCTAGATGGAACAGCATAATCAGTATAACTGGATGATTTCTTTGGACTCAAAAACAGCTGTTTTAAATTTATTTACTGGCCTTATCGGCCATTACAATCAACTGACTGAGCACTATACAATTGTATAAGTCCACAATTTAAGTTAAAATACTTAAGTACCAAAACCATACATGATAATCATTTATATGCCAAGAATCAAAAATTCCAAAACCACAATTAAAAGTAATTAATCATTACTGAATCTGATTCCTTCCTTCCTTTACAATACTTTCAGTTACCATCTTCAGTGTCTAACTTCTACAGCTGTCTATTTTCATGTGATTAGACACCTTGTAATAAACAAGAAAAAGCATATTAGTCAAATTGCTATAAAAGGATAGAATTAAGCAAAATGATATTTTTATGTATCGCAAGAACAAGGGAGAGACGAACCAATTGATGTTTCAAAATATACCCAGGAATCAAGCTGGGTTTATATATAGTTTATGCTTCTAGAAGACAATACTTTTTTATTTCAAAAAGACAAGAATCCCTTAATGATCATTATCATTTTGGAAGCCAAGAGAAGGGTTTATTCTCCAGATCTGTTTATGACTTGTGCTAAGTCGGTCTAATTGCTGCTTCCTTGGCAGTTGAGATGATGCTATCAAAATTACACGTCTTAACAAAGAAAAACTGACTGAAAATTAGGAATGAAAGCTGTATTTGGATTCCTACTCAGAGTATATGTTCCCAAGTTTTACGAAGCTGTTAGTATTTTGGATTACCCTGTGCTTAAAATGCAACATTGAAATGCCTCTTGAAACACTGAGTTTGTTTTAAAAGAAGTTCAAAAGAACTTTCAAAAGGAGATGCATTTTTTAAAAAAATGATAGTATTTTATGAGAGGCTGGGATACTGGAGTACCTATTAAATACACAAACTTCCTACTACTTAAAAAAGATGCTTTTCTCCCACCAGTACATGTTTTAGGCATCATCTTCCTTCTTCCAAAATGGAAGACTTTCTTAGCCAAACAGCAAATGTATGTCCAGCCAGCCCCTCAGTGGCTCTCTTGACCATGGCAACACAGCAAAGGGAGTTTCTCTGGTCTCCTGCCTTGGGCAAGAGGGGGGTTGGACTAGAGGACCTCCAAGGTCCCTTCCAATCCTAGGATTCTATATTCGATATTTTGCAAATCATAAAGCAGGCAGTCACCACCACATCAGACCTACCGCTAATGCCAGTAGCTACCCTTATGCATAGCAACAGAAACCTCCACCCCACCCAATCTATCCCATCCTCCCTGGCCACGGCTGCAGACAAATGGCCCTTGCCAGAACTAGTGGGAAGTTCTCCTCCTCCTCCTCCTCCTCCTCCTCGGTCGCCTCCCCCGTCTCTCTGGAATCACACTTTTTTAATTGGCCTTGTGCTTCAGATGTTCAGAGGAGACTCCCAGCTGGCTGTCAAGCTTCACCATCGTAATATTTTAATCGTGATGAAGAACCGTCTCCCCAGTACAATCCTGAAAGCTTCTCTGTGGGAAGAAAAATTCATTTTCTTTCTTCCTCTTTTTTTGGGGGGGAAGGACGTGGGATTCCCCACACAGCCAAGTGCTCAACCCAACAACCCGGCAGGAGCAGCCTCTCTTATCTGGCGGGGGAGCGGAGAAGCAAACCCGCCCCGTTTCCATCGGTTGTTTCCATCAATTATAATCGAGGAATAAAATGCGAGTCTGAGGAAATGATGTTTTGTTGGCAATTCCACTCCAGTTTTTATCTCCTAGGAGCGTTTCCCTTAACGGAGTTCATCTGGGGAGAGGTAGTACAACAACGTCAATGTGGACAGATGCAGACTGACAGCCATAACAGCCTGTGTGTCTGTGAAACTTCAAATGTAATGTTTCCCTAGCAATTATAGCTAGTGATATCTCTAAAATTCATTTAAGCTTTTATTGTAACTTCAGCAACTGCAGGAAACGTATAACTTTACAAAGGATAAATTGCTACAGTCTTAATGTTATTAAAAAAAAATCTTGCTGGAATGGATTTCAAATGTGAATCATATTAAAACTTTCCATCAAAATAAATTACTCTTGATGAAAACACTGAATTAAAAATGATTTAATATTGAGCTAGCTTAATGAAGAAAATCGAACTTTTAATAAAATAACAAATATCTTACATTTAACATATGTATTAATTCCTTGCAATATCTCTCAAAACGATTTTTGTGTTCTTAAGCCACAGGTATTTCTTGGTTTCTTCTCAGAAACCCAGATTAGAGAACATTGTTCTTTTGAAAATAAACATTTTAACGTATTTTGAGCTAAATACTCAAGGCCAATTTAAATGTGCAAAAACAGGATGGGTTGGTTGTTATTTTAGAAGGAATACTGAACTAGAAGTTTAAAATATTAAAAAAAAGTCTAGACCATAACTTCTCAATTATCTATCAAGCTAGACTTAAATTTCAAAGTTGTAAACTCCAATAACCTTCTAATAACTGGAATTATACAACTGAAATAACCCAAGTATTCAAACAAATTTGGAGTCTCTGAGCAAATAAAGGCAAAAAGGGTAAAGCATATAATAAAAATGGCAGACTTTGTCTACCCAGGACAAGCAGTTCTTTAATAATATGAAATTTGTATCCGCCAAGTAACAATTATGCTTTTGCATTTACTACAAATGTTGAACTAAATATACTTTTGAGACAGAAGCATCCACTAAAAATATTTGGTCTAACCTGAAGTAGAGACTGGAGAGAAAGGATTACAAGACACTAACAGCACACAATATATATATATATATATATATATATATTTGCATCAAATAGTTTATTAATATTTGTTTAAGTGTAATGAAAAATAGAATTGCTACCCTACCATTTTGATTTGAAATCTTCCCTTCTGGGCATGGGACACAGTCATAGCAGCAGAACTGATTTTCCTCGATCCCTTTTTTCCAGGATCCAGAGAAACAGGGGTCATTACATCCAGAAAGTGGAAGAACCTTGTGGAAGCACACAATCTCTTTAAGCCACCTTTCCTCTGCCTCACTAGTTTTTTTCACTGTCCCGTCCAGTCCCCAACAGAGATTGGAGATGAAAGGATTACGAGAGAGTAAGCAAGCACACCATGGGAAATACGTATCAAAAGGAATGTTTACCCAGATCATTCAGTGCAGGGAGTTGCAAGGGTACTAGGCAAATGGTCTAGCGCCGTGATGGTGAACCTATGTCACACGTGCCACTGGCACGCCAGCCCTTGCCCCAGCTGTGCTCTGTGCGCGCACCTCCCGCCGGCCACCTGATTTCCGGGTCTCTGCAGCACTGTTGTTTAATCAAAATGCAGTTAAAACACTATACAAGCCATCGAGAATATAACTATATACATCCAACAGGAACAGGAAGTGCCTCATAACAGCAGATAGAGGTAAATTCTAGAGAGGCAGGAGATGCATCACTGAACAATGGAGGTGAATGCTAGAGAGGAATAAACCAGCATACAAGGCAAACATAACACCTTAATAGCGTAGGCATGCAGGGGGGAGGGCGAGGGGAGTGTGAGGAGTGGTGCCACCCCCACGCCTCTTTTTTGGTCCCAGGAGCTTCAAGGAGGTCTGCTAGGCCCAAAACGGGGAGCAGGGGAGGGATCACACACGCATGCGCGGGGGAGCACACACAGTGGGGTGTGTGCACATGCGCAGGGGGGGTGTCATGTATGCATTGTATTATGGGCGCGTGCGCTGTTGTGCGCACACGCACGCTTTCAGCATGCAAGGACAAAAAGGTTAGCCATCACTGGTCTAGCGCATTCCTTCAATCCGTATTCCCCACTGTAGTTCCTTCCTTTCCAGTGAATGTACCGTATTTTTCGGAATATAAGACGCATTCCCCCCCGCCCAAAAAAGTGGGTGGAAATGTGTGTGTCTTATACAGCTAAGGTTGCTGAAGCCCCGCCCACCCACCAGCCCTCACCCTTCGGCCTCTGCCTCCCAGCAATTTGCCTCCTTGCAGTAAGGAGCGTGGTCAGCTTCAGCACAGCCTGATTTAGCACAATCAGCTGATTGGTGGTTGGATCTGCCTCCCGGAATACCTATCAGCTGTTCCAGATTGCAGGGTTAGCTGCCGCCCATTGCTGCTGCCACCTATCACCGCCTCCACGGGCCCCATTTTTAGCCTCCATGCATTCCATTTTGGCCTCCACGGGCTCCATTTTTGGCCTCCGCGCGTCCCATTTTCAGTCCGTTCCAGGCGGCAGGTATAGGCAGTGGCGGCAATCTCCGCCGCCTGGAACAGGCCAAAAATGGGACACGCGCAGGCGACGGGCGGCAGTGGCGATGGGTGGTGATGGTGGCGACAGGCAGCAGCGACCCCAGCCTGGAGCAGCTGGTAGGAGGTATTCTGGGAGGCAGATCCAACCGCCAATCAGCTGCTCATGCTAAATCAGGCTGTGTTGAAGCTTACCACGTTGTTTGTTGCAAGGAGGCAGATTTTTTTTTCTTGTTTTCCTCAAAAACTAGATGTGTCTTATACTTCGGAGCGTCTTGTAGTCCGAAAAATATGGTAAATGCAAACATTAATTCTTATTAATGTTTAAAACTTATTATGCTAATTATCCCAGGGCTGGGAAGAGCATTCCGTGGGACAGGGGAATGGGGAAAAAGGAAAGCTGAAATAAAATTATAAGCACAGCTGTGTTCTCATGATTTTCCACTTACCACAGTGTCACCAGACCCAACTGTGATTGCTAAACAAGGGCTACCTGTAATTTAACCTCATTTAATCCCATAATCTGGATCTTCTGGTGTATAAATGTGCTTTACACTGACCTTAACCTTTGCTTATAGCAATCTTCATTGCCATCATCCTTGTATCTCTTTATTCTCGCCTTCCTAATAACATCCTCTTCTTCGTCTTCGTCTTCTTCAGAAGAGCTTGGAAAGAAATCATCATCTGATTCATCTTCTTGCTTCAGTGGGTCTTCCCTGGACATGGGATGATTCATATCCTGACCCTCTTGAAAAAACTTCTCCTCGGAACGGCTGAGGTCTTCACAAGACCCTCTGCATCCAGAGGCCTCACAATCCTCCTGCTGTCCCCTCTTCTCTGACTCCCCAGCCTGGGGAAGTTTGGCTGTGGCCTGAAGGCAGAGAGCCTGCTGCTGCCGCTGCAGAGCTTCCAGTGGGCCTTTACTCCTATTGCCTTTGGTAAGCGAGGCCGGGGATTTGGTCTGGCTACCCTCCGAGGGTGCTTTCTGACGGCCCCCCTTACGAAATGGGGTTTTCTTCTTCTCGAACAGGAGCTCTGCCTGATCTGCCAAAAGCTTTTCAAAACCCGACGTTTCGTTCAGCATTATTCGACGGGGCTTCCTCTCTTCTTTCAGAAGCATTTTCGTCCCAAAGGGAGTCATCTGCCCAGTTCGGATGAGCTTCTCCCATTCCGTCTCTTCCTGTGCTGACATAAACATCCTTCCGAGAGATGTAGGACCAGGAGCTAAGAGAGATATGCATTTTTGAGTACATTTGAATGGTCAACCCAGAATTTTCTTTTCTTAACAACAATCAGTACAAATAAGAGCCGTATGTGCAAATTGTCCAAGTTGGAAAAGTGTTCTACATAAAAATGTAGAAGCTGAGCAAGAACTATTCTCCCTCATCCCAGGAAACAGGTTGTGAAATAATGGATGTGAGTTACAGAAAGGCAAACTCTGACTAAATGACTAAAAAATGTTCTACTGAAAAGAAAACTTTAAAAGAGCAACTAATTACCCCGAGAAATTACCCCTTCCTTTCCTGACTCTGTTCAGCAGAGCTAATCACTTGTCAATGATATTTCAAACTGGATTCCTGCACTACATAAGAGGCCTAAATGGCTCTTTGCAGCTGTAGGATTCCAAATTTTTCAGACAAATTGTTCATCCCAACAACCCTCCTGCTGTTCAAACCTTCCGTTTTATTTTAACGGTTAAAAAGGCAAAGTCATATTTTCTCTGCAAGTCTCCAGTGGGTGTTTAGTATTTCAATATACATACATAACCACCAATACTCAAAAGATAGCTCGCTCCATTAAAATCATGTTATTCTACTCCGCATAATTTTAACTGCTGACAGATAATATTGCAATGAAAAATATATTTCAATCATGCTTTTTGTCAACTTAAACATTTTCTGTAGCTCCGTTCATTTGATTAACACTTGCAATTTATTAAGACCAATGTTCTAATCTCGAGGGGACAAGCGTCCCTTCTGAGCTATCTGGAGATTTACTTTCATTTGTGAAAAATTCCCACGCGGGTACTCAGAGATCCCATTTTGCAGGTGTGCAAAATTAAAACAGTGCTAAGTCTCTCTAAAGAACAATCCGCTGAAATATGTTAGCGTGTTCATTTGCACTCAACTACCGAAATTTCATCTGAAGCAAACATATACCAAAATGGCCTCCAAAGTCATCCCTGGATTCCTTCACTTCATATTCTCCAACTGCAGCAGCAACTCCAACTGTCCCATCATCAGGAACTTCGTCTTCACCAGCATTTTGCAGGTGCTTTTGTTTCGTTTTCATTTTTTTAAACTCTTGCTCCTGAAATGATTAAAAAAAAAATAGTAAGAGCTGAATGGGGAAAGCCTCTTTCTATACACGGTGAGTCCGCTGAGGTTTTGTAATGGAAAATATACAGTAACATCATGGGAAGAGCGGCTTTCTCTGTATTCCTGGCCCAATAGGTAGGTTTAAGGCAAGACTCTTCCGTGTTCTTCACTCTAAATACTACAGGCAACATTTGCAAATGACTGTGAGGTCCAGGGTGGCTTTTTTAAATACATATTCTATGTACAATGCAAAAACACATTAGATAAACCTGAATATTTACATTTTAATATGAGAAGTTGATAGCCACTCCCACTTTTGCTGTAAGGACACAAGAAATCCTTCCCTGCCTACCCACTCTTTAGGATTTCTTTTTTTAATAATACTTTTATTAAAAGCTTTAACTATAATAATAAAACCTACCCTTGTTTTCCCGAAAATAAGAACAGATCTTATATTAATTTTTGCTCCAAAAGACGCATTTGGGCTTATTTTCCGGTTAGGTCTTATTTTCAGGGAAATACGGTACTAAATACGTCTGTCTGGCTGACGATTTTAACTGGGGCTTATTTTTGGGGTAGGACTTATATTGGGAGCATCCTGAAAAAACCCATGCTAAGGCTTATTTTCCAGTTGGCTCTTATTTTCGGGAACAGAAGCTAATTAACACAAGGTAAAAAGAAAAATAGATTAAAATGTCAAGAAAGGAAGAAAGAAAACCTAAGAAAGCGGCTGCCACCTTTATCATGACAAGTATACCCAGTTTCACTGCCTCTTCACCTCCCCTTAGTTAACAGATATAAACCTGTTCTTTAGGATTTCTCACCAGGCTGTCTATTGCTGCTTTTTTAGAATTTCTGTCTACATTGATCTTTTAGGAGCTTCTGAGCATGAACCCTGGCACCCTGGCTTGATATATCTGACCGAGGGTTCCGTTTTTTAACCTATAGGTTGGCTAGGTATTCCTACACATCTCACGAAGACACAGAGGTTGACTTTCCAGCACTATGACTTGCAAAGGACTTAATGAACAATGATTAAAGAATTAGGACAAGAAACATTTTAAAAAATCACTTCTCCATGGAAAAAATTAAGAACGAAATGAACAAGGCTTTATCATTTCTTTTCATTAGGGCATATTCTAAGGATTTAGTTAACATCAAAACCAGGTAATAGCTGATTTTGTGAGGATTTCAGAGGTAGTAACAATCTGCAACCAACTATTATTTACCAGTAAGCAATATTATGTATACAAAATTGAAATTACTTGAATTTAAACAAAAATTAAACATGGATCATTCCAACAGCAAAAACAATTAAAACAAATGTCATACACAAATAATAACCATCCATTACTTTGTTGCAGAAATTTTGTTCTTTTGCAGAATCCAGTTTTCTACTGATATCCTCATTAGCAGCAGTCTGAGGTCTAATTTGCTCCATATGGTTTGTAGCAGATGGTTTTGGAGAGGATGTACATGGTCTGAAAATGAAATTCAATTACATTAAAATAATTGGATTAAAAAGTGGATCATAAATATATTAATAGGAAATACAAACATCCCTTTATTTCTGCGGAGCCACAGACTGCTTTACAGTGTTGATAATTGAGCTCTAGCAGCGAGACCAGAGGGTGATCTGCAAACTTCGGTTCACAAAATATTTATTATCATCCTGAATTCAATGCGACTTATCCAAATCAGCAATTTCACTTTCATATTTTCACAATGCTAAGTGAACTAACTGGAATTATTGTGTTCTTAGTATTCACTAATCAGGGAGGTGGCATTTGATGGTCTTGAAATCACTATTTTCTGTAGGATGGAAAAAGGCTTTTTATTCCATGGCAGAAATGAAGCCGGGAGTCACCGCAGGCCAATTAGCAGCACAGGCCCCCCCTTTTGCAAAGTTTTAAAGGAAATTATCTGGTGATGATGCAGACTTTGCTCTCCAACATAGCTGCTTTATTTCAAGCACACTGTCCCATTCTGAACTTTCAGAGAAGGCCTGCAAAAGGATCCCCCAGGCAGGAAGTAAAAACCTCATTTCACTTACCCCACATCTTCCAATTCAGCTTGGTCTCCTGTTTCAGCAGCATCATGAACCGGACGCCCTTCAGCGGCTTCACCGATCGCCTTGTCTATCTGCTGAAGGACTCCATGCTCCAAGACCTCTTGGTCGTAGACCTCGACTCCCAGCAGGCCTCTGAGCTCAAATGCTTGGTCCTTGAGGGCCACGGACCGAATCTGCTGCCGGTCGATTAGCAGCGTGGGCCCCTTTCGGAGGGTCCCCAAAGAAGCCTCCGCTGATGGTGCTTTGTTCTCCAAGGCCCGCCCCTCCCCGTGGTCCCCCACATGATATTCACGGGGCATCCAATCATCCCCTGGCTTATTCGCTTCATCTGCTTGGCCATTACTTGCATTGCTGCTGCTGCTGGCCTCAAATTTCTGGCCTTGAAGGTTTCCTTCTGGCTGAAGCTTCTGGGCAGGCATCCTCTGTTCAAACACAAAAGGAAAAAGCCATTTTGGACACTGAATTTTAGGATTTTGCATTTCAAGCAGAAGCTCCAATTTTGAATTTTCATGGAACAAGCCAAAAATCAGATGATACACTTACGCACTTCAAAACCTAATCTAATCTCCAATTATATTCAACAGCCAGTCTTGGCATATACCACTGTTCTGCAACCTTAAACAACAACACACTATCATCTGCTCTCACAGAATTGCTATGATAACTTAATATTTTGTATATTAAGGTGCATGAGCTTATTTGTACATCTAGGGATTATGCGAAATTTTATGTAAAGGACAAAACTCATCAATTTAATTTTATTTTTAAATAATTAAGAATATATCATGATACACAATTAACTCCAGAAACATTACTTTCACGGGAGCAAATGGAGCTGTCTATTCATGCTCTAGTTGGTTCAAGCAACAGATGAATTTCAGATGCTAGGCCCAGAATGAGGATCTGCTGATGTTGTTACCAACGTAAAGTATAGGCCAAATATACACAAAACGACTGAAGTTTTAATGTGGGAAACAAGCTCTCCATATTTGTTATTTCCACGTTTTGCCTATAAAGAATGGATGCACAGAAAGGATAACCAGTCACAAGGTGCCTCTTATTAAAGACTGTTCTTTAAAAAAAGAAAGAGCATCACCCTTCAAAGTGAGCATTTATTTAGGAACATCTCCGGGATACAATAACACATCCCCCCCTCCGCCTTCTGCAACCTCAGCAGTTACAGAAGAGCCCCTTGGCCCTTAAAAGCCTGGGCTGCAAAAGCAGCTGATTTTTGCCCCGCAGGAGAGGCTCTGCCTCCTTGGGCAAGCCTGCACAGGTCCCTTGGCGGCAGGCAAGATGGCACCGGGAGCCTCCCTGAGCTCCTTCTCTTCCTCCGCCTCCTCCTCCTCCTTTCCTTAAAGAGGGTGAGATTTTTATCCCACCTTGCCTTAGTTCTACTCTAGGCTGCCCAAAGCCTCTTAAAAAAATAGAGTTTTTAAAAATTAGCCTGAACTGAAAAAGCCCCACTGCAGCAGGAGGATCCTTCTCAGGCAGGCTGCACCTTCGATAGCTAAACGGGTTGTTACTGTGGGTAGATTCTGCTCAGCTCAAGGAGGCCCCGCACAGGCAGCCCTGCGGGGGGCGAGGCGGGCTGGCCGGCCTGAGACCGGCTTCCTAGGGGCCCCTGCCCTCCTCCTCTTCCTCCCGATCTCAGCCGCGGGGCCAGGCAGGGGCTGCCGGGCGAGGGTAGCCCTGCCTGAGCGGCCGCCACTCGGACACCGAAGCGGGAGGCGGCCGAGAAAGCGGCACCTACTGAGAGGCGGAGAAGCCCCGGGACGGAGCGAAGGGGAACCCGGGGAAGGGTGCACCCGAAGGCCGCTCCGCTCGGAAGGAGGCCGCGGGAGGAGGAGGAGGAGGAGGAGGAGGTGAGGCCGCCGGCAGCCTCCCTCAGCCACCCCGGGGCTGCTTTCAACCTGCCGCGGGCCCCCAGCAGCCCTCTGCGCATGCGCCCCTCGGCTCCCCGACTTCCGGCGGCCCCGGCGCTCCGGCCACGGGACGCCCAGTGCGCCTGCGCGAAGGCCGCCCTCTTCCGGTCTGTGGGTGGACCGTTGGCTGGGACTGGGCGGCTCTCAGAGGGGCGGGCTTGAAGGCCGGGGATGCTGGGAGTTGAAGTCCACCCGTCTTAAAGTTGTCAAGGTGGAGGAACACCAGCAACATTAGAGTTTATTACTTTATTAGCTTTTTATCCCAGCTTTATTATTTTTATAGATAACATACATGACACTCCTTCCTCTTCCTATTGATACGAATGGACAGAGTACACACGTTTTAATACAGGAGAGGCGCCTGGGTCTCTGTGGGCGTCTGGAAAGGGCCCCCCAGAGAAGGAGCTGCGGGGCAGTGGAAAGACAGGGCCCGCCCCCCTCTACTGTGGGAGGAAAGCCGTGGGGCCTCCTGTCCAAAGGAAAGAACTGCAGGAGGAACAAAGCAGCTCACGCCTGGCTCCTGGCTTTCCAGGACGGGTGGATGGGCATTCACCTTTTGCTGACCCCCACATATTAGGGGGCAAATGCAATTCGAGGAAATTGCGCATACTGGGGGAAAGGTCAAGGAAGGGGCCCATAAGCTAAAACAAGATAAACGTTCCTCCTGCTATGGAAAATGGGATCAGCTCCAAAACACTGATGAGCAGAAATAGAGAGATAAGTGGTCGGGTAATGAGATGACTCAAAACTATCTGTAAAGGTTGCATGTGCAGAAATATGGATGTGAGGCTCAGATCCTTGTACAGTAGATCTCTGGATTTACATGATCAGAATCAAGTCATGAAGATCTATCGTATCAGCTATGATTTTGGAAAAAGCCATGCAAAATTTAGAAATAGCTCAACCTTCATGTTTAACAAAGACTTTCATGGATTAGACATAGACACAATTTTCAACTGTATAATAATTTTAATGAAGAGGAAAATTAACTTAAACTGGATGCAATATGTTACCCATAGTGTGGCCAATATGGAATGGAGAGTTACCCCACACCTAGCGACTGTTTCTAAGCTATTTTTGCCACATGTCTAGAACTGTTCCAGAAAAGCGACAAAGCCACATTTAAGGTAGCCTGAAGAAAGCATTGGATGGCCAATGTGGTGAACTGAGATTTCTGCAGGTTAGTGTATCCTCCTGCCACAGCCTCTCTTGGCTCTAGTGGCCGGCCAGCAGGTGCTCTGTGCTTTTTCAATGTCTCTGAGTCCATGGTCAGCTCCAGAGACTCAACAGGTAAAGAGTTTGATTATTCTTGCTACTTTCTCAGGCCACAAGCACCTGGGGTTCTGCTGCCAGATTGCGGTGGGCTGGCTGGAGCATAAGGGAGAAGATGAATGCCATGGATGGTCTTCATGACAGCAAAGACCTGGCAGGTACAAGACAAGGCCAAGTTTGGGGGGGAACCATTATTTTACTGCCAATGAACACAGCAGATCTAGAAAATTTTGCTTGGGGTTAGGGAGTGTTTGCGGCAGCCTAAAATGGCCAGTGAGAGCTGGGTGAATCTCAGTCCTAGAAAGTGTCATCAGCTACCTTCTCGGTGAAGCATCTTAGATCATATTTGTGGCCAGAGCTATATTGGGAGAAGAGAGAGAACACTCCTTGATGGGCTGGAGTAGCCAACAGCTGCAGCTTTGTTGGGCTGGGGAATGAAATAAAGGCAACGCCTTGAAGACTGGCCCTTTAAGAATGGTTAGCAGGGGATGTTCATGTGACGATGAGGGAGAAGATGAGGTCGCACCTGTCCATTGTTTTAAGACTGGACAGAAGAGGTGGGCCAGCACAGCCTTGTTTTACCCAAGGGTGTAGAGCAGAGTATAATGGAAGCAGGCTTTTACCTTGACCATTCTGACTATTGTATTCAGTGTAGTAGGAAATACTTCTGTAGGGAGAAACCAAGCCTAGGTTGCTTTCCTGAAACAGTTAAACGAAATTTGCAGTGGGGGGGCTGCTGGCAGGATTTCTGAGCTGGGGCTTATGGAACCCTGCAGATCTCTGCATTATTACAGTAGATTTTTGCTTAGAGAAAGGAAGATTTCTCAAGGTGCTTTTTAAGACTTCCTGATTTGTGCTGGCAAGTTGTTAATCAGTCTGTGGCAGCATAAATAAAATTAAAGAGTTTAATTAAAACTAATGAACGAGCGAACAGAGAATAGATAGCATGTTTCACTGTCAGAATCCTGATGTTCTCAATAATTAAAGTGTCAAAGAATAGGAGATGGCTTGAAAATGTCAGAAATATAGAAGAAAGAAAAGTTTTAAAAAACAGGCCTGCCGTTTCAGAACAGCTTGAGAGTTTATGTAAGCCCGGTAAATATAAAATCCCATTGAGGGTTTCCAGACAAGCCACATTCCTTCCAATGTATTCTAGTGTAATTCTTTTGTTCTTCTTTGTCTATTAATTTTCTTAATTTCCACCTGGAGATGTTTTTTTTTTGGGTCACCAAATGTTATATGTTAATAGATGTTATACTTTGCATAAGTATAACAGAGCTCCGAGTCTGGGGACCTGATGGCACACCTAGGATTTAGGACGGTGTCATGGATGCTCTCAAGCATAACGGGGGGAAATGATGTAGCCCATGGATGGACAATCATAGAGCAAGGCTGAAGGTTGCCATTACTGAGGTTCTGCTACTGATGAAGCCAGCCACGGGTTCCACCCCAGCATCCTCCAACCAACGTCTTTAACAGGCTGTAAACTATTAGAGGTCTTTGAAGTTTGGCGATACACAAATACAATAAGCGCAGTGGGTCACTGAGTTATAATGAAAGCAAGACAAGGGACTTCTAATCACATACAGGTAGTCCTTGACTTACGACCACAATTGAGCCCAAAATTTGTTGCTAAGAGAGACATTTATTAAGTGAGTTTTGCCCCATTTGTTAAGTGAATCACTACAGTTCTTAAATTAGTGACATGGTTGTTAATTGAATCTGGCTTCCCCATTGATTTTGCATGTCAGAAGGTCGCAAACCCCAGGATCGCATGACCCCGGGACCGTCATAAATGTGAGTCAGTTGCCAAGCATCCGAATTTGGAACACGTGACCATTGGGATGCTGCAACAGGCATAAGGGTGAAAAATGGACATAAGTCACTTTTTCAATGTTGTAGCTTCAAACGGTCACTAAGCAAACTGTTTTAACTACCTGTAATACAGAGTTAAGATGAGATCAGTATCACGCTCCTGCCTGCCTGCCTGCCAGCCCTGGTCTACCGTAACCCACTCCTCGGACACAAACATTTTATTTATAGCACAAACATATTTTATTAGTGGTAGAAACAGAAACCTCAGCAACTACAGATGCAGGAGCCATTTAAGTGCTTTGTGGTGAAGAAATTCCCTGCACGACAGGTACAAGCAAACACAAACTGATACTTTCTACACAAATGGTTATAAATAAAAGCCAAAATTTTGTCAAACTGATTGTGTAAACGTAACATATAGGCCCCCTGGTATCATTTGAAGGAAATTAATGTGGGAGGCCGAAGAGATAGCGTCTGCAGTATGCAATGCTCAGGAGAGCTCCTGTGATTTTGTTCTACTGCAGCAGAAATAAATGCTCTTGCAAAACCTTAAGGGGGGAAATGAGACGTATACGTAAGTAAGATTAATCTGTAAAGCTGATGTCTGTCACGAGTCAACTTTTACAGTACGTTGCAGCAGGTTGGATTTGTCCAACTGCCTAGCCAGCATACTCCTTCCTGTCTTCGGTCTTGGCGAACATCTAAATATTTAAGAACTGCAAAGTAAATCGAAACGAAGGAAGTATTATTTTGGCCTTTGACCACAACTAAATGAGGAAATAATAAGGGAGGTAGTTTCCTTGATTATCCTTATGTTACTGGAATTCCGTAAAGACCTGAAGGACAACCTAACACCACTGCTTAGTATTTCAGTAAACCAGCACAAATTCATCATCCCTTTCAGATGACCCCAAAGGATATGGGTTAGAGTTCTGCTGCAATCTTGAGGTAAACCTAACAGGAAAAAGTAGTAGTTCACGAATATGAATTCCAGCTGTTAGAGGCTTACTATAGCCCTGATCAACTCTGAAGGTAGATCTGCATCAAGTAATGGAGAAGGAGGTGTAAGACAGCTAAAAACACGAGCCACAACATTAAACACTTGGCTGTCAACATCCAGCAGGAACAGAACACGATTCTCAGAAACTGTTTGGCTAACGCTCACTGAGGATCCCAACCAGCAATGAAATCAAATTTATTTTATTTTTATTTTATTTTATTTTGAATTTGTATACCGCCCTTCTCCCTGAGGACTCAGGGCGGTGAACAGCCAAGTAAAAACATCAAATACAAATATTAAAATACAGTTAAAATATATATATAAATTTGGCCCCATTAATTAAAACGATAAACGAAACAATTAAAAAACAGTTAAAAAGGCCAGCCCGGCTTGTTGGAAAAGAAAGGTTTTAAGGGCACGGCGGAAGGCACTGAAGTCATGGATTCTCCTTATCTCTGGGGGCAACTGATTCCAGAGGGTAGGTGCCCCCACAGAGAAGGCCCTCCCCCTGGGGGTCACCAGCCTGCATTGTTTGGCTGATGGCACCCCGAGGAGGCCCTCTCTGTGGGAGTGCACGAGGTCGTCGGTGGCAGCAGGCAGTCTCGAAGATAGCTAGGCCCTATGCCATGGAGCGCTTTAAAGGTGATAACCAACACCTTGAAGCGCACCCGGAAGACCACCGGGAGCCAGTGCAGCTCACGCAGGAGTGGTGTTACATGGGAGCCAAATGACATTTCCTCATGATTCGTTCACTAACATTTTACATACATCCTACTGCTTACAAAATAAACCCACCATACTACTTCAAGTATTAATTAATTTAGATTATTTTTGACCCACCCACTAGCCAAAGGAATAAACTGTTGGGAACTCAGTGACAGCAGATGTTCCTCCAGAATAGATATCAATCAACTCAACTGAAAAAAAGTAGTATTTCCATGCAGATTCAGACTGCCCTCTCCTCTCCTCTCCTCAACTACATATTGGAGGGGAATGCAGGGATATGCATTGGTGCCACCAAGAGCCTTGATGGCACAGCTGACTAAGTGCTGTTAAAGTAGCACCAGCTGCCTGCAATTACTGCAAGTTCAAATCTCACCAGGCTCAAGGTTGACTCAGCCTTCTATCCTTTTGAGGTAGGTAAAATGAGGACCCGGATTGTGGGGGCAATAAGTTGACTTTATATAAAAAAAAGAACACCACTTAGGGGGGGCTGAAAGCTCTACTAAGCAGGTATATACAAAAGTATGAAGGCTATTGCTTAACACATTGTAAGCTGCCCTGAGTCTCCGGAGAAGGGCGGCATATAAATCGAACCAATAAATAAATAAAATATACGTATCCAACCCCCATTTTGCACATGGCACTGATCAATTTCCCAGTAGCCACCAAGGATCCAAGATCATGGGACTGCTGAGTTTCTCCTCTGACCCTGCCCTGCTCTTGGCCTACTCTTTGGGGCACTTTCTTGCTCCAGCTGCTGTTCAGGCAGATCGAAGGGTCTGAGTCAAGGCCTGGAAGGAGTCAGCCTGCCCACACCAGCCTAAAATAACCCAGAGGTCCTAAGATGACACAACACGCAACCTAATGGTTGCTGAAGTACATAAAGTATTACCCATACCAAGACCCCCCTTCTTGTTTCCTGCTTAAGGGGAAACTCTTTTAGCACGGGAACTGCTAGAGATAAACTTTAGGGGAATTGGGGATGAGATGAAGGCAACATCATGAGGACACGGCTGGGAAAAAAGAGGTCCACTTATGTTCTGGTGAGGTGCACATGTGGAATAAAGCTCCAGGAATAAAGAGTTTCATTCTGCCTGGCAACACCAAGTTCTTCAGATGGTTTATGCAGATGTAAAGGCTGATATCTCAGGAGTGATATATCTCTTAGCACATGCATCCCTTCTCTAATGATATTTGCAGATGAAGACAAAATTCTTCAGGGGCAATTCTTTCCATTTCTTTTCTCCTTCAGCCATAACTCAGTGTGGTTTCCTAGGAAACAAAGAAAGAGAGTAAAATTATTAAATTTGTTGGAACAAACCCAAATAATTAAAACAAAACTGACACAGAATGGTTTCAGTCCATTGTGTGTATCCTTTTTAGTTCCTTCACACATCTCCAAAAAGCTAATTTATCATTCCCTTCCTTCAATGGGGGACTGCTGAGTGGACGGGCGGAGGAGTCACCAGCCTTATGGTCTTGGGGGGGCCCCTATCTGCTGCCCTGGTCTCAACAAGTGACTCGACAATTGGCAGGTTCAAATAAACTGCAAGCATTCTGGAGATGTTTAATCTTCCTAACTTCCCTTTTAACCCCCTCTAATTAGCCCCCCTCTTTCTGAAATCCACAAGGTAATCCTAGGCCTTTTTACATAAAAGAAAGATCCCTCTCTGTTTAGTAAGTGCAGAGGATGGTACCGATAAGACAGAGGGAGACGGAGATAGAGAGAAAGAGAAATGCAAACGGCAGGGGTGAAATCTACTTACCTTCCTTACCGGTTTGGAAGTGCACCTGCCACGTGCGTGCGCTCACTTCACTCACGCGCACCAGGAAGTAATGACACCTAGGCGGGAGGGCGGAGCTTTGCTCCGCCATCGCTACCGGATCGCCCGATCCAGTGGGAACCAGGAGGATTTCACCCCTGGCAAACGGCTATAATGTTGCTCAAGTATAAATCTATTTCGCAGGGGTGCAAGAGAATAGAAATTTCAAATAACTTAGCAAATGAGTGGAGATATATGTGAAATTAGTAGCACCACATCAATAAAAATTCAGTATTTTATGTTACAGGAATATGTAAACAATCGTGTGATTGCTTATATACTTTTTTTTTTAAAAAAATTATTACATATGTTTTAATCATATGGTTGTCATTATTTGCAGCCTGAAGTGGCACACCTGAAGATGTACAAGTTTGGTCAGGATCGGCTGTAAGTGTTAATTAGATGAAGATTTCCAGGCGGTTTGTTTGTTTTCACTGTGATTGTTCGTACCAGGAATTCCCCTTCTAAGTTGCATTTAACTTCAAGGGATATGATATGGTCATTTCCCCACGCGCCCTCTTTGAGCATCAACATTCAACCAATGTTGTGCCAAAATATCAATAATGAGGACAAGCTTCAGAGAATTTCGGTGAAGGCTGGGCCATGCTATGAAGATGTAGCATCTTCTCAGTACTTGGAAAACAGCCTACGAGAATCCCCGTCTCCCTTCTGGGGACACGGGAAGAGCAAGCAGAGCATAGAACATAGAACAACGGAGTGGGAAGAGGGGGGTCTTCTAGTCCAACCCCCTGCTCAGGAAGGAGACCCCATACCGTTCCAGAAAAATGGCTGTCCAGGCAGATGTGGGAAGAAAGGGGTCAGCAGCAGCAGCAGCAGGGTTAAGCTCAGTGTGCAGGTAGTTTCCAAGGTAGTTTCAGGTTATCAGATTCAATGTCTCAGGTAACATTCACAAACAGCCTTTTCTATAGAATTTGAACCTGAGTGCTAGCCTTAAGTCCTACGTAATTATGTATAAGTGCACCACAGATGTTTACCACTAGATGGAGGTCTCCTCTCAGTTGTAAACGGCATCCCTGAACAAGCACAGGTTATTGTAACTTTGAAGTAAGTGACTTATGAAAACCTTTGTAATCCAAGTAGATTTCTGAATAGTCTGCTAATTTCATACTCCAGAGGCGGAAGGACAGAAAAGAGAATCTAGACTCGATTCTCACGAGTAGGGAAGAACTGGTGGCGCAGCAGACTAAAGCACTGTTATTAACATCCAGCTGCCTGCAATTACTGTAAGTTCGAATCTCGCCAAGGCTCAAGGTTGACTCAGCCTTCCATCCTTTCTAAGGTAGGTAAATTGAGGACCCGGATTGTGGGGGCAATAAGCTGACTTTGTATAAATATACAAAAGGATGAAGGCTATTGCTTAACGCATTGTAAGCCGTCCTGAATCTCCGGAGAAGGGTGGCATATAAATCAAATCAAATCAAATAAATAAAATAAAAAATAAATAAATAAATAACTGGTTGGTGGTGTAGAAAAACGTGGAGGAACTATGCTGCCTTGAGGTTCCTATGAAACAGAGTCTGTGTGGATACATAGAAAAAGTCTAGATGTGTAAGAAATAGAGTTAGACACACTCTGGAGTCCTAAAAGGTAACTTTTTTTTAAATAAAAACTTATCAAGAAAAGATTGGAGCTCCATGGGTCCAGGCTGTTGTAAGATCTCCTGTCTTGGGCAAGGGGCTGGACTAGAAGACCTCCATGATCCTTCCGGCCCTGGGATTCTGGAACTCTAATTTTGCCAAGGACAGGCTTCCCTGTTGCAAAGGGATTAAAACTCACCCTTCCCCTTCCACGTCTTTCTTCTTTTTGAACTAGAGGGAGGGGGGGGATCCACTTCGCTTGGATCTGAATCAGCACCGTCAGAGAAAGGGGTGGGGTGTTACCCATCATGTCTGTTCAGGTTTCATAGAAACAGAGAAAACTGACAGCAGAAAAAGACCCAAGTGGCCCACTGAATCTGCCCTTTTTTTTTGTTTTTGTTTGTATTTTCTGTTTAATTTTTTTTTTTTTTTAATTTTTGTCACCTCTTGCATTGCAGTAGACAGCAGGACAAAACCCCCAAACATCTAGAGATATGGTGGCTTGAAAGTTTGGTGCTGGATATTTGGGATGATAGTTGAATAGCTGGGAGAGTGAATATTAATTAGCTTATTATTAGTGTTTCCTGTTGCACAGCTGACTGGGTGGAGTTGACTAATTAATTCAAGTGGACGTTTTGGGGGTTAAAATTCAATCTGCTGGGTGAGTGACTGGGCTACTTGGCTCCTCTTTTGTTATTGTTCTCACAACCCCCGGACTCCTGCCCAGGTTCTGGTTCAGAGCATCCCAGGAAGAAGGTTACCGGATCATGTTCCATTAGCAGAAATAGAATGCGAGACAAAGTGCAGGAAGCTTGGGAGCTTTTCTGAAAACAAGGGACAATTTCAAAAAACACAACACGGAAGAAAAGCAGACGGAATTAACAAACCCCAAGATGGTGAGCTGCATAAAGAATTCAGATTTAAGACTTATGTAGAAAAGCACCCGTAGTGTTCATAGCTCCTAGCCTTTTAAACTAATGTTAATGCTTTTATTATTTTTACAATATTTTATTATTGCAATTGTAACTGTTTCTAATTTACGCTGCCCAGAGCCACATATATGAGATGGGCAGCTATATAGATATGACGAATGAATAAATAAATAGAATAACAGAATCCTGAATGCCTGCCCAGGATTCTCTCTGACTCATATTAGTTCTAAACAAAATCAAGGTTTTGTTCAAGGAGAAAGTCTTAAATTTGAGTGTTGAAGTTACTTTGCTCACCTTTTCTGAAGGAGCCTTGGTTCTTCTGAGCAGAGGAGCTGGCCCCGTGTGAGCGCCCTTAAACACATTTTCCTGAAATGTGTTTCCGCTCTGGACTTCTTTCTGGGGTTCCAGAAGCTGGGAGGCAGCAGCTTGTCCCAAATTTTCTCAGAAGGTAGAATCTGAGTCATGCATCAGACTGGAATTCTCCTCCAAAGAATGACTGACCCATTATTTTTAGCAAATGTTTTATTTAAGACAAAATTAAGCTGGTTATCATTTGGCACGTCCCAGAATCTAAGTACCAAAGAATTTCCTCTTTGCTCCTGCTAGGGTGAGATACACAGCTGAGCTGTTCCAGATGGACATTTTTTTAATGATGGAAATTACAGTATATTTGCTCTAAGTATTTCAGATAGGAAATACAAAGGGTTCCCCCCACCCATTTTCTAACATTAAATTACAAAGTAATACATTCTAACCAGAGATGGGTTTCAGCAGGTTCTGACCAGTTCTGGAGAACTGGTAGTGGAAATTTTGAGTAGTTCGGAGAACCGGTAGTAAAAATTCTGACTGGCCCCGCCCCCATCTATTCTCTGCCTCCCGAGTCCCAGCTGATCAGGAGGAAATGGGGATTTTGCAGTAACCTTCCCCTGCCACGCCCACCAAGCCACACCCACCAAACCATGCCACACCCACCAAGCCACGCCCACAGAACCGGTAGTAAAAAAATTTGAAACCCACCACTGATTTTAACTAACATTCTTGTTTTCTGCAACTCACTAAGTCCAAGTTTTCATGTAAAGCAGTAACCCAAGGAGTGAATTTAATGGATTCTCAATACATCCATGCCAATCAGAATCTATGCCCCTTGGGCCAAGATATTACAGAATAAGAGGAGGACTTGGAAGGGACCTTGGAGGTCTTCTGGTTCAACCCCCCGCATAAGTAGGACTGAGTCTATTGTCCCAAAGGTGCTTTTCCACAAGGGAGCTGGACTTTCTTGGTTTTTTCCTTTGAAAATATTTCACTTCTCACCCGCAGAAGCTTCTTCGGTTCATGGGTGATGGGGATGAGGACAGGTGGGCTTTGTAATTGTGAGGGAAGGCAAGCTTCCCTTAGAAAAAAGGATTGCAAAACTTTCTCTTTCCTCAAAAGCCTGTACATTTGGAACATGGAATGTAAATGTAACGTAACGTAATGTAAATGTCATGTTTTAGTTTTAGACAGTTTTATTGCTTCATAGCTCTCATGGACCAACAAAGCAGCAATGGCAACCTTGGGGTTATAATTGTAGCGGAAAGAATATATTAATTGACGACTAAATACTAGAAGTTTAAAAGTCCACAAAGGAACAAGTAACTTGCCTCTTTTTATCTCTGTTTTAAGGTTATTTGGCATCCTTTACGCAGGTAGCCCAGAACGGTGTTGGAAAGCCTGGCGCTCGGAATGGCAGTACAGGGGCTGGTGTTCCACCAGGCAGTTGTGGGGGGGCAGCGGAGAGGGCAGGATTGAGGGGTGAAACGGATCGAAGCATCTTCAGGGGATACTTAGGCTGAATTAAGATTTAAAACCGCAGCTCGGCCTAGAATCGCAGGAGGTTGTCTTGGGATGCTAAATATAGTCTGACGGTGATGTCTCCCTGACTAATGCGTTCAATCTGGGATTTTCGTTTTGAGGTCTTCATTCTTCCAATTTTTGGCTGCTTTCTCATTTCCCCCCTCCCTTCCTTTTTCTGTCTCACCCAATAAAGAGCTCCAGAGTGTGTCAAAGCTTGCACTACACTTTTAACCAGCTTGTGTGGAACTAGTTAAAATATTCTCAGATAACAGAATCAGGATTATCTCGTACCGCTGGGCAACGGTGATACTCCAAGGATTAAAGCCCTCCATTATTGACTGATTTACAGGCCTCCCTCTGCTAAAGCCGAATGAAGCCAGCAGGTATCTCAGCCCAGCTGTGACCTAGAACCTTCTCACCTTTTATCCAAGAGCTGAATAAATTATTGTAATATCTGTTTCATTGCTCTAAACTGCCTTTTAGACATTGCAATACTGCAAGTAAAAAATAGTAAATAAAGCAAATAAGTAAAAATACATCGAAATAATAAATCTGACCACTGATTTAAACAGTCGCCCTCATCAGACCCAACTTAGAATTCAGGAAACCTCTTAGTAATGGCTTATGACCGCAGACACCAGGGAGCCCAGCACGATCTCTACCCCAGGGACTTCACCTTGTATAAACCTCACCACCCCAGGCTGGTTGGGGGATTCTGGGAGTTGAAGTCCACAAACATTAAAGTTTCTGGGATTGAGAAACACTGATCTATATAATATCCTAAATCCTCTTAGGCTCACCAGGGGATCCAAGGGCTGCCTTTATAAGGGGGGGGGGGGTGTGTGTGCACACATGCATGTGTGTGTGTGTGTGTGTGTGTGTGTGTGTGTGTGCATGTGTGTGAATTTGACAATTATTTCCCATCCTGGATTTCTGGAATAAAGCCTTGTTCTGTCCTTTAATTCCACCTGATCCTCAGGAAAACGCAGGAACACTCTGAAATCATTCTAAAGGTACAAGGAAATTCATCTTTTCATTTGTTCCATTTGGGGGCAAAAATAGATCCCAATATTTTTAAATCCTGTAACTGTAACAGCTCTTCACATTATATCCTGTCATGCTTAGCACAAGGGAGCCACAGCCCTTGGATGACACAGAAGTCTAATTTATAAGAGGAAGATGCTGAATTGTGTTAAAGGGTCACAGAAGAATTCCTTCACGGTAGAGTTCTTCTATCCCGTTTCTCCATCTTTGGGCTCTTTAATGCTTGCTTTGTTTGGGCTGACTCTCACTTTTGGCTGTTATTTTATGTGATTGTAATTATTCAGGTTTTGGGTTTTGTTTTGTTTTTTAAAGAGAAAAGGGATTGTTAGCTGGCCCTGCCTCTCCACTCTCGGTTGCACAGTGTAAATGCCTTGAGTCTCTATGTGAGGTTTCCAGCCTTCCTAACAGCTCTTTGGTGGGTCACAAAAGAAACATCTGAAATTCATAACATGAAATTAATAGCATGTGTTTCACTAAGGCAACTGCTGACCTTTCCCTTACTTTATCTGAACATTCGTCCTGCCCAAATTTAAGTCTTTAAAATGTTTTCTTCACAATACAACTTTAGAGGAGAGAAAAACTGAAATCTGAGGAGCAGCGCTGATTCATACAGTAACCAGTCTGCATGGTAACCAAGGAAGCTTTAAAATTAAGGGAGAGTACGGGAAAGCAATAAGATTCTTCATTAATCTAAGCGTGAAAAGCATCTGTGAGCTAATGGAGTTCTGACACATGCAAACAGCAAATATGTAATTGCTATTTTATCAGCTGCACACTGTTGAAAGTTAAGTTTTTATCCTGTGGACCAATGTCCACTGAGCGGAAGGTGTATTTGATAAGATATCTTAGTGTTATAGGTGGATATGTAGAAAATATTTGCTACCAATAAAGGAGAATATTTGTAGTGCAGGGTTGGTGCTCTCTGAGCTTGCTTGTTTTCTTGCAGACATTTCATTAGCCTAACTAGGTAACATCATCAGTGCTAGAAGGAGTGCTGTTTGCTGTCAGTTTATATTCTGGTGTCTTGCCTGTCTGGGTGGAGGGGGGCTGGGGGGGGTCTTAGGGATTCTTTGGTTGGGCTGTTTAATGATGGGTTCTTTGGCAGTTTCTTGATTGGGAAACTGCTTACTGGATTGTTGGTCTTTTTGCTTCTGGCTCTGATACAGTTTTGGATTTGGCATGAAATGCCTGCCATTATGTGAGAAAGTACGGTATCCTGAAAAAACAAAACCTCTGCATTTCAGAGCTAGCTACCATGGAAGACTCAAGAATAAAACCAGAAAGATTCACCTGCCTATTTCTCTACTGCTACCTGCTTAATGAATTACATAAATCTATAATAGCTCTATCTGGCGGCTAAAACAACCGTCTCTTACAGACTTGCTCTTACAGAATCATAGAGTTGGAAGGGTCCCGGGAGGTCTTCTAGTCCAACCCCCTGCTCAAGCGGGAGCCCTTTTGCCAATCTGGACAAACGGCTGACTTGAATGTTCCTTAGTGATCCCACTTATACAAACCATCAGGATTTGGAAAGAGGATTGTTGTTTTTTTAATCAATGGAAAAAGAAATCACTTGAAGCCGTTTGAATAATGGGGCAACCGCACCAAAAGGGTGATTAGCTCTAAGTTTGCATTGACAGCTAAACGAAAGAACTTCCTAGAGGAGGGAGCCTCCATTCTCCAGCTCATAAATGAGCCTGAGGGTGCAAAGGAGACCCTTCAGCAGGAACCGGCAGAATTCTCCCTCAAGGCAGGACGATGGGAAACGGAAGCCAGAGACAGCCGGTGTGGGCCGCTTTGTTGTTGTTGTGGTAGGTGTTGTTAATTCCTTATTGCATAGGAACATATTTGCTAAATGCAGCACAAATAATGTCTCAGCGACATTTTTTCCAGACATCTCCCTATCATGGCTTCACTTTGTCCTCAGCTGAGTCAGACGTCCATTATCCTGAGTCAGCATTGAAGTAGCAGTTTCCCACCGTGTTTCAAGGCCAGCTTCAAGATACATAAAAACCGGATTTATTACTTTGGAAGTGAGTCAGGTGATTCGGTAAATGAAAAAAGAGGCAACGTGGACAGAGATTAGCAGTGGCAGGAGAGAAATTTACAGTGATATAACTTTTTGCCAACTTATATCAAACTTCTATACAATTAGTTTTGGGTAGAGAAGAGTTTAACTCCATTATGGAGAAAGAGGTTATTCTATATCCTTGGAAATGAGAAATAGTTCTCATGCCTTTTGAGAATAAGCAGAGTTAGGGTTGTTTTCATCTATCCTTCTAGCCCAGAGATGTTAGTAGAGAGGAAAAGTAAACTAAAAATAAATAATTGAATCCCAAAATGGGGTCTCTGAAAGAGGCTTCGGTTCTACAACTGAGTTACCTGGATGAGGGAATATCAGAATGTGAGAATGGAGAAGGGTTCCGCTCATAAGGACAGTGAGATGTGTTTGATTCAAACGTGATAAATTTGATCAGGTGGATTTCAAACTGAATCTGGTGTGCAGCTCAGAGAGAAAAGGACTTCAGACAAGAAGTAGCACACTATTGGGAGTGCAATGCATCATGAGTCCTACTGAACCACTCAGTAGAGAAATCGAAAAGAAGATCGGCTCATAAAGTTCATTGCCACTCTTACTGTTACAGCTCAGAGCCTGAGAAATAAACATAGGTGGGTCTGGACTCTTAGAGCAGGAATGGAAAGATGACCGAACCGGTACGACTAAGGCCTTGTGGGATGGTTTCCATGAATGGAATATGACAATCCATGTACACAACTTGTTCAAAAGGAACAGGCAGAAGATGCAGTGGGGGGGAGGGCTTGCAGCCTGCGTTCAAAGTCTCCACACCTGCTCAGAAATCCAACAGAACGAACTTGGCAGTGGTGTGGAGAACATCTGGGTTAAAATAAGCAGTAAAACAAATGGTGTTGATTTTTACTTTCGCCTGCCCACCCAAGGAGAAGTGGATGAATCTTTCTAAAAGCAAATAAGAGATCCCTCAAAGAGGCATGAAGATGTTGGGGACTTTAACTATGCTGACATCTGTTGGGAGACAAACTGCCAAGCGTGGCCATTCCAGAAAGTTCTTCACTTCTACTGACAACTTTCTCCTTCAAAGTGAAAAGAAGAGGCTGAGCATTACCAGATGAGAGGATGGCAAGGAAAACCACCCTGGCACCGCTCTCTCTCTCCTCCTCCTCCTCCTCCTCCTCCTCCTCCTCCTCCTCCTCCTCCTCCTCCTCTAGGGGAAGGCTGCCATCAGCTGCCCCCAGTCAGGATGAGTCTCTAGGCACCCTGAAGCCTATCCAGCTGGAGAGTTCTTCTACCAAGAAAAAATAATACAGAGAAAGGTTCCTTTCTACCTCCCTGATATCTGGGTTCCCAACCTTGGCAACATTGAGATGGGTAGACATCAACTCCCAGAATTCTCTAGCCAGCATCTGATCTAAGGTAGGTTGTGCGCTTTCTCAGCTTCTCCCACCCTTCAGTTCTTTTAATTCTAATAAATAATGGGCACTTCCATCCAAGGTGACCCTTGACTGTCCCTCTGAAGAACAATTCAGGACAGCTCACTCCCTTGTTTCTTCTTCCACTTTCTGAAAAATAATTGTCAGCAAGGCTATTAGACCTTGTGGACTTCCTACTTCTAGCTGATTTGGGTATTGGGATAGTTGAGATACTCCATTATCACCAGGTTTCTCAACCACGTGCTGGCTGGGGGGAAATCTGGGAGTTGAAGCAGGGCTGCTATTCAGCAGGTTCTGACAGGTTCTGGAGAACCGGTAGCAGACGTTTTGAGTAGTTTGGAAAACAGGCAAATACCACCTCTGGCTGGCCCCAGAGTGGGGTGGGAATGGAGATTTTGTGATATCCTTCCCCTGCCATGCCCACCAAGCCACATCACACCACGCCCACCAAGCCACACCCACAGAACCGGTAGTAAAAAAAATTTGAATTTCACCTCTGGGTTGAAGTCCACACATCTTAAAAGTTGCCAAGGTTGAGAAACAATGGCCTATTGTCTTGTGAACCTGACGTCACTGATCCTGAAAGTCACCATCCATACTCTCTGCCTGGGTAGGTGGGCTAGTAAGGAAAACTCAGAGAGGGGGAAGCAACTTACTTCTGCCATATTTTCTTGCTCCCTGTAAAAAGCAATGCTTTCCCATTTCTACCAGGGCAAATAGTACCATGAAGTATGCCTGCGGTGCGGTGTTTCATATTGCCGTAGACAAATGCCCTACTCCAGGTGTGTAGTGGCAGGAATACCTCTGGCCACTAGACACTGCCCCACAGCCACACCAACCTGGGCTGCCCCTGGACTGCCTGTCCTCTTCTGAAGGGCCTTCGATGATAAAACTCTGGGCCTCTTTTTGGTGTTTTTTTTTTTCCTGCAGATTCTTTGGTGGACTACTGAAAAATTAGAGGTTTCTTTAACAAGTTCTCCCTTGAAACACTAAAAGAAGTTGTTTGGCCCTTCCTCCAGCAGACGAAATTTATGAGCTTCCCTCTGGTATCTTTTTCCCCCACCCCACCAAGTCTGATTTTGGGCATGCTGGACAAGGGATGTCCAGCCTGCCCAATAGAGCAGAGTTTATGCAGAAGGAAACCACATTCAACATTTGGTGGGAACCACCTATCCTCAGAGGTGGCTGTGGCAAGGAAAAGAACTGCCACGAAAGTTGAACCAGGATTGACATCTGGAGGCCACTTTCTGGGTTAGGGTGGATTTTCATCTGGGTTCATCTCCAGACCGTTTTAATGGGTTAGGGTTAGGGTTAGGGACAAGCAGCTCACGGCCATGTAGAAGATCCTACAAGGAAAGCAGAACAATGAAATCCCCCTCCCGGTGAGTGGATGTGTCCTAAAGGAAGCCCTTGTTGCCCATTTATTCCAAGCTTAGTTCAGACGGGTAGCCAGTTATCTCTCTGAACCAGTGGTGAAATGTAAAATTTGTTACTACCGATTCTGTGGGCGTGGCTTGGTGGAGGGGGGGGTGTAATATGACTGAGTGGGCGTGGCCAACTTTTTTTTTTTTTTACTTTTAAAACCATTTTTTCTACAACCTCTTCGGCTGAAGAGGTTGTAAAAAAAAAATGCTTTTAAAAGCCTCTGACGATCCCAGCTGACTTGCCTCATCGACAGAGGCTTTTTTCCCTTTTAAAAACATTTTTTCTATAACCTCTTCAGCAGAAGAGGTTGTAGAAAAAATGGTTTTAAAAGCCTCTGATGATCCCAGGTGAACCGCACGGTCATCAGAGGCTTTTTTTTTTAACTTTTAAAAGCATTTTTTCAGCCAAAGAGGCTGTAGAAAAAATGATTTTAAAAATAAAAAGACTCTGATGATTGCGTGGCTCAGCTGGGGAATGGGGGGGGGGGGCAGGGATTTTGCTACCGGTTCTCCGAACCACCCGCCTCCATCGCTATCGGATCAGGAGATCCGGTCTGAACTGGGAGCACTTCACCCCTGCTCTGAACTCAGAAAACCTTTTGATGATGATGGCATTACGTCTGTGTGTGTAGGTGTGTGGGTGTAACAAAGAGAGACAGACAGACAGACTTTCCTGGCATCATCTATTTGTTTATTTAAAACAAATTGGCCACCCAATTGACCCAAAGACCAAGATAATTGCGGGAGGCTTCAGAAAATTAAACAAGACCTAACAAAAAGATTACAAAATCCATGGAACAAAAACCAGTAAACGATAATAAAACGATCACTCAAATAATAAAATGTCAGTCCAATACATCACAGCCTGGAGGAAGAGCCAGGTCTGGGCAGCCTTTCCGAGGCCAGCACAAATGGGGCTAATGCTATGAAGGGGGGGGGTGAAGGTCCTTCTGAAAGAGGGGTTCCCCCCCCAGGAGGATGTAGCAGCTTTCTGTTGCCCAACAGAGTTGGGTGCTGCATGTCTTTGTGATGCAGGTGGAGTTCTTTGACTTTCACCAGGCCTACCGGTTTATTCCTCTAATTTCTCCAAGGAGAAAGAATCTTTCTAATAAAACATGCTCTGTTTGAGAACAACAGAATAACAGGAGTTGGAAGGGATCCTGGAGGCCTTCTAGTCCAACCAGCTCAAGGATGATGACGTGGTGGACAAAACATGTAGAAGAGCCCATGTCCTTCAGTGGAGTCTGGGCCACTTTGGAGAAACGTTTGATATCCACAGAGGGTGATTTTAAAAACTCTCAAGATTTGGTTGGGATGTAGCAAGCAAAGTTATGCTTGGATTTTTGGTCATGCATGTGCAACACACATTAGAAATAGGTGGATCTTTGATTAGACCCTTACTGGTACCATGCCATGACTTGTGGAACTCCCTGTCATCACTGTGGAAATTAAGCAACTGATTTTCAACTTACACCTAGATAAAGACCACAGTAGTTATCTACAGAATTGCTTTCAGTGCTGAGAATATCTGCAACTCCTTTCTCCACAAAATTGTGTTTTATTTCTCTCCATGACCCCAGAAACAGCCCCAAGGAAGGTGAAAATGATCACCTACATAGCATATTATGTGTGGGCAGGTCCTCTGAATGCTTGCTGCAAGAGGCAAAACAATTAACTGTAAAGGTTAATTAAAGGTTGCCAAAGGGGAATGTAAGAATTTTTGGATTAATTTACTTCTATCTTTTTCTTTGTTTTTCTAAAAATGACTCTGGATGTGCTTCCAGTTTTATCAAATAGGATTCTATTTACACAAGTGTTTCTATGCTGCACGTGTGTGACACTTTCGGTCCCTTGTCTGTGGGATGCAGCTATGAAACTAAAGAGTCTAGAAGTTTTTGACATCAGTGCTGAAGTTTTCACAGATGGGCAAACAATGAGTCTGTTCTTGGCCAGAGAGAAGAGCAAAGAACCATCCTGAGAACGTTTACAAAGAATTATGTGCTCTGGTAATAGTCACGAACATTATAAAAAATGTGTGATTGCAGCATGAATTCAGATCATTGAGATTTTATTAAAATAGTCCTAGATATCAATGCATTTATTCTACGTTGAAACAAATAAGAACCACTCCTTCTGAAAGAAATAATTCCATTCATATTGCAGATCGTAAAGTTAGGAAGGAGAGAAAAAAGTTCTCGCTAACAGACAAGAAAGACCAGCCTGTTTCTTCACCAGAGTCCTTCAATACCCTCCCACAATGGCAGCCCTTGTCCTTAGCAGAAGGATGACTCTCGACATCACATTCCATTGTGGAGAAGGACATGAACATGGTACATCCCCAGTGGGGGCTCTCTAGCCCATCAAGTCTATCATATACGTCTGGCTCTGCCCAACCGGAGGACTCTATTCCTAGAAGGACCCTGCCTGTTCTTGGCACTTGCTATAGAAGGATCCTTTGCATGCTACGTCTTCCTGATGGGATTCTCCTGTTAATATCATACAAAATTATACTCCCTCTTGGTCACTAATACTTACTATGCTCTATGCCCTATATAAGTTTAAAAGATAAGGAGCCGGATGGTGACCCACCAGTCAGATGTTCAGTACTTGGGGGAAAGACCAGAGTCTCTGAAGAAGACAAAGCTGACAAGGTGTCAGCCCTTCAGACTAGTTCATGTCAGGAAACAGAATCCACAAGCAATCCTGGAACTCTACTTCGGGTAACCTTGAGAACCTGGCAGCCTTTTCCCTCCCTCCCTCCCTCCCTCCCTCCCTCTTATATCCCCGGGAGTTAAGGCAGAGCTAGTTTGAGTTTCTTTCTAATGTTTTCTTCCTGCCCTGGACTTAAATCATGTTTTGCTAACTGCAATCATATAGTTTCTCCAAGGTCATCTCTGTGGCTGTTTGCAACAGGGAAGGAGAGGGCGATATCCTACTTTTAATACCTCTGAATTCCCAATGACCCGGCCCTCAATGAAGCACATACCAAGGTTCTGAAAATGGTTTCTTTTAAATTGCACTTTCTAGGAAGTATAATCTTGTGCCTAGCAAGGGATCTTCTGTAACATTTCCTCTAAGGTCTCATAAATCCCTATGGAAAGTGGATATTGACTGGTGAGCGTGTTGCCAATTTTACTGAAGCAAGGAAGTCCAAGGTTTTAGCCTTCTCTCGAGCTGTGGAAATGTTATCATGGTTCCGTGACTGAAACTCTGGATACTTTTTTTCCACACATGGGAAGCATGTGTACATAGGGCCCTTCCTTGAGAAAAGGCTAGACCACATGGGTGCCATCATGGCAAGCAGTTCCAATTCCATCCTCCGTAGGGTACGTGCAGGGGAACCAGCTAAGAGCCAGCCAATGATCTATATCAGAGATGGGCAGCTACGGCCCCTTTACAGCCGGTGGACTTCAACTCCCAGAATTCCTGAGCCAGCACAGAATACTGAGAGTGGGAGTCCAGAGGCCGTAAAGGGGCTGCGGTTGCCCATCCTTGATCTATATCCTTGTGGCCAGCTGAACACCTTCTCCTGCCAGCCAGCCAGATACAAGATGAAAGAGAAACTGGTTCTCAGCTGTGCATCATCTCAGGGCGTCCCTGCCACCTGCCATAGAGAGGGCTAAACCTGCCTTCCTGGCTCTGCTCTGTACCACCAGCCCTGCAGAAGCAAAGGGATCTTATTGCTGCTTACAACGGAAAGAAAATGTGGACTGTAGCTCAGCAACATTATCTTCATTTCCTGGGAGACTGACAGAGAGGGACTGACCGCGTCTGTTGGTAGGTGTGTATCAGCATTCCTGCCAGTTTTGCTTCTCCTGGTGTTTCTTTCCTGCAGACATTCAGCTGGCCTTTCTACAGCCTTGCCACAGGTGAGCAACCTCGGTCAGCTGGGCTGCGTCAGATCTCTGGGCCTCTTATTTCCCAGCCCATGAAAGCTGCAATCACAACCATCAAAACCTGGTGGCAGAACTGCCCATCCTTCGGAAGCCACACTTCACAGTCGTGCAGGCTCTGCTGTGGGCCCAACAGGATCCAGGAGGGGAGAGAAAATAAACTTTGTGGGTCCAGCAAAGAAGCCAAAAACCTTGCTTCCTTCCCACCCCATGGCATGGCTCTCTGCATTTATGGGGTCAGCGTTGTGTCCGTGACAGCCCCCACCTCTCCCTCACCAGCCAATGTTAAGAAGAGACCCTGGGCTAGGCAAAGTTGGCCCCCCTCCCATGAGAGCCCCTTCCGTCCCTCCCCCTCTGCCCCTTGGTTCTCCAGAGGGGAAGGCTGGAGGGGGGGGGGCTGCACAGGTCCTGAGAAACCAGGCCCCACAGCCATCGTTTCAGGAAGTGCGAGGGAATGTGTGCAAAACGAGAACTGCAGCAACTCTCTTGGGAATGCCGTCCCTCGCTTGGCTCCTGGCTCCAAAGGCCCAGGGGAGGAGAAGCTGAAAGTGCTGAAGATGGCCAGGGTCATGGAGTCTTCTGCTCTCTTTCTCTATCTCCCTCTTCCCAGACCCGGGGGCGGGATCTTGCTTCCTCGCACTTCTCTGCTCCAATCAGAACCGGGGGGGGGGAAGAGATTTCAGAGGATGCTGAGATCCATCATCCTAATTTTTGTTCCTGTCATTCTGCTATCTCTACACCTTAGTTCTGGGAATCTGGGATTATCCCATGGCTTGGCTTTCTGATTTACTCCTGACTTCTGTTTATATTTGGACTGTTTGTGAGACCTCTGGACTGACCCCTGGCTATTTACAGACTCGCATAGGCTTCCTGATTGCAAGCTCTGGCAGAGACATTTTGTCTGGACAGAACAGCCTCTTTCGGCCACCCACCCTCCACCACCACGGCTGAACCTCAAAGGAGCATGTTTGCCAATGGTGGCATCAGGGTAGCCCAGAGGTTCCTTGGGGGCAGAGGGGGCCACGGAGGTCTTTGAATCTGCCTCCTGCCCATGGCAGGAATCCTTAAGACTTTCCCTCCCCTTTTAATGGCCATTTCTGTTGCATGTAGGGTCAGGAGTGGGAAGCGAGCAATGCAAGTCCTGAAAGAATTCCTGCCTCCTTAGAGGATGGCTGGAGATTTTGCAGAGCCATATAAGCCCATTCATGAAGAAAGTTAAACAGCTGGTTGCTTGGGAGAGAAAAAATTAAAAAGCAAGCAAACAAACGTTTTTCCATTTGAAGATTGGGGAGGATGGAGGGGTGATGGATGGAGGGATTCAGATAAAGTAGATCAAATCAAAAGAGAAAGTTCTGAAATAAGATAGTGTAATTTCAGATGGGCCCTAAAGGTGGCAGTATCTAGCCAACTTTGGATGATCTAGAACAGTGTTTCTCCACCTTGGCAGCTTGAAGATGTATGAACTTCGGGTCTCAGAATTTCCCAGCAAGGGTGGCTGGGGAATTCTGGGAGCTGAAGTCCAAACATCTTCAAGCTGCCAAGGTGGAGAAACTGATCTAGAAAGACGAGGTCAGATCTGTGAATCCTTGGATAAGAGACACCCAGAAAACCCCCGAGAAATGAACAAAAGTGGGAAATGGAGCAAATGTTCTCAGGGAAGTTGGTGGCCAGATTCTCCTACATTTACCACGAAGCAAACATCTTGAATGTATCCATTAAAACACCAGGACTCAAGCTGGCCTCAAGAGAGGACTCACTTTTTCATGAACTTTGTAGTTTGGACCTGAGTTTTAAAGGGGCCTCGGCCTTTCAGGATGATGAGGGGGACCCAGTGGGAAATTGCCATCCAGCGGGACAAAGACAAAGGATCCTTATGTACAAAATATGATTATGCCTGAGTGTGTCAAGACAAATAAACAAACCCTCTGAGCGGCTTCGAAATGGATCTCGTTTGAAACAAAAAGTACCATTTAATTGGAATTCAGAGGCAACCTGCCAGTTTGGTAGTGACTCTTCCCTTTTTTATATATTGGATTTCTTGTAATTCATCTGGTGCGTGGGTGGTTTTGTCTGTGAGTGGATAAAGGAGGCACAGAGAACAACATTCCCCACTGTGCTTATTGCGAAAACCCTCCCTGCTCCTCCTCCTCCTCCAGGCTTCGCACTGGGAGAGGAAGAAAGAGGGGCAAAAGACGACGTGTGACATCCATAGGACTAGAATCTCCTTTTTAAAATAAAAAGAAGCTGGCGGATGACAGAAGTCAGATAATCCCTCTGCATCTGTAGCCTCCCAGTCATAACCCGAAGGGGTTTTGCCCCAGGCTGAGAAAGGAATGCTTTGGAAAAGTTCGGAGTCTCTGATTTGCCTATCACCTTTATTGTAAAATAATGGGCTCTATTCCAAGTGTATGCATGAAGAGGACAGACCTACGTCCTGTAACAATAACAAAAGGAGCCCTTGACTTTTGCATCTGTGAATTTGCTCCTTTCCTGCACAGCTTCAGGCCTTCTCTTTAATCCATGAGCTGCTTCTGTGATCCGATAAGATAAAACGGGACAAATTTCTGTGTGTATCTGACAGTCTGCCTTTGTAGGAGGGCATTGCAATGTGACCGTTATATTTTCAGACCTCTGTTTCTAAAACATTTCCTAGGATGGGATTTGTCTTTTTCATAGCCGCTGCACAGAGTCAGCCTCTTCTGCTGTGATCCCAGGATCATTTTCATAGCCTATAAAATTGGGCAGTTTGGCCCCCAACGGCATGGCACTTTTATCTAGAGGCTCTTACTCTAGCCATTTCGTTCACTCAGTTTCAGGAGATCATTCTGGAACTCTCCTAAACCGTTTGGTTTTTACCATCTGGAATAGTTTAGGATTATCTGTAAACCTGGCCGTCTCACTGCATACTCTGAAGTCAAGATGGTTCGTGCACCGGCTTCAAAGGCCCTGGTCCCAGCACTGAAGGACGGGGAGCCTTGCTTCCTTCCCTCCCTCTGCTGAGAAAATGACCCATTGACAGCACCCTCTTCCATTCTGGGCTTTAACCGGTTCTTGCTCCATGCAGACGGGCAGGTTCCCTTATCCCACGACCCATCATTTCCTCCGAGGCTTTGACAAGGTAATCAGCCAACCCTTTTGGAAACTCCAGTATCAGCAGGTCTTCTCTCTCCTGCTCTGCCCCACCGACGGGCCAGGGAGGCAGAAATTCTCTTTGCAAAATCCACCCTGATTTCTCTTTGGCCAGGCTTATTCCTCCACCTGCCTAACTATTCTGCCTCTGATTAGCATCCCTTTGCCTGGAACAGACCAGCCAGCCTGGTTCTGGGGGGTTCGTTCTTTCTGGGTCTCCCCTGCCCGTTTTTAGACCCTGATGTCACGTTGGCTCCCTTCCCGTCCTCTGGCGCCCAGCCTGACTTGAATGGCCAGCTACGTGCCAAGAGGTCAGCAACCTCACATTTGCGTTCTTGGACAATTCCTGAGCAGATGCCACCCAGGCCGAAGGACCCTGGAGTCTCTGAAGACTCCAACTTTCCATAGTTTTTCCAATTCCTTCCCTACAAAAGACAATCCTGGCTCAGGTATCTGTCCTATACCTTCCTCAGGGAAGTCAGATGCAAAGAATTAATTCTGTTTCTCTCTAAATTCCATGTCCTCATTAAGTAAAGTTTGGATTCCTTTTTTTTTTTTAATTTGATTTATATGCCGCCCTTCTCCGGAGACTCAGGGTGGCTTACAATGCATTAAGCAATCCTTTGCCATCCAGCAGCTCATCCAGTTGTAGTTCCGCTTTTCCCAGTTGTATAATTTTAAACATTCTTATTGTCACCCCATGTGCCTTTTTTTGACCATAAATAATAATAACCATAGTAAGAAAGACAAAAGTATCTGGATAGTGGACGTGGCAGGGCAGAATAGAAGAGGAAGAACTGAAGAAAAACCCCAAAGTGCAAAGTCTTGCAAAGGATGTGTAACGACTGTGGCAAAAGAAAGCAAAGATATTGGCCACCTTGGGTCCAATCCCAAAACATCTGGAGCATCTCTTGAACTTTATTGGCATTGGCACATTCACATCCATCAATTGCAACAGGCAGCCTATCTTGGAACAGGAAAGAGACCTTAAAGACCATCAAATCACCACATCTGCCTGTCCTGGGTCCTTGGGAAGGGCTTGATAGGCGGACAAAAATGCTAAATCCTTTTAAACATCTGTCTGGCTGTGCCATAATGATTCCTCCTCCTCTTTCTCCTCCTCTTTTTTGCCTTGCTTATTGTCACTTTACACTTTTTAAACAGAGTTTGCCTGGTGGTTTTGTTTTAAAAAAGAAAAATCCAAGGACTTGCACTTATTGAGTATTTGTGAGGCTGTTCCTGGGCAGGAAATCAAATACATTGTAAGAACTGCCAGTGTAGAAGAGCAGACTGTTATCTGTTCATTGACACGTTTGCTTTTCAGAACAGCCCCAGTAGTAAAGCTTACATTTCTTCTTTATTCTTTGGCCTGTCCAGCTAATTGAATATAAATGCGTAATTGAGAAGGAAAACATTTGAAACTCCTGCTTAATCTCCCCCATCAAACACCAGGGGCAAAAAATCCCGTGAACTCTCCCGGAGCCCTCGGTGAATTTGCTCTCTGGAACCAGCTTCCTTGGGTCCCAGCTCCAGTCTCCGCTCACTGAGCAGGAAGCGGTCATCCGCCATGGGCATGGAGCCGTCTTCAGAACGTGTATTTCACTGAATTCCCATTCCTTCCCTGCAAAACCTGAACACGCATTGTCCAATGGCTGGGTTTCCCTGTTCCTTAGAACCTCCGGCTATTCTCCTCTCTTCCTTCTGTCCACATCATCGTTCAGAGTAACGGCAATTGAGAATGCAGTGCTAACCAGACCCAAAGCTCTTAAATATTATTTCTCATCGCTTAGGAGAAATTCCTGGGATCTTCCCCTCTTCCATTGCATTTCGGATCCCTCAGTAAAGCCTCCGCCAGCCTCTCGTCATGCTCTGGCAAAGGACATTGATTCCGTTGACAGGCCTAGAGGGGTAAAATCCAAGACGGGAATAGGCTGGTGTGAAATATAAGCTTATGTGCGATGCTTACTCAGCTGGAATTCATTTCCTCTGTGGAAATTTTGAAATGACTATACATTTTCCCCCTGCTGCCACCTTCCCCCCATTCCCGAAATAAAATAACTCTAAATTTTTGTTTTCCTTGGAACTCTTTGCTCCCTGCCTCATGTACCTAGGTGTTAAGGTCTGATTCTGCTACTCCTACTATTCACGGAGAGACACAAGAACAGTCGAGGGAGGGATATGTTCAACAGAGCCTCAGCAAGCACCAGTGAGTGGCACGAAGGACATACATAAATCCAGTAGATCTTGGAGCTTCCTTCTGGAACCCAAGGCCTCCATTTCACAGGGGACGTGGCTTGCATCTGGGAATGCACCCGAGGGAAGGGGGGCTATGTGCAGCTGTCAAAGAAGGGGCCACTGAAGCCTTTGGGTCCAACCCCCCCCCTTCCCACTTGATCCATAAATGGTCCAACAGAGTTGTTTTTTTTCCCAGTTTTCAATCGGAGCCTGCCTTCCTGTAATCTGAACCCATTATTTCAAGTTCTGCTCTTTGGAATGAGAGAAAGTGGGTCTCGCCCTCCTTCTACATGACCCCATTCCAAGTAGTTCAAGAATGCTCTCCTTTCTATTAATATAGCAATCCTGTGCTATTAATATAAATTTAATGAATAAATAAATAATCTGCAGAGGAAACATGCATCACCATCTTCAAATACAACTTTCCAGTTAAGCACTTCATTATCATGCCATTCAGCCACATTTAACTAGTTTCTAACTACATGACAGTTTGATGAACTGCACACACAAACACACACACGCACGCACACACACACGTACACACACACTTGGAGGATTTGGGCTTGGCTAGAGAAAAGAAGGACTAGAGGGGACATGATAGCAGTATTCCAATATCTGAGGGGTTGCCACAAAGAAGGAAGATCAACCTATTCTCCAGAGCATCTGAAGGTAGGAGAAGAAACAACGGATGGAAACTAATCAAGGAGAGAAGCAATCTAAACTAAGGAGAAACTTCCTAACAGTGAGGACAAAGTTTAACCAATGGAACAGAAGTTGCCTTCAGACATTGTGAGTGCTTCATCACTGGAGGTTTTTAAGGAGAGACTGGACGGCCACTTGTATGGAATGGTACAGAGCAGGGGGGGGGGTTCTACTTACCTTTACTACCGGTTCTCAGCGGGGCCGCGCGTGCGCACACTCTTCTGCGCAGGCGCAGTTTTGATGACGTCAGGGTCGGTGGGCAGAGCCTCCTGCCGGTTTTACTACCAGTTTTATAGAACCGGTGCGAACCGGGGGCAACCCACCACTGGTACAGAGTCCCCTGCTTGAGCAGGATGCTGGACTAGAAGACCTCCGAGGTCCCTTCCAGCTCGATTCTGATTCTGGTTCTGAATGTATTATGTATATACAGTATATATTCACATATCTTTAATTTTTCTTCCCTTTTATTATTGTAAGCTGCCTGGAGTAACCCTATGGCAAGATACCCAGCAAATAAATTTAACAAATAAATAAATGACTTCTCATATTATCTACTGCTCAACTTAGCCATTGAAAAAAACATAAAGGGGAATAATGAACAATGATCAAAAAGCCCAGGAAACAGAGGAGATCATAGAAAGACCAGAGGGAAAGATAGAACAGACAAATCAACAAATAAAACAAGAAGATAAGGAGAAAGCAATAAAGACCTATGAAACAATTCAGGGAAAATACATGCTAAAAACCCAAAAATGGCACTGGACAAACAGAAAGATATTCTTGAAAAGAAGGTAGAGACTTGGGCAGAGGCTCTGGAAGCTTGGCAGCAAAAGATAGTAGAGGTGGAAGAAAAGCAAAAAAGAACGCCTATCATAATTACTTCTTTATTCTAGACTGTTGCCTTAAACCCTGGAAGTGACCCAGCTCTGAACTAGAGACCAGTAAGTGGCTATCAATCTCAGGGGCTCTACCTATTTGTCTTGGCTGCAACTCAGCCTCGGCCCTGCTACGTCAAGCTAAGAGAATGAATTATGGCAAGCAGGGCCATAAAAATCAGACAGCCGGTTCTGCAGGGTCTCTTAAAGGTAAGAAATAGCATTCCGACCACCAGCGACTTCCTCCTTTATCTGGCCTGGAGCTGTGAACTCATTCAAGGGCAGCAGGTTATATTTCTATCACACTGAAGTAGAAATCCTTTCCTTTGGCTCTGCTCTTCCCACTTTGCTTGAAATCCCTGTTTCTTAAATCTTCTGAAAATCTCGGCAAGAAAATTGCAGGAACCGATCCAGGTAGCCATCAGGTGTCAACACTGACTCAAAGGTATACAAACGCACACAAACCCAGGGGTGACTGATGCCCTTACAGAAAAAAAGTCAAAGTTCATCAAGAAAGAGTAATGTGCAGCAGGGCAATTAGCAAGCATCGATACCGCAGACCAAACTTCTGAATTCTCAACCTTCCATTTCAATGAATCCACACCAAACTATGTTCAGGCTTTCCCACTTTAGGAAGAGGCTCCAGTCTCTCTGTGGCCATCGCTTCCTATCTGGGGCGGACAATTTCCATCAATGGACTGGTGGCCTCCAGTCTGTGTGTTTTGGGAATCTCCCTGCCAGGAGACCCCCACCGTGTCTGCAGGCAGAGTTAGCTGAGAAAGCCCCCTCAAGCCATTCCAGTGGCATCTGCCACCCCTTGAACTCTGCCTGAGTTTGCTCTCTGTCGTTTGTGCCTTCGCCCTTTAGCACTTGATGACCCACAACCTGGCCAGAAGTTGTGAGGAATTAGCAAAGCCGGCCTGCCTTCAGCCTCCCCTTTCCTGGCCTGCTGGCTGGCTGAATCAACACCCAAACAGCTGACCAATGGCCTTTTGGAGCCACGGTCAAAATATAATAAATACATTTATTCAATATAATAAATAAGCTCAATATAATAAGTCAAATAATGAATGTGGTTCCTTTACAAAACATCACTGTAAGAAAATCCAATACCTTGTTGATGTGTGGCGAATATAATGGGTTTTGCATATGATGGGGTTTTTTTTTGCTCCAAGCTAAGCAAAACAGCAGCATAACAAAGATAAACACTCCAAAATGAAGCTTTCTGGCAGATTCATAAGACTCTGATAAAGAGTAATGGGCATATCGGGGAGAATTAGCTTTAAAACATGAACAATAACAGCAACTGAGTGAGGAAAAATGCGTCAACATCATGTTGGCAAAAACCCAGCAGCTGTAAATGCATAGAAAGGGACTCGACTCCACAGAGACCAGAAAATAAGCCGCCTCCATATTTGGTGTTTGGAACAGCTTGGAGATAAAACATCGATCGGGCTTAAAGAAGTGTAAATATTTATCTCTTGCGCAAGGACAGAAAATTGCTAGGATTGTGCATCAAAATGCAAAAATGGGAAGGTTTGCTCCTTTATTATGCAATTACACAGAATACTCTAGAGAGAGAGAATGCAGGGAAGACAGCGTAAAATAAAAATGCACCATTTCAAAATCCATCAAGAAAACACGAATCTAATGTGTTCAACAGAGAAAGAGTGAAGTAGCAGGAGACCGAATAAAAGCACAGAGGAGAGATTTTACGTTCAGAGCCTCACAGCTTTTTATAGGCAAAGCTCTCAAACACCTGGCAGGCGGAGAGCCAGCAGCCATTCCCACGCAGGGATTAATTCAGGGTAGAAATGGAAACAAGAAGTGGGGTCTGTAGAGCTTTCTATAATTCTAATTCAGGAACAATCAATATGAGAATGATTAACAGGCAACTAGAACGGATCTATTACCATTTAAAGGCTCTCAGCTCAGTCTGCAGTCAGACGTTGCTGGACGATGAGCTGAGGGGCTTAGAGACTGCAACCCATCTCAAAATGGCCGTCCTTCTCACCAGGCCTCTTGCCCTCATCATTGCAGGGAAGGGCAAAACAGAAGGCCAGACATCTGACTGATGGATTTTATGTGCCATCAAGTTGGCTGTTGACTCTTGGAGACCACACATACAGGGTCATCTGTCTCTTCGGTTCTTCCGAGGGTGCCCTCCTCACTGCTCTCATGGATCCCCTCAGCAGGTTCTCCTCTCCTTCGCTTTACTTTCACCTTTCCTGGCATGAGAGCCTCCTCTGGAGAACTAAGGCTTTCCGTACAGGTAGTCCTCGACTTACAACAGTAACTGAGCCTGGAATTACAGTTGGAAGTCATTGCACTTGGAAGCAGAGGAATCACCTGAATAGACCTGATTTTTTGACATTTTTTTTCAGGAAAGCAAACACCATTTATCATTAAGCAAATCCATTTTCCCCAGTGGGTGGGGTGGAGGTTTTTTTGCCAGAAATGGGAAGCAAAATGCCAGAAAAATGGCCCAAAATAAATAAATCACAAACTGGAGTCAAGTGGCCAGAAGATGCTGCGAACAGCTGTAAAGGTGAGCCGGTTCTCATACCCAAAATGTGATCACGTGACCGGAAGGGGGAGGTTGCCACTATGGTAACTTTGAAAATAGGTTGTAAGTAGCTCTGGGAGGGCAGCTGTCATAACTTCAAATGATCATAAGTTGAGAACTACCTGTAATGCGTCTGAAGTTGGGTAATTTGAGCCCAGCCATCTGCTCCTTGAGTGTCTGGTCATGCCTTTGTTGGTTGTATTCTCAGGAGGTTTTCTCCCAATAAAACTCAAAAGCATCAAATCCTCCTCCCGACCTGCTTCTTCAAAGTCCACCTGCCTGGAGGGCTACAATAAGCTGAAGCCTTTCCAAGAAGAGGCAGCCTGGAGTCCTTTGCAGAATCTTCCTCCTTGTCTGCCTTTCCCATCACCGACTCCCAAGGATGCACTCGGCCTCCTTTCCCTGCCACACAGCTGACTTCTTCCTTCCCAGTGGGGGCGGCTGCAGCGTGGAGGGGCCCATCCTAAATGGGCTCAATCGCAGAAAACAGTTTTATAGCCCCTGTTCACCTATTTCCTTTCCTATGTCCATAATCTCCTCTCCTTAAAAACGATCCTTTTTCTGATCCTTAACCTTTCCAATCCTTTCGGCATGGAGGCTTGTCCACTTCAGTAGGTGAAGCCTCTCCAAAACCTTATTTAACGAGTTCTAACACGAAGCAGATAAATCGTTTTATAGGGCCAAGCTGCTTTGCCATGAAAACGGGAATCCTCGCTGCTGGTTGCCTCCATCTTGCTGGGAGGCGTCCTTCTGGATCCCGGCTGGGGTCACCAGCTGAGCACCACCAGGCTCTCTCACCCACCTGGCTTCACCCTCTTCCATTCCTCTCTCCTCGTTCCCTTTCGTTTGGTGAAGCGAAAGACCTTTTCGTAAATAAAACGTGCACATATCCATCTCTGGGGAAAATGAACAAGGTTCCCTTTCGGGATTTGCCCCAGAAATATGAGCCACTGCTTCTCTGCAGTGCAGTGTGATCTCAGATCTGGTCATCTCACAAGAATTATGGAGCAGAAAGAGGAGCTCGGCAAAGAGGGTGAAGGGCGGTTCCCTTTTTATTCATGTCCTTTTGTGCAGGAGATACAAAACAGCAGTTGAGAAGAAACTTTGACCACCCATATCACATAAGCTGCTAATCAAAATCAAAGCCTCTGCAGCGGATCATTGTACATTTGGAACTCATTCACAAAGAATGTCTATTGGATGATCACTAAGTGAAGCCCGGAGTCGCCAATTGTGGTTATTTAAACAATTACACACTGCAGACAGATTCATCAGTGTGTAGCAAAGCCTCTCTATGTGGAACCACTTTTCTGGGATGCTCTGGGGTCCGTCCGCCTTGGACCATATTGTTGTGACCGAGGCCCACGTAGTGATTACCAAACACAATTCAGTCATGAACAAACTTATTTTATTAAACCAGCTGAGAATTAATTCATTCTCAGATTTAGTCCAAAACAAATTCTTCGGCCTTATCACCAACCTTTGATGTCTTTGGCAACCTGCCAAAGGCTTTTCTTGGCAAAACCCCCACAAAGTTCAAGAGACGCTGATAAGAAGCACTGGAATCAACGTTGCTTTTCTACAAAGAACTCAACAGCTTGTTGCTCCTCTTTTAAGCCTTATGGGAGTGGCCAATCATCTTCTGGCCTTACTCCCGAGTCGTCCCTTTTGTTTTAACTGTTCATGCCTTCTGGCAGCTCTGCGCATGTGTGCACTAGGAACAGGCTCCTCCTGTTCCTCTGCCTCTCTGCTGTCCGACTCTGAAGGCTCTGGAGTCCGTACATCACTCCCAGATGGCCCTGGCTCCATCTCTGCCTCCGATGCAGAGCCCTCGTCCGGGCCTTCCCCTGACTTCAGGACTGGCCCATTGTCCTCCCCAGCCTCCTCACTGTCCAACTCCGCTGCCAGGTCCACAGGCTGCTGGCGGACCACAACACATATTTCACCGAAGGAGACCTGTGACAGCCAGGAGGCAGTTTTCTGGCATGCAGTGTGGAGAGGCTGGTTTTTGGGTCCTGGAGGCAGGAAGGGTGATGTGATCGAGCAGTAACTCTCAGGTAACCACACTTGATAGTCTTCCCTTGAAAACTGAGTACTGAGGTGAGGTAAAACACACCAAGCTCAAAACAGACCATGTCATTCTGAATGTTTTTGAAGGGAGGGGTTTCATTTAATTTCATTGACCTGAGCTACCAATCAACTATCTTTAAGTCTCCCCAGTGTAGCACCAGTATTCACTCTCCCCACCCCCGGATACTAATCCCATCCAACCTCCATCACTGAAGATGACAGGAGAGGGCAACTAGGGTAGCCCGAATGGCTCAAAAGCTCTTGGGTGCAGCTGGATTTGAAAGCACTCTGGTCCTGCAACAACTGCAGCCCTGGCTGATACCTTGGGAGATCCTGGTGGGAATAAAGGATCTTCCCTGGTAAACATGGAAAAGGTGGTGCTGACTGCCTAACTCCGTTGGGCCATGCTGCCCCCAAATGATCCCAGGATAGAAGGCTTAGGGAGCTATCTTCTATCTAAAGTGAGGAAGAGGAAGGAATCCTTCGCACGCCCTTCACCTTGGACATCTAGATGACCTGGATGCAATGTACATTGCCTGGATCTTTACTTGTGTGGTACGAAGACAGGACACTCTCGCAGTTGCCTTGTCTCCCAGGCTTGGGACTCGGTCATTGATAGGCACTGCTCTACAGGGAGGTGACATACTTCGCTCCCTCAGCAGAGGACATTGGAGGGGCCTGGACCTAAATGCTTGATGGCCAACCATCAAGGCAGTCAAACCTCAACTGTCAGTTCCCAGTTTGCAACCATGGGGTCCACATGAAGAAGGCCTCCAGGCAAAGGGAGGTGGAGAAAGCCCCTGCTACTCATGGGGTCAGCACTAGGAAAGCTCACCGCTACTTACAGTCTTCCCTAGAAGTGCCATGAGACTGCAGAATATTCCATCCCAGCTCAAAGGGGGTGGACGCTTGACCAGGAGCAAGCCAAGCCACTCCGGAGCCATCACAGTACAGAAGAACTCAGCCTCGTGATGGACTTCAGCATCTCTAATTTCTCTAATTCAGCATCTCTCATTTCTTGTTTCTCCAAATGGGCTCCAGAAGATGGTAGAGGACAGGAAAGCCTGGAGGAACATTGTCCATGGAGTCACGATGGGTCGGACACGACTTCGCAACTAACAACAACAATTTCTCGTTATGGGGGATTCCAGCATTATTGATCATTCTGAAGTAAGAAACAGGTTGTCACCAAGGTAAATTTTAGGGTGTTGTTGTTGTTGTTGTTGTTGTTGTTGTTTACAGACGAGGAAGGAAGGGAAATCCCATTAATGTTTATTTATTTTTTTTGCAGAGGAAGTGAGGGAGAGAAGAGAAGATCTCTGATGCATTACTACAAGACTGGGTCCCTCAGGATCTCCGGCAAGATCTCTGCAGCCTCCAAAGGCCTTGCCTTCCCCTGTAGAGCAGCGTGGAGAAAGCAGTCAAGAGCACTAATGAATCTGCATGGGAGCAAAGGGCTCTCCTTCCCCATCACGCTTTTCAGAAATGCAGGGGAAGGAAGACGAAATGCACGGAGCTAGTAAAGGCAGCACTGTAAAAATTTAAGTAAACAGAGGAGGTTCTTAAAAAAAAAAAACACCCGTTCCTTGATGGCTTGGATGCTGGGCCTTCCCCTTCCAGAGCCTCCCCTTGGCCACACCGTGTAGTCAGTCCAGAGCAGGATTTCCCAATCTTGGCAACTTCCACACGTGTGGACTTCAGCTCACAGAATTCCCCAGCCAGCATCTAATTTAATCATCTAACTGAATCGTCTAATTATGGCCTAGGAATTTGGGGAGTCAAAGTCCATGCATCTTAAAGCTGCCAAGGGTGAGAACAGCTGTCCTAGAGAAAGGGGCTTCATTGGGTTTTCCAGGAAGGGCAGAGACTGGGAAAGGGCTCCTTGTTCTTTCCTTGGTAAGAGACAACAGCAGCCCCTCCCCCCTTTCAGCCCTCCCCCACCCCCTCAGAGTGTCGAAGTACACACACTGTCCGTGGAGCTGAAGGCCACAACAGCTTTGAAAGGCTCAACAGGGATTGCGCTACAGAGAACAAGAACACATTAAAACTCTGAAAAACAGAAGTATCCCTGAAGCTACATTAATGATGTACCATTATTATTTTTAATTCTTTGTAGTTATAGTTTAAAACACTCTTACAGGGATTCTCTTCCCCCTTAATTCCACTGATAAATCCAGAAATATCTGAATAGACGGAAACACAACCTGGGCAAATGACCGTTGAAACACCTTGCCATCCGAATATGATCCCTGAGATGCAGGCTGTGCCCAGGTTTTCAGAGTCACTCAGAGCCAAGAACCACTAACTGCTTCCAAATCTGAAAAAAGAAATTCATTTGGCATCCATGAAATAAGTAGAATAATAGCTGCCTTTTATAACGGAGTGAAGGCGGGGTGGAGTCTGAATTTCAATGGCCAGATTTAGCAGAGGATTAACGGTTAGTGAAGGGTATATTGGCATCCTGGTTTAACATGCCCAACCTGAGCAGGATGGTGTCCTTACAGTTAGCAGAAAATGCAGCAAGTGGCAGGAGTATCATTAAATCAGGTAGCCTCTTCTAGTCTGATTTAACTTCCTAAGAAAGTATAACGTGAAAGTCTTGGTTGACCATGAGCCTTTGCTCTGCAGGCCCATCGATTGACGACCATAAAGGAGGTGAAGAGCCTGACCTGGACTGAAAGCATGTAAATTAATGAATACAGTGAAACAAAACATTTTGTGTTTGTGAATCTAAGAGAAAAGAGAAGGATGTCATAGGAATGAGTGACCTTGTAGAGTGGAGTGGGTGAATGGAAAGGGTTAAAATGTATATCAGCAGAATATGAATTGGTGTCATCTTGACAGTTGTGGATAGCGGGAAATTGTGGAATGGTGACATGTAGTATTCTCTAGGGAATAATGAGAGAGAGAGAGAGAAAGAAAGAAAAAGGAAGGGAGGAAGGAAAGAAGGAAGGAAGGGAGAAAGAAAGAAAGAAAGAAAGAGAGAGAGAGAGAGAGAGAGAGAGAGAGAGAAGAAAGAAAGAAAGAAAGAAAGAAAGAAAGAAAGAAAGAAAGAAAGAAAGAAAGAAAGAAAGAAAGAAAAGTGGATACAGTTTTTGCTTTGTCGGGAAAACTGGGCTGGGACATGGCATGCAGTACAATCCAAGGGTTTACCAAACATGTGCGAAGGGAACCGCTTTGTTTGTTGCTTACCGCTTGTTCCCACTGTAACCCAACTAGTTACCCTAGATCTATGAGTTCTCCCATATCGTGCGTATATTTCAGTGAACTTTCTAGGTTTATGTTTATGGATCGGAGTTAGATGTGCACACGCCGGCCTCTCCTTATTTGCGTAAAGCCAGTAATTTCTGACTGTTGCCTGATGAAGCCCCCCATTCCCTGGGCAATGGTCCCGAGAAGGCTGCTACCTGCATGTGGGGGGCGTTTCACGTTCCCTCACCTCAGTGTTCCCAATCAGCACCGAATGCAATTCTGCACATCCACTCATTGTACCCACAATTTTGCCTGTGTGGCATTCCAGAGGACTATTATTTCAAGCCTCCTGTGAACTAGAGAGATGTTTACATTCTAAAATGATTTTTTAATGCTAAGAATGGGCAATTATGGACTGAAAATATTACACAATGTAGCATTTCTTTTATGACATATAGGAATGGTCTCCATAAAAATAATTCCTTAGAGACATTCAGATTTAGAGACTTTGGAACCTACGGCTTGAAATGGTAAGATGTGAATTAGGAAAGCGCATTCTGGAGTCCTGAGGTCATTCCGGTCTCATTGTTTCAGCTCTTTTAGCAAAGTACCTGATTGCCAGGCCTTTGTTTCCTCACAGGAAGTTTACTCCATCCCTGTCCTTGCTTCGTGGCCTTCACCGTTTATAAAAAGCTGTCCTGCTGAGGCTTACGGTACGATTTCTCAAAGTCAGAATGGCTTCTTAACAATTGGTTCAGTGTACACGAGAGCCCCCGTTCTCCACTCAGGGATGTGGTCAGCCTTTTGCACGTGGGTTTACCTCAGATCTTTCCCCCATATGGGCTGCATCAACAGAGGGATGGCGTCAGGATTGGGGAGGGGGGGTGGAATACTGGTCTATACCACAACTGGTGAGGCCCTATTTGGAATATGGCATCTAGTTCTGGTCACCAGAATACCAAAAACACAACACATGGACCATCGTTTCATCTGGAAAACTCTGAGCACCTGAGATCGAGCCAAGTCCAGAAACACCAGAGAATTCCTGGAGGCCTGGCACTCAGACAAATCAGCCATCAATAGGCACATAGAGATAAACAACATCTACACACCATTCAAAAGAGATAATCAAGAAGCCCAAAAGGAAACAAAAACACTGAAACACCTTTTCGTCAGCAATCAAATGACCAGAAATCAATACCAAGTTTAACACTAGATTAATAATCAAGAAGTAAACAATACCCCAATCAAGGAACTACTAACAAAGACAAATAAGCTAAAAATAAACAATAATCTAATCAAGGAACTACCAAGATCACTCCTACCAATACTTACTGGTATATAAAATGAGAGCAATGCCCTCCCCTTCTAGCATTGGTGACGTTACCTAGTTTGGTAACGAAACGCCTGCAAGAAAGCCACCAAGCTCAGAGAGCACCCCCGAGCAACCATTTTTCTCTTCTATCGGTCATTAATCCAGCCTCAGACAATTGTTATACAAGCCATTAAGAGGAACAATCTGGCTAGGCAGAACTTGGTTCCCAGATGGCTATGACTTGCTTGGACACTGTGGGAATGAATGGAGTCAAAGGAAGGGAGAAAGTGATGTAGAAGATTTAATAATCTTCTATAATTATGGATTGCCAATAGTTCTCTGCAATCTGTTTCTTCTCGACAAATGGGAGAACAAAAATTTTTCAGAGAAAAACTAGCTGTAATAAAGGAAGTTGGAGACGGTATAGCATAGCTCAACATACATCTGCTCCTAACGTCTACAGGCCTGAATTTGGAAAGATGGTGAAAAGAGCACCTGGGATTGTGATGGGAAAGTTCGGGGCGAGAAATCTGTGCATTCGTGGTGTGTGGGCTGCAGTCTACTTTTGGGTGTTGAGAGACGGATTGCATGATCTTCCAATGGGGGAAGAACTGCTGAGCCTGCACAACTGAACAGCCTCATCAATAAACATTTGCTCAGATTTGGGGGCTCAGCCGCACATTTGCAATTTGCTTCTCATCCATGGTTGCTTTCCTGAAAGCAGTGTACAAATATGTCAGCTGGCCTGCTGAACAAATAGTTCCCCTTTTTGGCTCTTTGGCCAAACATCTCCGAGAAGCATTAATTCGTCTTGTCAGGAGCCTGAACCAATTGGAAGAGGTGCTTTAGTGGTTTCAGCTAACTCTTAGTGGTTTTGTCACAGGCTGTTATTTTTAAAGATGCCTTCAGATCAAGAGGGAGCCAGGAGAGAAGAAAACTGCTCTCCGTATAGTCAAGGCTGCACAGCTTCTTCTGGAAGACTGAAACCATCGTCCCAGAAACGAGAACTCTTCTATCAGCCTAATTCTTGAAGCAAGTTTGCACCTTTGAGGTTCCCTTGCAAAATTCACCTTTCCCTTCCCACCCAAACTGACTTTGACAGTTCAGCATTACAAAATGAAATTTAACAGAGACAAGTGCAGATTTGTTCTCTTAGGAAAGAAAAACCAAATGCTCAAATATACCTGGCTTGTATGTGCAGAACAGACCCTGCAATGGGATTCTGTGCATGGATCCCAATTACTGCCGAGATCTTTGGTTTACCCACTAAAAAGAAGGGATCGGCCCAGAGGGTATCACCTACTCAGCTTACTTGTTTCAGGAAACCTGCCACAGAGGTTGCTCAGGCCACACTTCTTAAAATTGCTGAGAGACACTCAAGGAGAATAAGACTCCTCCTGTGAGTAAGTCATTCAATGTCAGCAAGGAAGGTAGCAATTTGGACTTATCTTCCAGATAAGCAAGGTGGAGATAGGCCTTAAATCTTTCAGCAGATCTAAGTTTGGGTGTTGGATTGTTTTTAAACTCCCTGTTTCAAATCAAATAATGTCCAGACAAGCTGCAGAATTTTAGCTCCAGGATCATACATCATTCTATGGTGATATCATAGAAGATCTGTGGCTCAGAATTGAAGTGTGGAGTTTTTGGTGCTCAATGAACTTGGTTGTCTGCTTGCAGGTGTTTCTTTACTCAGCTAGGTAGCACCAACAGTGAGCGTGAGTGAGTGTGGGATTTGCTCCCTGTTTATATACAACCGCTTGCCCTGCCAGTGTGGGTGGAGGTGTGGTTTCCTCCTTGGGGGTTCCTTGATTAGAACATTGTTCTCTGCCTGATTGTTTGTGCCAAAAGGTCAAAGTTATTGGGAAGCAATCAAAGGTTAATTTCAACCAAATTGAAGTTTACCTTTAAAGTCCTTTGTGACTTGGAGCCAAGTTAGTTATGGGAACGTCTCTCCCCAGTGGCATCACCTGTCCTGTTAGATCCAGCAGGAGACTCATGCTCCAGGCCCCATTTGCAAGGAAGTGGCATCTGGCAGAACCCAGGAAGACACGTCTTCTTCCCAAGAAGCTTCCCAGGCTCAGGCTCCTTCTGAAGATGGCTTCCCCCCCAGAAGTTGTGGGTGCTCCATCACTGGAGGCTTTTAAGAAGAGACCGGGCAGCCCCTTGTCTGGCATGGCATAGGGTCTCCTGCCTGAGCAGGGGGTTGGACTAGAAGACCTCCAAGGTCCCTTCCAACTCTGTGATTCTGTTCTGTCCCTATTTCTACGTATTGCAAGAGAGGCTGGAACACAGCTATTTAATGTTATAATTTGTGCATGTAGAATAGTAGAATAGCATTTGTAATACTGACTTCCCTTATAGGAAATAGGCAAGAAGCTTTATAAATGACCATCACGGGGGTGGCGCATGGTGGCAGCAGCACTGAAGTGGCACAACATTGCCCAATTTCAATCCCATGAGCATTATGGGTCCTGCATTCTTTAAGGCAGCCCATTTTAGGTACGTGGATTCAAAAATTGTCACCCTGCGATGCACCATTTTGCCCAATTGCCGGTTACAAACAAACATACAGGAGAATTTAAATAGTATACAGTTGTAATAAGTCGAGGATTACTGTATAGTTTCTGCATTTCTTCTTCAGCAGGCAAGACCAGGAACCTGTTTCCACGGGAAGACTAGAAATGTCACTTATGAAGGGGATCATAAGAGAAGGAGTAGGCTTCACCTCCCCTGTCTGCCTCCCATCCAGGGAAGGATCCGGCCCAGTTGCTTCCGAAGGCTTAAAAAGCCTCTTTGCTCAGGCGGCGGTTCTTGCTCGCTGGCTCGCTCTGCGTTTGTCCGGGGGGCGCAAAGAGCGCCTGCCTATCTGCTTTTGGTCCCAAAATCGGATGTCCTTAGCCTAACAGGAGCCCCTCCATGCCGTAAGGCCGTTTTGAAAGAAAACGTTACCCCGGCAGCGCGCAGAGCTGCAGGATAGCCGAAGTCGGATAGGATAGCTCCCTTCTGCCGCGCAACGCACGAGGACCGCAGCTCGCCCTCTTTGAAGCGGGCCCCGCTCGGCTTATGCGCGGAACATGGCCAAGGCGGCCCTCGAGAACCGCCGCGCTGCTTGGCTCGGAGCGCCTGGTCTCCTCTGATCCTTGGGGGGGAGGCGATGTGTTGTGTTAGTTGGAGCAGCTTCTTTTGCGCAGAGACCAAAAAACAAGCAGGCTGGAAAGAGAAGAGCGAGAGAGGTTAAGCTCTTTTTTTTCCCTTTTCTTTCCCTTTTGCTGCAGCTGTTTTGCATTTGCTTGAGAATGGGCTCCTCCGCTGCAGGAAAGGAGCTTTTCGGTTGCACATGCCAGCGGTGTATGGGAAGACCATAAATATAAACTTACTTGAAATGTTTCTGCAACTTTGAAGCTTCTCAGATTATAGTTGTGCTTCTGCTGATGAGCTGTTCAACACTTGGACGAGCCAAGTCTTCCTACGAATTTGAGAAGTCAGGTTGCCAAATATAGTTATTTATTTAGACAATTATATGCCACATACTACAAATCCGTGCTTGTAGACAACCTATCGTCCTAGGTACATTTTCTTTTACATGCCTCCCGCCAAGATTTCTCACAGTTGAAGAAATTTCTTGCCAGATTTGAAGTCTCGGATTTGCTCCGTAGACTTAGAAATCCTCACGGGAACTGCAGCATCGTAACTGGATCATTTATCTTTGATGCCTCCAACTAAGTTCTACAGAAATTCAATGGGAATAAATCAAATTAGAAGAAAACTCTACAGACTGATACTACTTTTGCAGGTCATATAGTCTTTGCTATATGGACGCCAGTTTCTGCTGAAGGATCTTACTGTATTTGGGGAAAAATTTTGGCAGAAATATTTCATTCTGTTTGTATGGACACAGAGGGTGGACCTATTCAATTCCAGCCTCCACAATTACACCAGGAGGTGAATTTTGGAGAAACACATGTTCAGAAACAATATGCCAAGAACCTAATTTATATAAGCATCTAAGAGCAAGAAAATCTTTACAGCTGATGGAGTGTGGATTTTTCAAGCATGAGGAGACATTCTAAACATCTCATATTCTCATCCTTAAAGTTTTTGTTTATCATTGTATAGAATCCTAGGTTTTAGTTTATTTGGATTTATATACCGCCCTTCTCCCGAAGGACTCAGGGCGGTGAACAGCCAAAATAAAACACATACAATATAAAATTTAAAAAACAATTTAAAACTTATTAAACAAATTTGGCCCATACTAATTAAAACACCCCATTTTTAAAAACAATGTAAAATTAAGCAATTAAAAAGAGTTAGGCCAGCCCAGCTTGTTGGAATAAAAAGGTCTTGAGGGCACAGCGGAAAGTGCGTAAATCTGGGATCCTCCGTATCTCTGGGGGGAGCTCGTTCCAAAGGGCAGGTGCCCCCACAGAGAAGGCTCTTCCCCTGGGGGCCGCCAGTCGACACTGTTTGACCGGCGGCACCCTGAGGAGCCCCTCTCTGTGGGAGCGTACTGGCCGGTGAGAGGCTACCGGTGGCAGAAGGCGGTCTCGTAGGCACCCAGGTCCTAAGCCATGGAGCGCTCTAAAGGTGATAACCAATACCTTGAAACGCACCCAGAAGACCACCGGGAGCCAGTGCAGCTCGCGCAGGAGAGGTGTTACATGGGAGCGCCATGTCGCTCCCATAACCACCTGCGCGGCCGCATTCTGGACCAGTTGGAGCCTCCGGGTGCTCCTCAAGGAGAGCCCCATGTAGAGAGCATTACAGTAGTCCAGTAGTCCAGTAGTCCAGGTTGGAGGGCATTAATATTTAGGCTGTTGTGCTCAAGTCCCTGTTCATTGCAGGAATCCATGTTAAAGCATCCAATACAGACGGCTCACCATCCTCTCTTAATGCATCCAAGGAAGGGAATCTCACCAGCTTCCTTTGTAACTGGGTCTCCTGTGACACACAGGTAGTCCTGGAGATGTGACAGGTCACTTAATCCTAATCCCTAATCCTAACCCACTCCGTTTAAGAAGACGGCCATTTGTCTGGAATGATACGGGGGTCTCCTGCTTGAGAAGGGGGTTGGACTAGAAGACCTCTAAGGTCCATTCCAACTTTGTTATTGTGTATTCTATTTAGATATAATTCACTATAAATCAACTGTGAATTACCCAGATGTTTAATACATTTATTAGAAGGATTAATGTAATGAACCGTAGTTATTTAATTAATTATTCCACTGGTGCCCTTTCCTGGATAATTGGTCTTCAGTGCAAATTCTCTGTAATCAATAGTACCTAATTCTTTTGATCATTGCTGATATTGCTTTCAGTCTCGACACCTTCTTGTTTTATAAATTCAAAGCAGTATTATGATTCTCATTCTTGTTCACGAAGAGGAATATTTAAAACACAGAATACAAAGTGCTTTAAGCAAAGAGCTTCATTTAGAGACAGCCTCAACTCACAATACCTAATCTGTTGGAAAAGAAGAATGCTCAAGGAAAGCCCCCAATTGTCTATTACAAAAATACCAAAGAAATCAGTTTCATTTACTGCAAAACAACCACTTTCTCCTTCCCAGAAATGGACCGATAGAGTCAAATTTCTGGGTCAAAGATTTGGGGAGGAATAAAGGCTTTATAATTGTGTCCTTTGGCCGGGCTGTATAAGCCATTTAAGAGAGCCAGTTTGGTCTGGTGCAGGGCTGCCCAACCTTGGCAATTTTAAGACTTGTGAACTTCAACTCCCAGAGTTCCCCAGCTAGCCACCCCATCGATTAATTCTTCTCATTGTCAGGAAATTTCTCCTCAATTCTGGTTTGGATCTCTCTTTGATCAGCTTCCATCTGTTACTTCTTGTTCTGCTCTCAGGTTTGGAGAATAGGTCGAGCCCCTCTTCTCTGTGACAGCCCCTGTGTCCCTGTCCCCCATGCCCCCCCCCATTGTACTTTCCAGTTATTTGCAAATTAGAAGGAAGGAAGCAGGGACAAGGGCCAGGCTAATGCGAAAAGGAAACAGGCAGGCAGCCTGACAGATGAGACCTGGCCTCTCTCTTTACAAGCCAGGTGCCCCTTGGAAGGACGGCATTACAAAAGGAAGGGTTGTTGCAAACTTCATTGCATAAGACAGCCTCTATTCAAACCCCTCCCCCCTTGCAAGAGGCACCTATATACAATGGCTACAGGTTTTCTTTGGCATGGCATTAGTGAAAAGATATCACCTTTTTTTTTATGGTCCACCCACTATGCCACCTTCCTCCTCCTCCCCCTCCCCCCTCCTCCCCCTCCTCCACAAGACAGACAGCCTAAAGGCAAATGAAATTTTAGAATGAAAATACACCTTCCATCCTTTTCCAAAGCTTCCAATGTAGTTTAAAGGGGGGGGAGGAGGAAAGAGGGAGGGAGGGAGATGGATAGAAGGAGATTTATGGCTCTCAAGATCAGTTCAGATGAAACAGTCGGTTGTGGGGGGGGGAGGGTGGGGGGGATTGTGAAGTTGCTGGTGACATTTTCCAGGCACAAAAATCATGGAACTCTTCTTCATTGGCTAGAAAGGGACACGATTCATTCATCCTGCAGTTCGCAATTAGGAACATAAGGCAAAACTGCCATTTGGGGCTGTTTCACAGCTACTTTCCTGCCAGGATAAAACTGCTGTTAATAAAGTTTCAGCCACTGGTGCCAGTTAATTGTCTCGCAGGAACTCCTGGCATGCAAAAGGGCCTCTCATTCATTTGCTGTCATTTATTGTTTGAGCCCTTCTTGAAAAGAAGATGATTAGGCTCACATCTGGGCTTCTTGCTCTGCCTGGCCAATACCTTTGTGACAATTCAACAGGTGAAGCTGTTCCTAGAAAAGAAATAGAGGAAGTGAAGAGACAATAACCAGCCTAAATTTCTTGCCCCTTGGAGACCAGGGTTAGATTTCTTATAAGATAAGAAAAAACAACAGTTGGCTTTGAGATTTGAGGATTAGATCTGATTTAACTATAGAGATATTGTGTTTTCTTTAAAATACACGATTCACATTTGACCATTTGAAATTAAGAATATCATATGAATATTGATTTATTTGAGTGTTTATTAGTAGTATTTTAAGATACTTTAAATATCAATTATTCATTTAAATTAGAGGTTTGTTGCATTATTATCTCTGTACTGAAATAAGTTGGAGGTCAGTTTTGTTACGTAATTGTTCGATGTATTTTTATTCACTTTTCACCTCTCCGGTCCTTTTTTTCCTCTTTATGTTAGTTGGTATTTTAATGTCTGCTTCTGGAACTTAATAAAGATATTTGGGGGTGGGGGGAATAGAAGAAGCTTCACCTGTGGGATGTTGTGGAATGCATTTGCCTGAGGCTCAGGAGAGCCTCTCTCCCAGATGGATTCAGTAGCATAAGAGTAAAATTTATTTTCACTGTTCCAGGCTGCTTTTCTGTGTCAACCTGTAACTGATCCCATCAATGACCAGTTGCAAAACAGGAGGGACGTTTCTATCTTACCTACTTATAGAAAAGTGAGAATTCCCCAGCATTTCCTCATTTGGAACATCCTAAATCTATTAAATCTATTCAAGAGGCAGAAGACGAAATCCCCACACGTGTAGTTCTCCCACGCATAGCCCAAAATATGGATCTGGTATGTAGATGACACTTTTATCATAACAAAAAAAGGAACGCTTAGAGAAGAAACATAAAAAATCAGCAACATTTTCAAAGGAATAAAATTCACAAGGGTAGAAGAAAACTACGCCTCACGGCCCTTGCTGGATATCCTCAGCAGAAGAGGAAATGGCAGCAAATTAGAAACACAACCCTATCAAAAAAAAAAACCACCCACACTAACCAAGTGTTGCATTACCAAACTAACATCCTAACCTTCCACAAGAGGAGCTGTGCAAGAACGTTATTCAGCTGAGTACAAATGCACTACAGCAACCCAAAACATCAGAAGAAGGGAAAAAAAGAAGAAACCGACTGCCTATTACAACGTCCTCCAACAAAATGGGTACCCACATCTAAACCTCATCTAAAAGTTCTTGACCACTGAACCCACAACAACACAACCAATACAGGCCACGAAAACAGGATCGTGAATCTAAAACATCTCAGAAATAACCAACAAGGTATTACAACCGCACAACATCACCCTAGCACAGAAACAAAATAAAATGTCTTAAGGAAACCAAAAGATCCAGTGGCCCAAAAAGAAAACAAAAACCAGAACTCATCTCCAACAGACAATGTCAGGCCTGTAACAGCCACAGTGTAGGACAGGCAGGCAGAAGGCTAGCAGGGCACTTCCATGAACACCGCCCAGAAGTCCAAAGACATGGTGAAAAGTCCTTCGTCTCTCTCTCAACACGTGGACAGACTCAACTGCAATTTCAATTGGAAAAATGTGGTCATCCTGGACCAAGCTAAATCCAGAAATGCTAAGGCACCTGAAAGCTTGGAATTCAAATAATCAGCTATCGATAAACGCATAGAAATAAACCATACTTACACACTATTCAAAAGAGACAACAAAAATACAAGGACACATCCCCTCGAGCAGCCAACACCCAAATAAGAAGGGAGTAATACCAAACAAACAAGCAGAAACAAGGAATTGCCAAGGAGAAAACCATGCCCCCATTAACACTCGCAGGGCAAGCTATTGTGTACTGGCAGGGTGGAATCCCCACACTTCTTAGCACTGATGATATTACCTAGTTGGGTAATCTACAAGCAAATAACCAAGCTCAGAGAGCATTAAGGGCTCCGCTGATTGATTATGTGCCATCACGTTGATGTCATCTCTTAGCGATCACATAGATAGATTTCATCCAGGGTGATCTGTCCCCCACCTACCATTGGGACCATTTCTGAAGATGAAAACTAGGGGGTGAAGACTCCTTTTTTCAATCATGTTGTAGCACTCAAAATGTTACAAGGGAAGCTCTTTTGTTTTCCCTACAGTATTTGGTGCTCCCTTCTAATATCTGACCATATAGACATTTAATATTAGCCACAAATTACTTCTTCCAATTAAAAGTAAATCTGCTTAGGAATCAGCTCTACATGATGGACTAAACCTGGAAAGATTCAGGTTGAAATCACTACTCTACCAAGCAAATTACTGGGTGATTTTCCAGGAATTGTTGTATTCCAGGTCGATTGACAGGGATCACATGGAGAGAATTTTTACTCTCTGATTTTCCTTAGACTTAGCCAGGGATGCTACAAGGAATTCATTTAGTTCTTAAAGTAAAGTGTTTCTAGAAAACTGGTGGGCCTTATCCAGTATGGTTGGATGGACATAGTATGGACGAGAAACAAAGCAGTATACAAATAACATAACTAAACAGACAGACAAAGTTGGAACTTGTTAATGTGGACAATGATTGAAATATTCTAAACCTTTCCCCTCCGTCATTGTCTCTGTTTTGTTTCCTTTAGGAAGGTAATTTTGAGAATTTAATTTGGCCTTACTGACATTTCAGGGATTTCTCTTAACCCGTCCCAAAGCTTGCAATCAAAACTCCAGTTTAATAGGGAATTGTTGGGAATTTTCTTGATGTCCAACAATGGTCAAATCCTTTGATGTTGTAAATTGTTTATTCTGCAACACTGTAAATTGTTTACTTTGTTGAAAATGTTTATTCCAAACTGAAAAAGTCGACTGTAACATTTTCCACCTAGGAAACAAAACTGCATGAATACGGTATGGGTCAGGAGAATACCGGCCTTCAGATTAACACGACTTCAGTAGCGAGAGATTGAATAATTGAACGTGACCGAGAAGGGTGATGTGGCTATAAAAAGACAATGTCAACAATAAATTCATTCATGGAAATCTAATTTCTGAATCACTGGAGATAATTGCCAACTTTATTCTACATCGCAAATATTGCATCTAGTTCTGGACCCGAAACTTTATGGAGGATTCAGAGAAATTGTAATAGATTTGGAGAAGGGCAAGAAAGATTACCAGGAAATAAGGAAATAAGTCCTATGAAGAACGTTAGATGGAACTGGACATGCTTCATCTCAGGAAAAGAAGACGGACGGAGGAGGTGAAGGTGTGGCAGCCTTCTTCAAATCTCTGGAAGGAAGGAGGCCCATAGAGGATCAAGGCGTGAAATAATCCAAGGGGACATAAAATGGATTTAAATTACAAGGAGGCAAATTCCAACTGGATGTCAGGGGGAAATCCTGACAGTAGCAACAATAACCCAAAGATGTGTTGGTCTCCCATCCGGAGGGGGGATTCAAGCACAACCATCTAATGGGAGCGCTCAGGTTTGGACTCCGGCCCTGAGCAGATGGCCGGCTTCGGTGGCCTCCGTGGCCTCTCCTAGATCTGTGGGAGCCAGATCGTTTTCCTGAGAGTGAATGGCAAAGAGTTGTTTTCCTGAAAATTACAGCAATCTGCGTTGGAATGCCGGGGGCTAAATATGCAGAACTAGAAGCGCAATTCTGAGTTTTGTTTGGTGTTTATGGAGCTGTTTGTGGAACAGTAAGTGTTTCTGCCTCCTCTAAATATTATGACAGGCCGGGGGCTGGGCGAGGGGGCCAGCGGAGTTAGGATACGGGGTTTATTTAAGTGAGAGAGATTACACCAAGGGCAAATTGATTCAGCTGGAAGAGTTAGGCTCATTCTATACACACGTTTTAAGTATTTAAAATCTGACACTTTCAGCCAATGGATAAAATGTTCTGGAAAAGAAGAATTTATGGACATTGATCCCTTAATACATTTTAAGGTTAGTGAAACGACTGTGCTAAGAGCCAGACCAACAGCTGGCGCTCCCGCTGTGGAACCAGTGAAGCAAAATCTAATAGCTGAGTCTGTAGAGAAAAAAGACAGTGGCCAGAAATACTGGATTATTATAGGAGTCCTCCACTTACGACCACAACTGAACCCAAAATTTCTGTTGCTGAGCAAGGCAATTGTTAAGCGAGTTTCACCCCATTTTACAGCCTCCCTCGGCAAAGTTATTAAGTGAATCCCTGCAGTTGTTAAGTTACTAACCTGGTTGTTAAGTGAATGTGGCTTCCCCACTGACTTTGCTTTTCAGAAGGTCACAAAAGGGGACCACGTGACCCTGGGGACACTGTGACCATCATAAATACGAGTCAGTTTTCAAATGCCTGAATTTTGATCAGGTGACCGTGGGGATGCTTCAAGGGTCGTAAGTGTGAAGTGCAGTTGTAACTTTGAATGTCACTGAGTGAATGGTTGTAAGTCGAGGACTAGCTGTACAATCAGCAAAGGGTGGCTTTTCTTCTGGGACTGAGGAGGCTTCTTGGCTTCTTCCACGCAAGAGCAAAACTGCACAAACCTGGTTGGGAGTAACGGCAGGATCTGGTTTCTCTGCAGAGAAGATCCCTCAGCAAGGAAGCAAGGGAGAGACTCCCCGCCTGGTAGGCAGAGATGTTGGGAGAGAATCTGCAATAGCCACGGGATAACTTCCCCATCTTCCCCAGACGTTCTCTTTGCTGACGGGGAAAACATGCAAAGCACAAATGAGGATTTGTTGGCAAAGCTGCTCCAGAAAGTTTTCTGAAATGGGCTTTCAGGAATTATTATTTAGACCGATCCTTTGCCTCGGTTCCTTTCTTCATAGATTATGGGGTGGCTTCGCTCAAAAATAGGCCTAAACTGATCTCTCCTCAAGCATATAATTCAATTCAATAATTATATTATTCAATGAAAATCAAATGAAGAGTGTTTTACACATAGGAATGAACATTCTTCAGTGAGCATTTAATTTACCCAATGTTTCTATAAGACCGTTTTAGGCACACCTCTTTTTGTTTAAAAAGTGCACGTTGTTGGCTCTACTAGATCAGCCCAATTGATTTCTGGGTTCCTGGCAGAGACATTTCTCGGTTTGGGAGGGAGTGGGGGGGGGCATTGTTTCACAAATTCAACTTAATTGTGGCCTCTTGCTTTTGTTCCAGTTCCAGTATTGGAAATGTCTGCCTAAACAAGGCATGCTTACTTTTTCATATAAATATATATATATATATGAAAAAGTATATATATATATATATATATATATATATATATATATATATATATATATATATATATATATATTGTTTATATATATATATATACACATATATATATATATAATGTTTTTAACAATAGAGGTTAAAAATACATTTTAAATTCTCTTCTCTAGTCATATTCTAGTCCAGTTATCTCATGAATTTAAACTGATATATGAGGATGCTAAAATGATTTATGTTCTCTTTAGAAAGAGCTTTATAATTTTTCACTATATATTTTAATTTCGTGAGATAAGCTTTCCTCTACTTAACAACAGTTAATCGTTTGAATCTGGTAGCAGAACACAAACTACCCAATCTTATTTTAATCTCCCGCTGAGATTAAAGTCTGCTTGGATGCTTAGTGCTTCAGTATGTTGGCTAAACTCAAGCAATTGGGTTTCTTTAGAAAATGATGGCTGTGTGTTGTGCAAATCCAATCCTTTTAAAATAAAGGCAATAAATCTATGCAGGCTTATCTGGAAATTAGCCCTATTAAAGACAGTAGGATAGACTTTTGAGGGAAGGGCTAAGAACTGCATTATCCGAGGACCCTATTAGAATAGAATAGAATAGAATAGAATAGAATAGAATAGAATAGAATAGAATAGAATAGAATAGAATAGAATAGAATAGAATAGAATAGAATAGAATAGAATTTTTATTGGCCAAGTGTGATTGGACACACAAGGAATTTGTCTTGGTGCATATGCTCTCAGTGTACATAAAAGAAAAGATATGTTCATTAAGAATCATAAGGTACAACACTTAACGATAATCATAGGTTATAAATAAGCAATCAGGAAACAATATCAATATAAATCGTAAGGATATCAGCAAGAAGGTTACAGTCATACAGTCATAAATGGGAGGAGATGGGTGATGGGAACGATAAGAAGATGAGATGATTAATAGTAGTGCAGACTTAGTAAATAGTTTGACAGCGCTGAGGGAATTATGTGTTTAGCAGAATGATGGCGTTCGGGAAAAAACTGTTCTTGTGTCCAGTTGTTCTGGTGTGCAGTGCTCTATAGCATCATTTTGAGGGTAGGAGTTGAAACAGTTTATGTCCAGGATGTGAGGAGTCTGTAAATATTTTCATAGCCCTCTTTTTGACTCGTGCAACATACAGGTCCTCAATGGAAGGCAGGTTGGTAGCCATTGTTTTTTCTGCCGTTCTAATGATCCTCTGAAGTCCGTGTCTGTCTTGTTGGGTTGCAGAGCCAAACCAGGCAGTTATGGAGGTGCAGATGACAGACTCAATAATTCCTCTGTAGAACTGGATCAGGAGCCCCTTGGGCAGTTTGAGCTTTCTGAGTTGGTGCAGAAAAAACATTGTTTGTTGTGCTTTTTCGATGACATTTTTGATATTAGCTCCCCATTTTAGATCTTGCGATATGGTAGAACCTAGAAATTTGAAGGTCTCTACTGTTGATACTGTGTTGTCTAATATTGTGAGAGGTGGAAGTATTAAAAATTGTTTGATGACGAAAACTGACAGAGTTCCCTTCCATGTCTCACAAAGCCCCCAACCCATTTCCCCACAGGAGCACATCAATGGTGCTATTTTTAAAAATATCCTGTTTGGTTGGTTGGCATTTAAAATAAATGAGACCAAGCATAAATGTGCATTTTTGGGTGCTTCAGCTTATAGGACATTTTATGAACCTGGATTCCATGAACGCAACCCTCCAAAGAGGTAAAATTGAGAGAATGTTGAACTTGATGGCTGCGTTTGCCCCACAAGTGAGGTGAGATGTGATTGTTGACCGATAATCTGAGGGCAAACCAAGAACAAAGCCTGAGTGGCAGCCCTGGAAGAAGTTGTGCCCTGATGGAACTATTGTGGGGAGGTTTTCCCCAGCAGTGGGTAAGTGGGAGGGGGATGAAAGCTGGGAAAATACCCAATACTTAGGCTGAAACCACCTTAAAGCTGCAAGGATGGCTACTCTTCCTGGCCTTGTGGCCAGAACTCTGTGAAACTTGGCCAAGGGTCAACCTAGTTTATGTTGACAGGCCTTTCTACAAATTCAAGGTTGAGGTAACTATTTCTCTCATGAGGATACAGCTCAGCCACGAGAACTGGGGAAACTGGCACACCATCGACCCAAGAGAGCTTCTACTCACCCATCGGAGCCCTTCCTCAAGAGTTGTAGCTGGACAGAAAGCGGTCTACTTTCCTGACTCCATGGGGGAAAAGAGGGGCTAAAATGAGAGGGAGGGAGGGAGGGAGAAGGTTTCCATGTTTAGAAATATTTTGGGTTTGCGTTACCAGTGGGAAGCATCATGCCTGTCTGTATCATAGCATTGTCATGTTCCTATCTGTGGCCCTTTGCGATGCATGATATCCGGGTATGATTTTCCCTCACTCTCCTGAGCTCCTGAATTGGGCTGAAGACTGACTCTATCCTGACTCTTACTGAAACCCTACAACTGAACGGAAGCAAGAAGCATCTCTAATTTTATACCGGCCACTTAAATAAGTGTGAGAAAAGTCTGCCTAAAGGAGGCCTGTTCACACTATGATTTCTGCCAATCATTAAACCTTAAGAGTCTGCAGGGATTATTCACATGGGGGGGGGGAGTCTCTTCTGGGAAGAACCAGCATGGAAGAAACATGCGCCTACACAGACCGAAATGATCTGAATTGTATAAAGCAAATTCTCTTTATTTCTACAATTATTTTATCCCACTCTAATAAAATGTTCCTTGCAACTAAAAAAAACCCATTCATATTTCACAATATTAGACTTGGCCTTTGTTTAGCAACAGATAACCCCAGTCCGAAGCACATGGAAATCCCCAAAATTCTTCCTGTCATAACATGTTCGCCAGAGTCCTTCGGAGGCTTCAGGATGTTCACAGATAAAGCCCCCCCCCCCCCTCTGTCTCTGGGAACAAGGAAGGCAGGACCTTCTGATGCAGGGGCAAGCCCCCCCCCCCCCCGATTACCTTGAAGGTCTTCTGAAGAAGAGGGCTAAGCAGTCCCTTGGGAAGAGCAGCTAGTTCTTAGGGATTGATTAAACGATCAACGCGGGTCAGGCAGCTGGATTGGTAAATCCTATCTGGGAAATATCAAAAGAAACGAGGCTCATAAGGTTCAAGGATGCACACTAACTGGCTGTAATAATAGCCTCATTGCCAGTTACACTAATGCTCAGATTATGGGGGATAAATGAGATTAGTGTGAGCTCTTATTATGGGAAGGATAATTATGATTTCATTGCCAACTCCCATAACTGGAATTTAAGGAGCCAATCAATCAAAATGAACAGAAGCATTGGGGGGGGGGAGACTCAGAAAACCACACATTGAAAATCTCCATTCTTGTTCAAAAATGCAAATACGTTTTAACTGAATTAAAACAAGTGGTTAAACAAATTAAAAACAGGGTGCAGTTGGTGTTTAGGCAAAGATGTATTCCAAAACTGTAATGCTGTCAAAATGGCATGAAGTTATAGAGTTGGAGGACTTAATTTCCCCCAAGCTCTCTGGGAAGAGAAAGCCAGCCAAGGAAATTCCTGAGCCTTGCCTTGCTGACAGCTCTTTCCTTCAGCCATCCAAGAGGATCGGCTGCTATCTCTGACCCCGTCCGATGCAGAGCGATAAGGAACACCACATTGCTAGACTGCTTCAGATGTTAGACTGGCTTTTAAAAAACCTTCCACGTGGCCCAAGAGAAGCCATCATTTGTCTCTTGCAAAGGGCATGTTTTTCTTTGGGCAAATAAAAAATAAATTTACAAATTTCAGCAGCAGGAATGAAACCCCAGACCGACATGTTGCACAAGGGAAGCGGAAGCCCTTAGGACAGACAAACAAAAGCTCAGAGGGCTTTTTCTGGTTGCCAATCCTCAGGACGATGTGTGTGGGGGGGGGGGAATCACTTTATTGCTGTTCTCTGCTATGGGTATAAAATGATAGCGCAGATCTATTTTTGTCTTCCATACAATGTCTTATTTTTCAGGCCCAAAGAATCTGGCAACCTGTGTGGTGTAATAAACAAGGAGAACATTTATAACTGCTGTTACTGCTGCCAGGACCAATTTTCGAAATCAACCAAATGACCGTGGACTCTCTGTTCAGCATTTGGGTAAGAAAAATGTATCATTATTCCTCTTGGGGTCAGAAAAGTCCTCTAATAAGAAACACATTTTGGAACCAACAATTCTGTAATTTTGACAATATAATTTATAATCCCGGAGTATACACGATGCTATACCAGTTCCCATTTGCCAATCTTCCTCCTCCTTAGGCTGGTTGTTAACCTAGGAGTGCTACCTAATACCCTGTATTTTAATTAATTGCAATGTTTCGGTTTTGGTGCTTTGTCTGCAAGTACCCTCCAGTTCTCCCCCATCATCTTTTAGTTAAAGATGTCAAACCAAAATCTATTCTCTCAGTGTCAAAATAGTGCACGTCAGGATAACGGACAAATGCTCCTGTCACATCTAGCCCAGATCCACGCAATAATCACAACACAGATTGAATCTGTTGAGCCGGCCCTTTTCAGAAATCATAGAGGTAGCAGACCTGGCCTGCAAAATCCAGATGCCCCTTAGCTGGCCACAAAAGATACAAAGAAGTTTCCATCCTTTGTGATCATCTAGCAGACCAAATCTGCCACCCCCTAATTCACCATTTCAGGAAGAAGAATGACAAACAACAAAAGGTGAACCGGTAGTAGAACCCTCCCCTGAAAACGGCCCCTGGGTACTCGGCATGGCCTCCAAAGTCCGAGATCAGCCTTTCTTCTGATTTTTGTCCTGAGTGCCTATTCAGCCGTTGTTCTGCTCTCCAAACAGAAATAGATGGTGGTGGTGATGATGATGATGATGATGATGATGATGATGATGATGATGTCCATTCGGACTCTTGGTGATTCTATGGGCCAGGTCTCTCCACATCTAGACTACCAAAGTGGATGGAGTCAGTTACAATAGCGATCAATGCAGTGTTGGAAGACCTGAAGGATCATGTTGGGCAGAGGTCATCATGGAAAAGAAACTACCTATGTGGTCAATAAGAGTTGACATTGGCTTGATGGCACACAATCAATCAATCAATAGCTTAAGAACATCTCCTTGTTCGTTTCTCAGGCACTTCTGCTCGCTCAAAATACAGCAGAGGAACAGGTAATGCTTATCGGAAGAGATCTCTTGTTAAGAAGTGTTGAGATTAGCCAGGTGTGGATTTAAACCGGTTCAAGAACTGCTCTAAGGGCTCAGGATCCATTGTTTCAAATGCTGGCTATTCAATGGTCAGTTTGCACTTGTGGGATAACTACAGATCTGAATGTTCCTAAACTAAATAAGTTGGATTGTACTAAGCAGCATAAGAAATGCATTGCAACTAATGAATTTGTTTTGCTTTATTAAAATAAAAAAGCAATACAACAAAACAAATATATCAGATACATTTCAAATATTATCCAATGTATGGTTTAAATTACTGCTTACTACATTGTATGGATGTGTAACTAATGAAAATAAAAGGGAAAAATAAGAAATGAGTTCTTTAGAGCACTTGCTACAATGGCTCAAAAATTTTCAGAACATTAATTGCAAAACTTAAGAGCTTCTAAATTCAAACTAAAAATAAGACAAAAAGCTTATTGATACGTATTATGACAAAAGTCTAGCTAGGAGTGAAATAAGACATTGCCCTTTGACCTTACAAAAAGTGCTGAGACTATTTTCACACTTGAAGAGAAGAAAGATCATTTTATTTGTTCTCCACCCAAGTAACAACTCTGAAAAATCAGGCACTTTGACCACCCACTTATTCCTAGAATATTGCACTTCTCACTGAGTGCAAGTAAAAGAAATCAACAATTTTATTTAATGCTTGGAAGAGGGCTACAGTCTATTCAAGTGCTGGGAAACCCCAAATTAATCCAGAGTTGTTGCATCAACCCCAAGAAATCCTTGCTATACAAAGAGTTCCACTTCTTTCTGCCCTGAACCTGTTCTTATCTGGAACCAATTACAGACAAGGGAGGAGAGGCCACCTTTGCCGAACGTATTCAAGGGAAGCCTAGCTATCCTTCAGTTGGGGATATTTTAATTTGGATTCCTACCCTGGATTTGGTGGCCATAATTGGCCTTTCAAATATAAGAGCCTATGAAATCCCGCTTGAACAGAAGAATTATCTGGACATAATTGAAAGCACCAGCTAAAGCCCTTGAGCAAATGTAGCTATCAGAATCCTAGCAAGCATTTAATACCGGGAGTGTTTCTAATTTGAAACACCATTTTGTATTCAGAATAGGCCATTTTGATGGGTTTGAAGGGGTTTCATGCTTGAAAATGTATGTTTTGAGTTCAGAACAGAGTTATTTTGTGTTTGAAACACCCCCAAAATCATCAAGGCAATGATCAGATCTGAAACAACTTGCAAACTCAGAATGGGGTAGTTTCAATTTTGAAATGATTCAGACTCCAAATGTTTGTGCAAATCACTGAAACATAAGGAAGACCATCATTTCGAACTTGAGAAATGTGCAGTAGTGATATATAAAGAAAGGTTATGTTTTAAAAACATAAAGTTGTGTAAATGTCTATTGAGATTCTCAGTCCATCCATCTCATGGGAGGTGCCCCTCAAAAGGCAACCGGACTTTTCTTCCTTTTCCCTTGAAGAGGTTTTGTTTCTCACCCAAGAAGCTTCTTCCATTCTGAAGAACTGAAGAAGCTTCTTGGGGGGGGGGAAGTCCAGCTGCCCTTTGAAAAGCACTTTTGGGATAACATCAGGTACTGCTCAAGCAGGTAAATTATACACTTTTTATATCAATCAACTGAACGTCCATCAGATCAGTAGACTCATGTCCACACTTCTTGAAGAAAGAGGAATAAATTGTGGTTGTCAGGAAAACCCCTCTGATGTCCTTGAAAGTAACCTTAGGAAAAAAAACCCCTCAGCTGATCATGAAGAATTATAGCTACAGTACAGAATAAGACATATAATCGCTTTACATTATCCCATAAATATTACAGGCAGAAGATACGGAGTTAACCTTGGAAAGGTTTATTTAGGCCAGCAGCCAAATTAAAACATTCTCAAAAATACCCAGCCTAGACTTTGCATCAAACCTAGAGTAGAGTAGTAAAAAGAAGCCTCTTCAACCTCTTTAAGACAATTACCAGATTAAAAAAAAAAAAAAAAGTTTAGACTGGCTATCAACACATTGGGGCTTGTTCTTCAGGACCTGCTTAATGACCAGAATGCAATTCATCTGACTTCAGAGCAGCAGCTGCTGTTGGGAAGAGGCGGGGAGGTCAAAACAGGCAAGATGGAGGTTGTGGCATCTCAATGAAACTCCACCCTGCTTGTCAAGAGAGTCCATGGCAGCTGAGATGGAATGCTTGCAAAGTGGAAGCCTGAGTGGCAGCTGACAACTGTCCTGCTTGTCAATGGACGATTCTACCTATAAAGTTTGAAAGTTTATTAGATTTCTATACCGCCCTTCTCCCAGGGGACTCAGGGCGGTGTACAGCCATATTAAAGCACATAAATTTATAAAATTTAAAACCAATTAAAATCAAATTAAAACACACATACGCCCATTTAAAATTCATATTAGGCCAGGCCAGCTTGCTGAAACAGAAGGGTCTTAAGGGTGCGGCGAAAAGTACGCAGGTCGGGGCTAAGACGAAGCTCTAGGGGCAGCTCATTCCAAAGGGCTGGTGCCCCCACAGAGAAGGCTCTCGCCCTGGGTGTCGCCAGTCGGCATTGTTTGGCCGACGGCACCCTGGGGAGCCCCTCTCTGTGGGAGCGTATTGGCTGGTGGGAGGTTGTTGATGGCAGAAGGAGGAAGGTGGAATCTGTACTAGGAAGCCACACCCCCCATCCTGGCTATTTGGACCCTCATTTTCCCATAGATGTTGCTTTTCTGGAGACTTAAACTCACTGAGAAGGATTCCCTGCCAATTCCTCTTTGTACCCAGTTCCTCAACCTGGAGTCCTACCCTTTCATTCTGGCTTTCAAGGTTTCTTTGAGGAGATTGTACTTTGGTATTAAAGAAGTTGGACTGAATATAGAACTTAAGTCACACTTCCTAGCTGCCGTTTATTATTGCTTCATTGCAATAATAATATTACAATATTATACAATAATATTACAATCAATTAAATTTTGCTTTATTATTATTTTTGCTTCATTGATCAGTTGATCTACTGATGCTTCCCTTTTACTTTGAATGTCTCTGTGGAAGCCCTTTACGTCGTTCTTTGCATTTTTCACCCACCTTGATTCATTTTCAGCCTTACCTTTCCTGGCATCATTCCTCCTGTCCTCAGTTGCCTGTGTCCATCTTCTCCTTGACCTGGCTCGTCTTTCCAATACATTGGCTTCCTTGTCATCGGATCGGCATTAAGCCCATTGTAACTTTGAGCGGTCACTGAGCAAATGGTCGTAACTCAAGGATTACCTGTACTTTTGTTATCTTTCGCCACTGTCATTCTACTCTTATTTGCAGGCTTTTTATATTTTATGTCTTCTCCAATTCTTTTTCTTCTCTTTTGCGGTCTCCAGATGTTGCAATGTCTGCTATCCAGACTTTTTCTTTTCTTTTCTTTTTTCTTTTTTTTTCTTTTTTTGTCTTTCTTACTGATTGTTACACCCAGGGTGTTTTCTGATGCTGCTATTATATTGGAGTGATGATGTCATGCTGCCATACAGTGTGGGGGAAATGCTTGTTTGATGCGAAATGAAGAGTTTTTAAAGCACTTTAAACATGGCAACCGTTATCTGGAAGCTTAAGTTTTAGCTCTCTTATTTCCTATCCAAAATCCCAGGGCTGAATTTCTGCAGTTTGCTACTGAATCTCAGCCTTGGATTCTCAGAGGCATCCAGGATCACGTGCAGCGTAAGTGTGGCTCACTTCTTCCCTGTGGGATGAAACTAAAATAAATGGACTAACCCTAAACTTTTCTAAACCATCTGGAAGAAATGGTCCGATGGAACAATAGGGGGTTTGGTTAATGCCTTGTGTGGAGAAAAAACACCCCTCTGTTTAGGCTAGTTGAATATCGGAGCGGGCCATGCTTTTTAAAATGATGGTGATGAACTGGGAATTAAATGAAGCTTAGCCTGTGCTACACTTGCTTCTTTTCATGACATATTGAAGCAATCACTTGCTTTATTTTTTCTTAAGATCAAAATATGTGAATCTGGCCATATCATGGCAGATGAAAAATATGGAGCAGGATGATGAGGGAGGATGGGCAGGTTTTTCTTTTGGCTAAGAGTCAGAAATTGTTTTGAGCTGGAGTTTCCCAGGGCAGGAATGCTGAACGTGCCAATGACTTACCTTCCATTTGCTACAGAGAGGAACACGAGAGGCATAAAGCAGGTTTAATGTTAAGCCATGGGAAGGGAGGGGGGAGGAGGGGCATACCACGCTTAAATTCAAGGGGGTCTAAGATATGGGTTGAGGTCTTGGCTATCAGAAGACGCGGGATTGTTGGAAGTGATTGGCGGTCCGGTGTACAACGAAGTTTCTTCTCTGATCAGGCTGTTTCTGGGAAGCCAAAAGCACCATGCAAAGACAGCCGTATTTAAAAGGCTCCTGAAGACTTGGGCACATTACTGACGCAGTGGTGCCTATCAGAAAGGGTGCACCCAGGCTTCTTCCCCTGCGCGAATTTAAAGGAAAATGGTTGCCTTAAGACCAGCAAAGATTTTATGAATTTTCAGTGTGGTTTTCTTAATTAAAAAATAAAAGACCAAAAGCCTTGCCAGCAAAGTCTGACCCTTCAGTTTGGGGCTGAAACTGGGAGGTCACATATGGCTTGAGGTTGTCCAGCTTTCCTCCAAGCATACAGAAGACCATCAAAAATAGTCCGCAGACGTGCAATAACTTCTGATCTGAAGGAGATTATCTTAGTCCTTCTGACCTGGACCTCTGAGGATTGTAACTTGCTTGAATCCTTTATGGGTCGGGATTAGACAGCTATTCCTAATTAAAAAAAATTGAACCAGTTAATTCCTTGCTTGGAATGCTGGAGAGGAGAATGCAGCTGGAAGTGCCAGAGAAGACCTTAAGCTCCTGAGATCTACACTGCTCTTTGTTCCAGAGACCCTCGTCTTAGGATGTCTGGGAAAAAAGCAAACAAAACATCTGCGAGGAAGAGAAAAATAATTTGCCTGGCAAATAGGCAATCTCACCCGGGGTGTCCCGTATGTAGAACGGCCCTTCTCTTAAAGCAGAATTACAAATCTGAAGCAACAGATCAAATTACGCCTTCTACTATCCAAGGGTTCGGTTGGGAAAACATTCCTAGTGATTAAAATAAGGGTTTATTTTCTTCTGAGTAATTCTATCGGTCCACCTTTTGTTGACCTATTTCAACTTTTATTTTAAGATTTTCTTGTGACGGATGGCCAGAACAAGAGAAAATGATTCTGTTTCCATTTATACCAACAATTAGTTGAGCCGTTCAGAAGACCGAGTTAAAAAGAAGGAAAGATATGAAGCGAGGAGAGGATCTGCCATTGAAACAATAATTGAGACCAAATCCATTTGGGTATAGTTTGATCTTCCTTTGCGGTCTTAGTTTTTCCCTTGTAATTCAATACTGATTTCACCACAGCATGTCCCTCCCTCGGTGGAAAGTCCTGACATGTTCCTGCTCTTGGCTGGACTCTCAGCCTTCTTACTTTTTACCACTGAAATTCCTTCAATGAACTTGAGTTGCACTTCTACCGAGAAGCCAGAGATTTTGCCACAGAATTGTTAAATTTCCAACAGTTTTGCAATTCCTTGTAGTGGGGGAAAAAAAAAAACCACACACACAAGGAGCCATTGATGCATGTGCACAGAGTGGGACATTTCTTCCTTAGGTTGAAGAGCCTGAATTTCAGTTGCAAAGTACTAATGTATATGTTATTGAAATAGAAAGGCACTCTTTATAAAGGTCCTCCAAAACTATCTCCTTCTCTCACACACCCACTTAAATTAAATTCCTTTGCTGTGTCCTGAGGACCCCTGAGAATCTTTTAGTGTTGAGTCTGTATTTTTAGTTTAACTGGCCCTTGCGCTGAGGGCACTTCCTGTGGTTCCACCGTCCAATTTCATTTTCTTACCGATATACGGTGGAAGTGAGGCCCTCTTGGATAAACCTGCATCAGACAACCTTCGGCCAGATCCGATCCATTTTATGGGGCATGGTAAAAGATGAGGCCCCAGAAAGGGGCTTATTCTGCCTTCCCCACCCACATAATGTCCTCGGGGATTTAATTTCACAGTTCTCAAACACGGGACATACACAAAATCTGGGCAGAAATAATAATGCATGGCTATTTTTTCCCCCAAGCACAAAACACAGAGAGTAGAATGTGTATACAGCTGGTTGCAAAACGACATGAAATCATAGAAACATAAAGTCATAAGGGGCATTTGGACCATTGACATCCCCCCCTCCCTGCTCAGGGAAAAAAAATCTAAATTAAAGCATCCCTGACAGGAGGATGGTCCAGTGCAATATGAGAAGCCCACCACCGTTTTCTGTAATTAATTCCACTGCCAAAGTGCTCTTACTGCTAGGAAGATTTTCCTACAATTTAAGTGGCATCTGCATTCATGTAGCTTAAAATCATGATTTAGTGTCCTACAATGGAAGAGAAAAAAACTGGCCCTGCTCCTACGTGGCACTGCCTTCAAATGCAAAGGCCCACCAGTGGGCTGATCTACCCTGCTCTCACCTCCTGCTTTGGAGAAGGTTGGGTAGTTCCTGCTGCCTCACCTCAAATTCATCCCCAAACCTCAGCCTGTCAGAAAGAAAGACAGACAGAAAGAAAGAACCAACTTTTCTGGTAATGAAAAGGTCCAAAGGCGAGATGAGATAATTGCAACAGTGGCACCCCCTGCCTGCATAGTGAAGAAATGTGGGGATTGGAGGAGTTAGCCCTACTCCTCTTGGAAGATAATTCAATCTCACAAAAGTTAAACAAAATAAAACCTTGCTATTTAAAAAAAAATGCTTTAATTATTAAGAGGCACTCATTCAACTTGAGAAGAGATCATTAGAGAATTGCTCAGATCATGTATCACAGCAACTTGCAAATCAGTTTCCACTCTACAGCCTGAACCTCAACTTGGAATTACATCCTTGCAACAATTAAGCTATTCAAAGCTAAAGCGATTAGGGGTTTTTTTCTTGCTATATGGTGTGGGTATAAAGATGCTTAGAGAGGATTTTGGACTCCAGTTTCAGAAAGACATGAATTTTTGGTTCCTAAAGAAAATTCCTGATGCCCACCGCAGGCACATGGTGTGTGTAGGGGGGGGGGGGCCTCAAGAGGGCTGGGATGACAGTCAGAGCAGAATTTTTTTGCTTACAGGACGTTCTGCACCCAACTTTTGGTCCCTGGAAAGGAAAACTCCTGATGCCACCGTAGGTGAAGGGCACTTGGTCCTCAGACGAAAGAATTTAAAAGTGGCCAAGTTGTGGTGTCCTTCTAATTGTGCCATAGTAGTTTCTAGACCTGGTTACTTGCATTCTATAAAGAAACAGAAGTCAAAGTATACAAAGTTTAAGAATAAAACTAGAAGTATGGAAAGCTATAACTCCCACTATTATATGCTAGCTGAAATCTGGACAATCTTAGGATTCATCCTCCCTGCATAAAAATAATTTCATGGTCTGGTGAAATAACTTAAAAGGATTAACACGAAGAGTACCTCCAAGTACTCTTATCAAAGCAGAAGTAATTTTTCATTTTATAAATTTACCTTCCCTCATAAACTTAGTCGGATTTTAGATCATCCATTTAAAGCATCAATACTGGAACAAAGACATTAGATGACACCTTCCACGATCAGGGGAATATTTACCAGCCTTTCAAATCAGAATGATGAAATCTCATTAAAGGAAGTTGGAAAAAAGTTATTCCAAAACCCATTATTATAGATGCCCAATAACGTGGGAGCTAAGAAAATAACCCTATATATATCTCGTACCATTCAACTGGATGGCCACTGGGGCAGCAGCTCTTCCTGTTTACATAGGTTTAATAATATCTGTTATTTCCTGAAGAGATAACAGTGCAGCAACAGCTCAATTATCTGTAATGTTTGAAAGAAGTGCATTATTTTTAAAAATATTCAGTAAAATTTGATTCAGGATCATAAAGTTGACAGTGTGTGTCATGTATGTGATATATTAGATGAGGGTCCATTATAGACTTCTCCTGCATCTTAATGACAGTAGAAATAATATTACTTTGTTGATGAGGTTTCATTTAGGAGCCTAATAAAGGACCAGACTTTCCACCTCACACCTAAGATCTGTGTTTTACATAATACAAAAAATATATCAAGTGTGTGTCTAGTTGATCCCAACTAGACAACCAAATCTTAACCTGGTCTTTCCAACACTGCACCCATCACCACTGTAACTTAGACCATCCACCTTACTATTGGTTGTCTTCTTCTTCCTCCTCCTCCTCCTCCTCCTCTTCTTCTTCTTCTTCTTCTTCTTCTTCTTCTTCTTCTTCTTCTTCTTCTTCTTCTTCTTCTTCTTCTTCTTCTTCTTCTCCTTCTCCTTCTCCTTCTCCTCCTCCTCCTCCTCCTCTCCTCCTTCTCTTCCTTCTTCCTCCTCCTCCTCCTCCTTCTCCTCCTCCATCTCCTCCTCCTCCTCCTCTCCTCCTTCTCTTCCTTCTTCTTCCTCCTCCTCCTCCTTCTCTTTTCTTCTACTTTTCCCAGCATTAGAGCTTCTCCAGAGAGCTGGATCTCCACATAATATGCCTAAAATAGGATCATTTGAGCCTGGGCATTTGTGCCTCTAATAAGAATTTTGTGTTGCTTTATTTGATGAGCCATTGGTTTGTCTTCTTGGCTACCCACAACATTCTCTAGTGTCTACCCCAACACCAAAGTTGAAAAGCATCACGACTCTTCCTTTCCTGCTTCTGAAAGTCCAACTTTTCCACCAAGAATATCATGGCTTGCATGATTCTGATCTTTGTGGCTGTAGTTACATCACAACATAGAATAGAAACCCATCTAATTTTACATGTCTTATCATATTGAGAAGATTGAATCTGGCAGATCTAAAATACACTTGCTCAGATGTGTTCATGTTGTAATGAGTGTGACACTTGACAATTAGCAGTACCTAGAACCCCAACTTGAATGTTTGGATGACCTAGGACAGGTTGAGACCCTGGTTATCTTTGTTCTGAAGATATTATTCTCAAACAGAGTAACAAGAGACAGTTCTGTCTTAAAAGTTGCAATATTGCCCTGTTCTCGGTAGAATCACAGAAAAGCGACTTTGAGACAGATCTCGCCTATTTAAAAAACAGCAGCATCTTGTTGGGGACACAATTGACCTTCAGAACTTCTGAAGGAAACAGAATGGATCGTGATGTGGCCAGAGAAAAATGTTCTGAAGAATTCTTTGAATTGAACCACGAAGACGGAGGGCGCAGGGGGGAAAGATCCCTTGCGAAGCACACTTGAACTTTCTACATCTTGGACCATCCTCAGGGAGAGCAACCCACAACAGAGTCAGTTTAAGGTTTCTGCCCTGGGGAAAATCCTTGCCAGGCCCTCAATATCCCATCAGGACAATAAAAGAAGCCAAGATCTCGGACTCAGGAAACACTGAAACAATGTCAGATTGTTTGCAAGACCGTTTGGCATTGTGCTGCGGTGCTCGCGGCAGACTGAGTGGAAGCTTCCCAACCTCTTACAAAAGACTTACATCTGGTCCACTCTGGGGAGAGCGAGAACTTTACACCCAGGAGCCAACCGGACTCGGGCTGAGGGAACACCTTGACGGCTGCCCTGTCTCCTCACCGCTTACTCCTCTCTTTTACAGGATACAATTATCATTGTATTTTTAGAGTGACTTCAGTGGCAAAGACTTCTGCAGTAAGAAACTATATTTACACTCTACATTCAACAAATTAATTTCCAAATTAGAAATTTCAGGAAGGCTCCTACTCGGGCTTCCTCTGAAAAGGAAATAAATATACACGATGCCCTTAGAAGGGAAAAAACGAGGACAATGCCTTCATGTAAATAATGCCTCCCTCCCTTTTTATATAATGCATAAGAATCTTAACAGAAGGGCCGAGACTCTGAATTATAGCTGTGGGTGTATGAATTATAATGAATGACTCTGCTACTTGCTCCCCATCAGAAAAAAACGCTTCCTCTCTCTTATTTTAAAAATATAATAAGTCTGGCCTAATTTTACCTCAAGCCTGAAGTCAGTCACGTAACCCATATAACAATTAGAAATCTTTTCTCAAATTGTTGCCTTCTGTCACCATTCATTATATATTTAGAGGGAAATCTGGACTTTATTACCTTGCTGTATTTCCAATTTGGGCTTCTGAAAACTCAAGATGGATCCCAGTTTTCACAAACTACCGGTATCTTTCTACAAGGACAGAAAAAAACGACAATAATGGACATTTTAATGCCGCCTTTATTAATAACTCAAGACTTCTCCTCAGGGGTGAAATGTAAAATTTGTTACTACCAGTTCTGTGGGCGTGGCTTGGGGGTGGTGATGGGGGGTAATGTGAATGGGTGGCATGGCCAACTTTTTTTTTTTAAACTTTTCAAAGCATTTTTTCTATTGCTTTGAAAAACCTCTGCCGATCAGGCAACTCAGCTGGGATCATCAGAGACTTTTCAAAGCATTTTTTTTAACCACCTCTTCAGCCAAGAGGTTGCAGGAAAAAATGCTTTGAAAAGCCTCTGATGATCCCAGCTGAGCCGCAGAGATTTTTGCTACTGGTTCTCCGAACCACCCGCCGCCATCGCTACCAGATCAGGCGATCCAGTCCGAACCGGGACCATTTCACCCCTGCTTCTCCTCCTATTTTCTCCAGAACAACAACCCTATGAGTGAGTGGGACTGAGAGAGAGTGATTGGGCCAAGGCCACCTAGTTTTTCATGCTGAAGGTGGGACTAGAACTCACTGTTTCCTGGTGATTGGCCCAAAGTCACCCAGCTGGCTTTCATGTCTAAAGTGGGACTAGAACTCACCACCTCCCGGTTTCTAGACTGCTGCCTTTGCCCTAGACCAAGCACCTTACAAATGGCTCAACTACACAGGTGGCTCAGGTTGAGGAGCATTGATCTGGTCTCCTAGCAGTTGCCTTCGCTCCTTTAGCACCAGGTGCATGTGTTCCTGAATCATTCAAGGCCAGCGAGTGTTCCCAACACAGTCAAGAGGAATGAATTAAGCACCTTGACAGGTACCCAAAGCCCCACCGGATGCTTCTGTGTGTCCCTGCCTCACATCATGCCCAGAACAGGCGGGGAAAATCCAGGCCACCATTAAGCCAGTCAAGAGAGGCAATTTGCTAACCTGCTATCTAGTGATCACATCTGGATTCTCCTGCCCTGATGGGGCAGCCTTTGCCTTAACGAAGGCCGTTCAGGAGGGCTGTTTTCTTAAGGTATCATATGACAAGGGCTTTTGCCCGGGGTGCCTGAGGAATTTGGAAGACCTCCCACAGGACTGGCATTGCTGTCCTGTTCCATCCCCTGGTGGGGGGGACAGAATTTGGAGCCCCTTTGGAAGGGGAAACGCTCCCGGCCTAATTCTCTTAGAATGAAACATCTAAAAGGGGTTTTTTTTAAGGAGACACTATTGTGGAGGCCGGTAAGCTTCACTTGAGTGGCTGCAAAACAGAGAAATGTTTTCCATCAAAAGCTTTTGCAATTAGCTTTTTATTTACTTAAGCAATTGCTGTGTTAACCATGTTGTGTTACGTTTTAACTGATTTATATGTATTTTAATTATGGTTGGCTGCCATCCTGCCTCACTCAGTGTTATCTGCGATGACCTCAGGTTGAAACAATAAACATCGTGGCTGATTGACATGGCAGTGCCGGCTCCAGTTGGAGACACCATGCAAGAACGATGCAGGCTCTCTCTCTCTCTCTCTCTCTCTCTCTCTCTCTCTCTCTCTCTCTCTCTCTCTCTCTGTGTGTGTGTGTGTGTGTGTGTGTGTGTGTGTGTGTGTGTGCGCGCTGTACTGGGCCTCCTCTGGGCCGCCCTGTCTGAGTCGGCTGCTGCTTCAGAAGCCCTGGCACTTTCCCTGGGAATCTCTTCCTCTTCCTCATTGGGAAGGAACAAGGGAAGAGAGAACAATCTACCATAAAGCACCACTAGATGGCAGCAAGCAGTTTCGGGGTTCTGTATTTCTTTGCTGCCATCGAATGCATGGCTGGAGTTTTTCAACCCAAATATTGGATGCTCGAAAGAGTTTCGGATGAGACAGGGTGCATGTGCAGCTGTGTGAATGGGAGAACAGTGATTCCTCCGTCTCTTCTAATGATTGAGCAGGAAAGGTGAAGAGTTACAGGGGAGGTCAGAGGACATCAACCCAGGCTGCAAAACAGAGAAATGTTTTCCATCAAAAGCTTTTGCAATTAGCTTTTTATTTACTTAAGCAATTGCTGTGGTAACCATGTTGTGTTACGTTTTAACTGATTTATATGTATTTTAATTATGGTTGGCTGCCTCACTCAGTGTTATCTGCGATGAGAGGGAGCTGAAACTGCAGGAACCTTGGGCGAGAGTGACCATGTCATACTAGAATTCAACGTAATGCAAACACAAGGAATAGTACACAATGATACCAGAGTCTTAGATTTTAAAAGAGCTGATTTTAATAAACTCAGAGAGAACTTGGGAAAAATTCCTTGGATGAATATCCTAAAGGGGAAAACAACTCAAGAATCTTGGGAAACTCTGAAAAATATTATCATAAAAGCCCAGACCAGCACAATACTGCTGAGAAAGAAAAACAAGAAATCCAAGAAGAAACCAGCATGGCTGCACAAAGATCTCTCTGACAAATTGAAAGACAAAATGAACAAGTACAAAAAATGGAAAGAGGGACACATAACTAAGGCAGGATATCAACAGATAGCCAGAATCTGCAAAGACAAAGTCGGGAAAGCAAAGGCTCACAATGAACAAAAACTTGCAACGAAGTCAAAGATAGCAAAAAAAGTTTCTTTCAACATATAAATAACAAGAAAAAAAAATCAAGAAAACAGTCGGTCCACTAAAGAGAGATGATGGCAAGGAAGTAACAGGCAACAGAGAGAAAGCAGAGCTGCTCAACTCATTCTTTGCATCGGTCTTCACGCAAAAAGAAACTATAGCCCAACCTACCACAAACATAACTGTAAAAAACAGACTGGAAATAAAAGTTAAAATAAGCCAAAAAAAAAAAACAGTAAGAGAACACCTGTCTGATCTTGATGAATTCAAATCACCAGGACCTGATAGATTACATCCCAGAGTTCTAAAGAATAGAATAGAATAGAATAGAATTCTTTATTGGCCAAGTGTGATTGGACACACAAGGAATTTGTCTTGGTGCATACATACTCAGTATACATAAAAGAAAAGATACATTCGTCAAGAATCGTACAACACTTAATGATAGTCATAGGGAACAAATAAGCAATCAAATCATATTAGGAAACAGTCAATATAAATCATAAGGATACCAGCAACAAGGTTACAGTCATACAGTCATAAGTGGGAGGAGATGGGTGATGGGAACGATGAGAAGATTAATAGTAATAGTAATGCAGACTTAGTGAATAGTTTGACAGTGTTGAGGGAATTATTTGTTTAGCAGAGTGATGGCATTCGGGGAAAAACTGTTCTTGTGTCTAGTTGTTCTGGTGTGCAGTTCTCTATGTCCAGGATGGAGGGGTCTATAAATATTTTCACAGCCCTCTTTTTGACTCGTGCAGGATACAGGTCCTCAATGGAAGGCAAGTTGGTAGTGAGGTGTCAGATGTCATCTCAGATGTCATCTCAGAACCACTGCACCACATCTTTCAAAAATCCTGGAACACCGGGGAACTACCAGAGGACTGGAAAAGAGCTGATGTGCTTCCCATCTTCAAAAAAGGAAAAAAAATAGACCCAGGAAACTACAGACCAATCATCCTAACATCAATACCTGGGAAGATACTGGAAAAGATAATACAAAAACAGATCTACCAACACCTAGAAACGAGTAAAGTAATAACTAGCAGCCAGCATAGGTTTGTTAAAAACAGATCATGCCAAACCTTATTTCATGCCATCTTGTTTCATTCTTCAACACAGTGACTAAATTAGTAGACCAGCGAAATACTGTGGTCATAATATACTTAGACTTCAGCAAGGCATTCGACAAAGTAGACCACGACCTACTTCTTTGTAAGCTAGAAAAAAGTGGGATAGATAACTTCACCCCCAGATGGATTTGCAAACCGTTCTCAACGAGTAGTCCTTAATAGGTCCAAGTCTACAAGGCGAGAAGTTCGGTCTGACCTAAGCGTAGTACACAAAATTATCTGCTACAATGTCCTACCTGTCAGTGGCTACTTCAGCTTTAACCACAACAATACATGAGCACACAATAGATATAAACTCAAGGTAAACCGCTCTAAACTCGATTGCAGAAAATACAACTTCAGCAACAGAGTGGTCAATGCCTGGAATGCACTACCTGACTGTGGTATCTTCCCCAAACCCCCAAAACTTTAACCTTAGACTGTTTACTGTTGACCTCACCCCATTCCTAAGAGGTCTGTAAGGGGCGTGCATAAGTGCACCAGCATGCCTACAATCCCTGTCCACCGAACAAAAGGATGGACTATTCTGACTTTATTGTCGTGTCATCTGGCCCAGTCACTGTGAGAGGGTGAGTGGGATAATTATCCTCCGAACGCAGTGGGATGACACTGGCCTCTTCCATTGCCGTGAGAGGGCAGTGAAGCCCAGCTCCTGGTACGAAGATCTACTCTTGATCCAGTACTATTGGACTATCTGGTGAAGCCCTGACCAGTTTACTTTCCACCTCTGTTTTTTGTGATGTTTACAGCTGCTGACCTTCTTGCACTGCGAGACTCCCCCCTCTCGCAGGTTTGGCCCTCTTCACTATCGAGGGCCTACCTTGATGACGGATTTTGGAATCCCGAGAGGTGGCATGGTGCGAAGAGGGGGTTGTGGGGTTTTTTGGGGAAGTTTTTAGATAGGATTTTAAAGGGCTCTGGGAGGGGGGTGGGTTGTGTGGGTTTGGGGGAGTACCTGCGGGGGAGGAGGCCTGGTCCGTCTGAAGAGCGTGGTACGGGAGGTGCGGGACTCAGGGTCAAGGAGGGGGTTAGAGCTTGTGCTGTTGATGCATATTATATCAGTACTGTGGGTGGGAGGGACAGATATGGTGGGAGCAGGGGGCCATATCATATTATGGGAGCGTGCACTCGCTGTCTTCGAGCGGTGGTGCGCTCCGGCCTCCAATGCTCCTCTCGTTCCCCAGGTTGCACAGACCCTCAGGCCCTGGGCAATTGGCTGATGCTATGCAATGCCAGGTCCATGGTAAATAAAGCCCCTCTCATTTGTGATCTAGTTCAGGAGGGGGGAGCGGATCTGGCAGGAATTACGGAGACCTTGTTGGGCCAAGAGGGGGGGAGGCCCTTCTTGAAATGTGCCCTCCTGGTTTCCACGCATTTCATCAACTGAGGTCACAGGGTAGGGGCGGGGGGGGGGGGTTATAAAAGAAGGTCTTGGTCTGAGGGAGGCCACTGTTCCTCAGATTGCCAGTTGTGAGTCCCTCCTGGTGAAGTGGGGTCATGGGGTACAGGTGGGCTCACAGAGACCACTAAGGGGCAGCTGTAAAAGTCTCTTCCCTTTATGCTCCCTCTCATCCTTAGCTAAACTGGGTGGAGACAGGACTCTGAACTCTTTCTCATTGGGGAGCCCCATCTGTGAAATTTGCCTCAACGTCCAGCAAATTCTGCTGATCTCCCAGAGCATCCCCAGGTTCTGTTTCTCTCAACCCTGAGGCAGAATCCTCCTCCTTCTTCCAGCTTTCCTGGTTGACCTGTTGGGTCCTTCTCAGAAGCTTTCCTCAGTTTGAGCTCCACTTTTGTCGACTTCACAAATACCTTCCTTAGCAGAGTAGAGTGTGGGTTGCTTTGCCACAGCCTTTGATTAGGTGCTGCCACCTGCTGTGACCTTCTCAGAAGACAAAAGTCAAAAAAGGAACGGGGTCCTTTCGCCTTCTCTTCACTGTCTATGATGCTTTAGCCAGTTTTCCTGAGTGGTAGATTCTTTCCCTCTTATTTTGAATGTATCTGAAGACCTTTTTGGTTCTTTGTAACCTTTATCAACCTTGAATCACCTTCAACTTTACCGTAACACCATCACTTTTCTCTCTTCCTTGTGTCCTGGCCCCCTTTCCATCCTCCATGTATGCCCTTGTTTGCTATGTTTTCTGGCCTCCATGAAGCTCTAAGTGTAGCCATGTTGGCTTCTTCTGCTGATCTCCATTATTTTCCTTACTGTAATTGTTTCCAATTGTTCTCTTAATATCTTCTCTCTCTCTTTTTTTAAACTATTACTTAGCTTGAACTGTTTTCTCCATTTGTTTCTTCCAGAGAATCCTAATAATTATTGCTATGGGTTTATTAAAATCTGTTTCCTTGAGGTCCAAGTGGCTTTTAGTTGGAATTCTTTTTGATTGAAGCCACATAGAAACTTAAGTAAGCAAATAAATAAATAAATAAATAAATAAATAAATAAATAAATAAATAAATAAATAAATAAATAAAATTTGACTATGTTCAATGTTATTTTCTCTTCATGTGTTGACTGTGCCCTCTGTATTGGTTAAGATCAAGTTAAGAATAGTTGATCCCTTCGGGTCCTCCTCTGCTCTCTGAAGGATTTCCCACGTCTTGTGGGAATAGGAGAGATTTTAGATAGGAATTTGTACTTCCTGAATCTGCATCAATATCTTAGTTAGAGGAAGAGATAAATAACAATATCTGTTTGTGTTTGAATTCTCTTCCATGGATTTTGCTCTGTGTACTGTTAATTTGTTTATCTAGTAAGAGTTTTTCCCAACATTAATTTTTTAAAAAAATTAGAGCATTAAAAAAAGGCCAATAGTCTTATATCGTATAACCCAAATGTTATGAAATGTCAATATTCTCCAATTCTCATGAATGTGCAAGTCTTGCAAATTTGGGGGGGGATTAAAAAAAATACATTGCCATTTGAGATTGGGGGGGAGGTTGGGGACCTCCTGGGCCCTCCTTAGTATTGACCTAAACGTAAATATTTCTGACCAGGCATTTGTTGAATTCCTTCTGACAGCCATGGCCCCTCGGTCTCTGACCCAAATATAGGACAGACAGAACTTCACTGCATGTCCAATTCATAACCAACAATTCTATTTTAAAGAGAAAAAGCAAATTCATATATTTTCAGGTCCAAAATTGGGTGAACTGAATTGTACTGTTTAAAGTCTTATGAATCCAAATCACATTCCACCACACCCCCCATGATTTCAGGGGAAAATCTTAAGAGGGGCATCAGAAGATGGAAAACTCAGCGCAAGTGCAAGAAAGTGGCTGCAATGGATTCCAGGCTCCAAAGGTCTCCATCGTCTTACGCAGGAACCGTTGCTCCATATGCGATCAGGCCTCGTCCAACACCTCTACCTCTACGTTCTCCCCAAGGACATTCCAGTGGGGGAAACATTTGGTTTCTGCTGACCCAAACATTGAGCTGGAATTGCCAAACTCTTGTGAGCTGTGAGTGGGAGGTCCTTCGTGTATGTCAACGATAATTATGTGGTTCTGATCGAGACACAGGAGACCTTTAACTGGACACCACATTCTCCTTTTCAGAAATGAACATTTCACAATGTTTATTATGTTGTGGCCAAACTGGCACAGGGTGATGAAATACGTGACGGTTGATCGTTCAGCCATTTGCATTGGAGGCTCCAGGAGGAAACTGTGAAAATAAGCATTGTTTTAAAAAGAAAAGCCTTTGGATTTTGCCCTTGGAAAACCAACTCAGGGATCATAACAGCAGCATTAGTTACCAACAACTAATTAATTGCAGATGTAATTAGCAGGGTTAAAAAAATTTAAATGAATCCGCTGTTCAAGGTAAAAGACCTTAAAAGTATGAGTCATTTGTAAAAGCAGCAAAGGCGGGATAACCCTAACCCTAAAATAAAGCATAAATAAAACAAATAAGCTCTTTGCAGAGAGCCTGGGGCCGGTCGCTGTGCTTCCCTCTGTTTTTACCACCCAGGGATGCTGCCTTGAACAAGCACGCAGGTGCGGCCTGCTTCTCTGGTTATGTAGGAAGTCCTCAATTCATGGCCAAAGCTGGGACCAGAATTTCCATTGCTAGGCATGACGGTTGTTAAGTGAATCACACCCGATGTTGTGACCTTTTCTGCCATGGTTGTCGAGTGAATCTGGCTTGCCCCGTTGACTTTGCTTGTCAGGCCAACCGCTGACCCTCCGATGCTGCAACCGTTGTAAATACCTCCGAATTTTGATCCCGTGGCCAGGGTGGAAGCTGCAGCAGTTGTAAGGGCAAGGAGAGCAACCATAAGTCACTTTGTTCAGGGCCGTTGTAACTTCAAACACAAAAGGTGACTCAGTGGAGTTGCTACTCAGTGCAAGGCAGGGGTGAAATGCTCCCGGTTTGGACCAGATCGCCCGATCCGGTAGCGATGGAGGCGGGTGGTTCGGAGAACCGGTAGCAAAAATCCCTGCCCCCCCCCCCATGCCCAGCTGAGCTGCGCAATCATCAGAGGCTTTTTTTTTTACTTTTAAAACCATTTTTTCTAAAACCTCTTCGGCTGAAAAAATGCTTTTAAAAGTAAAAAAAAGCCTCTGATGATTGCACTGCTCAGCTGGAATCATCAGAGGCTTCTAAAAGCATTTTTTTCTGCAACCTCTTCAGCCGAAGAGGTTGTAGAAAAAAAAATGCCTTTAAAAGCCTCTGGCGATCCCAGCTGAGTTGCCTGATCGTCAGAGGCTTCTAAAAGCATTTTTTTCTGCAACCTCTTCAGGTTGTAGAAAAAATGCTTTTTTTAAAAAAAAAGTTGGCCACGCCCACCCAGTCACATTACCCACACACACCAAGCCACGCCCACAGAACTGGTAGTAACAAACTTTACATTTCATCTCTGGTGCAAGGAGAAAAGTTTTCCTCTACGAAAATGAACTTAAGTTGAATCCAAGATTTTCCCCACTGACCAACTACTAGTTAGGCCAGTGTTTCTCAGTCTCAAAACCTTAAGATGCTTAGAGAGTTGGAGGCCACACATCTTAAAATTGCCGAAAAACCCTGATTAGCTTGATAGGAAAGATATAATTCCCAAGCTTCTCAGCCAGCAGCCATGTCCTCTCCCGCAGGAGGAGGGTTCCTGGTGTATGGAAGAGAGCTGTCATCCACTCTGCTGCCATTTCAAGATCTATCTGGGTATCTCCAGGAAGCAAACAGAGGCGAATAAGGCCGGGTCCATTTAGGAGACAGATAAAATCATCCAAGGGCAGCTGTGTCACTAAAATCAAGATTTTAATCATCACCTGCTGAGAAGGTGGCTTGATGCCGTCTTTAAAATCTTTGGAGACTAGAACAACATCAAGGCGAAAGTAGCTGTTCTGAAAATCCCTTCCCCAAGTCCATCCTGAAATCTCCAATCCAGAATCCTTTGCATGCTAGGAAACCCTGGAAAAGAGAGGAGCACTACAGTGGTGAAGTCTAGGCCCCAAATTGAATTTCCTCTGGGCTCTGCTATCACTGACTGACCTGGCCATAAAAGCGAAGGTTTTTCTAATTAAAGGGATTTCATTTATCTTCACACAGACTGTGAACTCCTGGATACAATATGAGCACCTATTCACGTTCACCGGATGTGTTCACAAGGAGCCTGGGCAATCAAGGCTGACCCTGAAGGATGACTCATTCCAGCTCTATGATTTGCTGGTGCTAAGAAACTTTATTGTTCATTTATTCATTTGGGGCTAAAAAAAAACACGTCCATCCACCCCTTTGGAATCAGTGACGGAGGCGTGCAAACCTCTTAAGACCTCAGCGCATGCAGTGAACCTGAATGTACCTACAGATGAGGAGATCCAAGGATCACAGGCTTCTTTCCTGCTTGCCCTGAATCAGATTAGCTTCCTTTGGATCCGAGCCACAGCATTATTTGCACAGATCTAGGACAGCCTAAATTGAAAGGGGAGACAAAGTCACAACATCCCGTTCTGCCTTCACCCCATGGCTTTCTCCCTCCTTCTCCTCCTCCCTTCCCTCCTCATCCAGCCCTGCTTTGGACACCAACTGCTATTTCTTTTTCCTCGTCCACAGAAAAAGCTCGACTGCAATGCACAGAAAAAGACACAATAATGTTCAAAGGTGCGGCCTTCTCGGAAGGACTCTGGGGAGAAAGGAGGCGGATGAAAGAAGGACCAGGCCACGTTTATTTGTTCTCTGCAAAGGCATCTGCCAGATTACTGTGGGTTACCTCTGCTGCTCCTTCACCCGCCAGCCCTCTTCTGCACATAGATCAGGTTCAGTTGAAGCCTGTCTCTATTTGTTCCTGAGATGTTGCTGTCAGCATTTTGCTGTCCAAACATCTGCAAGCCAAAAGCATCAAAAACAAAACAAACCACCAGCTCCCTCCGATGGATTTCAGAAACAATCGGAGGTGTAATTCCTTCTTTTGTCCTTTTCTTCTCAGCTGTGCAAACAGGAGCAAATTGGTCGTGTAGCTCTACTACCTGAGGGAGGGAGTCCACTTCCTGTTATGAAGCTGATCGGAGCCCGGAATTTAAGGAAGGAAGGAGGCCCTCCTGGAGAGGATCCGGCTGTCGCCCATCTACGAAGATGGTGGTCTTCTCAACATTGCAAGGGGAGCCCAGCAAGAAACAGATTTAACAGATTAACAGAGTTGGAAGGGACCGTATAGGTCATCTAGTCCAACCTCCCGCTCAAGCAGGAGACCCTATACCATTTCTGATAAATGGCAGTCCAAGCTTTTGCTTTGGATGAGAATTAGGTTGAGGGTGGAATGGATGCTGCTGAATTACAGGCTAGCAAGTTTGAAAGTTTGGACACATATGTCCCCTCTCTGCTTCTGAAAGGACGCCTCTCTTTCCCCAAACTTTCAAAGGGAAGAGAGGTCTCCCCTCTCAGTGTGTTGCTTTACCTGGGGGGGGAGGGGGGAGGAGGAGGAGGAATGTCTATTGAGTCCAAGCCAGAATTGGATATTAGTAGAGCCATGAAGCTGTACAAGAAAGGCAAAAATGAATTGTGTATGGTTGGCAGAGAAGCTGGTTGCAGAAACCCCGTGGAGTCTGGGGACAAAACACATGAAACTTTGCTGGGGTTGCACCTTTGTCCTGGAACCTAAGGATATGGGAGAATTCTGGATGAGGAATTTGGGCCGTGTTTCTTCAGTGCCTCCTAATGCACTAGCAGCCAGCAAAATCCAGCTAAGTCTTCACCCTCTGCAGTACACAGGGAAGTCTTCGATCTTCTCTCTTTTTTTTTAAAGAATGAAATACATCCTCTCCCTCCCCCTCCTCACTGAAACCAGAAAAGCCTCAGCAGAGATGAATTGTAGACAAGGAATGGAATGAGAGAAATGGGTACATAGGAGCGACTCGGATAGAAAAGGCCTTTAAAAAAGCATTTGGAGTACAACAACCTACAACGGCCTATTAAGCCACCTAACCCAGGTCTCCTGCTTATGCTGGCCCTGGCTAAGGATTTGCCTCTTGTGAGAAGCAGGGATTGTTTCTTCTAGCATTTCTGAGTTCTCCACCATCATTTCAGAAAGAGACAAATCCAGATTTAGCAGCAAGCCGAGAGCAAAGACTCTTCTTCCAGGTTCGGCCGATGGGAAGCAGGTGCTGGAGGAACAGCTCTTCCACCAACAACCCTCCCAGCTCCTGCCCTGAACTCTCCAGGGTTCTGATAAGCGCTAAGACCCCGTTTCACTTGTGCTGGTCTGGCTCTTCTCGAGGGATCGCTTCATAACCGGCCCCCTTGCTAGATCAGGATACTGATTTATTTTGCTTATTTAATTCAATTTTAAGGTTGCCCCAAACGACTCTGGAGGGCTTATGGGCCAAAGACAACAGCAGTGTTTTTTCAGCTGACTGGTCTGTAGTTAAGATTCTTTTTTTCCCCCTTCTTTTTAAAAACTGGAACAACTGGAACTCCTCGGCTCTCTAGGATCACTCAGTGATTATACCTCAGAGAAGTTTTATCATCTCTCACTGATATTCATGGTTTGGCCAGACCGTCTGCTGTTGCTTATGAATTCTGAGATGGAGTTAATCTGGTCTTGGAGATATAATATGAAGCATTTCCTGTCTCCATGCCTCCTCTTTCATTCTCCCCTTCACAGGGATTGGATGGAATTTGTGGGTTTGGCCTTTTTTGCCTGTTGCCTTGATCAATAATTAAATACACAGCTTATTAAATAAGCAATTTAATAAAATAAAGTAAGATGAAAAATAATTAAAACAATAGTCTAATTAAAAAGGGAAAGGGGAAAAGCAAAAAAGCAAAAACTAAACTAAAAACGATAAATATATAATACTGTGTATATGTAGATAAAAATGTGTATATAAAAATGTTCACGTTAGAAAACTTTGAACTAGGAATTGAGTAGCTTTGCTGTTCTGAGGTAAAAAGAAGCAAATGCAAGAAGAGGCCAGTTACTGAAGACTTCACCCTGAGGAACCATCCACGTGTAATGGTTGGTTCAGCTTTTGAAGAGCCTTAAGGTCAGCCAAGGGCTGCAACCTTCTTTGGCACTTCTTCTACAATCCTGGGATGGCTGTGGAGACCAGAACCTCAGGCCTGACTAGATGTTTCCCTGGCGTCCTTGGGAGAACTAGGCTCTTCTATCTCTGCAGCTTGTGTGGTGGCGAGTTCCTTTTCCACCGTCTTCTGCGTCTGCTGCTCTTAGAGAAGACCTGGCTTCTTTGATCTCACGCCCCAAATTTTGTATTCAGGGCACTTCACAGGTCCTACACCAATTTCCCCAGCAAACCGTCTTTTCTCAAACTCCAACCATTCAACCTTTATTGCGATGCGATGTGTGGATGACCTTAAGGGAGAAGGGAAAGAGGTGCTGCCCAAGAAACAATCAGACAAGAGAAGGAAGAGCCCCCAAGGGTTTTGGTTAAGTGACCCACCAATTATGGGCCTCAATGTCACATTAAAACTCTACAAATAGCAGCATAACTTACACCATCCTTGATGTGTAATAACAACCCACTCTGAGAGCAGCAGGATTTAGGGCAGCAGGAGTTTTGACAGCTTCAGGATGGGGACTAAACAAGTCGTGTGGCTATAATGTAGACCAGTGTTTTTGTTTTTAAACTTGGCAAATTTAAGATGTGTGGACTTCAGCTCCCAGAATTTCTCATCTACCCTTGGCTTCCATCAATTGTGGGAGATGAAGCCCACATATTTTAAAGTTGCTAAGTTGAGAAAAATCTGGTCTAGATCTACTACATCAGTGCAACTCAGGGAAATTGTGGTCCTTAAAAATGCCCTCAGGGATAGGCCATTGTAGCAAAAACAGAGTAACGTTATCCTTTACACTAAGGTTTGTCTGTAGAGATTTGACACAGAGACATAAAGGGCAAGAACATCGAACACTGAATACAAACTTTATTAAGAAAATGAACAAGTGCTTACATACTTTGCAAAAATATATATTTACAAAACAAATAGCATGAAGTAGTTATACATTTTTCTTTTCATGATGAAAAGTCTTTTTCACATTATTTTGGGAAAACCTGTGGGCCTGCTAACTAGACCATCCATAGAACAATAGCATGAATCACTGCTTGCCCTGAAAACAATCCACGCTGTCAAACCCTGATCTGATCTTCCTCCAGGCTGTGAGAGCTGCATTTCTCTTAGGGAACCCTTGCTCGTGTGCCTCAAGATGGGGCCGAGATGGGCCACAGGGCTTCACCTGAGCCTCTCTTCCCCCCCCCACCCCCACTCTCTCTCTCTCATGGCTCCTTTTTCTCCCTCCTAAGCAACAGCAGGGCAGGCAGGCTAACTAGTTTCTTACTGAGGGGTTTTGGAACTGCTGCATGGACGTAGCCGAGGGGGATCACCAGGAACCTCTCGTAAGCATCACGCATGGCTGGACACTCCCGGTGGAATCAGCGTGAATTCGGCAATCCAGCAATGAGCCAGTTTTTCCACCTTCTCTAAGGGTCTGCTGAAACCTCTGGTCTCTTGCAGTTTCCATGCCTTTTTTAAAATAGGGTTACTGAGAAACAAAGATACCTTCGGAGCATCTGGAATTTGAACCCTAACTCTTATGTGTCCCTCGATGGTTTTTGAACGTTAAATTCATTTTCTCTTTAGTAAAAGCGTATATTAAAAATAGGAAGTATTAATTAGCACTCCCAATATGTAGCATAGCCTCCAAAGGTAACACCTGCCCAGCAAGTTCCTGTTATTAATAGAATCTTACAAGATCCAAAGCAAGGTTGACTACTTTGAGTTGAAGAGTTTGTTTTATGTTTGTTTGTTTGTTTTATTAGATTTATATAGTGCTTAACTTTGCCAAGGGTATTTAGGAACATAGCATAATATGCAGAATAATCTTATTATATCCAGTAGGGCCAGAAGCATGTAATTGTGCGTGGAATGGATATGACTAGAAGGTTGTGAGTGTGTATGTGATGCATGGGTGCCTGCAGTGTTAGATATAATTGAACCCCCACCAGTCCACAATGATACACCCCCTCCGAAAGTCCCATTACCTAAGTTACTGTTTCTCCACCTTGTCAACTTTAAACTCTTTGGACTTTGATTCTCAGAATTCTCCAGCCAGTCATGTTGGCTGGGGAATTCTGGGAGATGAAGTGCAGAGATCTTAAAGTTGCAAGCTGAAGAAACACTGATTTAAGTCATTGCTGGGCAATCTGGAGCTGCCTCGATTGCAGTCCTGGTTCTCTCCCCCCACCCTCCGCCCCATTATAGCTACTGAACACTCATTGCATAGTGTATTTTGAGGAGGGGAACGCACAAAACTAAACCATACTAGCAAAACATCTTACAATTCTCCCAATAGTAACAAACTGATGTGTCTTGTCTTTGGTACATTGAATTTGTAGATGGGAAAATACTGGGGAAATATATTTGAAGAAGTTGATTAAGACAGGCAACCTAGTACTAACTGGAGTTTATCTTTGGCATTTCAATTTGAACAATATTTTTGCATTCTAGCTGCATTTAAAGGCCACCGGAGTCCTGACTCTCTGCTCCCAGAGAAAGAATTCCACTCTTGTATCCTGGACGGCAATTTGTTATTGCTATTTGGGTGATTAAAAATGGGAGAAAAGATTAGGAGAACCTCTCTGTCCGCTGTGGTACGGATTGCGTTAGGAGGCGCACCGTTTGTTTCTCTTTTAAGTAAAGGAAAAGGGCTCTGAAGGCAGCTTGGTTTACATTTAACGTAATAAAGTCTGATTTTCAAAAGCTACTTTTTACCACAACTAAAAAAAAAAGCTCTACTATTTGGACCAGGAGCAAACTCCACAGGACTCACTTGTAAAAGTGTTTATAATAATTCATAGTATCTTAGTAATGGCTACAATAAAAATCTTTTAAGCTTGCGATTCATAAAATTTGGTCGCTTATGGCACAGATCGAGTTCCCTGAGAAGAAATTAAAATATTCAACATGCACTCACTCCTTCTCTCGATTCTGAATGTGGAGACCAGAAATCCTTTCTACAGGTATGTCTCTCACACTCTAAAAATTATGATTTTGCCGTCTGGATGCCTGAAACCTCAGCTGCGACTCTTGCACATGCAAAGAAGAGCCATTCGCATAACACAGTGCTGGCCATCTCTCTCACACACATACCCTTTGAATAATTCTCCCCAAAGTCTCCCCTCTCCCTCCCTCCTTCTCCCCCACGCAAACGTATCAAGGGGTCACTGCCCGGATTCTGCACAGCAGAAGGGATTAATGCTCTGTTTCATACAAGTTGTTGCTCTTGAAGTTAGTGATACAAAAAATAAAATAGAAAAACCAAGCAGTTCCTGCTACATCGGACAATATTGGCAAAGACAAGATGTTTCTGTGCAAATAAGGAATTCGGGCAACCGTGGAGCCTCGGAGGGCGCCGAGAACTTCATCATGGAGCCCTGAGCCAGAGAGGCTCTCCTCTGCCCAGGATCGGGGGTGGGTGGGGGTGGGTGGCTGGAAGAGAGTGAGGGGGACGGAGGTCTCCGGCTCCTACGGAGAAGCATCCCGCAGGCAGCCAGCGCTGCTCCTCGCTTACATCTTGACTCTCCTGTGGGCAAAGAACAGAGGGAGAGTCAATCAAGCAATGTCTCCGTGGGACGAGGATGGAGATATCAAAACAAACATGCCAACTCCAGGCACGCAGGAAACCAGCTTGCCATCCCCACTTACAAAATAGGAAGCCGTTGCTGGCTAAGGTCGATTCCAGTTGTGTTCATAGTACAAAATCAGAATTCTGCTCGGGAATAATTTAGGCCACTCCAGAGAAGGATACGGGGGGGGGGGGGGGGGGCGGTCACACCAGAGCCTTAAATAAGCTAATTAAAGAGCTAGCAGGTATATATATACATGCAGCATGCTAAGTTTGATTAGGTGCAGGCCTCAGCACAAAGCCAGTCCATTCAGTGAATATTTGGATTAGTTAGTTTATTTTTCAAGACATGGTGTGATCTCAGAAACCAGTTCGTTCAACACTTAAACCAGGTTGAACCGTTGAATGAACCTAGCCTGTTAGCAGCTGTGTTTTAAAACTATAGGTTTCAAGAAATTTTTCCACCTGGTTTTATATTTATGTTGGGAACTTCTACAGAAAAGGCCTTTGCCTGCCTTTTATTTATTTTAAATTGTTTTCTGCTGCCTTTCCAAACTGGAGGGCTCCTTTACGGAGCCTTCTACATCTCGATATGAAGATCCCTTCTGAGCAAATATTGCCAGTGCAGGCCAGGAGGGCAACGAGATGCACGATATCAAAGCAAAGAGGTCTTTCACACCTTCCCATCTGGTCAAGTGAAGGGCCTTGGCTGATCTTGGCTGATGCAAAACACAAAGAGAAGCAGAGGCCAACCTCTTGCATGTTCCAGACTGTAGACCGGACTCAAAGTAGCACCCCAAAAGTCAAAAAAAAGAAAACTACTTCCATATCTAGAAAGCCATCTAGATATGTCCTTCAAGCCAACCAGAAGATGTGCTCAACTCAAAAAAGTTTCTACGTTTTGGGAGGACAGGTGATTTCAACTGTAAATGAAACTTGGAAGGACTTCTAGCGTAACAGGGCATCTAATTACAACAAACCAGCACAAAATCAGGGGCATTTCTGAGAAGGTAGCATAAAACTGAATTCTAATCATGGCCAAAAATTTCTTTATACTGCTTGCTAATTTTAAGTTCTGAAGTGTAAAAGTATACTTTTTAAAAAAAAAAAATAAGTGAAGAAAGCAAAGCTTTTCCTTTGGTGGGATTTGGACTTTGTGGTATCCCTGAGTTATTTAAAGAGTACCCCCTGTGTGCCTAATGCCCCCCCTACACACACACACACACACACACAAACAAACAATGGGGAGTACAATGTGGAAGACAATAAAGTTCCAGAGGGGAGGAAGAAACTTCAGAGATGAGAGAAGAGGCCAGTTTCTGGGCCCGGCACCCTCTCCACCTTCCTAGCCACTTTCTAGAAGCCATCCTATCGACACTGCTCGCCTGGGATCTTCCTCCCATGAGTAACACAACAGGGCTGTGCCGCTTGCCTGAGCCTCCCGATTCCTGTGCCAGGGAAAGGTCTGCCAAGCTCAAGCAGAACGACCTCAGGAGGGCTTGGATTCTCTTTTATTGCTGGTGCTGCTTTTTCACTTAACAAGGAGGGTTTGTGGTGCAATGTATACAAAGAAGAACAACGACAGCAATAGCAACAACCCTTAGACTTACATACCGCTCCACAGAGCTTTACAGCCCTCACTAAGCGATTTACAGAGTCAGCCTATTTCCCCCAACAATCTGGCTCCTCATTTTACCCACCTGGGAAGGACAGAAGGCTGAGTCAACCTTGAGCCGGTCAGGATCGAACTGCTGGCAGTGGAATGCAGAGTCAGCCTGCCACCCTGCATGCCAACCACTGCACCACCAGGGCTCTTCACAATATACAGAATAACAGTACATGAACCATGGAAAGCTAATTTAATGGCAGCCAAAGAAGCTTAACATAATACACCCAAAAGGCACAACTCTCCCTCCTCTCTCTCCGTTCAGGGGCAAAAAGCATGTCTGGGATTTACTTGGATCTTTAACCCACAACTGTCCGAGAAGAAAGCAAACTGCCCTAAGCAGCAAAGTCCCTTTTACATTAACTAGCCAAAACCTGCTACTCTGGGTGCCATCTCATTAACCTCCCTGGGGTTTGCTAGGTCGGGGGCTTCCTTCACTATTATCGCTATTAACTTTACTTTAAAATACGCAGCAGCTGACTTCTTTGGATTTTTTCAGGCACAGCTCTCCTCTGACCTTTATTCTGAACTCAGGGACATGTAATAATGGAGGCAAAACAGGCACGCCAGTCCTCTTGGGCAGCTGGGGGTGTTAAAGCCAGCGCGGCCCCAGAGACGGCCAACTGGATCACAAGGGTAATTTGGAAGCAGAGATCGGAAAAAAAGCATCGAGTCAGCAGGTGCAGTGATAATTCTTATCTGGGATTCTAATTCAGTCCTAAAATGTTCAGAAGCCAAGCCTCACATTGGAGCCCGCCAAAGGTTTGCCCAGCTGCCCCTTTCCTTCTGCCACCGCCTCTGTCTTATGTCCGCTGCCATTCCCTGTGGCTGTTTCTAAAGGGACTTTTTGGAGCACAAAAGGGCTTGGGGGGCTAACACCCACCAGAGTCCTGCTGTGACCCTGTTGGGGTTACAGCTTCACAAAGGGCTCCTGGCACTGAGCACAAAGTCTTCTTGGAAAGGTGCCAGTCCCAACATTTTCTGGATTCACAGAGGTTTATTGGCAGCTCCAACTGAACGACGCCAGTAGCCACAGCTACGAGGCCAACTGGGAGGCAGAGGTAGAAAAGGCTGACCATCTCCTGTGGCTCTTAGCAGCAGGACAACAGGAGCTGGGACTCTGGGGCAGGGGAGGTGCCTCTCAGCCACTGTATGGGGCACACAGTGTGTGCAATCGGGTGTAGTTCATGTGTGCCATCTGCATTATTTGGGGTAACAGTGATACTGCTCTGGGTTAACTGGATTTGGGGTGGTGCGAAGGGCATAGATTAGGAGGCTCCCCAGGGATCCATGTGATGACGAATTAAAATGGAAACCGGTCAGCCCCAAAACAGCCTTTCTCCATTATGCCAACAGCTATTTCATAACACAACTTAACTAGTTTGACCGAGAACTGACTTTGGCACTTTCACCTACCCTGCACCCACAACTGTTGCTTGAAAGTTGCGTAAGAGAAAAGGCAAAAGAGATTAGTGAGCAATGAGCTGATATTTTAGCAGGCGCTTTCAAGACTTCAAAATAAGTCTTGAACTTCCCAAAACTGCATCCTTGCAACAGCCTGGTTAATACAAGAAGAAAGCTGAGAAGATGAAACAACTGACAACAGCCCATCTAAAAAAGCATAGTTTTTATTATTTAAAAAGCATTTTTTAAGAAATGCCCATATACAGTTGGGCTTTTATAATATTAAACTAGCAACTTTTGTTTGAATGTACAGTACATAATATATGCAGTACACTGTTAGAACAAGTGAAAAGTAGATAGGCTACATTAATATAGTTTTAGATATTCGTATGACATCTGGCCACCTGTGGGCAAGGCTCCCTTTAAGCAGCCGAGAGTTAAATGGCTGCAGTGCAGACATGTAACATTTGACAGAGAGGAGATAATCTTATTTGCGATTGGCTTGAAATGTGGCCTTAAGCAGAGAGGAAAAATAGATCTCCGGGGTGCATGGAGGAAAATTCAAAGGGCTCAGTTTGGCAAGGACAGCTATGAGGCCAACTCTTTTGAAGTCGAGCGTCTACAAAGACCCTAGTATTTCCAGTAAAAACATTCATATATAAGATTGCTGCCAAGAGACTACCCTCCTCACTGTGTCTGACATGCTTGGGGTCAACCTCTTCCTTGAACTGCTCAAAATAAAAAGCCTGGAAGAAAATATATTTAAGCAGAGACCATCTGAACAGACCCAAGAGCTTCCAAAATTGGCTCTGGGGCAACTTCAGAAGAATGTGCAAAAGGTTCCAGAAATCTAGTGCGTGAAACTCACAAGTCCTCCGCTTGTGTTACTTGTGAGAACTACTGTGGGGTAACTGACGGCCACTTTGTCACCTGGTCCACATGAGTCTTATCTCTTTAGGCCCCAAAACTGAGAATCACTCTTGGCGACAGATGTGAAGCAGCCTCCAAAAACTCAGCTGAAACTGAGGCCTCTTTGGGGTTGCGGCTTACTTTTGAAAGTATTTCTCCAGGTACTCTTGAATCCACTTTAACTTGGAGTCGATGCAGATCTGTTTACTGCTGTTTTTCAGTCTTGCACTGCCGAGAAAAAGAAAGGAGAGAAAAAAAAAGATAGAATAGAAAATAAACTCACGTACATAAACCAAACCCGAATATGCTAGTTCAACTTTTGTGACAAGGGACAATAAAGACATCTGCTCCTTATAACATTACACAATGAAAGAAAGTTTTTTATTATTATGGTGAAATTAAAACCATTAAAAACATTTGTGGCTATTACCACAAATTGACACAAAGCAGTCTACTTGAGCGATAGCTGGGCCACCTTCAAACCGAGGTCACCGGTGGTCTGAAGTTAAATGCATCCAACGCTTTTGAGTTACCTTCAGAAGGTGTGCTTCTGAAGGTTTTTATTTTCATTTGGCCAATTTGGGAAATTCTGAACCTCTTCCAACCTCTCTATGAAAAAAGAACCTCTACACAGAGTGAAGAACAATAGGGCATAGTTTTCTAGCTTCTAGTTGCTAAGCAGAAAAGGCCAGAGGAGGGATCTCAAATTATCATACTTTTTGGAGGTGAACTGAAAGAACAAACTCAACACCATTTTGTACTCTCTGACAGCAACAATATTCAGCAACTCTGCGATGGGAGAACAGTCTGAGAGTCAGCAATCGATAGAGCAATGGAATTCTTATTACTGCTTGTCTGAACTACTTCATCTGTGCCAAACCATCTTTAACATATAAGCATGTCTAGATAAATAAACCTCAATTGTAGAACGAAAGAGCTTTTCTGATATTTGCTGAACCCCTTCCCTGGAAAAGGCTATTTTTTATGAACATTTCACCCAGAATCTGCGGGTTTCCTCATTACATGAAATACCCCCAAATTCTGAAAGTAGGTTGTTCAAGCTACAGACTGTGTCTCACCAGTAAACTGATAAGGAAAGTTTGAAACTTCTTTTTGTGTTAGTCCTACACTCTACAATGAGCGCTTCATTATGCTGCAGGAAAATGTTTCCATGGGACACGTTATTAATCTGTCTTCCTTAATCTTTTCTACTTAGCAATCCACATTCTCAGACAGAATTCTATTTATAAACAATAGAAGCAGAATATAAATCAATTTCTAAAACTCATCAGTTGAAAATGAAAAGATGAAACATTTCATGTTCACATATTTTACTCTTTTTCAAGAAAATGTACTTTTGCTTCATTTCAACCACATTTAATAGTAAAATAGAAAGAAGTTAATTATAAAGCTTCTCTATAAAATCACGGAAGTTGAAGTACTTATGACTAATTTTAATTTTTCTTCAAATACACAACTATACTTATAAATAAACTGTGGCTCTGTTTAGCATGAGGGAGGCATGTAAGGTTTTGCCCCCTCTTCCTGTGTGGCTTTAACGTTTATCTTGTTTATATTAGAGGGATGTTTTAAGGGGAAAGGATAATTGCAGGATGAGTTCTTCTGGATTTTGAAGACCCGGGATAGAAGCAGGATAAAAAGAAAGCTAACACTTTTCAACTTTGGTCCTGGAGAAAATTCCTGGTAATGCCACAGGCAGCCACCAAAGTAAACAAATGGGTTATTGAACAAATCAGCTCAAAGAGTTCTCACTTGAGACACGGATGACCGGGCTCAAGTGGTCCTACTTTGGTCACCTCACGTGAAGATGGAGGTCTCTGGGGAAGCTCCCCAGTGCTGGGAAGGGTGGAAAGAAAGGAGACCAGCATCAAAGTGCCCCGTGGCCAAATCATGAGCATACGGACGGCGGAGGATGAACAATCGCTAAATGAGCGGTTGGTAAGCAAGGTCTATAGTACAAAGGGCATAAGACCACAAAACCAGTCCTGCCTCAGAGACAAATCCAGCACTGAGAACAACTTTTTCACTTTTCAACAATCAAAACTGATCTGCCAGAGCTCAGCCTTGAATGCCTCTGGCAGATTGTCAAGGGGGAGGGGGCACCATCTGGGTCTCTGGATGGATAAAGCAGCCAGGAGATAAAAGATCTCATGGAGAGAAACGCCTTCAAGGTGCCCTTATCAGCCAAGCAAACTGGACGGGCGACTGGTACCTGAAGTTGGTGGCCCTGCAGGTACCAAGCTAGGAACCCAATAGATTAAAAGCAGCCCTTTTTTGTTGCACTGGTGAACTAAACACTTTGCCTCTTTTGATCCATGGGAACAAATAATCTTTAAGACAGGGGTGAAGTCTAAAATGTGTTACTACCGGTTCTGTGGGCGTGGCTTGGTGGGGGTGGGGGTAATGTGACTGGGTGGGCATGGCCAATTTTTTTTTTTTTACTTTTAAAACCATTTTTTCTACAACCTCAGGTTGCAGAAAAAAATGCTTTCAAAAGGCTCTGACGATCCCAGCTGAGCCGCACGATCATCAGAGGCTTTTTTTAAAAAAATTTAAAAGCATTTTTTCGGCCGAAGAGGTTGTAGAAAAAATGCTTTTAAAAGTAAAAAAAAGCCTCTGATGATTGTGTAGCTCAGCTGGGCATGGGGGGGGGGGGGGGGGGCAGGGATTTTTGCTACCGGTTCTCCGAACCACCCGCCTCCATTGCTACCGGATCAGGCAATTTCACCCCTGCTTTAAGACCATCTTAGATCAGTATTTGCAATCCCTCAGTGCCAGAATCTCTGCCCTTCTTTGCTTGCTACCCTTTGCACTGTATCACTCAACAAGCCGTATCCTGTTCCAACCTCTGCGACTTCTAACATCCCTCTAGACACCACAAATGGTGCCATTTTTTAGGCTCCTGCCTCTTCCACACAAGCATCGCTTTTTTTAAATCCTGAAAACAGGAAACCTTCTGAAACTCCTCAGGTGAAACTTAGAAGACCTTATTCTTTCAGAAAGCTCACTCAAACATGTTTGCAAATTTTGATCCACTCTGCCATTAAATCTGCCAAACAAAATTTACAATTTCCTTCGTAAAAGAAGAACAAAACCAGAACTTAGCATCTTGGAAGAATTAATCTGCTCGGAAAAAAATTGCTACTCCTGACAACGTGATTCAGTTCTGTCAGACCAGTAAACAAAACGTAAGTAATGCCTTATTTCCAATTAAGAGTCAATGGGAGGCAGGGACTCGGATTTCAAAATCACAATTAGAGACTAAATTGAATCGAGAGACTAATCTGAGGTAGAAAAAGTCATTTTCTGAGTTTGTAACTCAGTCTTTGGTAACTTTAAGGTGCCGGCTGGGGAATTCTGGGAGTCCACACATCTCAAAGTTGCCAAAGTTGAGAAAGGCTGCTGTATCTCATGGCCTAAACCAGGATTTCTCAACCACGGCACCTTTAACATGGGTGGACTTCAACTCCCAGAATTCCCCAGCCAGCTGTAGTGTGCTGGCTGGGGAATTTTGGGAGTTGAAGTCCACCCATCTAAAGGTCACCAAGGTTGAGAAACCCCCAGCCTAAACCATCCATAAATTATAACTTGCTGCTGAGGCATAAAACTCTTCACCCAACAGATGCAAGTATTTATGGATTTGTTTTTATAGCTACATCATTTTTATTTCCCAGAAGACCCAGGATGGTTTACAAACGGAGAATTATAAATGAAAAATAAAACAAAATCAAAATATAAACAGCAAAATACAATAAGATAGAAAATAGCAGCAAATACAACTGAATCAAGAACCCACAAGATAAAAGCTAATAGAAAACAAGTCTTAAGAGTCTTCCTGGAGGCCTCTAAAAATAGAAAGATTTGCCCACCGGGGAAACATGGGAGGGAGGCAGTGGTTGTGAGAAAAATGGGGCTGCCAGTCACGATCAACTTCATGAAATCAGATTCTGAAGGCTGCATTCCAATATGCCTTAATCAAGTTTATTTCTTGTTCCTTTTTTTCCCTTAAAAAGAATCAGTTTCATATAAAATACACGTTGAAGCATAAATGAAGCATTCAACTGATATTACCAAGGATTAACATGTAAGTAGGGACCCTGTGGCTCAATGTTAAGGTGCTGTCGATCAGAAGGTCGGCAGTTCAGCTGTTCGAATCCCTAGTGCCGCGTAACAGGGTGAGCTCCTGTTACTTTTCCCAGCTTCTGCCAACCTAGCAGTTCAAAAGCACGAAAAAAATGCAAGTAGTAAAATAGGGACCACCTTTGGTGGGAAGGTAACAGTGTTCCATGCGCCTTTGGCTTTGAGTCATGCTGGCCACATGACCACGGAGACGTCTTTGGACAGTCTTTGCTGGCTCTTCGGCTTTGAAACGGAGATGAGCACCGCCCCCTAGAGTCGGGAACGACTAGCACATTTGTGCTAGGGGAACCTTTACCTTTAACATGTAAACTAGCTAGATCAGAGAAGCATCGTTTACTCTGTTTTTACATTGGCAAAAGCAAAAAAAGAGCAAAAGAGAGGAAATATTACAGATGTTAACCACAAACCCTCATCGTTGTTCATCGTGAGGGAAAAACGCATGCACAATAAAATACAAAATTTTCACTGGTACAGTGACAGCAATTGAGCAATTATTGGCCATTATCAAGACCATTTCCCATGCAGTTAATTTAATCATCTTGATGAATTAAACCTAAATTTCCAGACGACATAAACCATTTATGCTAAGGAGCCACAAGAGGGCAGAAAAACTTCTCCTGTCCCTTTTCTGATCATTTTGTCTGTTTACAGTCAGGAACATCTCATCTGAGTTTCATAAAAAGCAGGAGGATTAGGGTGTTTTTAAAAAAGAGGATGGCTGAACTCACTCCAAATCTCCGTCTCTGCTTCCGCCATTTCAAATACAAAGACAATTTTTCTAAACTTAACACCATTCTCTTTTCCAGCTAGATTACAATCACGTTTCCTAAAAACACTGCAACGCAAAATAAAAATCATAGCAATAGTAACATTTTTAAAACATAAACACCACTGAAAATAAACAGAATGACCTCAAATTTCACAATAGCTGGGGAAGAGGAGAATCAGATCTAGAATGAAAACTGACCTACTTTTCCACTCAGATTCTAGTTTATATCTTTTATTGCAGACTAATTAAACGCCACCGTTGAATCTTTATCTCAAAATATAGGGAGGGAGGGAGGGAGAGAGAGCTGCAGTTCTGACGGATGGGGCTCCAGAGCTTCCCACCGGCATCCAAGGTGCGAAGAAGACACTTACATGACCTGAAGGGGGCATCCGGGGACGGTCAAGATCTTCAGGTGCTTGAGCTGGGACTTGGCCACGTGGCTCTCAAAATACCTGCAAGGGCAGCGGTAAGTCAGGCTGATGGGTTTCCCTGCAGGGCAGAACAAAGGAGAGGCCTCAGATACCCTGCACAAACCATCCCAGCCCTTCCTTCTTGGTTGTGGTTTTTAGGAGACAAAAGTGGGGTGAGAAACTGGAACAGGCATTAGCGGGTTTTTTAAAAGGAGCCAGCTAATTGTCCCGAGTGACTGGCGGCAATTACCCAAGATAAAGGGGGCAGCTGAAAGGCACTTGGCCTCCCCAGTGTTATTCCTGCTAAATAATTTGACCCCGGGGCCACATGAGAAGGCAGGCAAGAGAAGAAAGAAATCTCAATGCAACACACACACACACACACACACACACACACACACACCCCTCCCCACCTATGCAGGCAGAGCCATCCTGGGCAGGGAGGAAGGGCCAAGGGAGGGCGGCATCGGCTGCAGGTACAGAGCGGGTCAGTCTGGCTGCCAATTAAGTCTTAGGGGCAGCAGCTGTGAATGTTTGAAGTTCTCACCCCCTTCCTTCCCCCCCCCCCGCCCCCTCCCCAGCTCCTGCTTCAGAAATCCTCACCATCCAAGATAGGATGGATCCTCTGACAAGACGGCTTCTTTGAACAAGGAATCCCCATGAGCTGCTCCTTCACTCCTACAAGCATTGGAAGTGTTTTCCTCCCAGCTGCCTCGTGGCAGCACCAGGAGATAACTGGTTCCCCCCCACACACACACACAGACACACACTCCCACTCCACCCTTATCAGCCAGAAAAGCTTGCTCATTTTAAGGTCAAAGAAGGAAGGAATTCTTTATGATAGCCCAAAGCTACCAGCAGCAGCACAAAAGAGCCCAAGTGAACAGAATGTCTTGGCAATAATGCAATATATAATAAAAGAGAAACACAGAAGCAATAGATAGTATATGGCAACCCAGCAAGCGAGAGAGATTACTGAGTTTGCAAGCGTTATCTACGGCGCAGGCAGCCTGTTGCTACGTAAAAGAAGTTGCTACAATGTGAGAAGTAGCTGGCTGCGACCCACCACAAAAGCCACAGGCGTTGGATGGAGAAGCGTGCGACATAATGGCATTGCACAAATAACACAAATTGGATTGTTCAGATCAGGTTGTCTTAAAACAGGTCACTTCATTATGGGCTGCACTGGACACCTATGAAGGAATGTGCAGGGGTGCCCTGGAATAGTTATTAAGAAGGGCCCAGTACGTTTATTAGAGAGATACCTTATAAAATGCACAATACATTTTGTCACAAAGGACATTTTCTGACCTAATCGGTTTTCCAAGGGGGGGGGAGGAGGAGACCAAACCAGAGACCAAAACAAGCTGCCTTGGCCTTGGCTTCAAAAAACTTTTTTAACATCCTCATAACTTTCCTCTAAACTCTCCCGTGAACAAGTGGCATGATGGGAGTTGAAAAGGCCAATGCAACGTTGGACTATATGAGCAGAAGTGCTAGCCTAAATCAGGGGAAGAGAAGAGAGCCATTCCATGGTAAATGGCCCTGGGAATATCGTGCCTGGCTCTTTAAAAGGGAAACACAGGCCGTGAAGTGGGTTTGCAAAAGCCACTCTGGTGATAAATATGCTGCCTTGGGCTGCAAATAAATAATCTTCCTTGGTTTGGAGAGTTGGATTTGCTAAATGTGGATTCTTGCAGTGCCTTGAGGGATCTGGAGCTGCGTTTTGCCCTCGTTCAACCATGCCAGGAATGGTTCCTCTTCCAAGGGAAAAAATGTCAGGCAATGCCAACAAAGTGTTAAAGCAATTCTGCCTTTCCCCATTTTTATTTCCCCTCCCCTTCTACACCCACCACCCTCTTGTCTTTTATTTCAGACTCCACTCCAAATCCTTCTTACAGCAAAAAACATAAAAAAATAAAAATCCTTACCTCGTTCTGAGCTTTAGCTTTTTTGGACCCCAACCTCGCCAGCCTGCTATGGGTTCAACCCCTTCCAGTCATTAGTCCTTGCCTCTATTTCCCCTTTACGATTAATCTATTTGAATATGTTAATAGCACAAGGAGTTGAAAAATTTAAAAGTCAAAAACTGAAAGTATCCGACCTAACATTTTACATTAAACGTTCCGTCTTATAAAGACATGAATTGGCTAATGCAAGGGACCGGTGGCCTGGGTGCGAAAAGTCACGGAGCAGGCACGGAGGGCTGGTTTTACCTGATGCTCTTTCCCCCTCCGCTGCCCTCCCCCCCCCAAGGCATGCATACCTCTCTGAGCCATCTGCGCCCCTGGGCTTGAGAGGAGCAGCACCAAGAAGCAAAAGGAACGGGGTGCACTGGACTCAGCACAATGATCTCCAAACTGAATTATTCTTAAAACCATAGAGAAGCATTGATTGTCCGTCCCGGTTGAAAAAAATGTATTCTCTCAGTTTGTTCTCTAATGCAACTTTGAGACATGCAAACAATTTTCAAAAATTGGAAGAATTTAATCTTTCATACATGAAGTGGACTGCAGATAGAAAATAATGGGACATCCTAGAGCCTGCTTCTCTCAACCTTCGCAACATCAAAATCTGTGGACCTCAGAATTCTGGGAGCAGAAGTCCAAAGATCTTAAAAGTTGCCAAGGTTGAGAGAAGCACAACTCTGGAGTGCCAAAATTTATGCAAATCTTACTTGCACCTTTCCTCAAAAGCGCTCCAAGGGATTCAAAAATTCATGTCACGTTTTCCACAAGCACCATGTTCAAGGACAAGCTGAGTTCTTCAGAAAAAAAATTGGATTAATTAATTAATTTGTAATAAAAAGTGGCCATATTTAGTCCTTTTTTCTTACTGATAGATTATTATTCGGCTATTTTTCCTAATGCCTAATGAAAAGGAAAATCTCCTTTGGAAAAAAGGCTCGTCCATTGTCAGGGAAAGTCTAAACTTAAGGATGTAAGCACATGCAACTTAATCCTAATTATAGCCTCCGCTGGGTTGGAAATCCTGTGCAATCAGGATTCCTAATTTTGCAGATTAGGGTTAATCAGATCTTCACAAGAGGAAAGGGAAAGAGGGAAGGGAAAAAGGCAGGAGAGAGAAAGAGTGTGTAAAATGCTGCATCTGTGTGCAACCTATTAAAGCAGGTCTGTTTATTTGCAGGATTACACACAATTGTGGTATATGCTCTTCTGCACATTCAGAAACACCTTCTTGTGAATCTTATCTGAAGCACCGCACAACGCTGGTGTGTAGCTTTCTCTCTCCGTAGCTAGTAGAAGCTGGAGGTGCAGAATAATTCAGGGAACAGGATGAAAAGTTATTAGATTCCTCTCTGGTGTAACAAGTTGTGGTTCTGCAGTTGCGCTCAGCAAAAAAGGATATTTACACACACACAAACACACACACACACACACACACATATATGTCACATATAACATAACATTGAAAGTGGGATCATTTTGAAAGGTTGTTTTATGATGTAAACCATCTGCAGACTGAAGTGGTTTATGCTGCCCCTGAGAATATTATGCCTCCGTTTTTCAATTTTGCGGCTTTCCCCCCCAACTTTGTTAGGTGAGGCACAAGCGACCTCTGGCACAAGGGAGCCTCTCTGAAGGAAGGTCCAGAGGAGAGAGTGTTGGGCACAGCAAGCTCCCAAAGGAGATTTCTTAGCTACCTTCTACAAAGGGTAGATCTAAAATCCAGAACTGATTGATATTCCACATTAACATCAACCAAATTTGATTTGTCCTGCTAAAAATATTTTCTCTTAAACCCCTAAAAACGTCCCTCCACTTTTTGTAGCTGTGGCTCTCAAGCTGTGCCCCTTTCCTGAGGGCACCGCTGCAAAATCCCTGGGAAATAATAGAGGAGGAGGAGGATTTGGGAAGGAACACGGGCAGCTTTGAAAGAACTTAATCCTGATTTTAACCCAGACTGCCGTTTAGAACAAGAAATGCAAAGAAAAGTTGTGTAACTTGCGTGCAGATGTGAATTGCAATTCCTCCGGAGAGCCTCCTGAGTGAAAAAGGTCTCAGTGTTTCAGAAATGAACATGAATCTCAGCTGGAAAGCTAAACCACCTTTGACTGGGAACCCTGGAAGACCCTCCCCTGGAAGCAGGTACCCTCTAGAGTGAGAGGGAAAGAGTAAAAAGGGAGAAAACATTCCCTGAATAGAAACCTCCCTTAGAAGCATCCAAGGGGCCTCCTTGAAGGAAGAAGGTGACTCTCAAGGGCCAGATCTGGTCCCTAACAGTCCTGACCAGAAGGCTGGTCCTCCCAGAAGATCCCCCATCCCCACCCAAAAGAGGTGTGTCGTTTGCACTTGGCTTCCCTGCCTCCCATCCTAGCAGAGACCCAGAAGAAAATTCCCTGGAGGGGAGGGGGCAGGCAGGCAGAAAGCTCCCACACTTTCTGAAACAGAGGAGCCCACCCACCCATCCACACACACACACACACACACACACACACACACACGCACACGCAGCAGGGACCCTCTGCACAGCAGAAGCGCTGGAGGCTTCAGGAGCAAAGATGCCACCTCTTCCCAGGGCACTCGGGATCTCTGCCTGATGCCAGCCTGCCCTTCAGAAGTGAGCGGAGAGGACGAGGGGCTGCGGCGGAGCTTTCTGGGCAGAACAAGGGGGCAGTCGGGAAGCCAAAGCACCGGACTGCCAACCGGCTCTCTCCACCAGGGCCCACCTAGAGGCGAGGGGAGCCTCTTCAAAGCCCCCGAAGGCTGGGAGAGGGTCTTCCCTCCAGAGAGAGCCCACCCCCGCCCCCCGCCCCAGCTCTCCCTCTGGGGGGAGCGCCGGATTTCCAGAGGGACTCCCCGCCACTTGCCAAGAGACTCAACGCCCCCCTTTCGCTTCGGGCCAACCAGTCCGAGTCTCTCCCCTCGCTCGCTGCCCCTTCGGGGGTCGCCGCAGCGGAAAGGCGCCCGGCCGCTTCTCGGGCCCCTTCGCGCGGCTCCCTGCCTGCCGCCCCCTCCCGTCTCCCGTCCACCCGCGCCGCCGCCGCCGCCGCCCCTTTCCAGGCGGGGAGCCCGGAGCCCCAGGCGCCAGCCCAGCACCTGCCCGGGGGAGCCCGGTGCCCGAGAGCTCGGCGCCCGCCCGGGGTCCCCGAAGCAGCCGGCCGGCGGGTGGCACTCACCGCGGGTGCCGGGCAGGGCGGCGAGCAGGAGCAGCAGGAGGAGGGCGAGCGGGCGGCGGTCCATGGCTGAGCTGGGCGACCACTCTGCCCGGCCTCCGCCCGGCCGGCCTCTATAGAGGCTGCGGGGGAGCCGGGGGCGGGGGCTCGGGGGGCGGGGCAGCCCAGCCCCTCGCTCCCCCCCCCAGCCCCCCTCGGCTGCTGCTGCCGCGGCGGTCCCGGACGGCGCTTAACTTCGGGGGCTTCTTGCCTGCCTTTGCCGCAGCCGCCCCCTCCCTCCCTCCCTCCCTGCCGCCCGGGCTCCCGGCACAGCTCCTCTTGGGAAGGGAAGCCGGGGCGGCTGGCAAATTTGGGTCGCGGCCGGGGGGTTGCAGTCCGGACCCTCAGCCGCGTAACGGGGCGCGGGGCTCGCTTGGGGTGCCCGGCCTGGGAGGGCGAGCGAGCGACGGGGCGGCTGGAGGGAGCCTCGGAAGCCCCGCTCTGCCCTGGGCCCCGCAAAGGGCCCCCCCAGCCCCCGGCTGCTGGAAGAGCCGCTGGCTGTGCCCGGCGCTGCTGGGGGGGGGGACGCCTTTCTATTTAGAGCCAGGAAGGAAATTCTCTCCAGAGCTCCCTTCCCCACCCCCGAGTTTCTGGCCCTGCCTGGCTCCATCCCTAGGGAGGGATTGGATTGGCAGCGTTTCCCACCTCCGGCCACTTTGTGGGGGGACTTCAACTCCCAGCATGCCCCAGCAGCTCTGTGGTTGGGGAATTCTGGGAGCCCACCCATCTTAAAGCCGCCAAGGTTGAAAGGATGATGGCTTCTTTGGGCAGAGGAGGAAATCTGACCCAAAGGCCCCTCCAGGTGAAACACTCTTTGGAAGAGAGTGAAAGATCTTGGGAAGAGAAGCCTTGCTGAGTGAAGGACGGGCCCTTCAGAAGGGAGCTGCAGCCAACACCCCCCTCCCCAAGCACAGCCAGGCTGCAGAAGAGAAAGAGAAAGGGCAAAAGGAAATGACCCAGATCCTGAATCATCCTAGCAGATCAGGGATTCCTAAGAATTTCACTGTAATTGTTCGGTGAGGAAATCCTGAACACTTTTGGAAAACCAGCCCAGAATTGCAGCCTTCAGGGGGGAAAGGTCATGCGTGCTGCGCTCTGGCGGCTTTAATTTGGGGGGCTTTTGTGAGGGTACCTGCATCCCTGTGGCCAGGAGAGGATTCCTGCTCCCTGTACAAGAGTTTAGAGACCTTTGACACAACCAAAGTCCCAGGGATCTGAATGGACCCATTAGAAGTCTGCAAACCCAGCAACCAGAGTAAGTTTGCAGGTAAAGAGGAATGTTATTCTGTGGGAATCTGTGAGGTCTCCTTGAAGTTGAAGCTGGTATCTACCTGGAGACCTCTGGGCAGCAGAACGGAAGTGGTTTGCCAAGGCTGGCCACCTCTGAGATGTCCTACAATGACCTCTGAATAGAATCCAAGGACAAAACAATGGGGAGGGGGAGAGAAACTAGAAAGGCTAAAGCTTCAGGAAGAAGCCCAAGAGCATCAGCAGAAAAAGAGGGAGCCTCACTCCTGCTTAGCCTTTCTGAGAGAGCCAAGCTTGGCTAGCTACTGGTCTCTAGGGAGGAGATGCAAAAATTGATCTCTTAGGGGAAAAAAATAGCAGAATTAATTGGTTTGGACTAATTTTATCCACAAATGGGAACCTTCTGTCTTGTTAGAGTACCTGGAACTTCACCGAGCACGGCAGAAATTGGGTAGACCCATTGATCTAAAAGAGGGATGGTTTTCCTATTAAGCCCCCTTGCTAAGATGGACCAGGAAAGTGTTCTAAGCAGGGGGTCGAGGGGCCTGATTCCAGGCAAAGGAGAAGAAGGAGAAGAGGCCCTCTGGATGGGCTCTCGGCCATGACTTTGCCTAGGAGGGAGCCAGGTGTGGCACACCTGCCAGGAGCCAGAAGAGCATCTGCGCAGCAAGCCAAACGCGTCCTTTGGAAGAGAGCAGAAGGAGCGAACCTTCCACTTCTCCCAGTGCAGAGAGAGAGGCCGGGTCTCCCAGCCATGGGAAGGAAGTCCATGGAAGTGGCTTAAATACAGATGAATCTAATCAGAGTCCAGGCCTCGAAGCCAGGAACTGAAACCAGAGAGTCCAGGGAGTCCGAACAATAGGCCTTCAATGATCCAACTTTAAGCAATCTGAAGGATTTGGCAGGCGGAGACGGAGGTGGCAGTAAACAAAAGGGAACCAATTAAAGGGGGGGAGAGAGAGAGAGAGAGATCTTGTTTATATAGGATTTGGGGGTCTTAGAAACAGAATTGGTCTGGGAAATGGTCCACCTATTTGGTAGCCCCCCCCAACCCCCAGAATCACAATGATGGAGATCACACATGAAGCACCTTTGTTCACCATAGTATCCAAAGTGCCAGAAAAAGGTTGAGTCATTACTGGTTTAACAAGGCTTGAAACATGAGCACCTCTCACTGGTGAAGAATTTTGGGAAAACATGGCCACAGAGTCAAAGCGCACCTAACAGGAGCCGAGCTTTCCTTCTTTGTAGCACAGAAGGAGACACATTTCTCTGTTGCAGATCATCCCACAACTGATTAGAGGTGGCAGGGAGGGGCCTTTGCCAAGAGAGACCATTATCTTCCTGGTGGAGGCTGGGAAAACGCTGGACAGGAGATGGACTTCCAAGTGCCCCATGCGCTCTCCGCTGGACGGCCTTGCAGGAGGAGTGAATTGGGTTCTGAAAACGGGGATTAAAATTTAGGCAAGAGGAATTCAGAGAGATCAGATGGAAACATCATCCCATTGTCTGTTTGCACACTGGGCTATTCCACAAACATTTACAGACTTTGCTTCCTTTTGCGTGAACGTTCAGGAGGGGCCAAAGAAGACCCACCTGGGTTCCTGCTGGAAAAGAAGCAAAGCTGGTAGAACCTCAAACCTTGGACTGATTTGCTGCCATTTAGGAAGAGCTGGAGGATGCAAAATTGAATGGAAAACAAATGACTTAGGAGCCCAAATGGTAAATGGCTCTGCTTTAAATGCCTGCCTCAAAATGTGGAATGTCAGAAGGGCTGATAGAATTTGAACCGGGAGACTGAGCTATGGTCTTCATTAAAGTCAGACAAATTAAATGCCTCACGGGAAGGAGCTTACATTGGGCAGAATAAATTGGAGGAGCATACCTATGTAAATGCGCTTTAGTCCTGCTCTCAATAGTAGGATGCACTAGGAAAAATAGGGAGGGGGAGATGGGGATGTGTGACTTTTGTGACCCTCCTGGAGCTCTCGTCACAGCTGTTGCACCCTGGAGTGGTTGAGGGAGTGAGGTTGGAGGTGCCCCTTTGCAGAGGTTCTGCTCCTAATTTTCTCTGCCAGGTGAGGAGAACTTTTGCTGATCCCCCTTGGAATGATCCTGTAAGCTGCCACAAAGGCCCTAGGCTCCTGTGGGCCTGGCCTTCATGAGCAGGAGTATATCGACATAATAGGACACCCATCCATATAAATGTCAGCTATAGCTTCCCTTTCCTGTAAGGTTCGGGAAGGACATCTCTGAATAACTCCAGATTGCAAAGAACTGGATGTGGTAGAAGAAACCAAAGACAGACGAGACGTTTGTGCTTCCACAGACGGGACCTCCAGGTCATTCTCCCCCTTAAGAATTGGGTTTGGGGGCACTCCTGGGTCCAGTCTCCAGGCTGGTCAGCTATGGGACTATAGCAAGGAGGACATTTGACTAGCACCACTCAACCAGCACCAACCAGCTGCCTCGTAGCTGGAGCAGAGACCTGATCAAGGTCTAACGCCATATTTCTCAACCGTGGCAACTTTAAGATCTGAGGACTTCAACTGCCACGCCTGGACATTTTTCCGGCCTAGAGGGCAGCCACAGGAGGTAGATGGTTCCTTCTCAAGATGCCACCATAATCCCACATGAAAACAATCGATGGTTCTCTTCTGAACCCAACTCCAGGCACTCAGGAGGTTTGCAAAATGCTTTACACCCAGTTGCAGGAGGAGCAGCTGGTTCACTGCCTTCCTGACACCCTTTGGTCATCAGTGGACACTTGGTATGGCATCTGCTAGGGGTACTTTTAGTACTGGTGGTTAATTCTGATTTTTCTATGGCCACGTGTTAGGAAAGATGCCACTGGAACTGAAGGAAGCCCTCTCTTCGTTATTTATTTATTTAATTAATTAAATGTGTTGGCCGCCCAGCTCCAGTGGGCTTAGAATATATTACTTTGCTTACTCAGGCCTTTTAACCATTTAAACTGTTTAAAATTTAATTATTTAAAGTGCATTGTTTTATTGCTTTAATAAAGTTTTAAGGTTGTTTTTACTGTAATGATATTTCTGTGGCTTTAATTGCATTTCTGCAAGCCGTCCTGACCTGTTAAGGAAATGGGCAGCATGCCAACATTTAAAATAAATAAATGTGTAAGAAATGTGGCTGGAGCAGATATCGTGCCTGAAGAATCTTACCAAAGAAAAGAAAGAGAGGATTTTACCTGCAATTCATAAGTTTAAATGCTTCTTCAGTAACAAAAATAATCCTCCCTTTTAGACTGAGCTCAGAGAAAGGAAATGGGGTTTGGCTGACATGCATCTGAAGATAGGATTTTTTAAAATGTTGAATTTAAACCTGAAGAAGCATCTTGGATGCGAAGCGAAACATCTTCAAAGAAAAAACAGAAAGTCCAAGTTGCCTCTTGAAAAAGCAGCTTTGGGCTGAATTCAAAGGTTTAAAGTCCTCTCCTGAGCCCTTTACCTTATGCCTGATGTCTTCTGCCTGAATCTCACCAGATTCACCTTCAGATGTTCTCTAGCTTCCATACTCCAAGCAGATGCATCTCCCATCCCACTTGAGATGTTGGGGTCTGCTAAATAATGCTTCCCCTTGGTTCATATAAGGGCTTTGGAGTGGACCCTGATTCTCAGAATATGCAGAGTACCAATATCTAGCTGCAAAGGTGACCCTTCAGGCTTTCCCTTTTCAGGTAGACAATCCCAAGGTTGATGAGATGCCTTGTCAAGAATTGAGGGTCCTTGGTGCTCTCTGAGCTTTTCTTGCAGACGTTTCATTACCAAACTAGGTAATATCATCAGTGCTAGTCTTGTTGATGACACTAGCCACTGATGATGTTACTTAGTTAAGAGTAATGCAATGTCTGCAAGAAAATCACCAAGCTCAGAGAGCACCAAGGACTCCTCATTTCAACCCTGGGCTACAAATATTCTCCTTTATTATATATAGAATTGATTAAAAGTCGAGCCCAACTCAATAAAACATTCAAATAATAAAAGATACATATTTGCTCAGGAGCCACATGCAGAAATAAATGAATGGCCAGGATAAGCACAAAGGGAAGGTGGGGGTGGGGGGGCAAAATGAAGAGAGAATCGGAATAATAGCCGGGGATTGGACTATCACAGGGGTGGAAGTAGTTGGTGACACTGGAGGCCTGTTGATTGACAGCCAGCTGAAGACTTCATTTGAAGGAAATCGTTTGGGGGGGAAAGGGAGCCGGAAGGGCCTCTGAGTAGAGAGGGGAAACCAAGTCTCCTTCCTCGGGGAGAGCGGGCAGCCTAAGGAGAGATCTTGCCCAAGTCTGGGCACTTGAACAACTTCGGAAAGATTCAGAGCCAATTCCTGGAATGGCACAACAGCGCCCCCTACAGCATCTAACTGAAAGGCCTGAATACATGGAATTGAGTTTCTCCAAAGGGAAAAGGGGGAAATGTGCTCAAACCATCCCAAGTCTAGCAAACTACAAATGAGAAAAAGTAGTCTGCACCTTTATCTTTTCACTAAAAGTCACGAGGAAAGTAGCCACTGGAATATTTTTTAATTTTCTGGCTCAGGTCAGGGCATTCTTCCAAGCTGTATGAACTCATGCAGAAACCCAAAAGCTGATTCAAAAAGGAGTTTGCTTAGCTAGTCCCTATTTCTCAGCCTTGGCCATTTTAAGTCATGTGGATATCAACCCCCAGAGTTGCCCAGCCAGCACTGCTGCCTGGGGAATTGTGGGGTAGACGTCCACACACCTTAAAGCAGCCAAGATTCAGAAACACTGAGCTAGACTGACAATTTATTTAGAATTCTGTGTGTACAATTGTTGCTTTCTTATATTTTAACACATACGACTTTCTTTTTTTCTGGAAAACATCCTTAGGAATTTGGCCTTCCCTTGGAATCCCTCCCCTGAATGCCTCCAGACGAAGTCTGCCTGCTGCACAGCTATCCGGATTGAGGCAAGGGAGGTCCACGAAGCTGCCTATTTCTCTCTTTCAAAGCCTCTTCCTGTTTTGCCAGGGCTGGGGTGAAGGGAGGTTCAGGCTGCCTCGGTGGCTGCCTGTCCTAACCGTTTCTTACACAGAAGGGGCCCACCAAGAGGGCTTTAAATTATCCCTCCTTCCAGATAGCAGCATCAAGACATAAAAAGGAGTTTATCCCCCTTAGCATTATAAGAACGCTCATTCTGGAAGAAAAAATGGCTGGGAAGACTTGAGTAATTTAGGAATAAGAGAAAGTAATTGCATCATACCGAATCTGAAGGTTTAGTCTGTTAGGGGAAAAAAAATCAAGAAAGACAACATATTGAGGTACCTTTTTCTGAAATAAATGCAGTATTATTGTATTCAATTCTCTTGGGTTGCATAAACTCGGCTTCTCTGAACATCCTTGTTAGCGGATTCTGATTCAAAGGTTCCCCGTTCACCATCAGAGCAGACTAACTCTCCAGCCAAGAACCCACAGAACTGACCAAGCTGGACCTTAGCAGAGGTAGAAGCGAGAGGGGAAAAATCATGTCAGAATGTCCCATGCAGTAATCCAAAGAAGGAGATCACGAGAGATTAAATGATTATTGACACAGTAGAATAATTTGTGTATACTAGCAGCCGGCTGTTGTGCAGAGTTTGGTTTGATCTACTGAAAGTGATTTGCTTCTACTATTGAACCAATGGTGTGCAATTTCTGCTTTTGGTTTGTGCATTTAGAAATGTTTGCTTTCCTCTCTATGTAATGTATATTTTGATAGTCAGACTATAATTTTTGTTGAAACAAAGCTTGTTAAACTTTGGATGGAGGCAGACATATTGGATATATTAGTCCAAGGCCTGCAGCTGGGGCTTGACTCCGAGACAGATTTAGCTTGGAGTTGACTGCTATGACAGCTGCGTAAAATCCTCCTAGGACACCATAAATTTTGAAAAACCTACTCAGGATTGCAACCCATATGGCACTGCTGAATAGGTGGAATTAAAATGCGGAGGTATCACTAATTGCCCCTCGCAATAACCTCTCTTTCTGGAAGTCGACAGTTTCACCCGTTTCCTATAAGATGCTTTATTACAGAATCAAGTAACTGCAAAATATGAAGAAATGTTTTAACAAGCCAGGAACCTGATAGGAGTATTTAGATTCAGACTCTGAGTTTCCTTTCTCTCCTTTTGCAGGCCATTCCTTGGACCTTCCAGCTGGTCTGTGTTTCCTGAGTGATTCATTCTGATCCGAGGCTCCTTGATTCTCACCTCCCCGGCTCCAACTCTTGCAAGGGAAGGGATAAAAACACTGGAGCGCTTGACCACAAATTTATAAATTGCAGGCCTTTCCAGGAAGCATGAAATAATCATGACGGGGGTCTTAAATTACCATGCAAATTGCTGGGAGATAAATTCTGCCAACACACACAGGCTCTCCAAAAATCCCCTCTCTCTTTTCTGATGCTGGCTGAAGAAGATGGAGGAAGGGACCAAAGGATGGACATAGAGACCACTGAGAAGTGCAGGAAGGAAGGTTGAGGGAAAGCAACCATCCAATGCAGGAATTTCCTGGGACTGAGAATTTGTGGTCAGACTTTGGAAGTCCAAAAAGCAAATTTCAGGCTGGTGAGAGTTGAGAGTCCATGGCAGAAGAACTAATAGGAAATGGCAGAGAAACTAATGGGAAATATTTCTCATAAGGATAAAATGAAAGACACCAGAAGAGCCAGTATGAGTGAGAAAAAGCCAAAGAACATTCTGATCCTATCCATGTAGGATAGGGGTGGGGAACTATGGCCCCTTGATGACCTGTGGACTTCAATTGCTGGCTCGGGAATTCTGGGAGTTGAAGTCCACATGTCATCCAGGAGCCATAGTTCCCCACCCCCGATGTAGGAGGTAAACAGAGGAAAGTCTGGAAAGGGGATGTCAAGGAAGACTTGTGTTTGGAATGAGCTAGGATTTGGCAAGGATGTCGCAATCGTCAGCAACAACAACAACAACAACAACAACAAAGTCTTTAGAGTTGCTCAAAAATAAAAGGAAGGTGATTCTGAAGACCAGGATAACGGGAGAAGAGTTCATCTTGAGGGTCAGAAAAATGCTATTTATCTTGGGACACTGAAGACATTTCCTGGTGTCTGGCCAACTTATTATACAATGTTTGTATTCCCACAGCTTGCTTAACCAGGTGAGTTAAAGACACAGCAGCTGTGAGCATACAACATACAAAGCTCAATCTATTAATAATATATTACTAAAACTCTTGTTTCTGTTTGTCTGTTTGTAACCTTCAGTTAGGTGAACTGGTCCATTTATGAACCAAAGTACTTCAAATGAACGTAAGTTTTAACTTGCTTTTAACGTGGTTTTTAAGGTATGTTTTTATTCATGTATTTATATGGTTTTATGACGTTGGTGCAAACCTTCCATAGGTGAAACGGGCAGTGTAGAAATTTAACAATAAATAAATATCTCAAATTTATTGTAATCAATTTCTGCAGATCTTTCAGTTTCTTCTAATTTTCCAGATTTAACGGTTGGATTTCCATTACAATATGAAGCGTCAACATGAATTGAATGTAAAATAAAATCCATTAAACTATTATGAATTTGTATATGCATTCTTTCACATCAGTAAATGATGATCATTATAATGATTGTGGAATCTTAATTTGGTCAAAGCCAGGGCATATGCAGCCGGGCTGTGGGGTTGATAGGTTCTTCTAATGCAATCATTGGAATGGAGGGAACGCCATATTATAAAAGCAATTTAAGGATTCCTGGTATTGTTTCCCTGATTCCGTTAATCATGTCCATGGGTATTTACTTGGTCGACTTGAACATTTCCATACATTGTGAGACTGTGGGAAGTTTCAAAGGGTCGCTCCACTTTGATGAAGTTTCAGAAAGGCCCTTCTTCTTCTCATGAAGCAGCCATCCAGTCCATATGATCACTAGCATGTGTTCCTCAAAACAGAGATTCACTGGAAAAAAAATCTCCCGACTGAAAAATACATCTTTCTCAGGGTGGAAAAAGTAATTTCATATACAAGTAAACCTGGGTACCTTTTTTCCCAGGTTTTTTTCCCCTGTAATTTTTGTGATAGGTGCCAAAAAAGGTGAACAACTCCCACCTTTCCCTGCCTTGTCCATGCTCTTCTTTCCCTGTTCAGACACCCGGTGAGCCTAAAAGGAGACGTTAGCCAACAAACTTTGATCTTCCCCTCTTCCCCCTTTCCCTCTGGATTTTTCTCCCCCAAAGCACCCCTGCTCCCCCTCTCCTCCTCACACTTTCTCTCTTTTGCACACAGACAATTCGACACACGTCATTCAGAGACAAACTCACACTCCAGACTCAAACATTCAGATCTTTCTCTCTTTCAGACACATACACACACCCTCACACACACACACAGATTCATGTTTTCTCACACACCACTCATTTTCTTCTTCTACACCCACACATACTCACTCACACACACACACACAGACAGACGGACGGACACACATGCAGTGTTTCTCCCACAAAAATCAAACGCTTCTTTCATTTTCTTTCTTCTTCTTCTTCTTTTTAATCTGGGAGGGATCTTGATGGTTTTGCTTGTTATCTTTTCTTGGCTTTTCCCCAACTTTGGGGAGGATTCGACTTTTGGATTATACTTTATTGGACTGTGGTGCAGGGTTGGGGTTGTGGGGTTTTGTTTTGGTTTTTTTTGCAATGTGGTATTTATATAAGGAAGGCATGTGAAGGTTGTCTGGATCTGATGGCACCATTTTGTGTTTAATTTCTGTTTACTTATTCAGTGATTTTGGTGGTATTTTCATCTGATATTACATCTAAGGGTTTTGTTGTTGTTGTCACTAACTTAATTTTTGTAATAGAAGCCATTGTGGGTTATTTCATGGTGATCGCCAAACATTTAAGTAGTGGCACAGCAGAGATAACGGACATGGCCAGTAAATAGGATTTAATTCACTCTTCAAGAATGGCTGAAATGTTGATTATAGTGATATATGTCTGCTTTGGTCCATTTGTAGAATCCTAGCTATTTTGAAAAGCAGGGACGTTTCTTTTGATTGACAGCAGCGTCAAGGCCAGGGCTGCCCACAAGGTATGGTCACACAAGGCAAGATGCCAGCCTGTGGAATTTCAACCAGGCCATCTCAGCTGCCATCTTGACTTTTTTTAACCAAGACCGAACATGGTTTGATTGGGTACTTCTACGTCATAGATGTAGTCAGTTCTATTTATTTCAAAATCTTGTATTCTGTCCACAGGGTTTTAAAATATATTTAATAAAATAATAAGGTATGTCCACAACAATAGGTTGTAAAATTATTAAAATGATTTCTTTAGCTAATAGAGCCCCTGAGGCTTAATGTAAATTTAGGTTAGTAAAACACCACCTGTAGATTTACGATTAATTGATTTTATTTGTACAAAAAAGGCTATAGACTATACCAGCTATAAATGGGGTTGCAGTTTATGGTTATTAAAATTGTACTTGCATTTTTGTATGAGCTACTCATTGTTTTCACAATGGGTCTTATGAATAAAATCCAGATAAAAACGGTGAAATCATTGCTTTCAACACTAAGATGTAACAATAGACAATATTTTTTTAATGCTTCCTGCTTTTGAATGTCTCGCTTTTCTTCTAGGCAGCGGATAAGTACGGCTGAGTATAAAAATAATGCATATGTTGAAATATGGAGAATGATGCTAACTGGTTTTGTTCAGTAGTCAGCATTATTAATTTTAATTGAGCTGGAAGAAAAAGACTGATTTTTAAAAATATTGTTTAGACCGAACATACTGCAGGATCCTAATACGCTGATTCCTCCAAATATTAGGCAGACAGATAGATTCGCCTTGACTGTTTTCTGTTAAAGAATGTGTGGGCAAGAAGGGGAAAAATTCTCTTTAGTATTTGTAAATGATCATAACTTTAGATATTTATTATTTTAATTTTCTTGTACGCCACCAGAGCCACTTGCTCGTGAGATGGGTGGCTCTATACATTTGATAAGTAAAATAAAGACAATAAAAATTTCCTGCTGCTACCATTGTACTTAACTACAGCTGTGCCGCTTCCAGAATTAGGCCTGGAAATACGGATGGAAGTGGAACTGAGTTGATTTATCAATTGCAGTCAGGAATAATCCCAGCAGTGGTATATAATAGGGATCATTTTTAATTGGGAAAAACATGTTCAATTTTGAGCAAGCCACCATCAGCTGGAAGTGACGGTCTAATTTCTGTTCCTCTGTTTATAAAACTTGACACGTGTTGGTTGCAGATAGACTAGAGAATATTGTAACGAGAAAGGAAAGGAAATATGGAGGTTATGGTACCTGAAGAGCTGTGGCAATGCATCGTGCACAGAGTTTAAGAACAAATTATGCTATTAATAGGAAAGAGAAAGGAAAGGAAAGCAGACTTAGCAGCAAGAAAGATGGACTCAGTTAGAGGGGATATAAATGCAGCCTTGGAAGACTTGAAGGAGCCAGTTAAGAACAGATCATCATGGAGAAAACCTATCCATGGAGTCCAGGGGTGGACAATTAATTTTCCCAAGAGGCTACATGAGTAACTGGAGAGCCGAACCAAGAGGGTTGAGAAGATGTGCAGCATGCCTTCACACACACATGAAAACTCGAGGGGGGTGTGTGGAAATAGCAGTCGCCTTGAAAATAAAAGCAATGCAGTTTTATTGTGTCCATGCATACACCTATTTACATTTGATTTCTAATTTCTGATTGACCTCATGCAGGCCAGACAGACAGCCAAAGGGCCAGATGTGACCCCGGGGCTGTAAAATGCCCAAGTCTAATGTAGTCATTAAGGGCACATTACAGCACATAACAAATGTATCAAATCCAACACAATCCTAGGTTGCATTAACAGAGGGATAGAATCAAGGTCACGTGAAGTGTTATAATGCCTTGGTAAGGCCACATTCGGAATAACTACATCTAGTTTTGGTCGCCACAATGTAAAAAAGAGGTTGAGAGTCTAGAAAGATTGCAGAGAAGAGCAACAAAGCTGGTTAGGGGCCTAGAAACTAAAGCATATGAAGAACGATTGCAGGAACTGGATATACCTCGTCTAGTGAAAAGAAGGACCGGGGTGACTTGAAAGCAGACTTCCAATGCTTGAAGGGCTGCCACAAGGAAGAGTGGGTCAACTTATTTTCCAAAGCACCAGAGGCAAGAAACAATGGATGGAAACTAATCAAGGAGAGAGCCAACCTGGAATTAAGGAGAAGCCTCCTAACAGTGAGGACAATTAACCAGTGGAATGGTTCGCCTTTCAGAAGTTGTGGGTGCCCCATCACTGGAGGTTTCCAAGGAGAGACTGGACAGCCACCTGTCTCAAATTGTATAAGGTCTCCTGCTTGAGCATGGAGTTGGGCTAGAAGACGTCCAAGGTCCTTCCAACTCTGTTATTCTCTTACATGAATAAATCCACATATACAATATAGTCATATGTCAAAAATCCAATACCACATAAGGATAAACCCTCACGCTCCATTCATGTCACCCATAGTCACCCTAACGCATAAGTACTGTACATACCACACATTTTTCCTAGACACTTGCATTCATACATATTCTCTACATCTCCCCAGATTCTTACTTATTAGCTCACAAAACCACTTTTGTATACAAACACTTATCCCACAACTAATACCAGCATCTGCCATATTAATTTTAAAGTAACTTTCTGGAGAAAGGCAATTGAAAGCAGAAAAGTCATTCTGAAGGAATCTCAAAAGTCAGGAGACACTTAAAGAGCTTCATCTTTAGAATCTGTTTTTAATGAAAATGTAATTCTTCCCCCCCCCAAAAAAAAAAAAACCCTGAAAGAGCAGAGTTTAAATTGAAACTGTGCATTGTTTAAAAACCTGGAGGTAACAGGAATCGTAAAGTCATAGAAAGTATATACAAGTTGGAAGGAACCTCAGATGTTATTTGATCCAACTCTCTGCTCGGCACAGCAATCTGCTCAACCTTCCCAAGGGGTTTGTGATTTTGTCTTCTAAAACTGTATTTCTCAACGTCAGCCACTTTAAGATGAGTCCACCTCAACTCCCAGAATTCCCCAGCTATTCATGCTGGCTGGGGAACTCTGGGAGTTGAAGTCCACTCACTGCCGCAGAGCAAGGAGGAACTGCTTTTGAGCCATAGGTATTTCTGTTGCAAGGATAACCTGGGGCTATAAGAAGGCTGTTAGGATAAAATGGGGAGGTGGAGACCTTACAGCAAGAAGGCCCCTGCCAAGAGAAGGCAGGAAATGGGATCCCAGCCCTTTGCGATGAAGAGGTCACCATTCCACCTTCTAGACCGATCCCACTGAGCCCCTGGGAGAGGCATGTTTTGAAACCTTGTCCTGCGAAGGATTTCTGCTTAGAGAACGGAGCCTCCCAGCCTTTCACCCCCATCTGCTCCCATCAGCATCCCGGCTGTTTCTCAGATTCCTCAATTTATGGGCAGCCCTCCTTTCTCCCATCCAGTTCTCTCCGCACCCAACATGCCTTCCTCCCCCCCCTCTCCCTCTCCCTCTCTCTCTCTCCCCCCCCCCCCCAGCGGCTGTTTACAGCTCTCTGGTTTCCCTTTGGTGGAAACCTGGCGGTCTGGTGAAGGTCTTGTGAAACTGGGGGAGCCACCCAACAATCCTGAGTGGGGCGTCTGGCGAAGAGGCAGAAGAAATGCACATCCTTCTTTTCCTTATCCGATCTTGCAGATTGCAAGATGGCTTGCAGATCTCCCGTCTCCTGCCTCCCAACAGACCGCTGATGCTGGCTTGCAGAGGCCAGATTAGGTTTCCCTGCCACCAGCCCATTTCCTGAGGGGTGGCTGGCTGGCGGTAGGGGTTGGGGGGTGTGGGGACTGTATTTCCTTGCCCTTCTCAGGACCAGACCTCCCTTGTGCAGGAAAGTCTCCTCGTTCTTGGAAACAGAGCAGGATTGAGGAGGTGGGAGGACTTTCCCCCTTCTCTGGTCCATCAGCCACAACCCCACAGCTCCACAAGGCTTGTCCCCCAGAGATCCTTGTGCTGCAAATGGGCTGCACGACATTGCTGGGATTGAATCAGCTGCTGTCCATCAGCTACAAGCCATTTTTTCCCAAAAGTACAAAAATAGGGAGCCTCGGAAGCCATGCCTCATGGCTGCCAGGAGCAAAACAGAGTGAAACAAACTCATTGCAGGCATCAGGATCCAATCTGGGTCGGTCACCGGGACCAAAGGTTTTGCCTTCTGAGCTTTTGGACTCATGCCAGAGCCCATCTTCAGGGAGATTCTCTCTACTGGTGACTGACCCAGATTGGATTCTGCAACATTATCCTGGGACAGGTATATTCTCCTTCATTCGTGTTTATTTAATAAATTTATCTACCGCCCATCTCATTGTCAAATGACTCTGGGAGGCTCCCAACATCATAAAGGCAGACATAAAAACATGACAGACAAAGATTAAATAAGTTAAAAAGCAAAATACAACTGGGAGGGGGTGGGGTCTTCTTAATCCACTAACTACCTCCAACATGGAATGCCCCCAGCGGGACCCCAGGCCAATTTACAGGGCCAGGTTTTAAGACCCTTTCGGAAGTCCAGGAGAGCGGGGGTAGATCTCACCTTGAGGGACATGATGTTAATCTAGAGGACGGGAGCCACAGCTCCTGGACCTGCCTTGGCCAATGGGGTCCTCAGCAGGCCCCTTCCCAACAGCAAGCGGGGAAATTCCTCCTTGCTCTACAGCAGTGTTTCCCAGCCTCAGCCACTTTCAGGTGGGTGAACTTCAACTCCCAGAATTCCCTTGGGGTGAGATGGTTCCTCGGGTAAGTAGGAATTTCCCTTTGATTTACATAGGCATCCAAGGTCATCATTATCCTCATGTTATGGCATGTAGACATCTTGGGAAATATGTAAATGGACTTTATAGGAGATTTAGTGTTTTCTTTTACATGAGTTTATACACATACTGTATATCACGTTTTAATGGTGCCTCTCACTTCTAACAGGGGATTTTAAAACACCAGCAATTCCCAAATTTATCTCACCTTTCTGATCCCCAGCAGTTCTACAATTGTGAAAATTGCTCTTTGTATATCCAACAAGCATGAAAAGTAAGTAATGGGTTCCAAAAATATGCCTGCTAAACATTCTCTATTGGGAGCCGTCCAATAAACCATGATAGCATTATGGTCTGGGTTGAATAATGCTCCGTCGTAAGCAATATAAAAATATCTGCTAATCTGGGAAATACAGATATAAATTCTCTTCAGGAAAAAAACTTGGCCGTCAGACAAAAAATAATTAAATAACAATCTTCAGCAGTATACAAACAGCGAGAGAAATAAAAGTTAAATTCCAAGAGGATTAACTTTTTTGCTGTTTGATTTTTCCAAGCTTGTCTTTGGGTTGGTTCTCATTAACTTTTGTTAAGCTGTGTGGAATCCAGCTTTGATTTTTACTTTTTAAATGGTTAAGCTGTTTATCCGATCCTTCTCGTGGAGAGAAATATATTCTGGCCCTCGGAGCTATTAGAATTCCAGTTTAATGATTAATGAGGGAATAGCTGTTAGCTGCTGTATATTTATTCCCAAGCCTTGCGTTTCTAAGTCACTTGAAGAAGTTTCTTCTAATTTGCAGCCCTAAATCATAGGAAACCCTGAAAGCAAAATGTTAGCGCAGCCTGTTCAGACCAGGATCTTACCCTGGAGAATTAAAGTCATCCATGAGGGTCAGCAGGGGAAACGGACTCAGAGCGTAGAGTCCAGATCCCGCCTGAGGTTGACTGAAGCGGAGGGAGCAGGAAAATGGTTTCAAAGAACTTGGAGATAAGGGAAGGAAGCAGAAAAGGCATGGCTTGGCATTAATTTAATCACTCCGCTAGTCTGATTTAGTCAATGACCATATCCAGGTGTTCCTTGACTAAAGACCACAATGGAGCGCAAACTTTCTAAGTTTCTAAGCGAGACAGTTGTTAAGTGAGTTTTGCCCTATGTTACAACCTTCCTTCCCACAGTTGTTAAGTACCGGTAAATCACATCAGTTGTTCGGTTAATAACACGGTTGTTAAGTGAATCTGGTTCCCCATTGACTTTGCTTGTCAGAAGGTCGCAAAAGGGGATCACATGACCCTGGGACTATGCGGCCGTCATAAATATGAGTCAGTTTGCCAAGCATCCAAATTTTGATCAAGTTGACCATGGGGATGTTGCAATGGTAGTAAGCGTGAAAAACAGTCATAAGTCACTGTAATTTTCACTAAACGAATGGTTATAAGTGAAGGACCACCTGTAACAGTTCACCAGATTTGTTCAGGTTTCTACTGGGCCAGCAGAAGACCTGCCCCATCGTCCCTCTCCGTGTCCCGTGGGCATCGCCTTCATGCCAGCCCCAGCCTTTGACCGAGGCAGCTTTAAGTGAGCCTTCCCTGCGCCAGGTGACAACCAGCGCTTCCGCCTTAAGCCAAGACTATTCAACAGCTGCCTCAAGGTGTATAACATCTGGGAGTCTCTGCCATCCCTTATGCTGGAGATGAAGCCACTGACCAGTTATGGAGAGGATCAGAGTTGGGGTTTATTGGCCGTTTCAGACGACTTGGCCCTTCCTATCCTTGATGAGCTGGCTCAGTTCTGCTCTTCTGCCCTTAAAGAGCCGAATAAAGAGGAGCTCTGTGGCCAGAAGAGCTGTGTCCCCTACAGGTTGAACAGAATTGCATAGAATCATAAGGCTGGAAGGGTCCTTGGAGGTCTCCCAGTCCCACCCCCAGCCCATGGCAGGAGACCCTCTACCATGCCAGACAAGCGGCTGCCAGTCTCTTCTTGGAAACCTCCAGCGATGGAGCCACCACCAGTCCGGGAGGAAAGCCCTTCCGGTGGCTAATCGTCCTGACCGTCAGCTCAAGGCTGGAGTAGTGAAACAATGGAAGGATAAGCGGGGGTGGCTTTTGTTTATCCCCCACTGCCCCAACTCATCGGTGTTTTCAAGCAGACGCAAGGAAAACCGGGCAGGACTGGCAACGGAGCAGAGTGCCAGTTTTACGCCAGTATTGTTTTCTGCTGACTGGAGGAGATGGAGAGACGGTGTCTCAACCCAGCTCAGACTCAGGGCAAGCCAGCAGCTGGGAAAAGCCGCCTAAGCGTCGATTGGGGGGTTTTATATCTCACTAGTTAGAGGTAAATGGGGCCTCCCCACAAGCATGACACATGTCAGAGCTGTTTCTTTCCTTTTTCCCCTCCTCTTCTTTAGCTGAGGAAAGAGTTGAAGCTCAGCCTTCGGCAGTCACTCCTTTCTGATCCCCTTCCCCACCACCCAAAATGTTCAGAAAACAAAATCTTGGCTCAGCCCAAGATTACAAGAAAGGCGGGGGGTGGGGGTTTCAGAAAAGTCAAGATGGCAGCCACAAATAAAGCCATTTTTTCATACATCTTGACTTTCTGACCCCAGGGCTGTTGTCTTCCGTAGGCTTGTTAGCGTCTCTGGACAGAGGAAGAAGAGGGTAGTTCTTGGTGAAAGCAAAAACCTTTCCTGAAATCAGATAGATTAATAACAGCCCAAGTAGATTTAGACACTTGGGAATAATAATGATAAAAGTTAGAATTAGAAATTGGCAATGTAATTGTGACCCTCGTCTATGGCCGATCAAAACTCTTTGGGTCGTTCTTTCTCATTAGTGGGAAAATTAGTTGTGGTTATTCTTCCTTAAAATTGCCAATTTCATTATCCATCATTTGATTCTGTACGTATTAAATATTTATTTCTATATTTGTACATAATTATAAAAAGTCTAGGATTAAGGGTATCATAATTAAAAGTACATAGAGGTGCCAATGGAGATACCAAAGCTGAAAAAATATTTTCATAGTTTTTAACTAAAACAATTAATTCGATCTTACTTAAACCTATTAAAACATTGTCTGAAACTGAAAGACACAACTGTATGAACATCAGGCTTTGCAGCATGTTTGGCCTACACACCCCTGAGATGAAGAAGTCAGTTTCCGTTATCACAAATTTGTATTTACAACTTACTGTATCTTGGAAGTTCAGAAAGGATGGAGATAAATACTGGCTCCTAATATTTAACATCTTCCATGCTTTAAATAGCTGGATACTTTGATTAATTAGTTAAAGAATGAATTAGAGATTTGAATATCAATGGGAAAAATCTACCTCTACATTTTACATAAGAATTGACCCCAAGTTTCAACCTGGTTCAAATGAACCATGAAACGATTTTCCCTGCCATTCCCTTTAGAGCATGTACCTTTTGTATTTTTATTTCTTTAGGGTTTTTTTTTCCTCTATATATGTATCTGGGATTAATGTAGTTACCTGATATTGTTTGTTAAAATAATAAAAGTATATTTTTAAAAATTACATTTAGTCTCCTATTAATATTATCAGAATCTTGACATTGCTGTAAATCTAGCCTGAGCTGAACGGATACCAAGAAAAGTATTATCATTTATAATTATTAAGGTTAAAGGCAGGTAATTGGAACCTGTAATAAGATCATTATCTGCCTTGAAACAGAGCATAATACAAGCTCCTACAGAGACCCAGTCGCTGCGTTTTATTCCGGTTTCCCATCAGTTTCCTACTTCAGGCTGAGTCTTGATTCTCTGTAATTCAAGAATCTCTGCTTCATCCCTATGAACTGGTAGCGTGTTCAAAATTTGTTTCATAAGATGCAAAATGGATTAAAGAATGATCTAAAAGGCAGTCTATGGTTACTGTTAAAATCTTAGTATCTGCATTTATCAAGACAGCAGGTCTACAACTGGAACATAAATACGGATAATCTCATGGCTTGGAAAAAAAACTGTAATATACAAGTAACCCTTCTTGATACTAGAAGGTAAGAGGTTTTTTTTAAAGCATCAGTCTACACTACCAGTAAGATAGGAGATAAGAAATCTAACATATATTTTATCTCAGTGAAAATTCATTGGAGATAAAGTCTCCCCAATTTTATACATTTCGTAGGTGGAAGCGTACTTATGACTCCTTGAAAAGGGAGGACAATAGTAAGTAAATCCTGGAGCAGCTATGAGAATCACAAAATCTGTAAAAAAAAAAAAAATAGATCAATCTCATCCTCCATTGATGAGAAATTGGTATGATACAATTTAGAATGCAAATTAAAAGGGATTAGAAACCCGAACACACAGAATGTCTTTGATAAAATAGGGTTGTGAAATTTAATATACAATGGGCATTCTCAGGATAAATTATTTACAGCCATAATTGTATCTCTACCTACTTAAAGTAAGTTTGGTCTTGGGCTCTAGGCACCTGCAGAGGTTAAAAATCCAGAATACTGAAATGATAAATTAGCGCAAGGGATCCTGGTTTTGTTTTTTTACTGAGACGACAAGTAAATTTTTTTCCCCTGGCCAAACTTACGGCATTATCCAAATCCAGGGGAAGATGGAGAACCAACGGAATATGTTCTATTACCCACATTTCTTCTGCCTGTAGCTTTGACAGAAGATCATGAAACCTGGGCACCCAAAAACTGAAGAATCCCCCAAATGTGGATGTTCTTAATTATTTTCTTTAATTATTTGAGAATGTTCTTAAAGATCATTGTTGAAATGCATTACAGATTCATTATTAATCATTATCTACTACCTCTATCCAGTGGTGGGATTCAAATAATTTAACAACCAGTTGTCTGCCTTAATGATTTCTTCCAACAAATCCCACCACTGCCTTTAACTCTATATATCTCTAAAAAAACCTGCATCTTTTCTTTTATGTACACTGAGAGCGTATGCACCAAGATAAATTCCTTGTGTGTCCAATCATACTTGGCCAATAAAGAGTTCTCTTCTCTTCTCTTCTCTTCTCTTCTCTTCTCTTCTCTTCTCTTCTCTTCTCTTCTATTCTATTCTATTCTATTCTATTCTATTCTATTCTATTCTATTCTATTCTATTCTTCTATTCTATTCTATTCTCAACTCTGCAACCTATTTTTTGTAAGCCAAATACTCAGCAGCAGCATCCAGATATCTCCATAACCTTTTCCTAAACAAGGAGATATTGGGGAGGTGGTGCAGCTGTCTCAGACCTCGGAAGATCTTTTGATCCTGCTGGCCATTTTTGACCACATGGCCTCACCATCAAGCTTTCTCCAGCTGCAAGGATGTGCTTGCCCTGACCTATTCCGCACCCGTGAAGGAAGCTTCTCCTGCTATAAATGCCACAGGAAGATCTTAATTTAGGTAATTTACAGCTCGGATTGTCCCAAGGGAATATTATCTTTCTGGTTTATATCTCTAGGATGTCCTGGGCATGTTGTCAAAGGCCTCGTAACAAGAGGCAGTTAAAAAGGGGCTCCTTTGATTCAGGTGAGATGAACCAGGTGGTTTGGCCTGCGGCTGAGATCCAGGTAGGTAGCCATGGCTTTTGTTTAAGCCACAATAAAAGATGGAGCTCTTTGTCTTCACTTGCAGATTTGCCTAGATGCGAGATATGCTCCTGCCAGGGGGGCTTCGCTCCAAGGAATTTACCTGTGCTGCTCTGCTTGGGATGGATAACCTGAGATGAGAGGAAGAGGAGCCACAAGAAAGCAGCAAGGTTTGCATTTTTAATGCTTTGAGGACTGATTGCCCTGCCTCGGAAGAGTTCTCCTCTCCTGAAAAAAGAGACAGGCCATTATTCATCTGGGACTGGATGCTCAGCAGCAGCAACAGGAGAACGGGTGCCTGATCCGATTTCTCTTTTCTGAGACTGCTATTATCCAGGCGGTGGAAACATAACATCCTGCCTTGATCTGCTTTTGTTCTCTGGCAGCATTTGCATGTTGACAACCTGATCCTCTGCATCACACCAGGAACAAGCCTACCGTTGTGAGTGCACTATGGCCGCAGTCGAATTGAAGGCCTACCTGCCCTTGACCCGTGTGGCCCGTTCAGACACCCAGAGAGATCAGCCTGCCTGTTTGTAATGCCAGCCAGCCAAGAAAGGGCTGCTTTGGCACCAAGTAAAAGAATCCGTAACTGGGAGTCGGTTTTCAGATGTTCTGAAGTACGGCTTCCAGATTCCCTCCTGCTGAGCTACGGAGGGCCAGATGTGGAATCCCGTGGAACATCTGGAAAGCCAGGCACCCTTCAGATCAGCTACAGACGTATCTTCAAGGACAACCATAGAAACAGCTCCGGCTAGCTGAGGAAAGTCAATCTGAAGGTACAGAGGTCATGCAGCGAACTCGACCCACGTGCCTCCTTCCTTTCTCTCCTGCTTCATTTCTGTGGTGGGCAGATTGGGCAGCTGCCACAGAAAACAGGCATTGCTGTGAGGATGTTCCCCAATTAATGGAAAGCGAATCCTTCCTACTGTGATGAGACCAATCTAAGAATAGTAACACCTGAAAACACAGAATAACAAAGTTGGGTGGGACCCTGGAGGTCTTCTAGTCAAACCCACTGCTGAAACAGAAGACCCTAGATCCCAGATGGCGTGCCAGAGGTGGCACACAGAGCCCTGTCTGTGGGCACATGCACCATCACTCCAGCCCAGCTCCATCGGGTTTCTCCTGGGAAAGAGAAAGGGGGGGGAGAGAGAGAGGAGGAGAGAGAGAGAGAGGAAGAGAGAGGGAGGGAAAGAAAAATGCAAAAGTTTATCTTTTTCATTGTTGCTAAATGTAATATTTCAAAAGCAGGAAAAAAATGAAGGGGCAAAAAAGTGCATTTATCATGTTTTTCTTAGAACAATTAGCTGAACTCTGCCTTGTTTATCATTATTTTAGGTAGTAAAACATCAGTATTCAGGTTAAATTGCTGTGTTGGCACTTTGCGATAAATAAGTGGGTTTTGGGTTGAAGTTTGGGCACTCGGTCTTGCCTGTCACTGCCCTATATCCTTTTAGACAAATGGCTGTCCAATCTCTCCTTAACAAAGCCTCCCGTGATGGAGCACCCACAACTTCTGGGGGCAAGGTGGTCCTCTGATTAATTGTTCTCACTATCAGGAAATTCCCCCTTAGTTCCAGGGTATTTCCCCCACTTGATGAGTTTCCACCCGTGGCTTCTTGTCCTGCCTCCAGGTGTTTGAGAGAATAGGTTGACCCCCTCAGATATTGGAAGACTGCTCTCATGTCCTGTTCTTAATTTCAGCCCAACATTCTATAAACATCAGATTATTATTCTTTTTAGTGACTGGGCTGCCTTTGAGATTTCTGTCTGAGTCATTTTGACTGGGAGCAAGTTAAAAGTTCTGCCATGTTGTCTTTGGGAAGTGATGATGGCCTTGACTTGAAACTCTGAAAGTCCCTGGAAAAGGAGATGGGGGTGAAATGGGCCAGCAGCCCAATGGCTGAGGACTCCAGGCGGTGTGTTTGTCTCTGAGCTTCCTCAGAACAATGAACCCCACGCTGAGATTTCTAGGAATGCCAAAATCCAAGGAAAAGTCCTGAATTTTGCAATTCTTATGCACACCAAGTGCCATTGCTGCCCCCTAGTGCCTAATTCTAGTGCTGTTTCTTTTAGTCCAACCTTACTGAATATTGCAAGAATTTTGAAGGGATGTCAAACAAAAAATAAAGCCATTTCCAAGTCCAGCTTAATATCTGAAGACCAAATAGATAAGTACATTTGGTTATCTTGGCTACATTAGCCGTGTGGTTTTCCCTTGCCTTCTTTGGACACTGAAAGCTTAAATACTCTTCCTGAGAATGGGTGTCGTTCTCTTTTATTGTAAAACAGCCTCTGCCACCTGTTAATTAGCACCTTATTAATGACCCAAATTATTGGCTCAAGTAATATTGGTTCCCAGACTTGTGGAGCAGCTTTGCAAATGAACTTGGCCTGGCAGGAGTTGGGATGCAGGTCTTTATAAATGTCGACATTTTTATACACATCTTCATTCTTTCATTATTCTTTGTATGGTTAAGAAGCAAACATTGATCTTGATTGATACAAATCTCAGAGCCCGTTGATTTTTCTCAGTGTCATTGCTCTGGGTCTGTGGCAGCTCTCAATGTTAGCATAGCTTTTGAGGGCTAACAGATTTAACAGATTAACAGAGTTGGAAGGGACCTTATAGGTCATCTAGTCCAACCCCCCGCTCAAGCAGGAGACCCTATACCATTTCTGACAAATGGCAGTCCAAGCTTTTCTTGAAAGTGTCCAGCAATGAAGCACCCCCAACTCCAGGAGGCAAGCTGTTCCACTGAGTCATTGCCCTCACTCTGAGGAAATTTCCCCATAGTTCCAGGCTGCATCTCTCTTTTTCCACCCATTTCTTCTTTTCCTGCCCTCGGGTGCTTTGGAGAATAAATCAACCCCCTCCTTTTTACTGGAAAGCAAGGAAGAGTCGCCCTGTGAGTGCAAATATAAACTCCTGCTCAGATATACAAATGAATGAGGCGGGCAATGCTGTGGGAAGCATGAGATTCCAGGGGGAACTCTCAGAAGCAACGGGGGGGGATCAGAGCCCCCTCCCATCCTCCAAAAGCAACCTGCGGGTCTTTCCAAGAGCTACGAACTAAGAGTGATGAGAGATTTTGACCATCTGAATGCCAGTGGTGAGGTGGTCCCGCTAGGTAATCCCCAAATTATTTGCTTAACCTGCCTGATCCTTCTAGGAAATTCCAGATTTATTTGCTTAGCAAATTTCTCCTTCAGGGGTGAAGGGAGACGGGAGAGCAACTGCTGGCCTGGACACGAGGCTCAGCAATGGGAAAGGCTCAGCAGAGGAAATTGAAAAAGAAGGAAGCTTGGGTAGGTGACCATGAAACACCGGAGCTCCTGATTTTGGAGGAAACTGGGGGGGGGGAGGACAGTCAATGGATATGATTGTTTATTTCTCCTCCTCTTTCCAAAGTCTGGAAGTTCCCAAACAAACTTAGACAAAGGATAATTCTGTACACTTATTTTCTCCTAGAAAGCCACACTGTTTGATAGCGTTTGATATAGCAAAGATATATAACAGGAATTGTTTCTAGAAATATCCCCCTGCCCTCTGTGTATTCCTCTATCCAAGTAGAAGTCTCTTCAGCAATGTTATCCATTGCTCGGACTGCACAATTTCTCTCTTCCCGTGGCTTTCAGAGCTATTACCTGCATTGCTATGACCAAATAATGAAACACCACAAAAGAAAAACAGACACCCCCCCATACACAGGCTTTTGGTAGTGATGGGGACACGTGGTGAAGAGAACACCAGCCGGGATTCTTGGCTGTTGGCCATGGCCAGAGAGGTCTCTGCCTTAGACTGCTGCTGCAAGAGAAGAGCTTATTCTTGAGTCACCTGGGGCATCACATCTGGGCAGAAAGGATGGAGGCCGTTTCAGAGGTGCTTTCCTTGGCCAAGCCCTCCGGCTCTCCTCTGAGGGGCAGCGCCATCTCCTCTACCGGTTCCTCAAAGTCAACGGGCTTCCTCAGAGACACAACGCTGGATGAGGAACGCATGAAGGCGATCGGCCTTTGGCAAGCTTGGAAGAAGCTCCTCAGGGAGCCGGCAAGGGAGCTGAGTGGAGGGTGGAAAGAGGATGTTTGCCTACTCCTGTCTCCAGGCATTTCATCTATAACTTCATCACGACGGTCACCCCTCTCTTCTGGTGCTCCATTTCCTGTATCTTCTTTCCGTTGCTTACTCAGCAGGAAATAGGCTAGACTGGTGAGGATCAGCAGGGTGCCTGGAAAAGTAGGGGGAGGGAGGGAGGGAGGGAGGGAGGGAGGGAGGGAGGAAGGAAGGAAGGAAGGAAGGAAGGAAGGAAGGAAGGAAGGAAGGAAGGAAGGAAGGAAGGAAGGAAGGTGAAGCTATCCTGATTAGGATAAAATACATAGCAAAATATAGAGGGAGATCCATTGTCCCATCTAGCAGTTGAAACTACTTGCTTCTCCAGACAATCATTTTGATCTTGGATTCCCTCCAATAATTTTCACATATTCTTTTTTTTAAAAAATCAAGACTTCCTGATGTTTAATCAACTAATTCCTTCCATCTGTTTGCAGGACACGTGGAGAGAAAGTTACACTCAGGGTTTCTCTACCGTGGCAGTTTGGAGATGTGTGAACTTCAACTGCCAAGAATTAATTTCTCAGCCTGGGCTCAAGCCCCTCCTCTCTGGCCACTGCCCTCTAGGCCTCCTTGCTGTCCCTCCGCCCCCTGCAAAGGGTGAAGTGGGGCACCCTCCTTTTAGACGGGAGGCCTTTGAATCCTCTCCCAGTTGCAGCAGCCCTTCCTGGATTCTGCACCTTCCTCCCCACTTACCTGGGAATATGACCTGCCAGATGTGGACGGGGCTGAGGAAGCAGGCGATGGAGAGCAGGGCATAAGCCAGGAACTTCTGGAAAGCTCCCCGGCGTTTGGCTCGGAGCCAGCAAGCGTCCACCGTGGATCCCCTCCGGGGGCTGCCAAGAGGGAGAGGGGCTGAAGCTGGACAGGTTTGCCTCCCTCAGCAAACAATATTGGGCATTTTCAAGGGTGGGGGGCCCACTCAGAGAAGGTGCATCAGGGGGGCTTCTCTCTCCCGCCCACTCCCCGGCCCCACTCATTCTTTCCTTAGCCTTTTCTCCACTGTTCTCATCCCCGATGCCCCATGGCAATTCTGGAAGACAGCTCCTGTCTTTATACCGAACTGCCTCCAATGCCTCATATGGATCCGTCTGGTCACTTCGGATACTGAATGACCCTTTGCGTGCCCCTCCCCCACCTGAGGCCCTGCGCCTAATTGGAAGGACAGGAACGAAACTCACACGAAGCAGGAGATCAAAAGGAGGCTGGCAAAGAACGCCACTTCCCAGAGAGAAACAGCCATCCCTGAAATACTAAAGCATGGAGATCCGTTAAGGGAGGCAACCTGTGGGCAAGCGAAAGCCAGCCTCCCAAAAGAGCCTCGGCTTCTGCAGAACATCAGCCATTCTGCTGGCCGCTTTGGGCTCTGCAAAGGCAAAGGCCGGATGTCAGGACAGGAGGCTTCGTGCTGCCCACCTCTGCTAGCCTCCTAGGGAGAAAAGTTAACATCAAGTGTCAGAATTAAGTACAGTAGTCCTCAACTTATGACCATAATGGAATCTGCACAAGCATGACAGTCATAAAGTGGGTACCCCTACTTCTGCTTCATAACTTTGAGTGGTTGTAAGTTCAAATGGTTGCTGAATGACCTCTTTAAAGAGAGAAGCAACCTAGAACCAAGGAGGAATTTCCCAACAGAAAAATCAACCAGAAGGACGGCTTCCCTTCAGAAGTTGTGGCTGCTCCATCACTGGAGGCTTTTAAGAAGAGACGGGACAGCCATTCATCTGCCATGGCCTAGGATCTCCTGCCTTGAGCACAGGTTGGGCTAGAAGACCTCCGAGGTCCCTTCCAACCTTATTATTCTATGTTCTATGGTCACTAAGTGAGGACTACCCGTTGCCTTTATCCACAGGGAGGAGGATCATTAAGCTTTATTCCTGTTCCTGTGTTACACAACCTGAACCATTGCTGCTCCTTCTGAGGACAGATCTAAAGTAGACAGAAAGAGAGAGGGAGGCCTTTACTTCTTCCCATTAATCTAAGGCTGCTTTTAAGGTCTGGATAACATCAGAACACAAAATTTTAAAATATGCTTTCACATTAAATCCACAAATGGATTCCCACAGCCATTTTGAGATGGGGGTCTAATGTAGCACCATTAATATGACTAATGGGGAGGGGGAGTTAATGCGTTGTGTCCAACATGTATATTTCCACATTTAATCAATCTTGGAAGTCACACTGGATCACCCTCCCCCACCCCCCGGTGATTTGGCCAGCCCCCAACCCCCACCCCCCTTTTAGTCTTTCAGCACAGCCATCAAGAGCTGGCTTTTTACAAAGGCCCTCGGATAGGGTAGGGTAGGGTAGGATGAACGGAATGAGGGTATTTGAGTTTGCTGTGGGACATCCTAAGGGGAAGATTACAAAAATTTTGCTTTTGTTTGATTGTTTTATGTTTATGTATTATACCGTAGTTATGGTTCTACTGCTATTGTGAGCCACCTAGAGTTGTTTAAGATGGGCAGCCACACAAACCTTTTAAATAAATAAACAGATCTACACAAGTTTAGCAGCCAGGCTGCTTCTGAGGTACGGCATCTGTGAGAAGTTTTGGAAAAAAGACGCATTGCAAAGTCAGCCATTCCTTTTCCACGGATCAGAGACTGTGTGAACCAAAAAGGGCCTCCTGGGCTCTGGGAGTGGAGCAGCACATAAGCTTCACCAATAAAATGAAAATAAAATATATTTGGTCCAATCTCTGGATGCTCCAGGATTAAAGGAGCTGGCTGAAATGGATGTTATTTACATAATCTTATGAAAAATGACATGTTCATGTAAATCCATACGAGTTTCTTTAAGTAATGTGAGATTTGAGCTCACAATGAGGTTAATGCAACATAATTTTTATTTTGCTTGTCTTAATTGCTACATTTTGGGCTCAAATCCACAAGAATATTAATTTAATATGAATTCATGTGAGATGTATATGTTCCTCTTGGCTACACCCCCAATGTTTTCAAACTTTCAAGATGTCAAATACTTTTCATGCCTGGAGGAACAATCAATAACGTTTAGCATTGGGAGGATAAATCTGTATCACATTCACAGCAACGGATATTTTACTTGTCAATATTTACATCAGAGCTTTTGCTTTGGACAACATGAAGAGGGCATTCGGAGGTGATTTGTTAGTGATCTTATTTTTTTTCTTTGCGTCCCTTGATTTTGATGTTTAGTTATATTGTTTTGGTTTTACTTTTCTTTTTTGTTAGTATTTATTTTTTTTTAAAAAAGAGACCAAGAATGTGGAACGATCATGGCTGAAAGCTTTAAAGCAAAACTCTGTGTTCTTATGTAGCAATCGGCTTATATTTGATTAAAAAATAATAAAGCACAGAGTAGTTGGAAAGATATTGGGGGGGGGGGGGTGTTTCCAGAAGGAGGAATGGGGAAACAGAGCCAGTCCGGCCTAGTGATTAAAGGGCTGGCCTCAAAACCAGGCAAAGTGAGTTGTAGTTCTGCTTCATAGAGTTGTGTGGTTGGTGAGCTGTCTAACAAGGAAGAGATGATGGAGAAAAAAGGCAGGAAGGAGGGGGAAAATCCCTCATGTGTTAGAAACACAGAGAGAAGTTTTTGAAGGAAAGAAAGGTACCCAGAAGCCACTGGTGAGGCCCCAAATGCTTTGCAGAACTCATGTAAAATCCTTGCAAGTAAGTTCTGCCCCCTTGGTTGTAAGGAACCTTGGGAAGGCAATTATTATTATTCACTGACATAAAACCAAAGAAAGCCCAGATGCTATTAAGGGAAGCCAGGTAGATTTATGGTGTTAAACCCATCAATGCCCATCCCAATAGCTAGATGGAACCTCTGCATTCAGAACCTCCACATTCCCTTCCAGAAGGCCAGAAGAAGATTGGCCTTGTCACCTTCTGGTCAGCTTTGCTGTTCATAAACATCCAGAAGATAAACACTGAACTAATTCAGCCTTTTATTCTTCATGCAATAGGGGATTCAGAATGCCTCCCCCCCACCATCATAATTTAGAATAGCAAAGGCACCCCAGGCGTAATTGGGCTACAATTCCCACGAGATGCATCCAAGCCAAGGGATGGGAGGGAGCCGTAGTCCAGCTAGAGGTTGTTTAGCAACCCTGTGGACTCCCCTTCCATAATCACTGAGGCCAGGATGGGATTCAAGAGGGGCTCAGATCCGCTGTTCTTCCCTCCGATCCGGCAGCCATACTCACAGGAGATAAAGAGCCAGGCTCTTGAACTGCCCCTGCAGAAGCGTGTCGATGCCCACACCAAGGAGCACTGGAACGCAAAAGAAACACAGCAGGTGGGAGCAGCCTGTGAAAGGCGTCACCTTAACCATGGAGAGGTGTCATCCACGCTTCCGTGGAGAACGAGGGGAGTCACATGTGGCAGGACACCATGGTGCAAATAACACAAACTGCATAATCTGGATTGCTTTTATGATATGTCACAGCACACATAATGTTATTGCACCTCACACCAAACTTTGCACATCACATTTCAGCTGCAGCAATATTAGCCTTTAAACTCCCTGGAGAAGCATTTCCAGAGAAAGGAACGTTTGTGTGATGTCACACTGTCACCCACTTAATTGTGTCTGATTCAGAGACTTCCGGGACAAGTCCCTGCAGTGTTTTTCAGAGGTGATTTGCCATTGCCTCTTTCCCAGGGCTGAGAGAAATTGACTGGCCCAAGGCCACCCAGCAAATGCCACAATCATTAAGCAAACCCATCATCCGGAAGGGTTTTTTTTTGCCAGAAACTAAAAATAAACACTGGTTTCCAGCAAAAAAAAAAAAAAAAAAAAAGCCATAAATTATGCTGCAAACAGCTGTAAATGCAGGCTGATTGCTGAACAGCCAAAATGTTTCCCTTTCCTTTCCTTTCCTTTCCTTTCCTTTCCTTTCCTTTCCTTTCCTTTCCTTTCCTTTCCTGAATGCTTATCTCTCTTTCTTACTTCAGCCCCAAAAGTTCCTTTGTGAAGCACCAGTGAACAGAAGGGGGCAACTCCACCCACTGCCCTGTCAATCCTGAATTCCTGAACTTGGTTGGACGTCTGGTAGAATCATCCCCAGTTTGCAGAGACACATCCTGGTGGTCAGGGTGAAATCAGCACATTTCAATAACTGAACAAGTCCAGGAAGGATCAAATTTTACAACAAATCTCATTATGCAGCCACATTCTTCTTCACTCAACACCTGCAAATATGCAATGAATTAACCCATCAGATCTGAGAGTCAAGTCCTTGACCTTCCATTCGCATTCCTTTTTGCACTCTTGGTGCTCACGGTTCATGGACGTTCCCATAAAAAGGCTGCCACGGAGGGTACACAAATCACTAATTTAACAGAAGAGAAATGGCTGAGGTCACTCCCTGCCATAGTAATTCTTCATGTCTAAAGATATGGTTCTGTATACTTTTACATTCAGTGACCTTTCTTTCTTTCTTTCTTTCTTTCTTTCTTTCTTTCTTTCTTTCTTTCTTTCTTTCTTTCTTATTCATGATTGGTATTTTTCCCTCTTCATTTCTGAGTATGAAAGGACAAAAGGAATTAATTAATTAATTCCTATTAATTAATTAATAGGAAATCCCATAGCACATAGAACAAACCAACTTCCAAATAAGGTACGTGACACCGTTCTCCAATTACAGCTAGAAAGGGTTTTTTTTTAAGTCTTCTTGGGGTCTCTTTAATCTTTTTTTAATATCCACACATTTTTGTAGTTACAAAAGGTTTGTGAAATGGAATGAAGACCTTCACAAAGAGCAGCCATAACATAAGTGAATCATACAATCCTAAACCCGGAAGCGATCTGTCTGTCAAATCCAAATTAAAACCTATCTGAAAGATGATTTTTTTCCAGTCTCTGCTTGAACCCATTTTGTGAAGGGAAGAGCATCGCCTCTTTGGCTGCAAGCACCAAACTGCTTTTTTTATTAAGCAGCTTATTCCTAAACGTTCAGTGAGAACCTGCCTTCCCATTAAATTGTTTTTGAAGTTTGCACCCTGAGTTATCAATAAAGGCTCCTGATTTTCTTTTGGGAGGTGTCTTTCAAGTATTTGAAATGTGATCTGTATTGTATTCTCCTCCAGCTGCCTTTGGTTAAGGTGAAATAAATTTGGGGCCAGCATGCTTCAAATGATATCCCAAAGGGGGGGGGGGGGGTGTCCTGCAGCAGCACCCCTGTCGAAAGGAGCAGGTGCTGGACGGGTGCTGACACATATTTACAGTGGTGGCCCTATCCTGGGGCCATGGCATTACCAATTGGTCACTTTCCCAGCCGGCTTCTGATAAGCAAAGTCAATGGGGGGAAGCCAGATTTGCTTAACAGTTGCAGTGTTCTGCTTAACAACTGTGGCAAAAAGGTCATAAAATGGAGTGCCACTCACTTAGCAACTGAATGGCAATTTTGGCCTCAGTTGTGGTTGTAAATCGAGGACTACCCAGAAGGACATGACATCTGGAGAAGGCTGTCTATGAAAAAACACCTAGAAAATAGGACCTATTTATTAATGAAGAAAGTCTAATAATAGGGGAAATGGTGGGTCCTAAGAGGGAAGAAGAGGGAAAGGAAGAAATGGAAGAGAAACAATAGAAATTAAACAGTGGCAATAGTGGAATGTGTCTGAGAAAATGATTTTAATCCTAGCCTTCCAGATGTGGGTTCAGCACTAGATTACAAATCGCCTCACAACTATAACTTTATCTTCACTTGCTTGGCTTGGCAGACGTTTCACAGACATGGCATAGAAGGATAAAAATTGTTATTGCACTGGAAAAACAAAGCAGTACTAAACCAATGCTTGCCAGGGATCCTTTCTTTTTTTTTATCCTCAGAGGTCCAATCTCATGGCTTCCACCTGCCTCCCTTCTGAACCAACAGAGACCTGGCTTGGTGCTCGGTGGCCTAGAAGCCAGCCGGGGTCTTTGTTGACATGGTGGCCAACTTTAGCCGGGGAACTGGTGGAGCCCACCTCAGCCTTTACTGAAGTGGCCCTAGCCCATGCCCCTAACCCTAGCCCTAACCCTGAAGGTTTCTCGTGCATGAATGTGGGCCTCAGACAGGACAGCGACCGCGCCTTGGGCCTTCTCTCATAAGACACCTGTTGCAACTAATGTAGATGACTGTTCATGATGGTTTATTTCTCTATGTTATTTTGTTTGCCATGTTTTAAGCCATGTTTAAAGGTGTTCATTGAGAACCATCATCATTAATACATGGCAACCCCACAGTGCCATAACTCCCTCTCCAAGCAACACAATCTGCAGTATTTGGGGCACTGAGTTTTTATCTCAGTTGACTAGAGGTTGCCTGTAAACTCTCTCTTTCAGGATGAGGGAGGTGAGAGTCACAATCTACTTTCCTTCTTCCAATGTTTTCCTTCTTACAGTTTTTTATCCACTTCCAAATTTGATCCGAATTTCTTAACAAAAACTGGTAAAAAGCACAAAAACTTCAAAGGGCAAAGGGAATTGCTGCTGTTTTGTTCCTTCCCGAGAGCCAAGCTCTCATCGTGCCCATGAAACCTAAGAGAAAGCTCTCGAGCTGCAGAAGTGGCCAGGAGCAGCCCTTCCGCAGGAGAAAGAAAAGAAGGGAAGCCGCCCCCAGCAACGGTTCTCACCTGCTCCGGTCGAGATGCCCAGCAGTCGGCAAAGATATTCCAGCACATTCCAAACCACGGTTTGTTTCATGCTAGGAAGGCTGCCTGAGATTCTGAGGGGATCCCTCTGTTTAGGGGGATCTCAGGAAGAGCTGGGCTTGGGCCGAGCTTCCTCTTTAAAGCGAACTGAAGCCATATTCATTCCAAAGATCCACAACCAAGCGACACCCCCTCCAACCTCCTCGGACCGGCTAGAACTGCATCTGAGGGGCTCCTGGTGACCTCTTCCGCCTGCCATTTATTCCGCTTTATTTCAGAGGGCAATTAATGATTACCGAGCAGAACAAACACATCAATTAATGCCTAAGGCTCTTTGGGTGGCATTGCAGCGCAGGGCAAATCTGCCAAATGCATGCCAGCGCCCGGTGGCTGTGGAGCCCAGAACCAGGCAGATTAATTGCTATGGGAGGAAATCAGAGGCTTAAGGAAGGCTTCTCCCCCTCTGGCCCAATACGTTGCTCAATAGCTGAAAAGGCTACTGTGTTTTTAGCAGGCCATTCCGCTGATTAATTGTTCTCACAGTGAGGACATTTCTCCTTATTTCCAGGCTGGATCTGTCTCTAATGATCTTCCGTCCATTATTTCTTGTCCTCCCTCAGATGCTTTGGGAAATAAGTTGTCCCAGCCTTCTTGCGGCAGCCCCTCAAATATCAGAGCATTGCTTTCATGTCACCCCAGCCCAGTCCTTCTCTTCCTTGGCTAGACATGGCAAGTTCTGTACCGGAAGGTGGTCGTTTTGCCTGGGTGACCAATTGCGACCGTTGCACAGGTTCCTAGCTGGGTTCTAGATGCAATTCCAGCTGCTGTTTGTGGTTTGAAAGGCTTAACAGAGCTCAGGACTTGCATAGGTAATACCTGCCTATCCAGTGGGTTCTGGAAGGGATTCCCTTCAGGGCCCAGCTCAGAGGTGGGTTTCAGCAGGTTCTGACCAGTTCTGGAGAACCGGTAGCGGAAACTTTGAGTAGTTTGGAGAACCAGTAAATGCCACCTCTGGCTGGCCCCACCCCATCTATTCTCTGCCTCCGGAGTCCCAGCAGATCGTGAGGAAATGGGGATTTTGCAGTATCCTTCCCCTGCCACGCCCAAGCCACACCCACCAAACCATGCCACACCCACCAAGCCACGCCCACAGAACCGGCAGTAAAAAAATTTGAATCCCACCACTGGCCCAGCTCCAAAGGAGTGTCCTCTTCCCCAGCCACAAAAACAGGATTTCTCCATTGCTGGCCGGCTCCTTCTGAGCCTGCATCCCCCAAAATCAGACTAGCGCTACCTCTCTTGAGGTTTAGCAAACTCCTAAAGGCCTGGTTCTTCCAGAAGAGCCCCTGGTGTGGTTGGAGTCTCTCCTGCCTTGAGCTAACATGATTGCATCGATTTGGGGATTTGCAGTTCTTTGGCATGCTGTGATGAGAGAGAATGTTATTGTTATGTTTGCCGGCTTTACTGCTTTAATCCTTTTTACTGTAAACCAGGAGCGTGGGTCACTTAGAACCAATTGCATTGAAGTGGGCTGTAATCCTACATAAATAAGGATAATTGGATATCCATGAAGTCACTCAAAGTCAAGCTTGACTTGAAGGAAGCTTTACTTTTGCTAAACACCAAAGGTCTTCCTGCTTACTTCCTGTACCCTGTGCACTAGAACATGGACTTTACATGCATCTTCCTGATTTTTTTTTTTTATTAGACCCCTTGAAAGCAATTGCCCATCTTTCTTCTAAAGCTCCCAAGCCTTTATCTGCCCCCCTCGCTCAGGCTTTTGATCTCCACCCTGGCTGGCAGGACTCCGTTCCAGGCCCTCCTAATTCGGCTGGCCAACCTCCAGCCAAGCAGCTTTTCAAGAACGGCCATTTTTCTCCTGCCAGCAATTCATCATAGAGAATTCACAACCTCTGCTCTCAAACGCTCTTTCTGCAGCCATAAATATCTAGTCAGGCTTTGCCAGCTTATATGGTTAGCTCATTCCCACCCGCCTCACACCTGACCCCCGTTTTATGCCCTTCCACCGTTTTCCTCTCCCTTTTTAAAAACTTCTCTCCCCAGACAATAATGCCACGTACTAATAGATTTATTATTCTTTGAGATAAGGCAGGATTATTTTTACTGCAAAGATAAACACGGCAACTCCCTTGGAAATTATTTATGGCCGGCATTTAAAGGACTCCTGTCTCTCCCTCTGTTATTCTATTCTATTCTCCCTCTGCGACCTCTCTCCTCACCCCATTCACCCCCCCTTTCCTTCCCTCCAACACCCTAATAATTGCATGTGTGTGAAATGCTCTTTTCTCTCGGGGCTCCTTTGTACCTCAGGTAAACTACTAGACTACCAAAGTTTAAGTGCCAGCAAAAGCAGGCCATTTATAAGCCGCCACCACCACACGTTTTTATTTATTTATGCATCTTGGAAAGCAGAAGGACCTTAGTTCTAAGGCTGTGCTTGAAGAAGAAGAAGAAGAAGACAAGGTCCAGTTTGCCTACAGGCTGGGCTGGTTCAAGGTGCAAAGGGTCCCTGTGGAAGAAAAAGTGGGGTTGGAAGTCCAGCCGGCAGAATCATTAACCAGCCAAGGTCAGGAAAAGAGGCTGGCAATAAAGAAAATCAAAGCAGAGGGATCCAAAGACAGGCCAGAGGTGAGCAGCATAAAAGTTCCCCAAAAGAGACTCCGCATCCCTGGCATCCCTGGCAGGCTGAACTCCTTCAAGCCACCTGAGAGCCAGCCAGGAAAAGGCTGCTTTGCTTCCTTGCAAAACCCATCCGGAGGCAGGGCCAGGAGAAGCTCTTTTTATTCTTTGTATTTCACTTTATTATCTTACATGCTTTTCTTTTCTTTTCCCATTCGTTACAGCCACCCGCCCATCTCGCAGCAGGAGGGACCCCGGGCTGCGGGCCTCGAGTCCGATTCTCTCCCGGCTGCCGGCTGGGAAGCCCGCGGTGCAAACTTTGGTCCCCTGGGCTCTTCTGGCCGCCTCCCGTCCGCCTCTCGCTCCGCCCCGGCTTTTGCGCGGCGGCCGAGCGGCCCTGGAGCGCCTAGCCAAGCGTCGGGGCTGCATGGCGGGAGCCGGAGCTGCGGGCGGGCCGCGGGTGGTGGTGGTGGGCGCGGGGGCGGCGGGGCTGGGCGCGGCGCAGCGGCTCCTCCGGGGCTCCCGCCGCTTCTCCGCCCACCTGCGCCTGCTGGAAGCCTCGGGGCGCGTCGGGGGCCGCATCCGCAGCGCCCGCTTCGGTGAGTGGGGACGGAGGGCGGAGGGCGAGCCAGGAGGAAGGCGGCCCGGGCAGAGACGGCGAAGGCCGGCGGGGCGGCTGGCACCTCCCAAGAGCCGGAGGAGCGCCGGGTCCCGTGGCTGCCGTCCAGGCTTCCCACGAGCTTCGGGGGCCTCGCTTGCAGGGCCGGGCGGGAGGAGAGGAGAGGGGCCAGATCCTGCCATCGCCCCCAGGGCCCCTGCAAGCCGGGGCTGTCGGGGAGCGGAGCGGCGGACGCGTGGCTGAAAGAGGGGCTCCTTTTCCCCCCAGGAAAGGGCGTGGTGGAGGTGGGGGCGCAGTGGATCCACGGCCCTTCCAAGGGAAACCCCGTCTTCCAGCTGGCCTCGGAGGCCGGCCTGCTCGACGAAGAGGCGCTGTGGGAAGAAAACCAGCAGGTGGAAGTGCAGGGGCATCCGGCGGGGCCCTTCGCCTGGTACTCCAGCCAGGGCCGGGAGCTGAGCCCCGAGCTGGTGGATTCCGTGGGCACCTTCTTTTCGGGGCTCCTGGAAGAAGCCCGCGCCTTCATGCACCTGGATCACCCGCCGGTGCCCAGCGTGGGGGAGTACCTGAAACGGGCCATAGCCCGGAAGCTGGAGGAATCGCCCGACGGGGAAGAGACCAGGCGCCTCAAGTTGGCCGTCCTGCACGCCTACTTCAACATGGAGTGTTGTGTGAATGCGACGGACAGCCTGGAGGAGTTGGCCCTGGGGCCCTTTGGGGAGTACACCATGCTTCCTGGCCTGGACTGCACCTTTCCCAAGTGAGTCCCCCCCCCCAACTCCCCTTTTAAAAAAGAATTGAATGAGCTTCTGTTCTTCTTTCAACCCCAAATTTTCTCTGGTTGTCCTGGAGACTCCCTTGCTCAGAGGTAGCTGTCGGGTGTTAGCTTTGGAAGGACAAAATGGGTCCCACCCAAGAGATTAGGCATGTGTGTGTGTGCGCTTTTGCATGTGGGAGTTTCTGTTAAGTAGATGCGCTTCAGCAATTCCTCACGCCTTCCATCATCTCTCCTCTGGATGGAATGTCAAGGTTTATTTCCATCCCCTGTTCTGGTGCTTCTCCTTTTTTATAGAGGGCATTTTGGATTCTGAACCTCCGGTTTAATAAGAGCAGATCGGCCCCGGAGTACACTTCAGGCTGCCCACTTTTGTGTGTGTTCCTCCTAGCGGTTTTCAAGGTCTCACAGACCACATCATGGCATCTCTACCCAAAGGCCTTGTGCTGTTTGACAAGCCGGTGAAGACAATCCATTGGGGAAGGTCCAACTTGGAGGAGGGCTCCACAGGCCGACTCTTTGGCGTGCAGGTGGAATGTGAAGACGGAGAAAAGTTCTTGGCAGACCACGTCATCGTCACGGTGCCTTTAGGTAAATCTCAGTGGCTGTCTGCACGTGGGCTTGTGGCCAGTACGACACAAGAGCTTTACTTTGGCCGCCTGGTCAATGTGTGGCTGCCTGGTTAGCAAGCAGTCACCTGGAGAAGGCCAGGGAGAAGCCCCCTGAATAGGAAACACTTGTTACTTTAGCTCTCAAATCTGAGAGAGTCGAATTGTAGGATTATGTTTTTACAGTTTTTTGTGTATCTTGCCTCAAAATGGCAGGGACCAATGCCATCCGTATTAAAACTGAGAAAGATTCAGTGGACCACACAAAGTGGAATCGGTGCCAAATTAGTCCCTGACATGTAAATTTTCTTTAAAGGATTCACAGTTTATTTAATGTCACTTTGTTGCTTTAGTTTTTTTAAAAATGTCTATAAGTGGTTGCTTATAAAAGCATGTTCAGTGTATAACACTGGAACATTTCTATAGAAACAATAATTATAAATGTATTCGTTGGATTTCCTTTAGAATGGCTGCGTGTACGCATATGTTTGGGTGCGTGTCTCAGGCTCTGAGCTGCTGATCTCTAAAGTTATGTTTTCTCTGTGAAATCAGGCAACCAAGAAGTTAATGTTGAAGCAGAAGCCACCATTAGCCCTGGGAATGGAACTTTGTCCTCCCTTTTATCAAATGAGTTCCTCATTCCCTCTCTTCCTCTCTCTTGTTTTAATTAGAAGACTGAGAAAAAGAAGGCAGGCCAATCAAAATACTTATTTTTCCACACCAAAGAGTGTTAAGCCACTCTTATTTTTGATATCTGAAGTATTTCTCTGGCCTTCATAACCAATGAACCATAAAACACCATCGGACAAACAGGAGATCATCATGTTTCCTGGACTTCAGCTCCCGCGGTGTTCTTGAATGTTTCCTCAATAAACTTATTCAAAAAGGTTTGGAGGAATTTCCCTCAAATTCTGGTTGGCTCTAATCTGTGCTCTATCATTTCCCTCTTTGTAGGTTTCCTCAAAGAACACCAGGAGTCCTTTTTTTGCCCTCCTCTCCCATCCCAGAAGCTGGAAGCAATACGACGTTTGGGTTTTGGGACTTCCAATAAAATTATTTTGGAATTTGAAGAACCATTCTGGAAGCCGGATGCTGAAATAATTGAGGTGGTGTGGGAAAACAAGTCCCCACTGGAGGAGCGTCCTGCTGATTTGAGAAATAACTGGTTCCAGAAGATTGCTGGCTATGTTGTTCTCCAGCCCCCTGAGAGGTGAGGGGGAGAAGGGGGGATTGAAATGGGCTTCTCGGGAAGGGAAGCTCTCGTGGGAGCAAAGCTTTGATCATGTCAAGGATCTCAAAGCAGAGGGAGCGGCTGGGCTTGAAGCAGGAACAGCAAACAAGTTACAGTACTCTGTAACCCATAATGATGTTTGCAAGCTTTGCAGAATTGCTATCCATTGGCTGATGCTATGTTATTTTACGATAGATCTTACAAGTAAATAAAATAGAATTTATTTATTATTTATTCTGAAGTTTATTTGCTGCCTGCCAGTCAGGTGGAACTAAAGAAGCTTCTTGGATGAGAAGTGAAATGTTTTCAAAGAAAAAAAACCCCAAAATCCAGTTTCCTTTTGGAAAAAGCACCTTTGGGACTAGCTTTGTCTTGTTTTTCCTCCTGTTTTTGAATTTACAGGCACGGCCATATCCTTTGCGGCTTCATCGCTGGAAGAGAATCTGAATTTATAGAGACCCTGTCAGATTCTGAAGTTCTTACAACTTTGACTCAAATATTTCGTAAAATAACAGGTATTTGGTCTTTCTGGGCAAGTGCCGGATGATGTGTAACCATCTATTAAATTATATGCCAGCCATTTCACGTTTTGAGGCAACTGAGCAGCTACCTCAGGATTCTGCTAGAAAGGTGGGCCTAAATTTTCTACCCAGTTTGGGAGGGAGGGAGGGAGGATTGAAGGGAGCTCCACCCATCCTGCCTTCCCTGAACATGGCGATTTCCTGGTGGACTCTGTATTTTCAAATTGCTAAAAAAGGCATGGGTGTAATTCGAATGAACTCCGGAGTAGAAATTAAAAAGCTAATTTGTGCTGTGTTTGTTTTGATCAGGAAATCCACAACTGGCTCCTCCGAAGAATATACTGAGATCTAGATGGCATAGTGAACCTTACACCAAGGGATCCTACAGTTATATAGCTGTAGGAAGTTCTGGGGATGACATTGATCGGCTTGCTCAGCCCCTCCCTGAGGACACCTCTGACTCCAAGGTAACCCTGGTGGGCCTAGAGCAGCCTTTCTCAGCCCTGGGCCTTGGAAGGTCTGTGGACTTCAAATGTTACTTTGCTACCTGAAAAGGGTTTTGATGGATAAAGGATTGGTTAAGATTTTACACCACCTTTATTTAAATAACTCCGGTATGGTGGACATATCTAATACTCCTTCCTCCTCCTCTTTTCCCCACGACAACATTCCTGTGAGGTGGGTTGGGCTGAGAAAGAATGTCTGCCCCAAAGTCACCCAGCTGACTTTGATGCTTCAGGTGGGATTGGAACTCCCAGTCTCCTGGTTCCTAGCAATTGGATTGATTGATAGCTGCCACATCCCGAGAACTGTTCCACCTTCCGCCATGGCTGGGTTGGGTTAGACCAGTGGTTCCCAACGAGGGGCCTGCGCCCCACAGGCGGGCAATTTGATTTTTAATGGGGGCAGTTCGGAACCTTGTTTAAACCAAATTAATGGCCTTTTAGGCTTCCTCCGCGTGAGTAGGAGTTCGCTTCTTGAATAGTAAGGATTTTAGAGGTGCTTAGGTGGGGCATGGCCAAAAAAGGTTGGGAACCACTGGGTTAGACCCAGGAATAACTTTTGCCCCTTCTCCTGACAGGTCCTGCCCCAGCTTCTCTTTGCGGGGGAGGCCACCCATCGCTCCTTCTTTTCCACCACCCACGGGGCCTTGTTGTCTGGCTGGAGAGAAGCAAACCGCCTCATCCAACTCTACGACTCGCTCCTGGAGGCTCCGCCTGCGAGGCTGGAAGCTGGCAAGTGACACGGCGGCGCCTTTTCCTGTGCTACTTTTCCCACCAAAGATCAGGAAACGGTGGGGAATTCTTTTAATTAGTCTGATAAGGTTCCAGGAATCTTTGTTCCCAGAGTTAATTACTGGGAGTATTTTTGTCCAAAGATATGACAACACTAATATCCGAACCATGTGCATTATCCCGTTTAAATAACCTTCTGCTTATGTTGCTGTTTCTACCTCATCTCTTCCTAAAATGCTCCTGAAGTCACCTACCATGGAAAACGAGCTGACACCTTTAATTGCAATGGCTAAATTTATACAAAGCATTAAGCCACAAATTAGGAACCGTATTTTGGCTTACTGAGTCACTGATACAAGCATTTTAAGCCATTTTGGGAATTATTTGGCTTTGACTTATTACACGAAAAAACCTAGTCTGTTTGTAAGCCTAGTTTATAGCTTGGTCTGTTATACCAATGTGATGATGTGATAAGCTATGAATTTGCATTCTGCACAAACCCACCGTCTTAAACATACTTTTTATAATACTCCCTCAATGCTGCCGAGGCTTCTCCGCAAATTGTCTTCTCACACTGTGCTGAGCAATGTATGTGTCTGTGTTGCTTAATCCGCTGTATGAATCCAGTCATTTTAACTATGATCTGTTTGAAACATCTTCATGGATTATAAAGTTGATTTGTTTGAGAGAAGCTCTACTCAACGTTAGCCATACTTATTCACAAATGCAAACTGTGGGTTATTAACAGCAGGTGTTCTATGTCCTTATTACTGTATAGCAGGGGTGTCAAACTGGATTTCTTCAAGGATCACCATTGTAGTTCTCTGTGGGCTGGTGGGGGGGGGGGGGAGCCGGGACGGATGCCTCCAGCACTCTGCCAGCCAAAAACAGGGCCCATAGAGGCCTCCCAAGGCTCCCACACAACCAGTTTTCGGCCTCCAGCAACACTGTGCCAGCCAAAAGTGGGCCGCAAGGCTGCACGGCCCGTTTTTGGCCGGCAGAGTGCTGCTGGAGGTCGGGGAAGCCAAAAACGGGCAGCAGGGGGCTCACACATGGCCCGTTTTAGCTGGCAGAAGCACCGTGGGCCGGTCCTTTGATATTTCCAGGCTGGTCCCAGGGGCCGGATTTAAGCACCCCGTGGGCTGGATCCAGTGCACACCCGCTGCACAGTAACAAAAAGCCTGGAAATCTCTTTGCATTTACATGGCACACTTATCCACTGCCAAACAGTGGTTCTTCAAACCAATTATCTGATTTCATGTCGCCTCCTGAACATTAAATGAACCACACTGGTAAACACTGGTGAAGTTTACGCAACCTTACTAGAATGCAGTGTGGCTGGCTCATCTGTGAGCCTCTCTATGCTCATTCCCCTCTCAACTTCTGATGACTTCATGGAGGGATCCTTGTATTCTTAGCAACCGCATGAACCCAGTGACTGACGGCTGTCTTCCAGGATGCTTTTGGGGGCTCTTCTTCTCCTGGTATTGAAATTTCCTGCTGCTCTCATATCCAAGTATTAAGTCGGCCTTCTTGATGTGTTTCTTACACCCTCTGCATAGACACATGTGCTGCCTTGGTCAACAAAAGACATCCAGGGTATTAATTGTCCACAGAGCTCCATTCTTCTCATTCAATGTAACCTCTTCTAGCAAAGTTGATTGAAAGAAAATGTGATCAAAATACTATAAAATGTTAATATCTGTAATATGCTTTCATTGCTTTTCCCAAAACTGTCACATGATTTGTATTTTATAAACCAAACCTTTCGTTAGAAATTCTGCTTATCAGAAACTCAGTGGTGGGGGGCCATAATTCCAATGACCCAGGTGCTTCAAAAACCACTTGTGGTGTAGGGAGTAAGATGGTGACGCATGTTCATTAATCACTTTTTTAATGTTTTATGACACCGTCATTGCTGAGTTAATCTTACAACAGTGATAACAAAGTCATTGTCCACTCAGACTTATAAATATGCAGGGAGAAAAATCTTTTTATGCAAGGCTCAAATTCTTTAAAGTGTCCTGAATAAAGCTTAGGGCATATTTATAGAGCACGTTCTTCTCATATAGAGAAAAATGAGAATCCTCTGGCTGTTATTCTCTATCGGTCCTTTTGCAGGGCAAAAAGTCTTTGGATAGGTCTACAACTCCAGTGTGGGAGGAGATGTGCCTTAACTATTTGCCCTGTCGCTTTCTTACATTTCTCAGCCTAACCATAGCTGTATTCACAAGACACGTTAAGTCGCATTTTTGTTTGTTTTGTGCAAACCCAGCCCCGGAGTTTATAGCTCACGTAGCACAATGTGTGAATCCAGGAAGTTGGGTTTTCTGTTATTCAGCTAAGCTAATCAGGCTTAAGAGCACAGTGTGAAATGTAGTCAGAATTAAAGCAGAAGCAAGAATCTCTACCTGGTGATTTCAGAAAGCACCGGAGGATCACAACCCCTTTTACATGTCAAAAAAACAAAAACAGGTTGGATACAGTACCAACCCCATCCACTGTCAGAACGTGGCTGGGAATTAGGAAAGTGTGATTAAGTTAACCAAGCAAATACTACAAACTCAGCCCGTGGTGAGTAAAGCCAGTCATGCCCCCCGTGATTTAATAGCAGCCGCACATCCAGAGCCTGTCGGGAGATGCGTCTTGGAGCCTCAAGATGGGTGCCGGGCCTTCCAGTGGCCGTCTGGTGCGCCGCCCGGTCCAAGAGCAGCTAATACCAGTTGGTGCAGCAGATGAGGAACCTGGCGTCCTCCAGCGGGGCCAGGAGCCAGGCCTGGCAGTAGCTCTTGGGGTGACCGGCCTCCTCGGGGGGCAGCTGCCCGGGGCTGCGGTCGGCATCTTCCTGGATGGGCTCCTCCTCCTGGTGGGCCTGGCTGGGGTCCAGCTCAGCTGCTGCCAAGGGGTCTCCGTGGTCGGAGGAGCTCATGGCGAGGGGCTGGGAGGAGGGAGAGGGAGAGAGAAAGGAGGATGGGACTCAGGGCAGAACCCCCACCTGGACCGCCAAGGGTGGCTTCCAGCCCCAAAGGCAGCCCTGACACTGATGGGGGGTTTGCCCCGCCTTTGACAGGTGAGGCCCAGGTGAGGAAGGAAGGAAGGAAGGAAGGAAGGAAGGAGAGGGGCCTTGGATGGATGGGTGGGTGGGGAGAGAGGGAGATGGGATAGACAGACAGCTCAAGGGGGGAGGAGCTGGGCCGAGAGACGCTTCCGCGCTCCTGATCCCGCCGGTCCTGCCTGGCGACGCTTCCTGGGGGTCCCTGGAGGGCAGTTGGGGGTCCGCTGAGCTCAGCCGCCCCCTCCTCACCTGCTCCTCCGCCTCCGCCTCCTCCTCCCCCCCGGAGGGCTCCTTCTCCGCGCCTTCGGGCTCCAGGGCTGCCGAGCGCCCGGGACGCCGCCTCTTCCTCCTCCTCCTCCTCCCTCCTTCCTCTTCCTCGGCCCTCCAGACGGGCGACTGAACGCCGGCCACGCCCTCCCAGTCATGGCGTCACAAGCGCCCCCTTCGGTGGGAGGGGCTTCTCAGACGTCATCCGGGCGCGTCGGCGGGGCCTCGCCGTCGTCATCCGGGCGCGCCGCCTCGGCCGGAGCAGCCTCCTGGGTCCCCGGGCGGCGCAGGATGCGGCTGGCGGGGGCGCTGCTGCGGGCGGCTGGCGGCGGGGGCGGCTGGCGGGAGCGCTTCGAGTGCGGCGGCCGCGACGTGGCGCGCTGGTTCCCCGGGCACATGGCTCGAGGCACGGCCGGGGCAGCGGGCGGGCGGGCGGGCGGGCGAGGGGCCTCCGTCGGGCGGGCGGGTGGGCGGGTCGGAGGTTGCAACGGTGCCTCTTTCCCCCCGCAGGGCTGAAGGACATGAGGAAGAGCCTGCGCTCCGTGGACGGCCTGCTGGAGGTGCACGACGCCCGCATATCCTTCGGCCGGGCCCCGCGGCGCTCGCTTTGCTCAGGAGAGGCTGGGGCGGGGCGGGGCGGGGGGGGGGAAAGAGAGAGCCCCGCTTGCACCGCCTCCGTGGAGCCTCCTTGGCCCAGCACCCTCTACCCGAGCCTTCGCCTCTGCCTCGGGCATCCCAGAGAACGGAGCAGGTGTTCTGGTGTGGAGCCGGCACAAGGCAGCCGTTCGTCCGGGCTGGTATAAGGACTCCTGCCTTTGGGGCTGGACTAGAGGACCTCCCGGGGCCCTTCCAGCCCTAGGATCCTAAGGCTATCTGTGCAGGCAATATGGGGTGCATGGAAGTGTCTGGCTGAGGTGATGCAGTCGAGATCAGGGATCTGCAAATGACCGACCGGCCTCCTTCCATCCAGTGGCCGGTTCTGCCCCCCCAACCTCCCCCCCACCTTCTGGCCTGGCTGTGCTGGAGACCACAAGGCTGTTTCTGCATAGCTTTGGACTCTTCCTTCTCTAAGGGAAACCTTGGTCCATCCATCTAAGAGATCACTGCGGTGATTGAGGGGTTGGGGCTGGTTTGCACCCAACAGGTGGATCCTGAATACAGACCTTTCCCGCTCTTGAACCCCAGCTCCAGCCAGGCTGTGCTATGGGACAGACCCTCTGGGGGCTTCCTCTCTGCTCCCCATTGCTCTGTCTGCAAGAGAGACCAGCACCAGGGTGGAGTGTACTGTCTCTCGGCTGAAGAACAGCCACAAAACCCGGCAAGGAGGCAGGAGGGGCAAGTTGGATTATATTCCCTACCTGCAGCATCTCAGTCTGCCTCTCCCAGATACCCTGGATTGTCCACATGGAATATTTTGGACACCAAAACATCTCTCCTCTTCCAGAACTGCTAGGCTGCCTTAGTAGAGGGTGACCGTGAGGTAGCTCATGGTCATGAGAGAATGTTCTTGGTAAACAATAAGTAGCCCATCTTTTTGCTGGGAAAGGAAACTGTGCATGTGGGGTCAAAAGTCCAGCATTTTGTTTAGTTCTGACCTCCAGCATTTTGTTTTAGAGAGACTGGTTGCCCTTTTTCACGGTTTCCACAGCTTTTTATGTTGTTGAGGCAGGATTTACCTTTGTGGGATCCATGCTGATTTTCTTTGAAGAAATGGTGTTCTTCAATAGTATTGCAGTAGTTGCTTTCTTCCGTTGACTCTCAGTTCCACCACTTTATTTAGAACAGACTAATTAAGGTGGCCAGCCTATAATTTCCTCTGTCCTTCCTAAGTTTTGAATTTGAGAATGATAGAAGTTGGGCTCCCATGCTGTCTTCACCTACCAGTCTTCATGGTGCAGGTAGTAAATCTGTGCTCCCCTTTGTGCATCTGGATTGTGGGTCTTTATTTCCTTAGCACATGCACATTCCACTTTCCGGGCGGAATCCTGTCTTGAAGGAAGTCCTGGGGATCCGTCCACATTTGCTGGTGTTGAATAAAATGGATTTGGCAGATCTGACCCACAAGTCGGTGAGTAGAGTCTTGTCGGTTTTTCCTCTTTCATAGACTGCAGGCTGAACCAGAGTTTGGGAAACACCCTTAAGTGTCCAAATAAGGATGGGAAATAGTTCTTTCAGCTTGGATTGCTTGTTAGAATGTTGGCCCTGTCAAACAATTCATGCTAACTTTACAGTAGGGAATTTGAACTTTCGCTGTTGTTATTTTGTGTCTGATTTCAGATCTGCTTTGGCCTGTTTGATAACATCTGGCTTCTTCATCAGACTCTTGCCTTATTGATTACTTTATTGATTAAGTAATCAATAAAGCCTCTTGCCTTACTAATATATTTAGTAAGCTGGGTGGCTATAATGAATCTAAATTATAATAACAACAGCATTAATACTTCCTATGAATCTCTTTGATGCGCTCTTAGAGAATTCTGGAACTTTTGGAACAACAAGGTTTGCAGCACGTTGTCTTCACCGATTGCTTAACAGACGAAAATATCGAGAAGGTAAAATTCCAATGTACAAAATTATATTCTAGTACGATAAGCCTGGATGACGAGAGCTGTTTATTCTAGAACCAATCTTCCTATTCGTTGAAAGATAAAGCAAAGCAGTTGGTACAAAGGAGTTGGCAGCCTTTTACCTTTCTTGAATGAATGAATAATTGACCTTGTCTCTAATTAGCTGCGGGGGAGGGGGAAAGAGAGACGGATAAGGAGGCATGGAACCTTAGTTCCCTCCGTCTAAGGACAAAAAAGGCCTGCAGTTCCACTGGATCTGTCTTTTCTTTCCTTGTAGCTTGTTCCCATTCTCACAGGACTGATCAAAAACAGCCAGCGTTATCAGAGGGCGGAGGTGAGTTAAACTGGACATTTTGGAGAACAAAAACATTGCTGTGCTTTTCCTTTTATTTAAATAACCACTTGGTTAAGAACAAAAAGGACCATCCCGGCCTTTTCTGTGGCAATGTTCCTGATGTGTGGAACGGATTCATTTCTGGTGGGCTTGATTAGCACTCCATTAGATCTGCCCCCGGTACATACGTGAGTGAGTGTGTGTGCGTGCGTGCATGCGTGCACATACTTGTACACCTTCATGTGGGTCTTGATGACCACCCTGGACTAGTCCCTGCTGCTTTCTTGGCTTCAAGGTTTTTCAGAAGAGGTTTGCCTCCTTCCTAGGGCTGGGAGAATGTGGCTAGGCCAGGTTCTCCCAGCTAGCTTTGGGCCTAAAGTGGGATTAGAACTCACAGTCTTCAGGTTTCTAGCCTGATGCCTTAACCACTCTGCCAAACTGGTTCTCTCTTACCGCCTATAACTTTAGGGGACCCTAACCTGAAGATCATGAGCTCTATTCAGGATGGCACTTGTCAGAAGGTCTGGATGGTCCTCTTTTACTTTCCTCCCTAAAATTAAATAAAATGGCAAATAATTGCCTCGACAAAGGCAATCATGAATCAGAGCAGACTTTCTTTAGACGGCCCATCCTCTGTGTGTTCCTATTAAGTTCCTCAGAGAAATTCTAAATTTTACAAGGTTAACAAATAATTGAGCATTTTCCTGCATTATGCTTTAAAAGATGAGCCCCTGTGGCTTCCATCTTTTTCAGCCCCCGGGAATGCTTCTTTTTAAAATGCAGATTTCATTAAGAACATCATCTGTTCATGCCAGCAGATGTTCAGAGCAAAGGCTCCAGGACGCACGGAGTTGGCTTTTGTAGGTTGCTCCTTTCCAGCCTTATAAGCATCTCAAAAGAGAAAAGAAATGTTTCCTAGGGCTTGGCACAGACCCAGGTTTCAACCATCATTGGCCTGAAGTTAATGGGAACCTGGATATTGAAATGGATGTTTCCATATATGTCACCCTCCAGAAATCTGCCAAAATCTTTCTTTTCTTTCTTGCTTGAGCCAAGTGTGTTGTCAAAGTTACTTTCAACTGTTTCTGATTGGTTCCAGAATGTGGATAACAACATCATGGTGATCGGTGTGCCGAATGTGGGAAAATCCTCAATCATCAATTCACTGAGAAAGCTACACCTCAAGAAAGGTATTTCCTGTTGCTTCTGCTCAAGCAAACCGATACATTTGAATAGAGCATTCAATAGAATCGATATACAAGGAGGAAAGTCGTGAGCATGATATAATCCTGAAAACATGGTGGTCTGGTTCAACTTTGCTGAATGTTTCACATTAGTGAATTAGTGATTAGTGATAAATTCTTTTGAAATTTAAAATTTTAAAAACCCAGCCAAGTAAGTTCTTGGAGGCCAAGAAAAGAGTTGTTGGAGAGTGTGAGTTTTTCAGAAATCTGTCCAGCAATAGTGGGAACTGGGTTGACACAGTTACGTGGGGATGAGACATCCCTGCTTGGTTGCCAGAAAAGGACTGGTGAGCCAAGGAGGAGCCAAGATCTCCTTTTGGTTATGGTTGATTACTGGCCTAAAGCAAAAGGGACAATTAGGTCCTCAGCCACTGACAACACGACAAGCTAAGCGTTGCCGTCTTCAATTGCACATAATTGTGTTTTTCTTTTCTTCCTTGCCCTGCGACAAGGAAAAGCCGCGGCGGTTGGTGGGGCGCCAGGTATAACCAAAGCGGTTCTGACCAGGATCCAGGTAATCCAAGAGTTTCTGCGCCAAATGGGGACAAGTGCACAGACTTGGGTTCTTATTCGAAATGGTGATTCTTAAGTAGAGAACACCTGAATACAGCCCTAGGCAGTGGGTGCCCGAGAGAGCCGATCATTGTCAGCAAAGCTTGGTAGATGCACCCTCTTTCTCCTCCCCTCTTCTCCCTTGTGACCGACTGATAGTAGGGTTGATCTTAACTGAACGGCTTCCTGTTTCATTCTCATTAGAGAGGACAATCTGGGTGGGATAATGGGGATTAATAACGTGGCATAGTCCAACACCTGTCGACTTAGAGGTGCATGTCCATGTAACATTTCAGGTCTTCATGAAATAAAGAATTGCAACCAAATCTAGTAACCAATTGTATGCATTATAACAGTTTTTAAAGCAATATGTCTCAAACAATTGTGCCTTATGTCCCGAGAACCACTTTGATATAGTGGTTAAAGATTCTAGATGCTGGGAGTATAATCCTGTTTTGGGTATAAAAGTTGGTTGAGCAACCTTGATTTTGTTAGTCATGGTGGGTAACTCTAAAGAAAATGTAAAACAAGTTGATGTCTTCAATCAGCTCTTCGGCATGTCAGAAATCATCGTGTCCTATCATTCTCTGTGGCAGTTTTTGCGACTGTAAAACTGAATCCGATACCTTCCTATTCCAGGTGTCTGAAAAGCCCCTCATGTACTTGCTGGATACTCCTGGGGTGCTGTCTCCCCAAATTGAGTCCGTTGAGACGGGTCTGAAGCTGGCACTATGTGGTGAGAGGACTCTGAGCAGTGTTACAATATGGGACACGTGGTTATACACCAATGGGGCACCCCGTTTTGGAGGCGGCTAGTAGACTAGTACAAGATCTCACCTCCACCCCATCTACACATTGTTTTTTAACCATTTTAACATCAATGTTAAGGTTTTAGCTTTTAATGCCTGACGTTTTAAGGTTTTAATCCTATCATTGTTTTCTTCGTTATTTAGAGTATTGTAAGCCACACAGAGTTGTTTGGCAGAGGGTTGGGAAGCGTACACATTTAATAAATAAATGAGATTAAGGACTTGGACCAGAATCGAGAGAACTAGATTCAAGTTCACCCTCAACCACGAGCCCTCATTGGCTGATGTTGGGTCCCTCCTTCCCACTATCCATCCCCCTTTGCCAGATTGTAGCAAAGATCCAATGAAGGAAGATCCCCATGGAAGCTGTCCTGAGCCCTTGAAGAAAAGGCAGGCCAGGCAACCGAACATGAAAATGTGAATGATAGGGTTGGTGGGCGAGGGAGCCTTTGGGTCCTGCTGGATGAGCACAGGAGGGCCCTGGAATCGGTTTGCTTTGCCAAGGAAGGAGGCCAGTCAGCAATCACTTTGTCCAGCGGTTTTGACTTGGGCTTCTTTTTCCCTGTAACTCATCGTCTGCTCCTTTGTGTAACCTAACATTTCCTTGTGTGAAACTTACTAGTGGAGGGTGACATTTGCTGTTTCCACAGCCTTGAGAGTCTAATTCCTGCAGTGTTTGTTTAATGTCCATAGAGTCCAGATGTGTTGCCCCCTCTCCAAATTGGCATCCACCCTTAAATCTGATTTTACAGCTCTGTCGCTCCGTGTCTGGAGTTTTTTGGGTTGCAGCCATCGTGTCGCTGCCTGCCCTACTTCGCCAGCAGGACTACCTCTACATTTTCCTCCTCTTCTTCCTTTACTCAGGGGCAATTCTTGATCACCTGGTGGGAGTGGAGGTCATTGCTGACTACCTTCTGTATGTGCTGAACCAGCAGCAGCAATTCAGGTGAGGTGGCCCTGAGCTTGTGTGTGGGCCACAGGGGGACCCTCCATAAGCCTCAGGCATCTTTCCCCCCCCCCACTCCTGTTCCGCAGTTACGTGGAGCGTTACGGGCTGAGTGGCCCCTGCGATAAGGTGGAGAGTGTACTCAGAAGCATAGCACGGCACCTGGGCAAAGTGCAAAAAGTCCAGGTCCTGACTGGCACAGGTGAGTCCTTGTCCTCTTGTCACTGGGAAGCTCTCTGGCTACAGGTCACTGGGGGGGTGGGGGGGGAGGTGCTTCTGAGTCCACGAGTGGGTAATGGCAGAGCCCAGGGATGGAGGCTTAACGGAGGGCCAAGCGTTAGTAGACCAGGTTGTTCTGACTCTACAAGTCTGGAGGGTTTTTTTCCCCTTTTGGGGAGGAAAGACCACCGGGGCTGAGCACTGAGGCTTCTCCTCCTTTCGGCAGGGAATGTGAATGTATCGGTCCCCAATTACAACGCAGCAGCCTGTGAATTCATCTACACCTTCCGTAAAGGGCTTCTGGGGAAGGTAATGCTGGATCAAGGGAGTGAGATCCTTGACTGACCTTCCCCTGGAGTTTTCTTCTGGAAAGTTCCCAGGATCTACCAGGAGCAGGAGGTAGGAGCAACACCGTGTGCTGAAGAAAAGCTAGGCCAGTGTGACTTTGCCAATACCTCTGGGATAGACACATATACCCTGTTTTCCCCAAAATAAGACGTCCCCTGATAATAAGCCCAATTGGGCTTTTGAGTGCATGGCAATAAGGCCAAGCGCTTATTTCAGAGTTCAAAAAAATATAAGACAGGGTCTTATTTGGGGGGAAACACGGTAGATATATAGTGACGGATAACTCCCTGCACTGCTTTGTGGAGGCCTTTGCTTTCTTCAGAAGCTCAGCTGGGTTGGGCCTTGCAACGTCCACGTGGCTATTACAGCCGGTCCTTTTGGGTTTATGCAAACTCCCTTGGAAGAACCTCCCCTTGGGCTTTTTCAATGACTAATCCTGGATCATTTCATATCTATTTTCCAGTCCTCCGTGCTGTATCTTCAGGGGATGGACACCGGCTTGTCTTGGATGACAAAGCAATAGCTGGAGAGATCTATTGTTTACCTCTTATTTAAAAAGAACTTTGGAGGCCGATTGCATTACTTTGTGATCTGTTCAAACCACATAATCCGATAACATTGTTGCAAGTTAAACTTGCTTTCCCATGTTTTGTACCAGAGCTGTATCCCATAGCTTCCCTTTTTGGATATTATGAATAAATAATTTTAAGATTGCTTTTCCATTGGTGTTGCACCAACTTCCCTCCTGCCAAGGAAGAAAGAAAGAACAGTCTAACTCCATCAAGGATGCAGAAGACACAGAGGATAAAAGCAAGACTAAAAGGAAGATGTGAACTGACTTACGAAGGAGAGAAGCAACCAAGAACTAAGGGGAACAATCAGCCAGTGGAACAGAAGTTGCCTTCAGAGGTGGTGGGTGCTCCAACACTGGAGGTTTTTAAGAAGAGAATGGACAGCCACCGGTCTGAAACGGCACACGGTCTCCTGCTGAGCAGGGGGTTGGACTGGAAGACCTCCAAGGTCCCTTCCAACTCTCTTATTCTATTCTGGAGTTCTAAACTGAAGAAGTTTCTTGGATGTGAAGTGAAACGCCTTCAAGAAAAAGGAGAAAACCCAAGGAAGTCCCGTTGCCTTTTGGGGGAAAAAAGCCGCTTTGGGACAACCATGACCTGCATGTCTGAGAGTCTCCACAGACATCAAAGGCCGTGGTGGAAGGAGGCGTCCCTGGCTGAAGATACGGATCGTGAAGAGAATTTTGCCATCGTCCCTGATCAGAAGCGGAATACAAGTCCACAGTGCAGAAAGGCTGCCCCATCGCAGTGGCCAGCAGCTTCTGTAACTGCAGGGATGAATCCAGGCAGCCGCCAGGAGTCAAAACCTCACACAAGGACACACCCTCCGGTGCATTTGCCGTAATGTCCCTTCCTTCACCTGCTCATCATTGGGAAACAAAACCTGCTCATTTCCCCCCAGAGCCTTACAGTCCAAAATGCCACACGCACACCAGGCGATTGTAATGACTTTTATTAAATGAGCTGATCACCAGCAGGTAAAGGAATATCAGGAACCGTTCCTAGTTCTGTTTGCACCCAGACATCATAGGTAGGAATGTATGAAAATGTTTTTCTTAAAACGTCTCGGAGTGGATAAATTAATAAATCAGGGCAAAGGTCCATTTGGAGCAGCATTGCGTGTGACACGGAATCCATTCAGCTGCATGGGGGAAAAGTTCATAGCCAGGGAAAGCTGCTGTGTCTTCTCATCGCTGGCACTGAAGATGTGTCTCTTGTATGTAATGCAAAATTCATGGCCATCAAATCTAATAGCTCTACAAATTTGTCTAATCCATTTTATAATCTTCTCAAGAGCCGTCATAATAACTGAGGGCAGCAAATGTCGTATTAACCGCGCAAAGCTGTTTATTGGACCTGAATCTCCCTACTGAATTTCTGAAAACTCTGGCAGATTTTCAAAACCGTGGTGGTCAGATTGAAAGGAGATGGCTGACCCAATTAGCTCTTTCCCCAAAATGAATTTTTAGCGGCCTTTGAGGGCAGAAATCTCCAAGCCAAAAAGAGGTGAATGAGACATTTTCAGCATCCCCCAGCTGTTGCAAGGGCATTTGAGAAGCTTTTCCACAGGAAATAAAATCACATTCATAACCATAACAACAACAACAATGGCAGCCTGTCCAGCTCAGCGCCCAGCCCTTTCTGTCCTCGACCCTCGCCGCCTTCTGCCTCCTTGGAGAACACGGCTGCCTCTGAATGATTCAGCCGTTCGCACCAACATGGCAGCTGCCCCCTTCAGCCAGTTCAGAACAAAGCGAGAAGGCTTCCCCCCATTTTGCCCAAAAGAAAAGCCACCTGCTACGGGCCGAACTCTCTCAGTTCAAGACGGACAAGGAAACGGGGTTGAATTATAACTGATTTTTTTTCCATAGTAGCCTTGAACATGATAAGAGCCGATAATATTTTGCTTTTCTTAGTTGCTCAGGATAGCAGACGAGGTATTGTCCCCTCACTTGAACCTCACAACTAGCTTGTGATCTATAATTTGGCCTCGAGAAATGAGTAGCCAAAAACTGTCCGTGGTTGAGTCCGACTTGTCTCTTCCATGTCTAGCACGTTCTCCACGCTGACCTCCGAGCTCCCACCTGGGTGGACCTAGTGCGGAATGACTCCGAAGTTAAAAGCTCCTTGGTTGGACAAGGCACCAGAGGGAGGAATTCTTCCCTAGAGATCCACCGTATAAAAGTAGCAATAAATTGTTGGCAGAAGGTCTTTATGTCTTAATCATTACAAAAGAGCTGCATAAAGAATTTGGCAGACAAATAATGGCCCACGTGGAGTGGGCAGCTACACCGCATCTCAGACTGTCCACCAGCAGACACTGACCGTTCGTTCGTTAACCATTTCCCTCCCCCTTTGGATTGACCTTAGGATGGCAGTCTCAATAAATAACTAAAAACCGGGGAAACCAGCCGGGGATAGGAGTGGCTTGTAATGTATTTTGGCACCATTGAGTAAGTCGTCGCAGGGACACTTGCCCCCCCCCCCCCCAGATCGCTTGTGGGGAGGCTTAGGGGAAGAGGCTGCTCTGGAGAGGCTCTGAGCGTCAGAAGGCCCGAGGCACCAGGGCCACACACCAGAGGGAGGCGGAGACGTAGAGGAGGGGCCAGGGACCGGGGTGGTGAGTGCTCCCTGCAGTGTTGTTGCTCGGCTGCATCTCTCCGTACTGGGGGCTGTCTGGGCCCCCCATCCTCATCCCGGCCGCTGCAGCTGCTGCCGCGGCTCCTCCTGCAGCAGCAGCGGCCGCCACACGCAGGGCTGTCCCGGAGGAGCGGTACCGAGGGGCAGACTTGGACCGCCGGGAGGTGCCCCGAGCACTCCCCCGGGCTGACCCACGAGCTCCACCCCGGCCCCCTTTGCAGACAATGCCCTCCATGAAAATGGCCAGCAGGAAGAGGAGAGTCCAACACACGGCGGGGCTGCACTTCACCCTCATGGTCTCCAGGAAGTGGGCCCAACCTGCAAAACCAAGGGGGGAAAGGGGGGTCAGCCGTGGCTGCCTGGATTGCTCTGCTTTTAGAGTTAACCCTAGAAAGCCCAGAGTTCCTCTGGCATAAACCACGAGGGCTGCTGTTGCTTGGAGACTAGGCTACCTCGGTTTGCCTCCAGAAATGATCTAGACTGGAGCTACCCAGTGTCTCGCCAGGCAGGGATATACGGAAAGGGGCCTTTGAGGCCTTCTAGCCCCACCCCCTGCTCAAGCAGGAGTCCTCAGTCCCTCCCAGGCAAACCTCCAGGGACGGAGCGCCCACAACTCCTCTAGGCAAGCTGTTCCCTGCTTTATTGTCCCCCCTGTCAGGAAACTCCTTGATTCCAAGCGGATCCCTCCGTTGCTGCTTGTCCTGGCTTCAGGGGCTTTGGAGAACAGGCGGCCCCCCCCCCTCCTTTGGGGCAGCCCCTCAGATAGGGGAAGGCTGCTCTCCTGTCCTTCTCTTCACTAGACTTTAGGCACCCCCAACGTGTTCAGCCTCCAGCCCCCTAAATCGCCTGTGCTGCTCTGCCCTTCTAGGATCCCTGCAGCTTTTCCCCCTATCCTGGGGACCAGAACTGGATGCGGAATCCCGGAGCTCCTGACCACTCGCCCTCCCTTCGCGGATCTTGCCAACCAACTGGCTGCCCTCGGATTGCCCGGAGCTCTGCCGGTCTGCCGAGCTCTGAGATGGGCTGGCTTTTTGGTCATGCAGCCTAAATATGGTGGCTTCCATGCAGGGTTAACCTAGTGAGCTTAGCAGGCACGGACGCTCAGCTTCTGCGCTGGGCTTTTAGAACAATCCTCCCCCGGCGCAGATGCCCATTTATTCTAGGGATCGCCTCCCCGGCGCTTTCCCTGAAGCACCCGCGGCTCCGAAATCAGCCCCCCCCCCACCCCCCTCGGGCTCTGCTAGGCGGAGGAGATGGAGCCCAGCGTGGCCCCCCCCCCGCCCGGAACCGGCGTTTCCTTCCATCGCCCCGCAGGCGACCCCCCCCGTCCCTCCCTAGCGCAGGAGGAGGCTCCCCCCTCCCTGAGCCGCGCCGTGGGGGGGGGGTCTACCCGACGGGTCCCGCACTCGCTCTCGGTCGCTCCGGGCTTTGCCTGCCGCTGCGCCGCGCCCGTCCAGCCGCCCGGGGCTCCAGAAGCCGCAGCCGCCCCGACAGCCCCGCGCTCGGCCCTCCTGCGCGGCTCCGGCTCTTCGTCACTGCGCGCCTCCCTCGCGCCGACGCCCCCGCCGGTGGGGGGGGGGGACACGGCCGGACCCCCGGGAGGCAGCGCTGCAAGGATGGGGGTCTCCCGAGAGGCGGAGGCTCGTCTTGGCCGCGACCCTCCCCTGGGCATCGGAGAGGTCGGGGCTGCCCTCCAGGCGTCGGAACCCTCCGGGGTGGGGGGAGACCCTGAGAAATGAATCCCTGGAAAGGCTGCCGGGTGGGAGGGAATCGGGGCAGCTCTCAAAAATTAGGGGGACAGGATCCTTCTCCCTCTGGGGTGGCTTAGGGGAAGGCGGGAGAGCCTCCGTCCTTTCAACTGGAAGCCATTTGTCAGCATGTTAAAATGGGCACTTACTTCGGGTAATGGGTTGGCACCTCCGGAAGCCTGCCAGCCGCCCAGCATAAATTTTAAAAAAAGCCCTCCGAAGTAAATGCCCGATAAACCCACCCGGAAGGGCCAAAGGAAAGCAACCCCTTTTGTCGGCAGTGCACCCCAACATTTCCAGCAAGCCTCCATCCTGGGCTGGACGGGAGGAGGCGCAGTGGCTCTCCAGGGGGAGGGAGCTGCAAAGGGGGGAGCAGGGACTGCCCCCTTCCAGAATCCGTCCCCCCCCCTGCACATGGCACTCTCAGATGGAGGGCACCTGGAGGGCATTCAGCTCAGGGGACCCTGCAGAGGATAGAAAACCAAGGTTAGGATGGAGGCTACCCACCCTTGGGCAATCAAAGGCAGATCTTTCTATGGACACCCCTGAGCTGATCCTGTGAAGCCGGGAGCGGGTGGTCCCTCAGAGGGAGCCATGCAGGGCCTTTCAAAGGGGATCATCTCAGCCTCCAGGGAAGGAAGGCAGGAAAAACAGCTCAGGGGCAGCGCCACAAGAAGCACCACATGACAAGAAAAGATTCATAGGTCATTTCTCCCTTGGTTCTGTAGGAAGTTAGCACCCACCCCTTTCCTGGAAGAGTGAAATATTTTAGGAAATGTGAAAAAGGCAGAATATTATATTTCCCTGGATGAGAAATATGAGAAGCATAGTTTACAGACAAAGCAGCTCCCACCTTCCTGCCCCCCACCCTTTGTCAATGGGCCATTAAGGCCTGGGCCAGTCTATTCTACATAACAAAGATCTGCCTCCTTCAGGCAGAGCCATAGCAGGAATTGCCAAAGATAGGATTAGCCCTCTACACAATATCAGCAGAAACTCACCACATGTGACCTGGGAAGCACACGTGACCATCGGCTAGCTAAGACCCCACCCACCCCCTGGGAGTCTGACAACCAATCAGAGTACTCTTTCTGGGCCCCAGGAAGTTCAAAGCCAGAGAGAGCATAAAACCTGAAAAACTCACTGTATCTGCCCCTTTTCTGTTCAGGAACTCAAGCCATGTGATCCTGTCCACCATTAAACCATCTTTCCAAGCAGTCTCCATGTCTCCAGTGTCTTTTTCCCCACTTGGAGCAGAACCTAGAAGGATGTTTCTTCCAACAGTTCCTCCCACCACCCTTTTCACCTGTGGAAACCTGCCCATCTCGCCCCAGACCTGCTCAACTCAGTCCCAACATCTTTATGAAGGACACATTATGCAAGAAGTCAATCAAAACAAATGGCTGCATGTAAGGAGGGCAGCGTGTCCATTTGGCTGTTGGTAACAAGATTGTCTCCCAGAGTGATCACTTAAACGTGAGCCAGCAGTGTGTCGCGGCAGCCAAAAAAGCTCATGCCATCCTTGGTTGCATAAAGAGGTGAAGTGTTAACACCACTTTATCAGGCCTTGGGAAGGCCACACTTGGAAACTGCATCCAGTTTTTCTCACCACAATACAATAAGTTTTCTGGGGACCACCAAAATTTTCTCATGGACCACCAGTTGGTGACCACTGATCTATATCATTTACTGGTATCTATCTATCTCTATCATCTGTCTGTCTGTCTGTCTGTCTGTCTGGTCCCTTCCAACTCTGTTATTCTATTCTATTCTAATCTATATCTATCTATCTCGATAGATGGATGGGTGGATGGATCGTTTTTATTCGGAGGATGTATGCCTGGGGGAAGCAACTTGGGCACAGACTAAAAGGGTGGAATGGAAGCGCTGGAGAAATTGACTAAAGCGGCGAATGCAAAAGGCCGCCAGGTGGCGCTCTTCCACCACGATGGCTCCGCCGGAGCTCTTCCGAGGGGGCTGCGAGAGGGATTCAGACACCTGCGCTTGGGGGGGGGCGGGGGGGGGAGGGCAGGGGCTGCCTCCATTCAGGAGGAGGAGCAGCAGAAGGGGGGAGGGGAGGGGAGGGGGCCCCTTTATTCCTCGCCCGTGAAGTCGCGGCCTTGGGGTGCCGGAGGGCCAGGAGGGAGCGGGCCCGGGGCCCCCAGAGGCCATCTAGAGGGGCTGGGGAAGTGGGGGGGGGGAGCGGGCGCCTCCGTCTCCTTCCTCCGCCTCTTCCGCCTTTGCGGCCGGGGAGGCGCTGGGCGATCCGGCCCCGGAAGAGGCGGCGGCGGCGGGGCCTGGGCTCGGGCGGGCATGGAGCGGCTGCCGGCGGGCGCGGCGGTGGCGCTGCGGGGCGGCTGTCCGGGCTCCACCAGCTGCGGGCCCTGGGAGATGCGGGAGCGGCTGGGCGCCGGAGGCTTCGGCAACGTCTCCCTCTACCAGCACCGGGTGAGGGGGGGGAGGGGAGGGGCTGCGGGGGGGAGGGGGGCTGGGGCCGCTCTGGAGACCCTTCTTCCCCCCCCCCCCCGGTCCGCCTTAACGCCTCCCTCCCTCCCTCCCTCTTGTCCGCCGCAGGAGTCGGGCGCCCGGCTGGCGGTGAAGGCTTGCCGGCTGGAGCTGAGCGCCAAACACCAGGAGCGCTGGCGCCAAGAGCTGCAGATCCTGCGCAGGTGGGCCCGGGGCCCCTCCCCCCTCCCCCCTCCCCCTCCCCCCCGGCCCTTCACTGGGGGGCCCCATCCCTCCCTTCCCCCTCCCTCCCTTCCCAGGGATCCCTCCCTCCGGGGGAGGGGCGCCCTCTGGACCCACTCAGGGGAGGGGGGGCCGTTTCCCTCCTGGGAGGGGGGGGCTGACACTCAGGTTGCTTTGCAGCCCCTTTAGGATCCTCCCCAGGCAGTCAACGCCCCCAGCGCCCCCCCTCCCTCCTCACCCCACAGCAACCCCCCCCGTGGGGAGGGGGTGGGGGGGCACCTGGCCAAAGCCAGCCAGCCAGCCAGACCTTCTGACTGAGGCAGGACTAGAACTCTGCACCTCCCGCTTTCTCTTCTGGCGCTTTCCCCAGCAGCCCCGGCTGCTCCTCCGCAAAAGCTTCCCTCTCTTTCCTCAGCTTGAACCACCCGAATGTGGTGAAGGCCCAGGACCTGCCAGAAGGCCTGGATTTCCTGGTGAACGACGTGCCCCTTTTGGCCATGGAGTATTGCTCCAGGGGGGACCTGAGGAAGGTAGGAGCCACCCTGGGGCTGGGCTGGGCTGGGCTGCTGGAGCTCCCCCAGGAAGGGCGCCTGGTCCTGCTCTAGAGGCGGCTGCAGTCCCCTTTCCCCCTGAGGACCTTGGGATGAAATCCCGACCGATTTGTCCGTGGCGGAGGAGAGCTCCAACGGTCTCTCGGCTTTAGAAGCAGAGAAAGCTTCTGTGTGGTGCTTCTCCTCTTCGATGGCATTCTGAGGCTTAAGGCAACCTCTCCTTTGATGCCGGTTACCAATTTTGGGACCCAGAAGCTGAGCCACAGAGCCAAACTCCTATGGCACCAGGAGTCTCCCCTCTTTTACGCTTCGGCCTGTAATTGTGGTTCATTATTTCACTTCACTGAAAGTCAACACTCCTTTTGTTGGCCCAAATATGTTCTCCAACACAGTGCTTCCTAGTAACACCTTTTGTCTTTTGAGCTATATATGTATTGGTTGTTAAATAGAACAATCCTATTAACCTTCGTATTATTACTACCATTACCGTTTTAGCTGCTGAATGCACCTGAGAATTGCTGCGGTCTTAAGGAGAGCCAAATCCTTTCTGTGCTGAGTGACATTGGTATGTCAGCTGTTCTTTTCCATGATAAAGAGATTTAAAGGTGTTCTTTATTTATTGTTCTTCTTATTGTGCCTCGAAGCTCACTCAAAAAGCCAACCAGTTCTGAATGCGTATTAATAATTAGCCTGTATTGGTTTAGACCACAGAAGGGCCTTGGGACAGAGGTTGGGGCATCTTCTGGATTTACCACTGTGGTCAAAATGATGAAAGCCGAATCAGAAAATGTCTCTAATTTTTTTTTCTAAATGTGTGCATTTTTTTTCATAATTTCTAGGGTCTGGCATCCAGTATTTACATGAAAACAGAATCATTCATAGAGATCTTAAACCAGAAAATATTGTCCTCCAGGATGAAGCCGGGAAGGTCAGTGAATGCTCCCAAGTGTTGCGGCAACAAAGTGTTTAGAAGGCTGCGGTCGGTTTTTCCATCAATTGTTCCAAGAAATGTGCCACAGAAAGGGGACTCCCTGCCCAGTCCCCACATCTGCTGGACAGACTTTCAAGGATTGGTTTGGAGGGAGTTTTGTTGTCATGACACCAGTCCACCTGCTCTCTTGAAACACAAGGTGCCCTGGGCTTTGGGACAATCACCAGGAGGCCCTGAGTTCTAGTTCCGCCTTAGGCACAAAAGGGGTCTGGGTGACTGGGCAGTCCCCCTCTCTCTCTCAGCCAAGCCCACCTCACAAGGGTGTTGTTGTGGCGGAAACAGCTGGAGGAATAAATATTAGGTATGTTCACTACCTTTAATTAGTTATACAGTCAATAAAGGTGGGATATACAGAAATATCCATAGGTGGTGGCTTGTAGAGCTGGTTCTCCAGCATCTCAAAAGATATTTCAGCTGTCCTGCTCCTTCCTTCCCTCCCATCTGATCAAAGGAGAGACTCTCCCTGCCTTTCTCATCCATTTCAGTGGCTGGGTTAGGAAAAAATGGAGGAAACTCCCCCCCTCACTTCTCAGTTCCAAAAAGAGTGAAGAAGCTTAGGTGAAAACATGACTTGGAATATGATTTACTTGCCAGATAATCTACAAGATCATAGATCTGGGATATGCCAAGGATTTGGATCAAGGAAGTTTATGCACGTCTTTTGTGGGGACCTTACAGTACTTGGTAAGAGCTGGACACGAATTGCAGTGTGTTGTGTTCTTAACTCTGGAGGTTGATTTTTATCCCAATTTCTGCTCTTTTATTTAAGGCCCCTGAACTCTTTGATAATAACCCTTACTCCATGACTGTGGACTTCTGGAGCCTCGGGACGGTCATCTTTGAGTGCATTACGGGGTTCAGGCCCTTTCTGCACAACCAGCAGCCGTTCACCTGGTAGGTCTCTCTGACTCAGGGGACAAAGGGGTGCGTTTTACCTTCGCCAAAGAGCCGGTTTTGTGTCTCTGCGCAGACAGGGACATCAAGGCAGCCCCGCTCTCTTTAAAGGCCCCAGGAGATAGGACAGCCAGCAGGAAGACGCAGCAAGGAAAGAGATTGAGTTCCCTTACAAAATGTTCTTTCTCCATCAGCTGTAGCTCCAGGAAGAGCTATTTTAGGGGGATTAAAGGTATTAGGCACACAACGACCTCTGCTTATTGGAGAGGAATTCCTTTGAATTCATCACAGTGCTCCAATCCTAAGTGAGCCACTGTGCCAGGCACATATCTACACGGAGGGATGAAAATACCAATACGACAGCCACAATTGCACAATGGATGCCCTGGCCTTGTTTAGGTCCATCATCTCTGCTTTTTGGTTGTTATTGTTGATGCCTTTTGGGTTCATCTTGACTGCTGATAACTGCATGAACTAGTCCCTGCAATTTGGCATTAGGGAGTTGGACCCAAGATGATTTCAAATTTTATTTCTGGCTTCTGGAATATTTCCTATCCCGTTCAATTGTGTGTCATTTGCCAACCTGATATATCGTCCTTCCAGTTCCTCATCCATGCCATGAATGAAATGAAAAAGAACACTGGTCATCTCTGTCCACTGGACACCTCCTTCCAGAAGCTTCCATGAGCTTTTTTTCTCTTAGGAGCAGATGCACCTGCTGGATGTATCATGCAGCCCATATTCAAATGTAGGCTTGCTCTGAAGGGCCTTTGTAGACACACACATTTTCATGCAGTTGGCAGCAGGGGAAGGATTCATAAGGATTTGGATAGGTCCCAAAGGGATCTTCTGAAGGTCACCCATCCTGCTCCTGCTACGGACACCATCGGTTCCAAGTTACCAACTGTTTTTTAATCTTTTGATCTCCATCCTCCTTGCTCTTTTCCCGTAGGCATGAGAAAATCAAGAGAAAAGAGCCCAAGTGCATTTTTGCGTGGGAAGAGATGACTGGGGAAGTTAGGTTTAGTTCTTATTTGCCAACTCCAAACAGCTTGTGCAGGTAACATTCATTCTATCATTTCTCCTTCATTGGTAGAATCCCTCCCTCCCTCTCTCCTTCCTTCCCCTGGGGGAAGAGCCAAGTCCTCATGTCCTTTGCATCTCCAACAGGTTGCGGGGGTGGCTGTTCCGATTTCAAAGGGGGAACCTCATTCCAGAAGGTCGAGCAGCAGAGAAAATGACTTTGGGGGTCCCAGCAGATGGCATTGTTTAATCAAAGCGCCCTGGGGTGCACTGATCCTGCCGGATCAAATTCACAAGGCAGAAGCTACGAGAGATGGGTGGTTCTTCAAGTAGCCAGGCCACAGAGTGGGGCAGGATGGTGGTAGCCCGCCTGGTGGGCTTACATTTTCCTTTTGTTTTATGGCTTAGTACAATTGTAGACACAATGGAGCACTGGCTTCAGATGATGCTGACCTGGGACCCCCAGCAAAGGGGAGGCGGAATAGACCCAAACACAAACAGCTACAGATGTTTTCAAGTAATGGAACAGTTGTTGAGTCTGAAGGTAAGTGGGCAGATGATACATTTCGGTTAAAAAGATTAATTACGGTTACAATAAATAAGCTTCCATTTGCTTCTTTGATTGAGTCTTAAAATGCTCAAACTTTGTAACGTTAAGACAAAATATTTGCCCTTGCTCATAGAAAATAAATTAATTGAAACCATTTTCCCAGTACATTTTTATTTTTCGAATAACAGTAACGTGATTGGAAATTGGGACAGCAAACTCTAGTTGTTACCAAAAAGAAAAAAGAAAAATAACTTTGATCATAGGGGTTTTTTTTCCCCCAATTTTATTTTGAGCATCGTAAGCCTGTCTCTCCTAAATTCACGGGGGGCTGGTGAAAAAATCTTCAAAAATGAACATTTTCAAAGTATTGAGTACTTTGATGTTTCTTTGCGGCGTTTTCAGATTGTCCACATCTTAAATATGACGTCTGCCAAGATCCTGTCGTATTCTCTGAACCCAGAGGAAAGCCTTCATTCCCTGCAAGTTCGAATTGAATCCGACACCGGAATCAGCTCGGGAAACCAGGAGCTGCTCCTGGAGATGGGAAGCTGTTTAGACCCCCGGAAACCAGCCTCTCAGTGTGTCATTGATGGCGTAGTAAGATTCCCTCTCGAATTCTGACAAATGAGGCCTCTTTATTTGCACATCTTTGATAATGATTGTTCATAGCAGTCAGGCAGAACTTAAGAATTTACGTCACACAAATTTCCATAAATTCTGATTTATGGAAATGGTTTGCTGCCACCTGTTTTATGTTCTGTAAGGCTTTTGATAAACAGCTCTGGTAAGATGCATCCTTCTCTTCAATTCCATTTTGGTAGACTATAAAAGGCTGCAAAGTTTAATACTTTAGAAGCACCAGCATAACACGAAGGAGTTTTACATTACACTGTCAGAAAGTTGAGTCAAGGCACTGGACTTATTTTCTTACTGGTTTGAGACATTTCTCAATTACATGTTCAGGACTCACATCCTCTTACGAAATAATAAGCAGTCAGAACTTCTATTGAAGGAAACCAAAACATCCAAGGAAGAATCAACAGCAGGTAGAAGTCCAGAGAGTTGATAGTTGGAAAAAATGAAAGGAAAAAATGAAGTTGGCCACAGACCAGAGCTGTGAAGGATAATAAAAAACCTCAAGAGATTGTCCCTAAAGAAGTCAGAAAGATCACAGAGAAAGTACATAGCAATGGCACTTATATACCGCTTCACAGTGCTTTTACAGCCCTCTCTAAGCGGTTTACAAAGTCAGCCTATTTCCCCCAACAATCTGGATCCTCATTTTACCCACCTGGGAAGGATGGAAGGCTGAGTCAACCTTGAGCCTGGTGAGATTCTATCTGCCAAATTGCTGGCAGCCGGTGATCAGCAGAAGTAGCCTGCAGTACAGCACTCTAACCACTGCGCCACCGCGGCTCTTCTCACCTTCTGCTCCCATCTCCCAATGTTTCTCCAAGAACAACCAACCAGAAGCACCTGGAGATTTCATCAGAAGGTGTCAGAGATCTTTCTATTCGCTGTACCTTCTTTCATGGGTAGAAAAGGCCTTTTTAAATCTTGGCCTTCGTCTTCCCCTTCCTTCTCTCTGATCTCTCCTGTGTCGTCCTTTGTGCCGCCTGGCAGATAACAGGAGCTTCCCAGAGTTGTTAAGGCAACAGGACTGCAAGGACCCCACTGGTGTGGGCCCTGTCCCAGTGGCTTCAGAAATAAATAAAATAAATAAATAAATAAATAATTTTATTTCTATACCGCCCTTCTCCCGAAGGACTCAGGGCGGTGTACAGCCAATTTAAAAACACAACACACAACAATAATTAAAAATTAAAATAATTACATAGATTTGGCCAATTTAAAACCCCAAACATTTAAAATACCCCAATTAAAATTATTAAGTTGATAGCCCTGCCTGGCGGAATAACAGGGTCTTCAGTGCGCAACGAAACACTCGGAGGTCGGAGATCTTGCGTATTTCCGGGGGCAGTTCATTCCACAGGGCTGGGGCTCCCACAGAAAAGGCCCTCCCCCTGGGCGTCGCCAGCCGACATAACTTGGCTGATGGCACCCTGAGGAGACCCTCTCTGTGGGAGCGGACTGGTCGGTGGGAGGCTATTGGTGGCAGAAGACGGTCTCGAAGGTACCCGGGTCCTATGCCATGGAGCGCTTTAAAGGTGGTAACCAAGAAGAAAAGTCCTGGCTTGTGGCATTTTACCAAAGATCCTTTTGTTTGTTTGTTTTGCTAACCCTTTGTGGTTTCCTTTATTTATTCTTTCCTCAAAAAATGACTAAGAGTTAGGGTTAGGGTTAGCGATTCAGCGATAGACTGAACTTATCATCCAAGCTAAACTCTTCAAAAAAGCAGATACGTATTATTTTTCTGGTGTAAGAGAGAACAGACTGGATCTCACAGATTTCCTCTCCTTGTTGGCTCAAGCTTTCTTTGTTTTGGAAGAATAAGTTAGTGTTTGCAAAGAGGAAGGCATCTTTGCACCCCTTAGTGCAAGAACTGGAAATGTTTGTTAATCATTTAAATAAATTGCTTAGATCAGAACTTAGCTTCTTCCAGCTCCTTTTTTAAGACTTGTAAAATAAATTAAATCATTAACAGAATTTTTCACTCTGTGAGTGTGTATATATTTCATATATGTATGAGTTTATTCATTTATTCTTGCATGTTATTACTGTTTATCTGGATTATTGGTACTTTCTCAAGGTTTGCAAGGAAATGTTTTAATAATTTCTCTTCTTTACCAGAAAGGCTGGGATAGCTACATGGTATATTTATTTGATAAAAGCAAAACTACATATGAAGGCCCTTTTGCTTCTAGGACGCTTTCTGACTGTGTAAATTATATTGGTAAGTTTGTCTCAGTTTAGTAATAATTATTAGTTATTCTAAGATTTGGCTGCATGATTTTTCAGGGGAAAACATTCTGTAATAAGGACCTTTGAGTCCTTATTAAAATATCAAAGTATAAAAAATACTAGCACTAAATCAGTCAGAAGAATGTACAAGCTTCCTCCTGCCCCATTCTTCGTTTTCTTTGAATTTGTAAACAATTATGTGCAAATTGTAAATATTGCAATCAAAGTTGCAAAAATATGTCATGTTCAACTCCCTGATAAGCAGGGGTTGTGTCAGCTTTGGTTCCATCATGAATATTCTTAAATTCAGTGTCTCCCTCCCTCCTCTCTTTCCCTTTTTATGACTTCCAGTTTTTAATATACTAATAAGGATGGCCAAATTTTCCCCTCTCAGTAAAGGACAGCAAAATTCAGCTGCCTGTTTTCCAGCTTCGGAAGATCTGGGCTGAAGCCGTGCACTACGTCATCGGCCTGAAGGAAGACTACAGCCGCCTCTTCCAGGGCCAGAGAGCTGCCATGTAAGTCCCAGGTGCCCCTGAGGAAGAAGTGCCGCGGTGGGAAAGGCTCAGACGAAGCAGGGCTGCGAGGTCTGATTAGCAGCCCTTCCGCACCTTCCTGTGGCCCCCAGTGGTAGGTAGGAGTGTACATTGGGGAGTCCCAAATAGCATTGTAGCAATAGCACTTAGACTTATATACCGCTTCACAGTGCTTTACAGCCCCCTCTTAAGAGGTTTACAGAGTCAGCATCTGGCCCCCAACAATCTGGGTCCTCATGTTACCAACCTCAGGAGGATGGACGGCTGAGTCAACCTTGAACCGGTCAGGATCAAACTGCCTGGCTGTGGGCAGAGTTTAGCCTGCAATGCTGCATTCTAACCGCTGCGCCACCAGGGCTCTCTATCCATGTATGTTTATGTGTAGTTACGACAGAGATTAATGCAAATTTCTCTTTATCCCAATCTCTAGGTTGAGTCTTCTGAGGTACAACACCAATTTAACCAACAGGAAAAACAACATGATCTCAGCATCACAGCAACTGAAAGCCAAGCTGAATTTCTTCCAGCAAAGTATCCACCTCGACTTGGAACGATACAGCGACCAAATGACCTATGGAATCTGTAAGTCTTTGGCCAGTGATGGCCCCAACATGCTGATTAGCTTTTGGGGAGGCTGCCTGCTCAAGATCATTCCTCTCTCACACACCCGGCTTCTCTGGGGGCCTGACATTCACGTTATTGGGATCAAACCAAATCTTATAACTGAAACTGTTTATCAGCCAGTTTATCTTCCTAACATCTACATCCTATAGGTTTCCTAAATACAGAACTCCAAATTCCTGTTTTCTACCTCTTTCTTGTCTGAAATGTACAAAATATGTTAAATTTCCAAAATTCATCAGTATAACTACTACTGTTTTGGAGCATTGTTTGTTTCTAAACAGGTGTTGCTGATTTTCAGAGAACATGGTGTCTGTAAATTAACTCCAGTCTATTTCTTTAAGCCTCAGAGAAAATGTTAAAAGCTTGGAAAGACATGGAAGAAAAAGCTTCCCTGTGCGAAAAGGTACAAGCCAAAACCAGAGTGTCTTGTTTTAGACCTATGACTTTCATTGTTCTTGTCCCCATCATCCTTCCTAAGAGTTTTTAATTCTGAGATAGTATCTTAATCCGTGTATAGAAAAAATAGGAAATTAATCAGACATAAATAATTAAAAATGAAGATAGGAAAGTGGTGAAAAACTTTCCATTATCCAAAGAGCATTGCTTTTAACCCACATTTATTGTTACTGATACCAAATGTATATTTTTAATTCTGAGACAGCACCTCACGTGTAGGGAAAGAATAGGAAGCTAATAAGAACTAAGCACCCCTTCTTCTGCCTTTCATTACCACTAATATTGAGACGATCCTCAAATAAAGTCGCCTAATTTAGTGTGCTCAGCCATTGCCATTCTGGATGGAGAGGAAAATTCTCCCACCATTGTCTCTCTGCCGTTAACTCAGACGTAACCTTGAGTCTGTGAGGAAAATGTTCTGTTTTTCCAAGGTTTCTTAAATTGAGAACATTCACATTTTCCCCATTTTTACTGTTTATTATTCAAAATTTAGGCCATCTAGCCCTACCTGCTACTTGGTGTGGATGTTTCTCTACCTTAGCAATAATTAAGAACCTTGGACTTCAACTCCCAGAATTCCCCAGGCAGGAATTCTGGGAGTTGCAGTCCATACATCTTAAAGTTGCCAAGGTTGAGAAAGGCAGCTCCAGGGCATCTCCAGCAAATAACCATCCAACTTCAATTAGAAACTCTCGAGCAAAGGAGACGCCATGCGGCAAATCCTTTTATTCTGTCTGACGGGAAGAGACACCCAGTTAGGTGATTATTCAACGTGAAAAATAACATCCCAAAGTTATCTTCAATCTGTCAGGGAATTTTATTTCTCCTTTGCAGGTGGCAGATATCGGCTCCCTGGATGAGCAGATCATGGCGCTGCACACCGAAATTGTGGAGCTGCAGAGAAGCCTCCACGTGCGACGTCAAAACGATGTAATGGAAAATCTGTAAGAAAACAAACTTTTCTCATTATGCCACTGACTTAGGAGGAGGCCTTCCTATTGTTAATTAAGCTCTACTAAGCATCGTTAATAGCACCCTAGCTAATAAACCTGGCATGTGCCCCAAAATGTTATAAGTAAATGTACCGACCAACAGGCAGCTGGAGACCGAAAATGTTTATCTCTTGATTTGGCCACTCCGAGTCTTCTCTGACTAGGGTCACCCACAAACACTGCCCCCATAATCCCCTGCCTCTCGTGCGGGGGCAGTTCCATGTTGCCAGCCTTCTCTGCTTGACTCTTGGGAGCAAGAGGCCAACATCCAGTGGCAGAAAGGCTGAGGTCATCTGATGGACGACCGAGAGACGAAGGAATGGCCGTCAGTGTAACAGACATGAATTGGAAAGTGGAAAGGCAGAGAGAGCTATGTTTGTTATCATCTTATGACCAGTTGCTTGGCAATTGTTGGAGGTGACCACAGACCTCCCGGGTGGGGGGGACGGATGATATATGACTGGCCCATGCAGTGGTCACTTCACTACCACTGCAAAATAGGTCATAAAATCAGGTCAGTCTCCTGGACTTGGGTGACCTGATTTACAACTGTCATGAGTTATGACCGAGATGGGCAGGCTCCGTTACAGTTGTAACTCAAGGACTACCTCTGTTTAAAAAAGGATCCAGTATTTATAGTTTTAAGAGTTCTTGAATGAAAGGTGGAACTCTGTGCCTGTGTGTTCCTTTTTTGGTGAGTTGCAATGTTGAAACCCACCATGGTGCTATTAAGAGGCCCACTGATTTGGTCTGAAGGGAAAGCTGAAAGTTTGGCTGAGTTGAGTGTATTAAACATTTACAAACAAAACATCGTCCAGCCTTAAGAGGATCACTTTTATGGTTGTGCTGCTGCTTCTCCTTAATTGCACAATTGTTCCTGGACAGAACTATAACGATTTTAAAGATCTTCCTTTTAAGATCTAGCAGATCAAATATCCCACAATTTTATTGAGAGTAAACACTTTTAAACTCCCACTCTTACTAACAGAAGTTAGTCCTCGTTTGTTACGTCTGCATTTCTACACCTTATGAGGCCCCGGCCTTTACTGAACCCTCGCCCCAAAGGGGAAGGAGAGGGAATCGTGCTTACAGCTGCCGCATCTCTCCACAGGGAACAGAGAGCCATTGAACTCTACAAGCAATTGAAATCAAGGCCTCCAGGTACGTCGTTCTCACAGGGAACATGCAACAGGCCCGGAAGAGAGAGTGGCCGTAAGCAGAAACTTTGCAAAGGAGCCTGAATAGATGGGCTCAGCATCTTTTGGGAACGCAAAAGATTTGCTACACCTCAGTCTCTTTTTCATGTTACATCTTTCTTTAATGCTTTTCTAACCTTGTATGGTCATTTCTAGCTGTTTCTGCTTCGAGGGTAAAAATGTAGAATATACAGGCTGTTCCTTTGATGATGCTATAGACTTATATCTAGTCAGATACCTCGTTATTCTCTTAAATGGAGCTTTAGCAGTCTCTGGAGCACTTTGGATTGAGGAAATATTAAAAGGTACAATACTGGAAGTCTTGTTTGATGACAACAAAATTTTACAGTCCTGTAAAACTAGGATACTAGGATTTCTGATGTATCCAAACAGTTAAAAATATATTATTCTCGTTATTAATGCTAGTTTAAAGTGCATGGCTTTTCCTTTGAGGTAAAATCTGATGGCCAAATGCTTTTTTTATGTGGAGGAAGTTTCATATTTGGAGAGAGAATATCTCTTTCAGACCACGTATACAGTGACAGCACAGAGATGGTGAGGATCATCGTCCAGACAGTCCAGAGTCAAGACTGGGTCCTCAAGGAGCTCTTCAGGCACCTCAGGTAATCAGGCAGGCACACCTGCAACCCACCCCAACTCTCCTTTTCCAGTCCCCTTCAGTGCCCAGGTAGCGGGATGACCAGGATCCAAGGAACTTCACTTGGACTTAGGTTTGCTTCACCTTTTGCCTTGGTTCTTCATTAAAAAAATACTAAAAATGTGGAACTAATCCTTTCCAGTGTATTTCTAGTTGAGATCAAAGCTTGTTCATAGTTTCAAAATACGCTTCCTTAAATATCTGTCTTTTATTCTTTTTTTCATGTGTTTTCTTGTATTTGTTCATCATGCATTTTCTTTAAAATGTTCAATAAGGGAAGAAAGCCAACAAGCAGTGAAACGGGCCACTCTAGTCGTGAAGCTCCAAAACACCTTAATTTCTCTTCAAGAGAGTGGCAGTAATTGTTACTGTTTCTGGGAGGGAAACAGAGTCTGAGAAAGTCTTTTATTATTGAAAAGGTGAAAAGCCAAAACATTTGTGTGAAAACAGTGGAAAAAGAAGGGGATTGAAGGAAGATTAGCTAGAGAAATTACTCTGTCCACTCCTTGGCTGTTATGGAGGCCACAGAATCCGTAAAAATATTCCTGAATTTGCCCTCGATTTCCTCTGGATCACCTAGTACAGGGGTGTCAAACGCAATTTCATTGAGGGCCCCATCAGGGTTGTGTTTCACCTCGGTGGGCGTGGCCATGGCCAGGGGGGGGGGAGCATGACCATCTCGACATGACTCATTGAGGCTCCGTTTTCAACTGCGCCAGCCTCCTCCAGCCCTCTGCCAGTGAAAACTGAGCTCAGGAGGGCTACATGCACCTGCCCACCCCCCTCCCCCCCCAGCTCCGTTTTTGTTTTTATTTTATTTTATTTATTTATTTATTGAATTTATATCCCGCCCTTCTCCCCGAAGGGACTCAGGGCGGTGAACAGCCGAAAATTAAAATAACATACAATATAAAAGTTAAGATAACTAAAAATAAATTAAATTAATCGGCCTCCCAATTTAAAACCCCAAGCTATACAATTAAAAAACTAACCCATAAAACCTATTCAGGCCAGGCCGGCTTGCTGAAATAAAAATGTATTCAGGGCCTTACGGAAAGTGCGGAGATCCAGGATCATCCGTATTCCGGGAGGTAGCTCGTTCCAGAGGGCGGGTGCCCCCACAGAGAAGGCTCTCCCCCTGAGGGCCGCCAGCCAACATTGCTTGACTGACGGCACCCTGAGGAGGCCCTCTCTGTGAGAGTGTATTGGCCGGTGGGAGGTTATTGGTAGCAGAAGGCGGTCTCGTAAATACCCTGGCCCTAAGCCATGGAGCGCTTTAAAGGTGAGAACCAACACCTTGAAGCGCACCCGGAAGACCACCGGGAGCCAGTGCAGCTCGCGCAGGAGAGGTGTTACATGGGAGCGCCATGTCGCTCCCGTAATCACCCGCGCGGCCGCATTCTGGACCAGTTGGAGCCTCCGGGTGCTCCTCAAGGGGAGCCCCATGTAGAGAGCGTTGCAGTAGTCCAGGCGAAAAGTGACGAGGGCATGAGTGACTGGATAAGGAATCCCGACTCAGAAAGGGGCGCAACTGGCGTATCAGGCGAACCTGATAAAAGGCCCCCCTGGCCATGGCCGTTTTCACTGGCAGAGGGCTGCAGGAGGCCAGCATGGCCGAAAATGGAACCCGGGTGGGCCCCACACAGCGTCCCAGAGCTCCGTTTTCACTGGCAGAGGCACTGCGGGCCAGTCCTTTCCTGTTTCCAGGGTGGGCCCTGAGGCCAGATCAAAGCACCCTGCGGGCCTTGAGTGTGACACCCTGACCTGGTACCAGTGTTGAGGGAAAGGATCGTTGCCTGCCTTCTAACCATCTCTTTTCTTTTCGAATCACAGCAAATTGCTGGGCTGCAAACAGAAGATCATTGACTTGCTTCCCAGCATCGATGTGGCTCTGAACAGCATCAAGGAGGCCGACAATTCAGTCATGCAAATGCAGGGGAAAAGGCAGAGAGAAATCTGGCATTTGCTGAAAATAGCTTGCGTAAGGATGTGGCTCAACCAGGCCACGTTGATGAATATCCAATGCCACCCATCAACCTTAACATTATAAATAAGCCTTGCATTTGTCTATCAGTTGGGCGACATTGCTAACATATAAGAGGAATTTGGTTCAAATACTAGCCTAGACTGGTGTCTGATGGTTAAGGAGAGAGAGAGAGAGAGACTGTCTCACAATGTGTCTCTCAGAAATATTTGGCCAATTTTCTCCCCAGAATTTAGGGGTTTCGTTGTACATCACCCGGAAAAGCTGAGTACAGATTTGGACAACACGGGGCATGGCAGGGTGGGCCACTCTTAAGATCCCATTTTATATCCCTAGATTAGGCAGGGCAAAAATGTTTTGAGCACAGAAACGTTTGAAAATTTGGGTGTGGCTGATTCTGATGATGTTCAGATGCCAACCAGCCCCATCCTTGTGATTGGTCACCTCAACATCACCTGCTGAATGTCAGCCGTGAGTGGATTTGCGCTGTTCTGACCCCCTCATTTCTCACAGCTGTTTAAGGCTTGAGAGCCTCACCATATCGGCCACCCTCTTGGCCGTGGTCGCAAGACAGAGCTACCCAGCAAGCTTTAATCCCAGTCAGTTCATTCAACCTTTGAATGCCAGCAGTACAGCAGCCGAGTGCAGCTTATACGTTTTTCATCTTCGGGTGTCCCGAAGGAAACGGCGCACCATTGATGCTGCTGATGGGGGGAAAGTTACTTAATGCTCTGGATGCTGCTGTCCAGAGTTTCATGTATGCCAAACAACTCCAGAGTTTGGTCACTTGGACCAGTTGGGAATAAATGCAGGACGCAGGTAACTCTGCTAAAGGCCTGCATGTCTATTCTAACACCACCTATTTTTCCTTTTCCTTGTAGACTCAGAGTTCTGCTCGATCGGCCAGCTCCAGCGTGGATGGTCCGGTCCCATCTTCTGTGCCCGCCTGGCTCTCCCAAACTGCACCGGCCAATGTGCTGCAGGCGTTGCCTTTCATGGAAGCCTCTAGAAACACGTAAGAGACAGGGGAGGGGCTCTTCCTGCCTGCTAGAAATCCTGCCTCAAAGCTGGCAGTTGAACTCCTGCCAGGAAATGCAGCACTTCATTAAACAAACCATTTAGCGAAGAAAGCAACATACAAATAGAAGAGCTTTCATTTTTAACAGCGTCAAAGAGCCATATGCTCCAAATGCACACTTAATAGAATAAAGAACATCTACCGCATGACATGAAATTGAAATTTAAAGGAAAAAAGAAAAGAATGCTTGAAAATAGGTCACCATTTAAGACCATAACTGTGGGCTTAATTGCAGGTGTAAGTCTGAGGATAATTGTAATTCATATCGCAAAATTTCATCCTCCCAAAAGGATACACCTGGGATTAGGATTGCTGAAGAGAAGGAAACTCTCCTGATTTTGATTCGTGTATTTAAATAGTTTCCCTTCTTGTTGGGAGTAGCTGGAATAGAGAGCAGCCATCTTTGTTCTTTTCTTGACAGGTTGAATTTTGCACATTTGTTAGAAGAAAACCTAAGCTATCTTGACAGTTTTAGCGCCGTTATACACGAAGCGAGACACGACCAAAATAGCAGCATGATGGTGAGTTGAAGCCTCCCTTCGACACTCATACTTTTAATAAAGAATTCACTTATTAAGAAGAAAAGACAGCTTGGAAAGTAGGTTATTCACTAATTCAGCAAGAGAAACTCGTCTACTTTAGAAGAAAATGAAGATATCCAAGCAAAAACTTTGCATAAGCATTTTGGTAAGGAAGACATTTGATGCTTCCTTCCACTTGATCTTATGTGAAGAATTCTCCATGAGTTTCCTCCAGGGAATTTTTCAGCTGGGTGGGATGCAGTGAACAGGGTGATCAGTCCTATCCTGTGAGTAAAAGGGAATAATAAAAGTGAATTTTACACTATCCGGTCCTTTTAATATGGCCAGCAGTGGGGAAAACACAATTCTCTTTATTTGGCCTGCAGGTATTTTAGGTGTCCCCTTTTGTGCAAGAGGACTGTTCAACAGTAAAGAAAACACAGAGATTGCTCCTCAATTACTAGTTTGAATTTCAGACCATTTTATATCGATTACTGCATAACAACACAGGGAGCCCTTCAGGTTATTGCCTTGTTTTCTTTTGCAGAGTCTCGACTGGAGTTGGCTGGATTAGAGTGTCTGATGTTGCACATCCGTATTTGCAAAAATTGGCCTTTTAACTTAAAATACCTCTTTCCTTTTAATTAAAGAAGGACCCAGATCGAAGATTTTGCATCTTTATCCAGTTCTGGAGGTTTTGGAAAAGTGGCCCTGCTTTTCCCTCTAAAGCATCACAGATAGAACATCTCCCATCACAGGATCTGTAATGCACTCTAATTAAATACCCCTCAAAAGATCACATCGTGTTAAGGCAGAAATCACGAAAGATGTAAAATAAATTATCTGTTATGTATATATTAATAGAAGAGAATATATGCAGCTCAGGGTTGAACTGTGAAGTCTTTGGCACTCTCTGAGTTTGTTTTCTTAACAGACGTTTCGTTACCCAGTTAGGGAATAGCATCAGTGATTCACTTATGATGCTACCTAGTTGGGCAAACCCCACCATCTTCTAGCACTGATGGTGTTACCTAGTTTGGTAATGAAACATCTTCAAGCAAATAACCAAACTCGGAGAGCCCCATGCCTCCATATAGTTTATTACACACCTTGTGAATTGTTCTCTTTTGTGTGATCCTTGCAGAAATTATTCATAGTATATTTCTAATGAACAACATTGGGAGTATTTTGTAATATATTAAGCAACTTTTTTTGTTTTCACTTTGAAAATATCTGACACTTGCCCTCCACCTAAAAACAATAGCTTACAAATGTCACAAATAAAATAATCTCAACCAGTAAGAAATCAGCTTGAGTCTTTTATGTTTTTGTCAAACCATCTGTGAATAAAAATAAGCTAAATAGTTATCTTAATATTGAGAGTAATTTTGCAAAACTCTGCCATGTTGACTTTATGGGAAGTAAGAATGTCTAGCACTCGTCCCACCAGATATTACCCTGAGGTTCATGGCAGTCGAGGGTGGCTAACCCAGAGGGAGTAATTAAAGTACCAGGCTAGAAACTGGGAGAAAGTGAGTTCTAGTCCCATTTTGGGCACCAACCAAGCCTGCTGAGTGACCCTGAGCCAGTCACTGTCTCTCAGCCCTAGGAAGGAGGCAATGGCAAAGCACTTCTGGGAAACCATGCTAAGAAAATGGCAGGAGCTTCTCCGGACAGTCTCCACAAATAGAATCTAAAGTTTGGGGGGGTGAGTGAAAGGAAGAAATTCAAGCAGTGTTACAAAACACACACCTTGAACTATATTTAAGAAGCTTATGGGATGCTTGTCATATGATATCTCTGTATACTTTGTGGCAGGGGTGGGGGTAGGGACAGCATGCACTTCCCAGGCCAGGGAGCAGCTGCTGGAAAAGCCCCATTGGGTGTCAGCCCTGCGAGGTAGGCCAGCCAAGCAGCACTCCCAGAAGAACCGGCTCTGGCTTTACTGTAAGGTTACATTAACAAAATATCTTACAAGCCTGAAAGGACATTCCTCCCCCCGCTCCCCCACCCCCCCCAAAAAAACACTTTTACAACCGCAGAAACTAGGCAGGGAAGCTCCTGGGAAGCATGTAAGTGGCGTTTGTGTGGCCCCGGATGCTGCAATGATTGCCAATACGTAGCAGTTCCAAAGAACCCAACATTTTGATCATGGGGACCCTGCAACGGTCATAAGTGCAAAGACTGGGGGTTAAAGTCACTTTTTTCATTTTGAACAGTCATTAAATGAATGGCCTTAAGTCGAGGATTACCTGCAGAGCCTCTTAGTTCAAATGTGGTGTGTAATCTAAGTGTGTTACATAAAGAGACCTAAAAAGAGAAACTACGGTATAGATGGAGGGAAGATTTAATGGTTTCTATATGAAGCTAACTTAGTAGTTTCCATACTACCCAAAATATGAGATTGGCTTCCCGCAATCTTAACCTCTCTCTCTCTGTGCTACTTCTTCTTCTGTCTTCGGTGGATTCTTTCATACACCTTCGATACAAGATGCAGGTCCGCAGCTTCTTTTGAGGGGTCAGAGTCCAGGTTCTTTAATACCTTCTTCACGTTGGTCAAGATTCTGCTGATCTTCTCCAGCACGGAAGGCTTCACCAGGTGGTCCCTGGTTCCATATTGCTGAAGGACCCAAAGCATGGCTGGATCCTTCAGCTGCCAAAAGCGGTGGGAAAAAGGGCAACACGGATTAAGAAAGATTTGAAGTATGGGGGGGGGGCATGGATTATATGGCTATTAATCCATAATGTTAACATCTATGCTGCCTTCGTTCATATTTTTGCTTATATATATATATATACACAACGTTACATCCCACATTCAGCCTCAGAGCTACCTGCTAACCAACTTGGTTTTTTTTATGCAACCCAGTTCTTCACACTCAAAGTCAAAAGACATTTTCAAAAGAATTGGAGTCCATTGAGAGGGAAGAATCTATTGCTGCAACATTTCCAAGGGTGAATTTTTAATAGGGAAATACAAAAAAACGCAACACACATACACAAAATCCAATCAATAGTGGTTATAAAGTAAGGAAAGAAAAGCTAAATATAATTGTAGCGATTAAAAGAGTGATAAGAAGAAGACCAAGAAAATAACAAAATAGATTTAATTCAATTCTTTTCATCCCAGAATTTTTTTTCAGTTTACTCTATAAACAATATTCCATAAATGAAATGAGGCCTTTTTCAATAGCACCTTATGAAAAGCAGCCTTGTGATACAAAGAAACATCCAGAAATATTTCCATTTTGAATATGCAGGAAAGATCACTTTTCTCATAATTTTCCTCAGCCTCCTTCATAGGTGGTGTGACTCCCTTGTCATGTTATTTATTTATTATTTTCTTTATTAAATGTATAGAGCCACCTAACTTACCCCGGGCACCGTATATTAAACCCCATTTTAAAAAGCCCAACCCCCACCCCCCACCAAAGCAGCAACCACACACAATCAAATCAGCCTCTTGCTTGGCACCGTTTCCATTCGGGGTCCCCAGGCCCATTGACAAAGCCACATTTTTAGGGCCTTTTGGAGAAGCAACAGGGTGGGGGCCAATTGTACCTCATGGGGAATGATGTTCCATAAAGAAGGGGCCACCACCAAAAAGGCCCTCATTCATTCACTGGCCACCCATCTTACCATAATGTAACTCTGAGCACCTTACAGTTACATATACAGTTAAAACATAAAAAAATAAAAACACATTAAAACCAAGGACATATGGGGAGGGATGCGGGGGATCTGTTGTTATTCAATCCCCTCCATCATGCTGTCCCCCCACTAGAGCCCCAAGCCAATTGGCAGAGCCACATCTTTAGGCCCTTATGAAAAGATAGGGGGGTTGGGGCCAATCTCACCTGAGGGCAGGAGCCACAGCAGAGGAGGCCCTCCTCCTGGACCCCCTGCCAGCCGGAAAACTCGGGTGAAGGGGACCCCCAGCAGGCCTCCCCTGCTGGGCCGAGTGGGAGGGGCCAATCCCAGTGGGGTGAGACGGTCCCTCAAGTAAGCTGGACCCCTGCCATGAAGGGCTTCACATGCCATCACCAACACCTTGAATTGCACCGGGAAGCAGACTGGTAACTTTTCACGGCCCTCCCAGATGACAATCCCTTACCCGCCCTGACTCCTGGTCTTTGTGGGCTGGTGGGTGAAATAGGAGAGAGGTGATCCTTAGGGGGGTCCCTACCCCTTACTCTGCAGACCGTCTGACCCACTTTCTAGATCTCCACCCATAAGCAACGATTGATGTTGGTGAATGAGCAAAAGAAATTGCATCAAAAAGGCCAGCCCCACTTACTTTCAGCCGCGCGCCAACGTTGAGGTGGAGACAATCATGAACCTTTGTAAAAGTGAAGAAAACCTGATCTTGGGCCTTAATTTTAACCTGGATATAAACGTTGAGTTGAAGGCAGATGGGCTGGAAAGGAGGTGCGTGAACGTGGCCCTCGGTGCCCCACCAGTTCCAGAACTTCTGCCGCTGTCCTTTCTTGTCAAAGACGGAGCCGTTGCAAAGGTCCAGGTGCAGCCTAAGGCAAGAAAAGCAAAATTAAACAGGACTGAAGGTTTTGGATTTCTAGTGGGAAAAGGATGCACGCAGCAGTAAAACTGCTCAAGTTAGAATAATTTTGCACTACCTTCATTGTCTTTATGTTTTATGACATACACCGTCTCCGCCCACTGGAACTCGTGGAGATGGGTGGCTATAGAAATCAAATAATGAAATACATCTAGCTGATGGCAAACCCTTCCTAAACCAAAACCTTGCCAGGAAAACTGCAGGGAGTTTATTACTTACATCTTCCATACAAAGCTTTGCAAACGTTTGAAATGGTTGCAAGTAATTCCTGCATCATTTGCTGAAAACATGAGATCTATGTGCTCTACGTTAAGAAATGTCCACAGAAGATTTTAAAAAATCAATACTTTTGGCTCTCAAAGCTCTGCTCCTTTTCACATGCAATATGTGCAAGTGTAGTCATAATCGCCCATATTCTTTATGATCACAATCCAAACCATCTGAATCCTAATTAAGATTTATATAGGGAGTCTTCCATTTGTGTCCCTTTTGTTTAGTAACCGTCCCAAGTTGCAACTGCACTGAAAGAAGTTATAAGTGTGGTCATAAGTTGAGAACCACCTGACCATCATTCTGTGAAGAGGTTTTTATTTCCCTTTGGGCATTAGTTTCTATCTGGCTCTTCGAGAACGCCTCAGGATATGGAATAATTGGAGCCTGATCAGCGCCAAGTGTGCAAACGCGGTAAGCATCTTGTGGCTTTTCCTTTGGGGTTGTCGTTGCGTTGTACTGTTGTATGCTGCTTAAAGCTCTTTCCTTACCTGAGCTTTTCTTTTTGCTGGTAATACGCTGCGTGGCCCTGGTTCGTGAAGAAGGCCAGAAGTTCCTGGTCCTTTCTGTCCCTGAGGATGCTGTAGGTGAACTGGGTCTCCCTCACATAAGCAATGAGGAGGGCAAGGCGGCCTGACGGGTAATTGAGAAGGAGCTAAGGAAGGATATGGTTTATTCGGGGGGGGGGGGGGGAGGAGAGGGGTAGGTATATTACAATATTATATTCTTTAGTAACATAGCAGGGGTGAAATCCAGCAGGTTCTGACAGGTTCTGGAGAACCGGTAGTGGAAATTTTGAGTAGTTCGGAGAACGGGTAAATACCACCTCGGGCTAGCCCCAGAGTGGGATTGGAATGGAGATTTTGCAGTATCCTTCCACTGCCATGCCCACCAAGCCATGCCCAAGCCATGCCCACAGAGCCAGTAGTAAAAAAATTTGGGTTTCACCACTGTAACATAGCCTTTGTTTTGGTAATTTTATTTATATTTATTTTTATTGACAAAATATTCCTGGATGTGCTGAAGCTTTATGGAAGAGACCAGCAGCAAATGCAGAAATGGACATAAGGAGTCACCCTGGCTTCCTTTCCACCAGGATCCCCCAACCATGAGAAACTGCCCCGCCCCAGCCAGGCTCTCCAGCCCACCCCCCTCCCCCCACGCCTTGACCTGCCACTTGGATGCCGCCTGGTGCTTGTGTCCCACAGAGGAAGGAATTTTGAGCTAAGATCTCTCCAAACCATCCATCCGTTCTTCCTCCACCCCAGGGGGGTCCAACCTTGGTGACTCTAAGACTGGTGAGCTTCAACTCTCAGAATTCCACAAGTCTTAAAGCCACGAAGACCGGAGACCCTGCCCTGCCCTGCCCTGCCCTGCATGTTATTGATTGGTGGATATTAGACTTGGCCCGTTCCATCCGGAAAAAGAAGGAAGAAGATCTTTCCATCGTGATAGTATCTTTTCACAGGCTCAAAAGGGTGGCAAAGCTGAGGAAGAAAGAAGAAAAAACAGGGAAGGCAAAGGAGTTCCTCTGAAACATGGCACACGCATGTGATTGCATGACCTCCCTCGTATCAACCATGCTGCACAGCCACTGAAATGAAAGCGGGATTTTAAAAGGCCAATATGGTGCCTCTCTCTCCTTCCCTCCCTCCCCCTCCCTCCCCCTCCCTCCCTCTCTCTCCCCCTCCCTCTCTCCCTCCTTTTCTCTCTCTCTCTCTCCCTCTCTCTCTCCCTCCCTCTCTCTCTCCCTCCCTTTCTCCCCCTCCCTCTCTCCCTCCTTTTCTCTCTCTCCGAGGCACAGTGGCATAGTGACTGGGGTCTTCAGCTTCCAACTTGTTTGGTCTGAGAGATGACAGTTTTAGATTTGTGAACTGCCAGAACACCTTGTGAGTTGGGCATCCGTAGAAGTTGAATAAATAAATAACACAAGAAAGTTAAACTTCAAGAAATGGATATTTAGGATGAAAATAAGGGAGCCGTTCAACAGATAAGATACAGGGAGACCAAGCTTCTCTGGAATTAATCATAGTCACCTAATCACTAGTAAGAATCAATTATATGAAAACAAGACATTAACAGCTGGATGCAAAAATCCAGATGACCACTAGATAGCAGCAGAGTTATTTTTCTAGTGGTCTTCTGAGTTTTTGAAACCAGGACTGGAAATGGTAGACTAGAGGGCAGGACTTCTTCCTGTTCAACTGGAAGAATTTACTTGCACCACATGTCTGCCATGGGGGGGTGGGGGGGGTGCTGTTTTAAAAAAGCCTTTTGGAACTGAAGATCCACATGAAGGTTGGCTTAGGAAGGTGAGTTTGAGAGAGCCCAGCTGCCAGAAAGGAGCAGGAAGAGGCGGGTTCGAGCCCCTCCTCAGCCACCAGAGCTCCCTGAGGGACTCTGCCTCTTCCTCGCTCCCAGGGCCATTGTGGCGGAGGGAGCGGAAGCTCTCCCGAGGCTCCCTGGGGCTCCTGGGCGGAGAGGCTGGACAGAAATCAACCCAGTGCATGAACAGACCTCAAGCAGCTCCCTCCCTCTCTCTCTCTCTCTCTCTCTCTCTCTCTCTCTGTGTGTGTGTGTGTGTGTGTGTGTGTGTGTGTGTGTGTGTGTCTCAGAGGAAGCACGCAGCCCTTCCTTTTTCGATTGAGCCAAAGAAAAAGGACCGAGGGGATTCTGTCCACTTTTCCAGTGAGCTTTTGGGCACTAAATGAGCTCACTGTCCACTAGGAGATCCACCTACCTTTAATTGCTCGGCTTTGAATTCCAAGTCAATCTCCAGCAGCTCTTTGGGTTCTGGATACCGTTTCTTTAGGATCGCAGTTTCTGGTTTGGGTGGGTAGTCTGATAATTTGAAATGAATTTTGACGCCTGAAATACAGTCAAGAGCAGATTAAATAGTTTGGAATGTCGGGAAGGATTCCACGGGATTTGTCTCCTTTTACCAAAGTGAAAAGGGAAGGGAAGATGCTTCCTGGTCCGTGCACATCTGGAGAGGGGAAGGCAGGGTCATCCTTATTCGGTGGAATGAGCCGGGTGGAGACGGGCTCCGGAGGGTCATACTCACATGGGCCAAATTTTATGTACTGCATAAATATCTCTCTGTATCGCTCAAAGCCTCGCTCCTCTAACCTAGGAGGAAAATGTTGGAAAATAAGCCATCAGTAGGCAAACTGCAAGGCATTTCTGCCATAAAAGCAGCTGAAGGAAACGGGCAGGAGGACAGCTAAAACCATCGGATCCGTCAATAAGGCAAGTCAGAGAAAGCAGGCCGATCTTGGGTTTTCTATGGAGCCATTTTCCTCCGGCCTCTTTGGGACCCTTCCCCATCTGGCTTTATCCAAAAAGTCTTTTCATTCAGTAGGAATATGGTAGTTTGCAAACATCAGGCTGCCACAAATGGGCTGCAATTAATCTGGATGTCTACTCTCTTCCACACATTTGCAGCCCTGAGCTGATAACATGACCGGTTTATTTAAATAAACCGTACCACTTACCCTGTTTCTTATATAGGCAATTCTGACCTTGCCAGACTTAAATGTGGCCGTGCCCAGGGCTTCATTTTGGAATTGTGTTTGCCTGACAAAGCCACACTACGATAAGGGAAAGAATATTTTGCGGGGGGGGATGGTGGAAATTAAGCATTCGGTGTGGACTGCAAAAATCTAGACGACTTCTAGAGGGTAGCAGGGAGCCAAGAGTTTCAGAGAGGAGGCTGAGACATTCCACCTGACAACATTGCTTACTCTTCCATTATCATCCTTTTAGTGTTGCTCTCCATTGTTGTAAGGGACAGTCGGCCATGAGGACGGATGTCGATTTCGCTGCCTGGCCTCTCCATCAGCTCCTGTATCACACACTGGAAAACCTCTTTGTAGGTCCTGCAACACAGAAACTACAAAGGAGCCCGGGGTTCAGAGAAGGGGTGGCCGCCACGAGCCCTGCTTAGGTCTGGCATTTGCCTTTCGGTATTTAATAATCTCGAGGAGAGAATATGCTGGTGTCGTGTCCTAACGTGGCTCATGAGCGCTTCTTGATTTATTTTCTTTTAAACTGGAAAAACTTGATTCACCCAACAGCTAATTGAAGGACCTTCTCAGCTTGGTCAACGTGAGCCATCTGTCTCTGCACTGCGGCTGAGAGCCATTGTCCTACAGAGCTGCTTTCCCAGATGTTTTCTACACTGTTCCTAGTGTTCTCCTGGACCGGGATTTCCCTAGATGTCTTGTTCTTACTTTTCATGGTCTCTCCAGCCATCCCTGATCAAGAATCCCAGTGAAGCTGCTAATATGTATTTACTTACACAGATTGATCTGTTGCCTTCATCCCATGGACTCTAGGCATTATACAGATCATCATCATCATCTTTCAATGACCCCACAATCCCTTGCGGGATGGAGTCTGGGCAACTTAATGGAGCTAGCAGGGTGTTTTAATGGCCAGATGCCCTTCCTGTTGCCAATGCAGAGTTCTGTTCAACAGATCTATTCTCAGTGTCTAGGCAATATACAGATGCCATGTATAATAAAAACGATAATATAGAGGCAAAAATTAGCATCAGCAGTTTTGACTCAGCTCTGCTCACACTTTCTAGAGCTAACAAAGAGCTCCGTCCCCTTCTCCCTTCTTTATTGTTCCACTTAGTGACAGAAATATTAGCACAGCAAGTGCTTTATGAGCAAATTTCAAATTTGAGGAATCATTAGAGAAGGTAAAGGCTATTTATTAATTTTAATTGTGGGTGATGTGATTCTCCTCCTCTCTAATGTGGCATAGGTTTCTTAGTATATAAAGTTTTTAGCAAGGTGTCATATTTTATGGTTAATTTTTAAAAGTCAGATAGTTTGCACTGACAGTCCTCCTAAATTGAAAACATTATTTCTAGTATCATAGACATATCTGTTTGCTCGAGCCCTTATGAGGCATGGCAGTATAAAAATGTAGTTAATACATATTTCAAATTTAAATGCCTTAAGTGTTTAGGATTATGTATACCTGGAATTTTTTAAATCTTGCTTAACATTAATTATGGTAATAGGAGTCATGTTACAGACAGATATGCAAATACGAATTTCCACTCAAGGAATAAAAATTGCACAAACTTTCTCTTAGGTAAAGTATAGGCAGAGCTGAAGTTACAACCATAATGGAGCCTGCTGCTCACGGTCGTAACTTTGGATGGCTAGAAAATGGGTCAGTCATGTGATCGACCTGATTTTACCACTTTTTTTGCAGCAGTCATTAAATGGATCAATAAATTGCGAATGGGCGTGGTTTTATCAAAAACTGGAAATAAACGCCAATTTTCAACAAAACCACCATAAATATGACCAGAGGAGGCTGCAAATAGCACGGAGGTGGCCGGGTTGCTGAGTGCCCGAAGGGGGGACCGTCAGGACCTTGAATCTGAATGGTAACTCCCCCCCCCGTAGCTCCATCAGAACTTAGAATGGTCACTAAGCGATTGGCTGTAAATCAAGGACTACCTATCTCACGGTACCTGTTGCCCCAGGGGTGAATCCTGGGTTTGAAAGGTAATGCGCGCAATTTTGTCTCTTCCAAAACTAACGATCCTACAGAGAAGCTATATGCCATTAGCAGTGGATATTTTTAGAGTTTTATATAGTATAAGCTTTCCTCCAAAGTTTTATCAGGAAAAACCTGGTTCTTTGCACAATCAGTTCATCAGGAAATCATGATCGCCAGACAGATAGATAATTTAGAAAGAAAGACCTACGTGCTCCATCTTCTCTGGTCTCTCCTCCAGTTCCTCTGGGGATGGCAAAGGCTTCAGGAAGGAGGTGCAAAACTCACAGCGGCCCATCAGGAACAGATCGGTGACCGGATGTTCCTCAAAGACACAAAGGTGTTAAATCTTTTTCCCTCAGATTGAATCAATGGTGCAAAAAGTTCTGTAGGTAAACTTGCTTATACACAGGTCATCCAGTATAACAAACAGCTTCTACGTTCATGAAAATCATTGTTCCCATTCAGCAAGAGCCTGATTCACAACTGGGCGGAAACACAGCGGATGTTGTGACTGAGTAAGTAGGATTTCTTTTCAGTTACGTTGGTGTACATAGAGAAGGAGACCTTGGAGGAAAAGTGCAGCAACCATTAGCAAAATATGACGATAGCCCTGGAAATCAGGAGGCGGTGAGGAAGAAACGGGAGATTGCCCCACCCTGACTGCCTTTGGTGCAAATGGGAAGGAAGGGGACACAGGCATTCGAGGTAGGCAGGGCAGGGAATGCTACAATTGTACTTTTATCCAAAGAGGCTATAATAGCGAGACCTTGAGGTAACCAAAGGCACGTGGAGAAAGGAGCTGGTGGATCGATGCTTATTGGAAACGGCAAAGGGATCTGCCTGAGACTTGGTGGGCTTCAGGCTCCAGGTGGGCCCTTTCCTCTTCTTGGACACGGCTGTGTGGCAGAAAAGCTGCATGGCCAGACTCACATTGGCAGAGCCTACTTTTGAAGGGGGCAGGGAAACATGGTTGCAGAGTCCTTCCGGGGCAAATGAGGCAAGCCAAAAGGGGTGCCATCTGCTCAAGCCCCCTCAGAGAGACCGCTAGGCATTGCCTGCCCTCAGGCAGCAGGTCCTTGCAGAAGTGCTTAAGAATTAAGAACCCCTTGGCTGCACCCAGAGACCTCCTGCTCATCTTCTCCAGGACCCCTGCCCCCTTTTTGGGCTTATTATTATGACTTTCATTACTCTCTTGCTTTGCAGATACACTGGGAGTTTCTGCACTGGAGACAAATTCCTTGCGTGTCTCAACACATTTGGCCAAATAAAGAATATTCTTATTCTGTACTGTACTGTACTGTACTGTACTGTTCTGTTCTGTTCTGTTCTGTTCTGTTCTGTTCTGTTCCGTTCCGTTCCGTTCCGTTCCGTCCCGTCCCACCCCATCCCACCTCCTGTTCTGTTCTGTTCTGTTCTGTTCTGTTCTGTTCTGTTCTACTCTACTCTACTCTAATCTACTCGTGTGGGATGCTCTTTTCTATTCCTAATTAATTGATTCCCCACTTGTCCCTCTGATTCTGGGACACTGTTTATTAGCATTTAGTGAGACTCCTTTAAAACTGTCATTTACTAGCCATATAAATTCTCTTAAATAAAATAAAATAAAAAAAATAAATCATTTCCTGGGGCTTGGTTGGTATGCCATATTTTAATTATTTGGAATCTTGATTAGAAATGTTTGATTTTCTTAAACCTCAGATTTATCTCTTTGGATAATAATGCAGAAGTAAGCCCTCATGCCCACTTTCCATGCAGAAAGCTTTGAATTTGCTTGGTGTGTTGTGTTATTTTTAGCTGCAATAAATATCCTGAGTTTGCATCAAAAGCTGGATAATCCTGCTTCTTGGGAAGAAATCAGAAATCTGAAATCTCACCTCATCTTGGACAAAAGACTTTATCTTCTCCTCATCGGAAATGCTTCCTTGAGGTTGACAATGCAACGTATGACAGGGGGAAGAAAAGAAAAAAGTTAGTCCCCACAGCAGAGAAAGACAGCTCGAGCATACAGTATAATACGCCGTGATTTATAAAGCAAGGCTTGGATGGGGTCATTTCTGCTGGTACTCTGGAAGGCAGGCATTGGATCAGCTGCACTAGGAGTAGAGGAAGCCTCCTTCCCTCCTGAAAGCCCCTGGGTCATTTCTTTCCTGCTGTCTGTCTGATGAGTTCACTGAATTTTATGTAATAACTCAGCCTTAATTTATAGGCACCGGGGGAAAAAACTGCAACATTTTGCAGAGACAAACAATTGAGGAGCCTTTACCATTTTATTTCTGTGTTGAACAACTCAGGGTTTCAGAGGAACTTTAAAACAGGTAGTTCTCAACTTACGACTGTTCATTTAGTGACTGCTCTAAGTTATAACAACAGTGAACAAAGTGACTCATGACCATTTTTCACATGACCGTTGCAGCATCCCCAGGGTCACACGATCAAAATTGGCAACTGACTCATATTAATGATGGTTGCATGTCCTGGAATCACGTGATCCTTTTTGCGACCTTCTAAACAGCAAAGTCGACGGGAAAGTCAGGCTCACTTAACAGCCATGTTACTAACTGAACACCTGCAGTGATTTGCTTAACTGCTGTGGCAAGGAAGGCCATAAAATGGGACAAAACCCGCTTAGCAAACTGCCTCACAGACAGATACTTTGGGCTCAACTGTGGCCGTAAGTCGAGAACTACTTGTAGAACATAGCATACCAGTCTCCAGCTCGATCTCAGATGTTCCTTCCTCTTCTGCATGATGCAATATTTCTGCTGAATAACAACAACAACAATAAAACACAACTATAGTCCTGAATAGTTATCAGCCTTCAAGAGAAGCCATGTAGGTCGAGGTACATGGAAGGGGACAGGAGAAGCAACACCAGGGAAGGATTTGGGGTGAAAAGCGGACCTACAAGACAGAGGGATTACTAACTGGTGCAGGGAGGTTGGTTTAACAAAGGCCTCGGAGATCCTTTCCTGAAGGATCCTGAATGCGGTCCTTCTCCCTTCTCCCTCTCATGATGCTTACGGATGAACAGGGGACAAGGAAGAGCCTGCCTCTTCCATCCGGAGAGGGAATTCTCAAGAGAAGAAGGTTATTATAGCTTTCAAAATGTAGCAGAACTGCTTAGGAAACTTCATCCTTAGTCCATTTGAACTGGTTCCCTTTAGGGTAAGACAGGGGATAGGTGGCCAAGCCAAATATTTTTCCAATTAGCCCTGGATATTCAGAGTTCAAACAGATGCTGGCAGCATTTTCAAACTTACTTCCTTCCTTCCTTCCTTCCTTCCTTCCTTCCTTCCTTCCTTCCTTCCTTCCTTCCTTCCTTCCTTCCTCCCTCCCTCCCTCCCTCCCTCCCTCCCTCCCTTCCCTTCCCTTCCCTTCCCTTCCTCCACAATTGGTTATTTCAATATTAAATTCTTTTATATTTGTTAACATTTCTAAATCATTCATAAATCCTAATGGGATTGGAATTGATACCACGCTAACTTCTGGAATATTAAGGAAATAGCACCATTTTTGCAACTTACTGCCTTCTGTGGTCTCACTTTTCTCTTTTCCGTCTGTACTTCTCTGCTCCTTCGTTTCTATTTCTAAATGAGAGATATTATGACAAGAATCAATTAGAGAATCACATTTGTTTTGTCTCTCACCATACTTGAGCCCATCTAGCCGATCTTAGAACACCTCTGTTGAAGAGAATCCACCTCTTCTCTGAGCCATCAATATCCCCCCTGAATTGCTCTTACTAATTGCAAGGAGGGAGAGGAGGGGGCTCTGCCAACCCCCTATTTTCTTGTCCCCAGCCCCCTCCTTGGAAGCCCAGCCTCTCAGCCCAGCTTCCTTCAGAACTTACTCAGCTCACTGGAGTCTTCAGAGCTGACCGAGTAGCTCCATTCAGTCTGAGTCTCCAAATCAGCAACTTCCCGTTTTCTGCAGGAAGGGAAAACAAATTCTGGAAGAAATTTCCAACAGGAATCAGCTCAAAAATGCTCTGCTCTTATCAGAGGGACTATTTATTTGTTTACTAACTGCTGTAATAATTTATACTCATATTTAATTACGATAAAGTATACATAATTATTAAATTAGAAATTGCACCAAAATACATTTTTACAAATCTAAGAATCTAAGACACTAAAAATGTCACAATCTTGTCTATAAAGCAACTGATACTAGTTAGCTTGCCTTATGCCAGAAGAAGCCAGTCTGAAATATCAAATAAATCCGGAGCAATTAAAGCTCCAAATGTTTTCCCATAAGCAATTATTTTATTTATTAAATTTATATGCCACCCATCTTGCTCTCCAATTATAAATAGAGGGAGCTTCAATCATACTGTTGTGGCTACAAATTGACTTTGTTGTCCTTATTTTGCAGACATGACACTGAAATATATAACTCGATAATATCATCAAGTATAT